>NC_072859.1:31708241-32444491 GCF_028858705.1 Grus americana
AAGTGATGTATAGGTTTTCTGATGAACCTCAGCGTGGCACTGAATTTCATTGCTCAAAAACTGATCTGTAGAGTGAATTAAGATCATGAAGCATTTTCACAGCTGTCTTTTTTTTTTCTTTTTTTCCCAAAGATGAAATGCATATGAAATACTTGTGAACTCTGTACATGGTAGGATGGAGCTCACAGAGTCTTTTATCATTACCTGTCCTCAGCTCTTTGCTTCAAGTTGTTGTGGAGGAAACCACTTAATATCAAAACCCCTTGACTGAATAGATACAAGCTTATCAAAGCTTTTGCTCTCCACATACACTGTACAAATACATGATGCAGTAGTCCTTAGTACAATTAACCAATTAACACATTAACTGGTAGAATTTTCCTGCGTAGATGTGTCCATTAGTGTTTGTGTATCTTTCTATATAAGTAGTTGTACTGAACTGAATGAGATTTTGTATGAAAAGCCACAAAAGACTATTGGATCCCTTCCTACTAAGAAATATGATGAGGGCAACTTGTGATGTTTAGTAGTTACAAAACTGGCAGAAATTCTGAGAATCTATCGCTTAATAGTTTTTATTCTCCTAGCTTCTAATTCTTGCATGTAATTTGTAGACTGCTTTTGAAGCAGCTGACCTGCATAAAAACATAAGTGAAAACAGTAAATACGGCAGAATTCTTCTACTAGATCTCTAAAATGCAAAATTTATTTGAAGAGACTGAAAAAAGGGAGCATTAATTAACTTTCTATACTTGAGAGATTTTGCTTAAGTCCTTTAGCAGAACTGAGACAATTATAAAGCTATCTGATTTCCAACAACAGAACTCCACAGACCTGTGCTAAAAATGAGCATGCACTGCTGTGCACAGTGCAGTGGCTACAGCATAGCCACATCCAATTACTTTCAGGTTGTTCCACTTAGCTTTTCTGGGTGTAACTAGACTAGCAGAAATGCTGAGATTTCTCATTTCAAGCCTCACAAGGACCTAGGTTTATTTAAAAAAAAAAAAAAGCTGAAAAAGGTTGGGTGTGTATGCCACCTGTACTGTTGGGCCCACAAGTAAAACTTTCAGTACAAAATTAGAAATGCATTCTCATTCAGTCTTTCATTTAGATAATACAAAGTCTCCCTAATTGTTTCTGCAGTGCTTGATTTGTGCTGGAGTAGGACTGTAAGAGTGTTTTGCCTGAGGGAATAGGGATCCTCATGAAAATGAGATGTGAATCTTGTCAGGCTGCCTGACGTGTATGAAATTTTAACTAGATAAATCCTGCTACAAGGAATTTTGTTAGAACTGCTGAATAACAACCGTAAAAGTTCTGGAAGTTGATTTTTCCTGCTCTGATAGTAATTGTAATGACTCAAGATTAATTTTAGCATTAATAAAAGAGGTAATTGCAGTACTTAAAACGCTGAGGCAAATCAGTGGAAATGCTTTGGAAAAGATAATTATACCTGCACAAGGAAGACTATCTGTTTAATAGCATTAACTGGTCCAATTAAGGAGAAGTGGAGGAAGGGCGGACCCGTTACTTCTTTAACTATTCTCTGAAAAAGTGGGTTTGATATGCAAGCAACAGAAATTGGCTTGCTTTTTTCCTAATGTGATTTCCCACGCTTTAAACATTTTAAGGACTATTGGGGGGATCTTGTATCTAGTTACCATTAGGTGCTTAACATCCCAGACATGCTGGTATTTTACAGTCTAAACAAGAAGAGAGGCATTGGGGTGTGTTTATTTGGCAGGTGTTTTTTTCCACATTGTTAACCTAATCTGGCCATAATCCCAGTCTAAACATCCATAAAGAGATTATTCTTAATCGGGGGAAGATGGGACAAGAAGAGGATTCTCTTTGTTGGCCAGAACAGCAGCAGGTTTGGGCCATTTTACCACTGATAAGAGCTAGAGCAGGCTACAGGCTGGCTGAAAGCAGTGCAGGATCTGCTGCCACAAAGCTTTTCCCTAGGGCTTGCCTGCTCTAACATAAATAGTGACATGTGTGTCTTTGAGTATAGGTGTGGGAACGCACGTGTGTGTACACGCACCAGTCATTTGCAAACTAATGCAGGGATTTTGTGTCAATGCGTTCAAGAATACATACTTGCATGTATAAGCAGGCAGGGATTTTACCAGGGGGAATAGAGGGAACAGAGTTTAAGTGGGTTTTAATCCTTCCATGAATCCTTATCTTTCATTTCCTTGCTGTAATGCTGGCATTGCTTTTGGCACTTTGCTCAGATCTGAAGCAGTTAAAAAAAGTTTTAACTAAAATTTAAAAGCGAAGGCCCAAACCTGCCTTGTGCAGTTGCACAAAGGTAGCTGCCCTTTCTGTACAGTGCTACTAAGGCAGCCCTTCACCCGTTGGAATTGCCAAACATAATTTAGACAACAGACAGCTCTACCTTCGTTAAGGCAAGCATACCCACTGTTACATAATACAGACAGGTAATAGCACAAAGGCACTCTTTCATATCAGCTGTGGATTTATTTCTGTCTCTGCCTACAGATAGATGCATAAATATGTGTGTATTTATACCTACAGAGTATTAAAACAGCATTCCAGAACAAAACAATCCCCTGAATACATTTATGCCCGAGCAGAACTCACAGAAACTGATACAAGATTGATGTTAATCACATTGTTCGGGGCACTGCTTGAAAGCTGTCAGCCAGCGCTGCCCAGAACATAAACCCACTATCACTGTGCTGGCTCTACCCACAGATCCCACTGCAAAGACTCTAAAGTCTAATTACTTAAATACAAAAAACAAACACACCACTACATCATCCTGTTTTAATCAGGAAAAGGATAACTAGAAATTGCAGAGTTATAAATTTCTAAATTAGAATGAATAATAAAAAGCATTTTAATTTTTCAGAATTTAAAGCTGACAAGGTATTAATTTTGTCCTTTTCAGTGAGAGCATCAGCAGTGGACAGAAAGTCAAACAAGGCGAACATCAGGGACTGTTACAGAAACATACTTGCTCTACCATGTTCAAAAAAAGAGATTAATATATAGCCCGAGAGGTGGTATGACTGGAGCAGCAGGAAAGAAATGAGTACTTAGCAGGAGCAACAGGTATGTTTGGTTTATTAAAGTCCAGGTCCTACAGTAGCTTTACATAGCTTTATTTAAGTAGAATGATCTAATCCAAAGAGAGGTTCTCTGAGCTCTGCACTGCAATTAATCTTCCCATTCTTTTGATTAATGGCAGATACATACCTTATCCCTCCTATTAAATGACCCTAGTGCATTTCCAGTCCCCTAGCAGCACACAGTCTACTGGTGCTGGATGATTAACAAGGAAATAACTGACCACAACACATGATTTTCATGGGGCATTGCTTTAATGATTAATAAAAATATGAATGGCACCACAACAGCCTCTCTTCTCAATCTCAGCTTCTAAAGAGGAAAGCAGGAGCCAAAGAAAGATGCTGAAACTGTTACCTGTTAAGATTTTTTCAACAATTAGTCACTTTTGCCTCTCCTAATCAAAATTATGCCTACATGTTTATTTTCTGCTTTAATACAAAATCTCATCATTAACCTTTTTTTTTCTCTCTTACAACAGAAATGAGAAAAATGCAGTGATTTTAAAAGAATGTCAAAAACCAGATTGGATCCCCAGAAAAGATGGCACATCTCATGATCTTCTCTGATGGAAGGACAGCACTGACCTCCCAAACACATAGCTTTTATCAGCTCTGCCTAAGAAAGTGGTTAAGCAACGTACTTGGAAAATTTTCATTCTGATCCTACATTTCTTCAGCACTAAGGGCTACTCAGCTCTAGATTTTTAATTTAATCTGTTTTATAAAAGCCTAATTGCAAAATTGTGTGGAGTTAGGCTAAGTTCTGAATTTTCCTGTGACATGGGAAAACTCAGCCTGGATATTAAATTCTCGCTTCATCTTCTGTCAGTACTAACGTATATACTTGACTGAAAAACAACCAGCTTGGACGTGTTGCCAGAAGGCACACTATAAATTATAGACCCTGCTCCAAAAGTTTTTGAGTATTAATACTGCTGATGCAATTGCATAAAAGTATAATTTTGGGGAAATGTGATCCATCCACCCCATCCTGTATATCCAAAGCCCAAATTTTTCCAGCAGGTAAGTGAACAAGAGTGAGGTTAAATAGAGATGGTGTACGTTCAGCTAAAAATATTAAACAAACCCCCCCACCCCCAAACAGCAAGTCTCTTCCTCTTCTCTATAAACAAAGGCAGAAACAGAATCAAAGCTTCTTCACTTTTTTCCTAGTACCCTATTCGTTCAGTAGAATCAGAGATGCATATTTAATAGTTTGCCATAGAAGTAGTGCATTACTGACTGTTATTAGAATTACAAACTAGTAATGTTGAAACTAATTAACGGAATAAAAGAGCTGACCCTGCTGCAGTGCCTATGTGTAGCAGTTTCATTTTGAATGTGAGCAGATTAGACTGATAGGACTTAAAGACCTCCCTACAATGTACAGAGAATATAACTGCCAGTATTTCAACATTTAACAACTAGCGTTATTTTCTTTAAAATGTCCTTCATGGTGGATATGACCTCCCAAACAAGGAACACAGCAGATGAGTAGGTAGCAAAGAAGTCCAGTTCTAGCATCTTGGCCAAATTCCAACTTCAGTAATTACACTCTGCTCTTAAATTTCCCCTGCAGCTCTACTAGAATAAAGCACTTTTTCAGCTTGTCCTGAAGCATTGTGTAGTATTTCTGTGAAGCTGTACGACACTGAAAAACATCTCCTCCCATTAACGCTGCAAGGGGAATTTAGGTAGACAGAGAGCTATAACCAGAGTTTGAATTTGGGCAGAACACCAAGGTTAACTTAGATTTGCATTGGGATCAAGGATCCTTGCTGACTAGGAGTGTCAGACCCTTCTTAAAGAGCACAAGTGGGAATAGCTCACTGTGCTGCCTGAATACAAATGCAGAAAGTTGGGATCTCCGCAGCTGGAAGTGTTTCCTAACAAATGACTCTGTATAAAAGCCTCTGGTGCTGTAAAGTATCTTACCAAAACCTTACTTGGTTATTTAGTAATATTTATGAAGTTATTTGTTCATAAAAAAAAGTTTCAAAACAAAACAACCTAAATTTTAAAAGTCTTTACCAACAGAAAAGCAGCTGTATAACCCAGTTATTTCAAGGCAAGTATTTGAATTTCAATAAGTAGATATACCAAGAACCACTCAAAGACTATTTAAGCAAACTGAACCAGGCCTGCGGTACTAGTGAAAGCATTCTATGTTATGCTAAATAAATAGCTCTAACAGTTTTCTTAGTCTCTAAATGGGGACTCATTTAAAATATTTAGGTAAATTAGTTTATACTCAAAACCAAAAAAAGTCATTCGTACTAAACTAGAATAATTTAGAACAATCACTGTACAAATTCCTGTAGAAAGGAGAAAAACCTCTCCAAATCCATCCACATCCACTGAGTGTTTGCTCTTTGTCTTTTGTGCTTTTTTTTTTCCCCCTTCTTTTCTTCCTGTTGCTGCCTTTCTTTTTTCCACATCAGGGCAGCTGTAAGCTTAGTGCTTTTATTTCCTCCATTTCTTTAATCTCAGCTTTCTCATATTTTCGTGTCCGCAGCCACCTCAGAATAACCAGCACAGTGACGCCAAAGCCAGCAGTCAGCATCACCACTGTGACTACAGCGCTAATGCTAGCAGCCAGTTGTTTCATGCAAAACTCCGGTGGCTTTTCATCAACATAGTAAATCTGTAGTTTTTCAATATCCAGAGCATCTCCATTGACAGTTAACATACTGTTGGAATTAAATACGGAGTCATCTTTAATATCTTTTTCAAAGTAATAGGCTACATCAGCTATATCTACATCACATCTGGATTTCTCATTCTGGTTCAAGCGGATTTGGATAAGTGGGGAATCATACTTAATGGCTGCAATGTACTTAGGGTGCAGTTTGTATCGGCTCTCAAACAGGTGTTTCAGGGCGTTTCTTCCATCAGGCACATCAAAGGCACTGGACCTTTTTTTGTGTATCAGTTCAATGTAGATCAAGCTTGTTCTTACCAGTTCACTGCAACTCAAGCTTTTGTCACCCTTTTCACTTCTTCTTAGTCCAGCAGTGTTCACACACCAGCAAGTATCAGTTGGATTGCACTGCCTGGCTTTGAAGATCTCACTGTCCTCACAGTCTGGATTGTAAATGCCATCACTGTCTAACAGCCCATCGGGATGGCCCTGGAAGTGCTTCTCCTTCAGGGAGATCATTTCTGCCTTCATCAGCAAGCATTTTGAAGTCAGCGTTGAACAGTCTACCTCACGATTGGAACCTACCAGCGTGCAGGTGCAGTTCCCAGAGTCGTCCTGGGCACATACTGTCCACTTGTTGGTCACACACGTACAGTTGTTCTGCGCTGATGAAGCTACCGCAAGAATCAAACCCAGCAACACCCCAAACAGAGGTTCCATGCTGCAGGTGAAACGCGTGGATAGTCCCGAGTGACAGCAAGCAATACCTGAAGCTTTAATCCATTCATGGAGACTACTGGTTTTTACACAGTGGTGTGCTGCTCCCTTTATCAGGATTCAAATCGACCCACCAAACAGGTTCTCCTTCCAAAACAACTGGCATCTCGTACCCAAATCTTGGAGAAGTCAACAAACTGCACTTTCATCTATTACTTCTCAGGGAGTGGCACCAACACCTGCCTCCAGCTGCCTGTCATCCCTCGCCCTTGATGAGGAAACCACCAGAAGAGACAAAAGCCAATCTGAATCATAGCTCCTACCTTGGGCTTCCCTTACGGGTTAAAGCACAAGCAGCTTGCCCTTTTCCTTTAGGCTTTTATGGATTATGTAAATGCACAGTGAAGGAATTTCTCCCATTTCAGCTGGAAGAAATCCTACTCCTCTACTGCCATCATGGTTTTTTCTGTGTCTTCCATCACGCAGCTTCTGTATCATTCCACTGACTAGATTCTTATCAGTTATGGACTTCCTTTCTACTTTCATATATTTATAAAATAAAGCCTTTTGGAGTTTTATGTATGCTGCCTGGAGTAGCTGCCAATTCAGGAGGACGGACTGTCCATCAGTTTGATGGCTGCTCTCCTACGTACAGAGCACAGGAATGCAGTCTCATCTTCCAGCACGGAAAGGTCCTCTCCCCCTTTTCCTTTGGCACATCCTCATCCCAAGGCAGCACTAGGAATGATAATTTTCATGCTTGCATTACTCCTACAAAGTTAGCCATTTCTGAAGAAATTTTTCACTTTGAACTTTGAGTAATGCCTTTCGCAGTACACTCCAGTAGCTCCCAAGCATCCTAATGATCTATAAACCATGAGTTACCATTTCGATGTATTTTTGGCAGCAGCTGGAAGATATTTTTGTTTGCATTAAGCAAGTCCCATTCATCTGATTTGTCAAACACTGTCAGACACTTTAATAAATCATTATTTTGGGACCAGTAATGACTACAGAACAGTGTAGATGCCATTCTCCCATCCACACAACTAGCCCGCTGCCTTGTGGTCAGCTCCCTTTCCCTGCCCTGCAAGCTGGGCTACTTGTCATGATGGCTTGCATCTGTGTGAACAGTGGGAAGTTACCCTGGCTGCCAGTGAGTATTTATAACACCGTACAGGTTTAAAATTAGAGCTCCAGCTGTAAATACCCTCTACCACTAGAGAGGGGCACAATCTGGAGTTGAACTTTGCAGCTAGACCTATTTCTGAATAAGCCACAGAAACACACGCTATTTGAGGGAGCAAAGACAAGTTCGTCAAATTATTCCTGGCTCTGTTACGGCACATTATCACACCTTTCCATTTCCCCTTCCTTCAGATAAAAATAACAGGAGTTACTTTTCTTAGAAAAAAATTCAAATCCACAGCTAAAACTATTATTAAATTTGCTAGGTATTTCAAGTTGTCATACTGATGATTCTTTGACAATAGTTTAGTAACTTTTCCCATTTTTAATTTCTAAGTCATTTACCCATAATAATCTGCTTTTTAAAAAAATTTCACATCCCTTCTTCAAACTCAAAATCCATTTAACTGTCACCTCCATACTCATATCTTGTATGATAATTTATTTCACATTATGAACTTTAGAGAGAAGAGGTTTTGTTTTTCTTCTCTCTGGGGGACAGAGCCACAGCTGCTGTAAACACAGCTTGCAGCTGGCTTCAGTGAAGCCAGAGCAACTCCTATAGTGCCAAGAGCTGCATGGCTCTCGTGCTTAGAAAGCAACATATAGACAGGCAGGAACAGGACTTTTTGGTAAATAATAGTTTGCTTGTATGCTGTTTACAAACATTCATGTTTGATCTCAACTTCCTATTATCATTGGACAGTTTCCCCTTAGAGACACAGTGAAGTAGAGAAAAATTAAGTGGTTTGTCAAAAGTAACATATGGAAGAAAAACCTCAGGTAACTAAATGAGAGAGACTGTTTTCCGTACTGGTGGGAGATTCTCAGTGCTGTTACCTTAATGAAAAACTGCACTCCTTGTCTCTTTCCTCAAAGGTGGGCAGAAGCATGACAGCAGGTTTAGAATATACTCATCACGAAGCAAAAAGCATAGAACAGTGGCAAGAGAAGGGCAAAGAAGGAAAAATTTTCAGTTTTGCTGACAGCTGCATAAATTGCCAAAATAAAAGTGCACTTTTCCATTGACCTTATTGTACTGGTGGATTTTCCCCTCTGTAAGTAAGGGGACAACAGACTTATCTTAAAGACAAAAGTATTTCCAAATATCTCTCTATGTATTTATATATATTAAAAAATATATGTAATGCCTCTATGACACTAAAAAAATGTATTATTTCCTTTACTCCATGCTAAGCTGTAATGGCATGACAAGAGTTAATTATTTAGAACAGCAGGCTGTAAAAGGAATAATCCTGTAGGAAATGTGGAGTGCGTTATTTCTTTAGTGATCTCTGCTTCCATGGAAACAATTTCTCAGCACAATTCTAAATCTCATAAAAATAGGGCACTAGGTCTATGTAAAACAGCAAGACATTTCCAATTAAACAATGAGAATGCTTTTATCTAGGCCATTAAATACTTTGTTCAGCATCAAATACAATTACATTGTTCACTGGGATGTTAACAGCCAGCTACCTCCCACGCACTGGCTCTGTGGGCCGGCCGAAGTCACCCTGCACGCATCCTGACGTCCCACGCCTCCTCAGCGAGGTTCACGGGAACAGCACCGCATGTTTCCTTCCCTGTGCGATGCCGGGTGCACTGCTCTGCCACACCACACCTTTCCAGGTGTGCCGTACAGCTCCACACTGCTCCCTTTCCACCTCCACAACACCTCCTCGTAGCTCAGTAATGCCCAGCAGACCAAATTCTCTGCTAGCACAGCAGGAAAGAGTAAATCTGACTCCTGCTGCTGGCAGGAAGGGATCTAGAACCAACAAACTTCAATCAAATTTGGGTAATTAATATAGTTGATTGAAATGTAATTCAGAACTCAGTGGAGTTGCCCATGAAAACAAACCCATGACATTTTTACCTTAGTGATCCTACAGCCAGGATTAGCTGTGAAAACAGCGTGGAAAATACCGATCTGGCATCCCTGCATTTCCTGAAGGACACTAAAGCAGAGGGTTTGCAGGAACACATGAAAGAAATAGATCTATACCAAGGTACATGGCTACTGCCCAGAAAACGTCATCGCCAGCCAGAAGTTTAGGTGTGTTAGTAAGAAGAGTTTTGCTCTTGGTTCAAACCATTTTGTATCAGTAGTGACAACGCTCCCTCTAGTGGTACTAAACTTAGCTGAATCACTTTGTTACTGACTTGGAGTAAATAAATACCAGGTCTAATGCTCAAGAGACAAGAAGCTATGACAAATACAGAATGCATCTTTCAAGGTACTGCATACACAGTCTTTATTAGTAGACTCTTGTATACCATCCGTCAGGAATATCAAAGCAGCAAGCAAAAGCAAGAGAGTACTTAACATCAATGGCAAGGGTGGTTTTTGGTTGGCTGGTTTGAGGTTGTTATTTGTTTGCTTGTTTTCCTCACCGGAATTGTTCTTGGAAAGTTACTGATTTAGAAAAAATATGGGCAGTCCATCCCCCCTGGAACACAAGGCATATCTCCCTGTGCAAAAGCACTGCCGATAACTGGGACAGCAAAACCTCACTTGGCCAACGACTGCCCATAAAGGGTATTTGCCAAAAGTGACATCTTAGGGGTGTTGGGGGTTTTTTGTTTATTTTTGAACTGTTGACTCTTCCCATTTAAATTGCATCATTCTACTGGCTACACCACCATTTCCCATCTCCTGAGCAACAACTTGGCAAGGCATAACAGCTGGTCTTACAGAAAGGAATAGCGTATTACTCCACACCAGGTACGCTGAAATAAAGTTAGCAGAAAAACAATTGCTGGACAGAGAAGAAAAAAAAAGAGCTTCCTAATAAAAATATTTAATGCGTTTGGTAGCAGAACTGGTAGTATCAGTAAAATAGATTATCTTCTTAGATGCATGCAACTTCCACACTCCTATTATTAACCACACAGTCAAAATAAATTATGAAAAGTGAGTTATTTTCTTACCATGACTCCTGCCAACAAAATTTTTACTTAGTGTCACAAACAGTGTTTCCAGTTCACATAGAGCATCGTGGGATAAGACTGGATTACGATGGTACTAGCAGTGATATTTCCCCCACCACCACCCTGCTAACAAGCTCTTAGAACATCTGGAGTCTGTGTGTGCACACCAAAGACTCAATACTGCACTACGGCCTCTTCTCAAGAGACAAACTGCTTCAAAATATGTTGTACTCAAACCTCTTCTTATGTAACATGGCTGTTAAATCCAATTAATACAACTGTATTACTTTAACTCATTTTAATCATTAAACAGACGCAGCCAGCACATTGCTACCACTACTTGGGTAATACTGACATCCATCTTTAAATAGCTGGAAGCAGACCATATGTAGAAAATGAGTATCTACTTCATGCTGCCGTTACACAAGAGGTTCAAAATTCTTGTCCTACAACTCAGAACTAATTACAGCTTTTAGTACATACATGTATACCATGTGAGAGTAACCAATGCAAAACCGTGGAAAAATACCTTACACTGCAGACCACTCTACAACTAAGTAGGGGAGGAATGCTTTCTCACCAAGAGTGTACTTTAAACTAGAAGTAGAGAAAGCCATGCAATATTTTTAATTAGGAAGTCCCAAAGATGACATTTTAGAATATATGCAGACTGAGTCAACATGCCTTATACAGATGGATACACCAAGTTTGTCAAATACACGTAGCAGTGGGATCTCAAGCCGCGCACCAGCGGATCTGAACACGGAGCATTCACCAATATTTTTAAGTCCTTAGCTCTTGAATCTGCATTGGGAGAATCAGAGTATCAAGGGCTCATATTTGCATACAATGGGGTTGTGCACCTTCTGCTTCGTGACAGAAGGAGAGTAATGTTTTATGAGGCATGACAAAAAAAGTAATGTTAGCTTCCCGTAAAGGAGTTCCCTCCTCGGGATGCAACTCTACAATTTTAAAGCTTTTCAAACTCTTTATACAAATGAAAAGCTGAAGTTAAAAATGTGAACATATAAAATCTTAAAATTCCATTTATGTTATGTAGAACTAGATATATATATACACACACACTTTTTTTAAAATAAGAATTGACTCCATCGTCACCTCTCTAGATATAAACTCGAAATCTTGCTTGCTTCATGTTTTCAAATACATTTTAGACCTAAGAAACTTTGCCCAAGATAAATCTGTGTAAATAACTGTATACAAGTTTCTTCATGATTTAGAAAGCAAAATTTAAAGCACATTTCTTCTATAGTCACAGTGATATATCTATATGATCTAGCTCATGTAACATTTCCAAGTTGCAATCAAGAAACTTCTCAATCAAGATCAATCTATTTATGACTAATTTATCTGAATATATACTTGTATGAAATTATAACTGAAGAACAGATACAAACCAGTATGTTTTCTTGCTGAACTGCACATTCTAGAGAAGACTCTGAATATAAGAGTTGGTGGGTTTTTTTCTTTACAAAGACAAATACTGTTCTGCGTGGTGCGCTAAGGTTTGCAATCAATCGAGAGCTCGTTTCCACAGGAAACGGTGGCAATCAGAAGCGGACAAATCGCAACAATCTGGCAGAACAACATAGTATCTCCCTGTAGAATGGAAGACCAGAAAGACTGCAACCTGTAATAAGACAGGAGTTATCATTTCCACTGGAAACAAACACAACTACTACTGAGAAGTCAGGAAAACTTGCCAGCGTTTCCTCCCCAAATACAGAAGCAAGATGGCAAAGAACATGCCAAAAAGCTACTTGACCACAGGGATCAGTAAGGGAAAAAATAATAATAAAAACCCCCAGATGATGTATTAAACCACAACGGAATAAAACTTAAGACTGGATACCAGGAAATTTTGAAATCAGAGTGCTACAAAATTTTCATTTCATTTCAGTTTCTCTTTTGTGAATTAATTCAAACTTACAATCTTTAAAGCACTAAGGAACAAATGCAGAGTTAGATGTGTACTTGTAGATAAATGAGAAAATTCCCAAACTGAAAAACTTGAGAGGGCAAACTCTCCTTGAAGACTGAAGCAGAGTATTCTTGGCAGGTTGTCCTTCTTCCCAAGGGGCCGACTGTTGGTCAATCAGTTAATTCTGTGGCACTCTTTTTTTTTACAAAACGTTTAATATTAAAGTGTTCCTCATGTAGTCAGGTCACACGCATTAGGAGTTTTTCAAAGTACGTTTAAACCGTAACAACAAGATGACACTGGATTCTGTAACAGTTACTATTAAAATGGATAATAATTCTGACAGAGTTGACATAATGGGGAGGAGCAGAAATGAAAAAATAAAATCAAAATTCCCCAAGTTTGTTTTGTTAAAACCATCACACTGGCAGTTCATTTGAACCGTCATTCTCGTTTTCTTCGGCATTACTCTTTTTCTCACTCTTGTATGTGGAAACGAATAAGTTTTCTATCTGAGTCAAGAACTCTTCCGCAATGAAGCAGTTTGTTACCTTGCCCAAAGTCTTCCTCATGCACTCCAAAAGCTAGTCAAAAGAAAAGGAGATTTTTTTAAATTCTCATTTTTCCCTGAGTTTATTTTTTCCCCTTCTAGCAGATAAGTATTCCAAAGGGATTTTTATTTATTCACTTAGGAATAGCACTACAGAAAGTATTCAACTGTACAATATAAATTTTAGAAAGCAGCAGTCACACAGGAACACATGGGTGATTTAAAACCAATTCTTTAAAGCCAATTACACAACAGCTAAATTCAAGAGTAATCTACCAACTCAATTTTAGATTTAAGCTGTTTATAAGCAAAGTCACGTTGAGTTGAAAAAAAAAAAATTAGATGTGGGTAATCACTGTGTATGTGTTTTCTGCTTGTCTCTCCTGCTTTGGGCAGATTTTCTGTCTTGTTTGGGCAATTAATGTTACAGCTGGAGTTATTTCAAGCTTCATAGCAACAGCTACGCTGATGGAAAATTAAAGTTCCCCCTTATGCACGACAGAGATGGCATAGCACTAGTTTACCCATCGAACAAAGGACTAGGAAGTCCAAATCTTCCCTCAAAATGCATGCAGTTCTCAGCACTGAAAGCATACAACATGCTGAGCAGACACACGATTCATTTGCCATTCATTCTTCTCCAAATTGAGGTTAAAACTTGGTATCTGCATGTAACCCTTGTCCTCAACTCTCCCAAATCAACAGGCTTATTTTCATTGTGTTTGCAAGTAAAGACGCTGCACTACAGAAATCAGTTATTGTGATTAGTTTACATCTCCGATCTGTAAAATTGTAACTTCAGCTGACTTCTAATGATACGAAACAGATTTCTATTTAAAAAAAAATTAGATTGAAAAAGCTAAAAATTAAAAGAAGAAAACTTACTTTCTGTAAACAAGTCAGGTCAGAATCTCTGTGAAAAATTTTATCCATGGGGACACTGCTGTTGAAAGAAAAACAAACAGTAGCGCTGCAGAAAGTGGACACGTCTTTATTGAAACATCTGTAACAAACATGCACAAATTTGAAACTGGCTATTCTTTGTACTATAAGCAGACACATACCTATGGCAGAATCTGTATTTTTCAATTATCCATCTCGTTTTTTCAAATACTAATTCCCACTGTGGTTCTTCCAGCATCTGCTGTACTTCAAATTTGTAGGGCAGGCCTGTAATCAAAGGAACATGATTACTCAGTGTCTCTGGTACACTCACTTTTTTTTTTCCTTTTTCTTTTTTAGTTTTAGGTGCAATCCCTTCCTTCTCCATAACTGTTCATGATGTATTACTGACTGCAGAAGCTTCCAGTCCTGTTACCTGCCAACGTTAAGGAGGTTAAAGTAAAAGTATAACATATTTTTGATTCCAAATTTAATTTTGGTGGGAGCAGGGAACAAACCTGTTCTCCTCCTTGCCCTCACCAACGCCTCATGCTATAAGGCAGCACACAGAATCTACAGCACAGCAGAAAAATGGAGGAATTGAGTTCTTATACCTTAGTACCACTTCTGTAGTCTCTAAGATCTACGTGGTTACTAAGTGAAGAAAAAAGGTTTTGTTTTTCACATATGAACTGGCTGATGAAGTGCCTGACTATCGTTCTAGATTTCAGAGGAATTTTGCTCCCAAAGGAAGAAATTCTTCTGGTTTATTGGAGGTGGGGGAAGTATTCTAGAGGAACACTGGAAAATTACTTGCGGAACACAACTCAGTTAGCAAAAATCAGGGAGAAAGAAAGAGACTCCGTATTTCAGTAAATCATTACAAAAAAACCAACAACAACCATCCCCCCCCCCAAAAAAAAGCCTTTTCAAGGTCATAAGAATTTAATGAGATGAAACCCATGCTTTCCAACTATTCCTGAAAGTGAAAAGAAAGCAATAAATACAATTTGCTATTTGAACATCTCTCAAATGTTGAGAGCGTTCAGTGCAGAATGCGTTTCCAAGAGTAAGAATTAATCTATAGAAATATTTATGGTTCATGAAATACTAGTTTTTGTTCATTTGCACAGCACTATAGCCACGGTAGAACTTTCCCAAAGAGCTAGAGGAGGTACCATTTTGTAAAAGGTTGATTTCAGGAGATAAACATAAATAAGAAATCCTCTCAGACAGAAAACGTACATGACCAAAAAAAGTCAACTTCTAAGGGCAGATAAAGTTTCTAAGTATTTTAACTCCACACCACGAGGATGGGATGGATGGGAAATGAGGATAAAACTATGGTACTATCAGTACGGTAAACAGGAACTGTCGCACAGATGTGGCCACTGCTTCACTTCCCCCAGGACTGCAAAGCAAGTCTGCAGGCAGATGGTCTGCCTTGCTTACTTCCACAGGAAAAAACAGAGGGGGAACGGTCGGCTCACGTGGCCACTGCTACTGCCTTGCCAAGGAAACTGGAAACCTCAGAGTCTGGATGCAAAAAATCAGAACTTAAAACAGGGGGAGGGAGGAGGAGAGAGAAGAGGCAGCGACCATAACCATACACTGTTATCACGGGAATTTTCCTCGAATTAATGCCAGGGAATGAGCAGAAGATGCGATTGTCACGTGAAATACCATAAATTTTATATGAGATCTTAACTATTCAAGAAAGGAAACATCCCATTTTCATGCAATGCCAACGACATGTTTAATCAAGAATTTGTTCTCGTCGGTTGGGATTCGTGCCAGCACAGCATTTCATCTTTCCTGTCTTGTCTTTTCCTGGACAGCTGGCAAGTTTGATCCGTTGACCTTCCCAATGCTAAGTTACTCAAATAAGGATTTCTGGCTGCTATAGCAGCCAATTCTTTGCTATTACACTGCTGTCTCCTCGATCAGAGGATCTGTTCTGTAACGCAGCAAAGTTTAAGTAATACATGCAAAGCAGTTTCTCAGCTATTCATATGGACATTTTATGTAAATAACAGTGACCCTTCTCCCAACCCTTCAATTTCTTTCATGGATTGTGGGAAATACTAACACAGAAATACCATCTTCTAGCTATTTATATCTATATATTCTTGTCATGACAGCATGGACTACTTGTAGGATTACACTTCAAGTGAAATTCCTGGGTTTGTACAGCACAAGTTACTAACATAAATAAATACTTATTTCTCAAGTTCGAGAACAGATAACATTTTTCCCCTTAGTATCCAAAAAGAAAAGAAAAATTAAGACAATGGATAAAATATCAGTACTTACGGTAGGAACCATCAGAACTGATCTCATCGCTAATTACTAGACAAGTAATCTGAGAATATGGAAGAGGATTATTTCGGTTGTAAGGACTTATAATCATTCCAATGAACATGGCACCACCCCTGGAGAAATAACTCTAAAAAACCAAAACACACACAAAAAAAGCCACATACAGGAAATACAACCTTTTTCACAAAAGCATTCTGAAATAAGCTCTATTTTTTCAATGTCAATGTATGAACAAACCGATTTTAAGATGCATTAGAGCAATAATTTGCCTTAACATTGTAAATACCAGGGAGGCTTTAGGGTTGTTGGGGTACAGACCGGCAAATACCTGGTATTTAGCTTGAGTGTCAATATCTCGTATTGAGGGGTTGGGGTCAAAGGCAGGGTGGGAATGGTACCACCCAATAACGCTGTATCCTCTGGCAGCCAGCGTTTCTGAGGCCTGCGTCTGAGACACCGGATCCATCTCACACTGCAGTCCTGTACTGAGGCTGTTGCATGGCTCCGCTGCGCAAACCTGTTAAAAAAGTCTCCAGATGGGTAAATGCAAGAAGTTTCTATCAGTTAAATAAAATTTAAAGAATTTTCAGTCATATACCAGATCTTCCTTGTGATAGAATTGACAGGCCAACCCTCGAACATAAGCATAACTAACATTTCAAGACTACAGTAATTAACTTCAATTCTAATATATTTAAGTAGTTGCCCTTCAGAAATAACATTTACATCTATTCAAATTATATATGTTTTTATATTTTAGAGAAAATGTGAAAAGACAAACACTTACTTCTACAACTTTATCAGCTTCAGAGTATCTTCCACCTAGCAGCCCTATTACTTCTGCCATAGACACGTGAGAGTGCTAAAAGGATATTAAACAATTATTAAAGTCCAAGTCATTTAATGTCTCCTCATTTCGATCCACACACAACAGAACACATTGGCTTCACAGCTACAAGTCAGTAACTTCTCAATGACATTTAGCAGGAAAACTTAGGACAGCTAAAGTTTCTCAAACACCTAGTGTTTCAATTTAAAGCAAACGGAAAAGGTTACATTTGGTTATTATATGGACACATGTGTACAGTGCACTTGTGTGACACTTCCATGCAGGAAGTATGACAGAGAGTAGTAAGTAGTAACACTCTTAGTGTACAACCATTTACCTTCTAGAAAAACTGAGCACAATATAAAAATAACATTCATCTTTAGGGGCTTTATTTAAAACTAGATTCTCACGTCTAGGTCTGAATGGAGAGAAAGTAACGCAAGTACTGGATTTCTCCATCTGCCCATTAGAAAAAGAAAACCACAAACCAAAACCCCACAACATCTACGTCATAGCTTTTGGAAAGATAAAACTTAATCCTCACCAAATCCATTATTAAAAGTGCTTCGGAAGATACTTTCACCTGAAAAGGTTCCTGGAATGATAAACGTGATAATGAGAATAAGAAAAGTAATGTAAGTAGTAAAGCATTCTTCATTATTCACTCAAAGGTACATACCTGTTTTTCTTCGGTGAATAAACAGCATGGTATCAGCTGAAAGGGATCAAAGGAACTATAAAATGAAAGAAAACGTCTCTAAAGATGTAGGACAGCCAGGAAACTTTTCAAGTTTCCCACTGTCTCCTTGGCAGAAGAGGAATAACCTTGCTTTATTTACTGGACTTTCTCACACCACACCAGGATGACTTCCGCCAAATACAGAAACTTCACTACGCACACTTGTGGCTTCAAATACAAAAAATATTTGAAAAGCAGATGTGTCATTTCAGGTCGTAATACATATTAATGATTTGCAGTGTTCCAGCTGGATGCTACCCAAGACATTTGTTTCATTTCTAGAAAACCTATGTTTGACCGTGATGTACATCAAATAATACCTTTTTATTTGTCTTGAACCTTTAGAAGATTTTGCAGGTTTCAGTTTTTCTTCCTCTCTTCTTCTTGCTAATTCTTCAGCAGACAGATGCTAAAAAAAAAAAAAAAAAATCTGCTTTAACATTTTAAGTACTCCTTCAGTAGTGATTCCAAAACCAGCCCAGAATAAAATTCTTATCATCAGCATCCTCTTGATATCAATTTGCGTATTACAGGACTACCTAAGACAGAGGGCAATAGCCATAGCAGAATCACGCAGCGTCAAAGTCACGACAATCAGAGATCTAGTCCACAAAACAATTCATGAGAGAATTCTTCCATTCCCCAGGTCAATCCAGTTCAGTAAAATCACAGCCCGTATCGCAAACCATACATGAATGCAAGTGCAATAACTAAGGAGAAAATCTGCCATTACAATCCGAGGCAAGAATTTATCATGACACCTCTTTAGGGATGAAAGTTTCCAAACTTTATTTCCACCCAAATATATATTTTGCAGAAAGTGTTAGAATTATTAACCACAGCTACTCAAAAATAGGTATGGCATTATAATGTAATGGAGGTAATTGTTACAGATATTTATTACTGAAGGTTGCAAATTTAAGTGGTTTTCTATAGAAGAAGAATAGGATGTTTGCAGTTCCTCGCTTTTTCTGTAATTCGAAATTGTAGTAATGGACATGCTCAAGTGGACATTCTGTTTCCAAGTACTCTATTAAATATTTAAACTTGTAGGATTTTTTTTTCTAAGCACTTCATAAACCACAGTGTTTCTGAGGGTATTGCCAGCAACAGCATTAATATTAGGAACTCATATCACCCGCATTATAAGCACAAAGAAAGGACTTAAAAAAAACAAATAAAAAATTAAATCTTGTTCTCCTCTCCCCTACTGTTAGCTTTAGTAAGGCAGTTAACTGAAAACAAAGGGTCATGAAATCTCCTACCAGACAAGGCAAAGAGCTTTACAGGCATAAACCACCACAGGGCTGTGCACGCTCACAACATGAACACCTTCATAAACACCAAAGTACAGCTGTATTTATCAGCAGCATAAAGATCTAACAGCTGCTACATTATTTTCAAATTATTGCTTCCACAAAGAGAGGTTAAGCACCTACTACACAACTGTTCCCCTTGTATATTTGATGCAACACCACCTGCCAGCAATTAGCAAGAATTAATTCTGTAAGCAAAGTTTAAAACACAGAAGGGTTACCTCAAATGTCTGTCCTTCCAAATCCCTTGCATCACACCAGTTTCCCCAAGGATCACGCACTCGCCGTCGTCTTGTACGCTGCAGCAAGTAAATCAACATGAGCTGAGGATCTTACTCCTGAAAAGACTGAATTTACTTCATTTAATCAGCCATAAGAACATCATCAAAAAGGTTACTGCCAATGAATGTTACTAACACTATGACACATTTCCAGGAAAGAACGAACACCCTGAGGTTCTGTGGCTCACAGTCTGTCATGAAATACCATCAGTGATGTTTTCAGTTTTTAAGGCTGTAAAGTGTAACACCTGGCTGATGCTCCATGGATCATCAACATCTGACAGCAACAGTGCATTATTATCCAGCTCTGAATTACAGCTCAGACAATACAAAAAGCTATAAAACCTGTATGTTTACATCTAGTGTATGCTACAGTTCTGTATATTTCAATTTATTTTTTTTTAGCAGGATGGATTTAGTTTTCCTCTCACCAACTGATTTATTTTGCAATGAAGTACTTAAAAATGCTACATTAAATGTGAATATGAAAATTAAATCTGGCAAGCCTTGGTAATTCATATAGTTATAAATGAGTTACTGCTAATTGTGTGCATAAGGCTCTCAGTATGTCATACCATATACCTAGTATGCTTAACAGTTAAAAGGCAAGCAACTTAGTGGTGGAATGTGTTGGTAGTGTGTGATTTTCTGGCTAATAAATTGTGGGGAGGTGACTGGAACACAATCGCAGTGAAGTACCTGTAGACAAATGGAATGTAAGACAGCAGAAGTTAAGACAGACACCTGTCAGAAAGCAGAACTTGTACTTAGACCGACACTCACATGACAGGGCATTCTAATGAAACCACAAACTGAACAAGCGAATAAATTTCCCGAGATGCCCTAGCTTGAAAAGGAAGATTGAAAAGGTCTTCTCCGTGCTGAACGCTTTTCGCTGCCCCCACCTCCCCCACCAAAACGTACCATTGATTGCAAGCGCTGAGCGAGCTGGTATGCTTCCACTGTGTCTTTGCCTTCTTTGGACCGTGTTTTATCAGCTGGTTGGGGTCGGTTATACACAGCCTGTTCTACAGGATACATAAGAGAGATACACTGTACTTCAGTAAAGTATGAAGCCACTTATTACTGGTACAGAGCCAAGAACAACAGAGATAAGCAGTAAGGACAAATGCTGTCAAGAAAAAAGCAACAACTGAAAAACAGTGAAAAGACATCTCTCGATGGTCCTATTACTGACTGATTATATAGCCCTCTCCCACTACCACAGCAGTTTTAAGACAGGAAAATCTCCTTCCTTCTTGTTAATTTATTTCAGAAAAAAACATATCTGCAGGCCATTCCTCCTCTCCTAGATGACTGTCATTCAACATTGGGCCAAACTCAATCCAGAGACTCTAAACTAACATTGTTATAGGTGTATATGCATTCTTAACATGTCATCTAATTTTAACTCTTGAATCTTGTAAAAACTAGCCCTGAGGATGAAGACATTGTTTTTTATTTAGAAAATAGTTATAATTCAGTATGGGAAAAGAAACAATAACATGAATTCTGTCTTACACAGAGGGAGGGCAGAATTTCAGATACAGCAGGTTATCAGGGGAAAAAAAAGAAAAAAACAACACAGAACACACAGAAAAGCACAAAACAAAAATCCACCCCACCAGTTGACATGCAGTAAACATGGGGGGGGGGGGGGGGGGGGGGGGGGAGAAGGAAAAAGGACAAAAAAAAAGAAGTCTGTCATGTAAAACCAAAAATCTACAATGCTGTAAGCAGGTTACAAACTCCTCTAGATTTTCAAAAGTCATAGCGACAATCTGCTCAGAAGGTCCTTCCTAGTAAGGATTAATGTGCATCCTTTTGCGGGAGAGGTATACCCTAACACTAAGTAGTCCTTCAACATTAATACCAAAATAGACTACAGCCACGTAAGTTGGAACACGGCTGTACTAAATACAGTCAAAACAAAGATTCTCTTCTACAGAACTTAAATGTAACAACAATTACCATTTAAGACATCAAGAGTACAGAGAAGTCGCAAGATCATCTGCATGGATGCTTGATTCCGATTAAGTGCAGTCACCTGCACTTCAATGAAGTGAACTTACAACTTTTCTTTTAAAAAACACATCTACTAACCTTAATGTTTAGCCTTCACATGAAAATATTCAATAAAAAACCTGACAGTCAACAATAGAAGTGTTCAGCATACACTAATTAGAATTTAAGTTCTGAATTGATTCCAATAAAAATATCTTTACCACAGCCAAAGTTAATCGCTCCTATTAATTCCAAATATGTGTGGATCCGTCCAATGCAGTTAACATCACCACAGTTCTTGAGGCCTGGACGTACTGAAGTCTTATTCAGGTATTTGGGTTTACATCTCTCCCTAAAATGAAGTACAGCACACTGTCAAATAGTAAAACAAATCATGGGGGGAGGAAGGTATTGTGTGACTTAAGCTGAGGTTAAGACAAGCCACTGAAGTGGTTTTTCCCTTCGCAATGCTCACGCTACACACTGCTACGCAGGGCGATCACAGCAAAAATATAAATTTCACAAAACACATAAAATTTATTTTAGGGTTATTCATACACACTTATACTTAACACAGAGTGAAACTTATGTTCTATGCGTTAAAACAAACTCTTCTAGCACAAATGGTGCCAGCAAGCAATGCGTTACTCAGAAGCACTATGATACTGTTAAACTGATACAAGAACGTCTGC
This sequence comes from Grus americana, assembly GCF_028858705.1. NCBI lineage: Eukaryota > Metazoa > Chordata > Aves > Gruiformes > Gruidae > Grus > Grus americana. Next base: position 31,730,377 of record NC_072859.1, read on the forward strand.
ATTAGATTAAATAGCTCATATAATCATAGGCTTCCTCAGCGTAATAAATAAGCCTGTTTTCACTCTCTATGCACTTATGACTTGCTTTTAAACTGATACTGAATTGTTTCAGTTCAATACTTCTCTGGTATGGAATTACAACTAGAATAAGCTGTCAATATACAAGACAACTGAACGAGAACAGAGTTGAACTCAGCAATTCTCCTTAAAAGCAAACTACCCAACACAGCAAGCACGCTAATCAAAACTGTTAAGAGAATGAACTGTATATTGAGCCTGCTACCACAAATCACTAAGGTTCTTTAAACTTATATTCCATCTCCAAAGAACCAAATACTCAAGTGCACAAGCACTACTCCAAATTGATTCTTCATTTGAAGTATTTTTTTGTCAACATCATTCGCTCTAGCACTATTTCTTCTAGCTACCTTCTGTAAAGGCAGTACTACTATGCTACAGACCTCATTACAGAATTAATTTTATCAGTTATTTTGAGGCACCATTTATTAAAACCATATATGCATTCTTACATATAGCATGACAAAAATTGGAAAAAATAATGTAACCAAAAAGGATGCAGCTTGTTCTGATATAGAACACTCATTTTCATAATGCTTCAAAGTATTTTGATTGCTTAGCTTCCAGAATGCCAGAAAAAAACTGGGAAGACGCAAAAGAAGCATTAATGATCAGTGCTGTTCACTGGCAATCTTTACAATGCTACAATAAAATCAATTTTACTCTTTTCAGAAGTAAGCTATTCGCACTAAGTAGTGTTTTAACTACAACAAAGCAGGACAGAAGTCATCTTAATCACTTACTTCAGTAAATGAAATTAATGCATCTTACCATTGATCCAAAATATAATTCCTAATTTTCAAATAACGCTCTGGTGTTTTGGCCTGGCGCCCTTCAAAAAATTCAGGAATAGCTTGCTTTTCTTCTTCCAGAATGATGCTTCTGTCAACCTCCACTTCTTGATCAGGTGGCTTAAGCTCCTCTGCTTCTTCTTGATGATCTTCATCCACTTGAGGGGGAGAAGAAAAAAGCAATCCATTATCAGCCAGATGTCTCTGTTCCTCACCAAGCTCCTGATCAGTTACTTGTCTAGTTCCACGAGATGTTACTAGTCTGCCTTGTTCAGCTTTCTCAATAAAATTATTGTATTGCTGGTAATCTAAGTTCACAGTTTTATCACCGTTCAGGGGCTGAGAACAAGTTGCTGCAACACCTGGAAATACTAATGCATCAACTGTATCTTGCTTGGTACGTTGAGGATCTTCTTTAGGTAAAGGAACTGCAGAACCGTGTCTGCCAGATGAAAAAATGCGTTCCATTCCTTTTGTTTCTTCAAGTGGACTTTTTGAAATAACAGGTAATTCAGATTTTCCAGTTTCTTGCTGGAGGGTAGGAGAAAGTAGTTCATCCACATCATCAGTTATGTCTACTTCTTCATCATCTGACAGCTTTTCAATTTTCACTGCATTCAGATTGGGGTCTGCACGGCCTCTCAAGTTTCCAGATGACCACGCTTCTACCCTTATCCCATCTTCAACGGGAAGACTGCTACCATACTGACTCTGCTCTTCTTTTTCAGAATCACCATTTTTTGCCTTCGGAAAATGAAAAAAAATAGCTTTAGGAGGGAAAAACAAAACAATTCCCTCTGCCTCCCAAATAGTCAGAACTGTTTTATTTGAACAGCAGATATTCTGAAGTGTTTCTTCCTCATCTTATCCTTTTAATCCATTGCAATTGATTTTTACACAGCATTATAGGCATACTTCTAGCCCAAGTGTAAATTAATACGTATTTCCGTTCAGAAAAAAAAAACCAAACAAGTCAGACAGTACCAATTTCTTCTTAAATGTTCCATAAGTTTCAAATGAGGCTAAAGCTAAAACTATAACACACATCTTAAACAGCTGTATAGTGGAAAACAAGATTTCCAGACTAACAACCAACAGTATAAGAGACTACAATTATACTACATTTGTTGTTCTGTTATACCAGCAATAAAAACACTGAGATCATTTTAGGAATTTGAAATCAGATCTGACTTCATATTTAAATCTGCAAGTAAGCATATTCCACTTTTCTGAATATGGGAACAGAGTACACACTTTAACAGCAGTATCTTGAAAAGGCAAATTAAAATCAAGCTACGTGTACAACAACATACTAGTCAAACAGCCTTTTTTGAAACTAGAGAGATACTCTGTTTACCTTGTTCTTAAAATACTGCCGAGCATAGCTCTTTACTTGCAGAACAGTACGACTTCCAATCAACTTGGCAATTTTCGTCCATCGGCGGCCAAATTTCACCTAGCACAACAAAGCACGTTTAAGTTACCCAAACTCTAACATTCCAAACGTTACATTTTATGTGCCAAAAGAGTTTAAAAGCTCAATTATTCATTACAAATGCACAAACAGAACAGCAAACCCATGGTAAAGAACCTCACTACTAATATTCTACCAAGAAGAAAATTGCATCCAACAGTCAGTTATTGCTGCTACTCTTCACTTGAGGATCTTCTTCACCCACCTCAGGCACACTGCTGCCTAGTAACCCAAAGAATCCTACTGGAATGAATTTGTACTTGATGAAGCAAACCCTATTACATTCAGCACTGTACAACCATATAATCTCTAAAGACCTTACAACAGTAGTTAAAGGATTTCACTTTATTAGCCAATTTGCATAAGCACACATGATATTTCCTGTAGTTAACTACAGCATTATGACTGTACAATTCATAAAGCTCTATATTTGAGATATTTTGTGATGTCAAATTGTAATCAGCCTCACGTGAACAACATCTGTCACAGAAAGCCAATTTGGGGGATTCATCAATATAAATCTGATTTATCATTATACTCTTAGCAGATGGCAATTATTTTTTAACACATTAGAAGTACAAAAGCAGATAAATATAACATGCTTAAATAACAAAATAATAATTAATATAAATAAGATAAACTAATGACTTCTATTCAAAATATTACATATATATAAACAAACTTACCAGTCCTTGTTCAAATAGTTCTTTTTCTTCTGATGTCCACTTTAATGAGTAGCTAGCTGATTTTGTCGGTGATCGCACCCTAGCGAAACAGGAAACAGAAGTTAATGCTTTCTTAAAAATATATATTCTCAAATCCCAGTAACTGAAGGCAACTTCTGACAGGAAGACTACTCCCCATCTTCTGTAAAACTCAAGGTATTGTTTTAAACATGAATGCAGCTGATAAATAAAGTAGCAAGAATCATGTCAGCTCCTCTATCACAAAAGAAGATTCAAGGCAACACAAGAGTCATCAGTAACTAATGGTACAGAAATACATAGAAACAGCAAACAGAAAAGCTGAGGCAAGAAAGCCAATTAGAACTACCAGGGGTATTCTCATAAGGATAATTGTGCTACAACAAAACAGTTTACTACAAGCCCATTATTACACACAACAGTATTTCTTTGCATTGAAAGGTCTCTTAAATAATTTTGTACAGCCAAACAAAAGGAACTAAGGAACTGTAACTTTTTTTTTTTTACAATAGTTTCTGGAAACTTAACAAAAATCATATGCCACACTTAAAAATGCAACACAATCATTAAAATGTACATACGTGACTTTTCCAGTTTTCTTATGTGGGCTGCAAATAAAAAACAAAGTGAAAATAAAAATTAATTGTGATGGTGTTGCATATCTCAGCAAATAAATTTTAGAAGGACTTTTCATTTGTTCCCATCTAACAGATTTTTTTCCAGAACAGAGCTTACCTTTTCATAGATCTTTTCTCCACTTCTTTTTGATTGAGCCACATTTTTTCAGAAAGTGATTTATTAGATAAATAATATCTGAAATAGTTACTAAGTAAGTTTTCAAAGCATCAGAGTACATATTTGTACAGTTGAGAATTCTAATAATCGTATAAATTATACTGGTTCATAATTATTCAGGTGTAGAAGCAAGTACCATGCTGCTTTCAAAACCACAATACACACGATTTCACACACTTTTACTAGTTTAATGCATAAGTGACATCTGACTTCTGAACCCCATGCTTACTTTACTTGCAGCAAACTAGGTATCCTGCTTCCGCAGCAGCATTTTTCTTTGACTTAGAAAACATACAACAGTAATTTTCATCACACAGATACCTTATCTATTTTCAAATTAAGCCTCAATAATTCATTCTATTAGGAAAATTTTAATTGCTTTATTTTCTTGTTCCTCTACTACTGTATATTACTACACTCAATTACAAAAAAGAACATGAAAATAAATTAACCCGTGGACTACTATTGCTATAACTTACCTACTCTGTTGAGGTCAACTTATGCCAGAAATGCTACTAATGGCAATTTAAGCCAGCATTACTTAAAAAACACAAAAAGAAAAAAGCAGCAGCTGTTCCTTCCCATTTTCATCTTGAAATATGAACGTTGCCAGACAAAAATCAGACAGTAAGCGAGTCCCAGTGAAGAACAATTCAGCAAAAAGAACTAGCTATATTTAGCCAGATCAGCTGTTTGATCAGGTTCACTATGAAACCACACAAACAGCTGCATCAGCACAATGAATAAGCAGCTGAAGTGGGGATGAATATTGCTATTTTTGGTGACAGTGTCAGCTTAAATCTGACAAGCTTGAGAGTCATTTTCTGAACAATCAGAAGTACCAGAGGAAGTTGCAGGTAGCTAGATGATTAATTCAGGGGTCTTCCCTAACTTCTGCAAACTACCTACAAAATGACAGTGCTTCAGTCACCTTAACAAGAAAAGGTTTGTCCAGTTCCTTTGGAAAACAGAAAGATTTCTATTGTTCTAAGCATACAAGCAAATCAGCAAAAGGATACTCTTCTTCCAGCAACATTTTCTCAATGACAGCCCTGTTTTCTTCACTAATGCTGCTGTCCAACGTCCATGGCTATAAACAATACAAATAAGTTTTAATATTTTAATCCTGTCACATTGTTACCTGAGTATCAAGAATCAATATATATCATCTTCTAAAAGCAAGCAAAAAGCACTGGTTGAAAACCTGCAAGAATGTGTACATGGAGGGAAGAGAATGGAGAAAACAGAAGTTCTGATAACTTTGCTAGAAGTACCATTCATTTAAAAAATACTTACAAGGCTGTTATCAGTTCTCCAAGATGAATCAAGATAGTGATCCTGCAGCAAGCTTGAAGCTGTGTTTTCACCATCTCTGAAAAAGATTCCAGTGTTCAAAACAACGCAAACGTATTCAAACAAAATGAATGCTGTCAGAGTGAAAATTATGTGTAGTAATTAACAAAAACTTTAACAGATGACAGAATTAGATACTAAAATTAAAATCACATATTGCAGACTATTATATAATGTCACTCTCTTAAAATACTCCTTTAGGCTTAGCAGAAATCCCCCTCACTAAGTCATCTTTTTTTAGTAATCTCAGTAGCAACTCTTCACCTATCTCATTGCAGACTGTACGAGATACCAGTGAAACCCTGAATAGTAAAAATTCTCATCCAGAACAACTGAAAGCAGGAGGGACCATGTAAAATATACACAAATGAAAGAAGCCAGAGTTTTATGGACAATTAAAAAAACCTTATTTTTTAATATTAAAAGTGTCACTGAGTTGTATTACCTCCACTTAACATTTCTACATCTTTCTCCCAATAAAGTAAAAACCCCTCCTTATAAAGAAAAAACTGTTTTCCTCCCAAGGAAAGCTCATACTTACACAAGGTTTAATAGAATCCTATCATACAGGACTGTTAGTGCTCATATGGACTTTATCCAGATTGTGCTTGATCTTTTCTGTAAATAACTGCTTAGTACTTTTAGAAATCTGTCACTGATTAACATAATCGATCAACTTTCTTCTATTTTAACACAGCATAAAATCTCCTTATTAATTAACATAATTTTTTGGTCATTCTTTGCTTTCAGACTTTTCTAAAGACTAATTAGGCCTTTATCCCTTGCAATACTACTAAAATTAAATTCACCTACTATTCAGAACTGCTTTGTGCCAGCAGTCCAAACATCTCTTTGTAGGTAAGGATAAATCCTCATGTACAGCCAGAAACTTCTTTCGGAGTACATCAAGAAATGGGTGAGATCAACAGTCCCCTTTGCCCAGCATTCTGTCTCCAACAGCGGCAACAGCAGATGCTACTCTAGGACAGTACGTGAGTCCAGCCACTGTCTCTGACACAATCCTCTCATACTCTCCCAGCATCTACAACTGCTAGATTTGTAGTGTTAGAATTGCTGTCCATTCACTTCAGCGTCTGTTTACAGATCCCTTAACTGTGAATTTGTTGAATCGTTTTTCTGACCCTCCCTACGTTCAGCTTTCTGAAGTTATCTGCCTCTGCAAGTTCACTACCTGTTATGGTGCAACACAGCACCTCTGTCTGTGTATTTTAAAGGAGTCTCCTCCCAGCAGTCTCACCACCGAGTGTCCCTAGTTCACGTGCTGTCGGATCAGATGACAGCAGTCCTGCATTCACCTCACTTCAATGACTTCACAGGCCCCGTTCCCAGTGCCCTGCCCGATGATGCTCAACATCGCCGCTTCCTCCACCCCCGGGCCCTCAATGAGACTCCAAGGTCTCTCCTCTCCCCTGAGGCGCCCGGGGCCCCGGGCGAGCTCGGCCCTGCCGGGGCAGCCCCCTCAGCAAGCGGCAGCGCGGGAGCGGCACTGCGCGGGGCTCCGGGGACGCTCTCCCCCCGACCCCGCCGCCCCCTCACACAAACTTCGGCCGCTACAGCCACGCAAAACCTGCCCGCCGGAGAGAAGGGACGCGCTCCCTGGGGCGGTAGGGCTGCCAGCTCGCAGTACGGCCCTCACTCACCCTGAGGCCACTTCTCCAGGCACGGCCGCCGGGTCCCCTTCGATATCCACCTCCAGCTCCTCCGCTGCCGCCGCCATGACACCGGCCCCGCCGATCTCGCGAGAAGAGGCGGAAGCGGAGCAACGCGGCGCTGACTGGGCATGCGTGGAGCGCGGCGCGTGCGCAGCAGCTCTCAGTGAAGCTGCGCCCTGAGGAGAAACCGGGGTGGAGGCGGAGAGATGGCGCTGGGGTAGGCGGGGCGCGCAGGAGGCAGCTGAGGGCGAGTTGGGCACTGAGGGACGGCTTCTAGGATGCGAGCGGAGGAGAGAGGGGTGATCTCAGGCAAGGGTGGGAGAGTGCGGGTGCTGAGGGGAACCGCTAGCGTAAGGGGGAAGAGCGGGCCGCGACAGAGGGAGGCTGGAGCCCGCCCAGGCCGCGCGCCCCGGTGGGTGCTGCTCCTCGGGCTGCCCCGCTCGCTGTGGAGAGGGAGCGCCCCGAGGGGGAAGCCGTGCCTCGGGGCCGTGGGGCGGATGGAAATCCGCCTGGCGATTCGCCTTTCCTCGCTTGCGGCTGCCGAAGCGCCCTGGGGGAGTGCCCAGGATGAGCCCGGCAAGTGTGATGCGCTGGCCGAAGAGGGACGCTTATTTCTGTGTATCGTGCTGCAGGTGTCGGGTTTGCTAGCCTCTATGTACTTCCAAGCATGCGGTCGTGTCTTTTCATTCATCTAGAAGATGACGGCAGCAGGGTGTTGCGCAGGTTGTGTTGTAACGTGGCTATAAAAATCACGGGTGTATTCCCAAGCGTTCTTAAATCTGTGTTTCATTTCACAAGAAGTATTTGATGCTTCATGGTGGTTGGGCTTCTAATCTTATACTGAAGGGAACCATGAAGAACCTTGAGGGTTGATTATCATGATGTACAAAGTGACTACAGAGAACCTTCCGTCGACTCAAGAAAGTGTTTATGTTTTAAGAGATGACAGTGCAAATATTCTGAACCAATAAACTCTGTTGCAACCTTTTTATTCTGAACATTTCATCTTTGTGCTGGAATTAATTTGAAAGTGAAATTAATAAACACCAACTATGATTGTTTTCATAATATCTACTGAAAAATGCAAAACCAAGACAAATGGTATCATGAAAGATAGAAAGAAAAATAATTGTTAGAGTCTCGGGATCTCTTGATGCCATGTCATAGGGTATAATATAGCAAAGTCTAAAGAGGGTCCAGTCCAGAGCTGAATGTCAGAGTAGCACATAATAGCGTCCTGAAAACAAACATCATGTTGTTAGCGAAGTTTTGGGCACATACTACTCTAGTTGGTTTACACCAAGCCTCTTGATAGGATTTATTAGCATGGGGAGTGGGTCTAGTAAATCTAGAGCAGAGGAACCCCACAATAGTAAATTTGCAGGGAGATGCCTTCTGATCTCCAGTTAGCTCAGAGAGCAATACTGTAATCAGCATAAACCAAGCTAATGCTACATTACCCTCAGGAGAGCCAGTGCTGTTCAGCTGTTTGCTACCCTGCTTCTCTCCTTTGTTCAGTTATAGTTGTGGCATAAGTTGGATCAGCTCACATGTACAACCTAGAGCAGGCATGCATGGCTGGACTGAAAGGGAGGGCAGATCAGTCCTTTTTGGCAGCACCCTGCAGCTAGGTCTGCCTAAGCTAAACAAAACTAGTGTTATCTACTCCAACATCTCCATGTTCTATATCCTTGAGGATACAGATGTCTCCTTAGTGATAACAGACGGCTTTTTAAAAATGTGATTTTACCAAACAATGCTTAACTAAGCTCTCCATACAGGCTAATATTCACAGATGTATGAAAAGTTATTTTTTATCTTTTTCTTTTTTTTTTCTAGTCTTGATTTATATTAGAGGAGGTCATACACAATGTGTTTAAGACTGGTGCTTTTTGAATAGGTTCCAAGTATGAGATTTGTGAGAAGAGCAAAAGACTAATCAGCAGTGTCTTTAAGATCCTTTTTTTTTTTTTTTTAATTGCTAACTTAATTCTGCCTTTCCTAACATAACGCTCAATCATACTGGGCAATGACACTATCCAAACTGCTTTAAAAGAAAATTGCATTTACATCTAGAAATTTTTGCTTTATAACTTCATTTTGTTATTAACATTTTCTTTTTCAAAAGTGTTACAATTTGAGCTTGATTTTCTGTTTTATTAAATTCTGCTACTTGCAATGGGGTCTTTTTGAGACTATTAGCAGCTAGTAAATTTGCTTTTTCTCCTTGTGACCAGTTTACAAGGGAATTTGCAGCATTAAAATGACCAGCCTTGCATGCACAATGCAATGGAGTATCCTTGTTGCTGTCTAAGGCATTAATGGCTGCCCCGTAGCTCAGCAATAGGTTTATCAAGTCACTGTGTCCATGTTCTGCTGCAATATGCAGTGTGGTCTTTCTCCAAATGTTTCTGTCATCAATATTTTTATTTTTCCCTGAAGTCAGAAGAATTTTTACAATCTCTGTGTTTCCTGTGATGGCTGCGTAGTGCATCGGAGTACATCCATCCATGTCCTTAGCTCCAAATCTTCCTTTTTTAGCTAACAGAACTTTCATGATACTGAAATATCCTCTCGCAGCTGCAGTGTGCAGGGGAGTCTTTTTCTCCTTGTCTTGTGCGTTGGGGTCAGCGTTAGCGTTCAGAAGCATCTCTACCATGGTTTTGTCTCCCCTTTCAGCAGCAAAATGTAAAGGTGATTTTGACTGCTTATCCTTAACATTAACATTGGCGTTGTGGTTCAACAGCTGTTGGGCAACATCAGTGTTACCTCTTTGACTTGCAATATGCAGGGGAGTAACAAACTCTTTAGTGACAGCATTAATTTTGGCCCCAGCATTAACTAAAAGGCCAACTAATGATTCTTTATTATGAAGTGCAGCAACGTGGAGTGGGGTTTCACTGGCTTGGTTCATAAGGTTAATTTCCATCCCTTTGCGCAGAAGCAGATTTGCGATGGAAGCAGCCCCAGCTTGAACTGCCAAGTGCAAAGCTGTGTCTGAAGCAGGAGTCTTTATTCTGAAGTTTGCTCCCTTTTCAATTAGAACTTCTGCTGATTCAGCTTTGCCTCTTTCACATGCCAGGAGTAAAGGAGTATACTGCATTTCATTGTAGGCATTTATATCTGTGCCTCTGTCAATTAAAGCTGCTACAATACCATGCAGATTTTTCTGTACAGCTCTAAAAAGAGCTGACTCCATTACGTCAGACGACAAGTCTTTAGAATATTCTAGTAGTATTTTGAAGATGGATGGGTGGTTGCTGTGGAAAGCTCTTTCAGCCAGGTTGGAATCAACACTGGCTCCAGCTTCTAGTAGTACTTTCGCAGTATTTTCAGCCCCCTGAGAAACAGCATAACTGAGAGCAGTCTGACCTTTTTCATCCTTTCCATCAACAGAGGCACCAGCCTTTAAAAGCATTTTTGCTAGACTGCCCTCATCTTTAAGAGCTGCCATGTGCAAAAAGTTGTGCTGGTTCCTGTAGTTTCTTGCCTCTTTTTTCAGGAGCATCTTCAATATGTGACTGTGGTGATTCTGTGCAGCCAAATGAAGTGGTGTCTTGCCTTCCATATCCAAACTGTACATATAAGCACCACATCGCAGAAGCACTTTCACTGCATCACCGTGGCCTTTCTCAGCAGCCGTGTGCAGTGCTGTTCTTCCTTTCTTGTCCTTTACATCTATCTTTGCACCTTTGCTGATCAAATATTCCATTATTGCTAAATGTCCATTAGCAGCTGCAACATGCAGAAGAGTTTCACTTGAAGAGTTTAGTGCACTGATATCATTATCTTTCAATGTTTTCTCTAACTCAGACAGATAGCCTTTAGCGACTGCATCAAAGATGCCAACATCAGCATGATCTTTTCTAGGTTTTGCTGTCCTTGAAAGTTGAGGGTTTTTTCCTTTCTTCTTAATAGCCCGTTCTTGCTTTTTTCTTCTAGGACTGTCTTTTTTTTCCTGATGCCACTCACCACTATTTTCAATCCAAACCTTATCTTTTTCGAGTAAATATCCTACCAATTGTCTTCTAGCATCTCCAATGCTTTCATTTATTTCACTGACATATTTTCTCATCTTGCTATAAAGTTTTGGCTCCACTTGCTTTAAACATGGATAAAAAAAGAGCCTGCAGGCTCGTTCACCTTGAGAAATTAGTATGTCTAATACTCGAGCGTTCTTTTCTGTTCGTGTCCTGTAGAAACTCATGACCATCTTTTTTTCTGGGGTAAAAATACCATTGTCTATCAGCCAGTTCAGAAGATGGTCTGGGTCATTTATGCCTTCTACTAGCTCTTCTTTTTTAGTTCTTAGGACTTCAATTGCATATGGATTTGTAAACAGGCTAGTTGAATGCGTGATCATGTTGCTAATCAAAAAGTGAATTGAGCTATTGTTTGATGTTTGAAATTAAGTATGATACAGCAAAGCAGGATCACATCATTTCACACATTCTTTTCATAGAACTATGATCCAACAACGATTGTAGTTCAGTGATAAATCTTTAAAGAATGAGAAAGAAGTCAAAACTCCCTCACCTTTGGTTTTCTAGTTGTTAGAAGTCCTTTGATCTTCTCTGTTCTTCCTTAGCAACAACAGAAGTTTAATAACAAAACAAAAATCTGTGATAAGTAAAGATATTCCACTTGGAAGACTTCTTCCAGATTTTTTATGCATAATTAGAGAGAAAAAAATGTTTTTGTGAATCTGATATTTGAATAGAAGGTATTTGTTTATTGAGTTCCTCTGGCCAAGCTGTTTTTTTGTAGGTGCCTAAATGACCAATCCATTAAACATGACAAAAGAAAATCCACAGCATAGTTACTGTTGCCATGATTACATACCTTGTATGATCTTAAATGAAAGAGTACACATTGCCAGCTATGTAGGTGAAAGCCCTATAATGTAATGAAATACAAGCATAAAGACCTAGATAAAAATAAACTGTATAAGCAGCTAGTTATAAAAAGTGATCCAGCCTTCCTAATATGATTTACAACTTCAGTCTATGAGGTATATATAACTTAAAGGCTACTTAGCTTGTCATTCCTGCTGTAACCCGGAGTCTGTCTGGAACTTAATTCTTTTACGTGAGGTGGATCAAGGCATGTGATTCAGTATGCAAGATCTAAATTGTAATTAAATAGAGCTTCAAATCTGTGAATATGTATAGTCTTCGATATGGGTGTAGGACCTTTGAATCTAGTTGTAATTAATTTAACTTATTGGTGTTAAAACTCCATATGGAGAGAAGGAAATAAAATAATGATCATCTACACATTTTGAAACCAATTGAGAGAGAAATTGAGATTAGAGAGTTCTGTAAGAGCTAGAAGTAAAATGAGCTGAAAAGCTGAAAGTTTGACTTTAAGCAAATGGGAAAATTTGCCATCTGTTTCTTAGTTCAGTGCCCTTTCTATTAGGTTCTGCTGCCTGTGCTTGTATTTTCTTTAACAGTATGTACAATGTGACTGATAAGATTTTTAATTTTTTTGTGTTGACATTAGTTTTATAAATAAGATAGCAAGGCTTATTCTATTAAAATAAAAGATTTATTGAAGAAATAGCTGGGAAAAGCAAGACTTTTAATACATATTTTGAAAGCCAGCCAGTTACCAAGTCGGCAAATTTGACAGCCAATTTAGGAGCCCAATTATTCCTCTGAAATGCAAAGAAGGGGCACTACACCAAGAATAGCAAAACCTTTGTCATTTAGTTAATGATTGTTAACACATAACATGGAAAACTATGGTTTATTGTAGGGAGTCAGGAGGTCTGAATTGTGTTCCCATGTCTGCTAATGACTCTGTGATCTGCAAATTATTTAGCCTTCACATTTGACTTAAGAAAGTACTGAATATCTATCCCTGTCTTGAGTAAAGTAATAGTCCTTACTTAAAGTTTGGTGAAATGGGATCTTTATGTCATCATTATTATTGTTCCCATGCAAAATAGAGATAGCAATACTTGATTACCTTCACAGGAAAGTTTTGAGTTCTGGTAATGGAAGAAGTTACGTGAGTGCAAAGCAGTGTCATTAATATAGACAGCACAAGAATTTTTGGAACTTCTGAAAAATTTAAAAACAGAAATTGGAGTATTCTTTAAGAGTCTATTACTATGGCAGTAATTTCCTACTGTTCTGAATACAGAAATTTTACTAGTAAACAGTTCAAATGAAAGGATGCAGTACTCCTAACTGGCCTTGAGGAGGAACATTTGAACAATATTTGCAGGCAGCATCTCTTTCAGAGCCACTGTGAGACTTTATTTTGGGAAAATAATATACAGCAAATTACTTGTTACTAGATGCAAATCAGAGTCTTCAGAATATAATTATGCATTTTAAAAAAAAATTCTTCATTATAAGTATGTGACTTATGAGGACATTCTGTCTTAAAACAAGAATAATTTGAAAAGAAAATTTTGGAAGCTTGTATGGATTCAGTTTCAGAAATTATGTTTTTAAAGACTTTATTTTTTAATTAGTATTTTAACTACTGTTAGAATTAAGCCTTTTCCAACAATGACTTCACAAGAAGATTAAAACAGTTGAGAAGAGATTCAGAATTGGCTATTTGAAGCATGCTTTTTGTTTATATCTCTTTAACTTATTAACTCTATTTGACATATAAATGTTTTAGAGAAGTGAAAGTGCATGAGACCACAAATGCGTGGGATCACCAGGAAGCTCTTAATTAAAAATAAGAATGGCAAAATTTAATATTACTAAAGATCTGAGAAAAGAAGTAAGTTGGAGAGAGGAAATAGCAAATCTTTGGCTTGCTTTGTTATCTTTTACATTTATATGTTGTCTGGGGGGCATAAGGGGATTTTTTTTTTCTTGCTAAATATTTCACAGGCCACTTTTATTTCTGCTGGCATCTTTAGCTCCATGTTTCCAAGGACTGTTCCTTATTAGGTTATTTTGAAAATAAAATGATGGGGTTTGCTTCTGTCTTCTTTGTCAGATAACATTTAAGGATCTTTGTGTTCAGCAGTATGGGTATATAGCAGGGATATATAGCAAGTCAGCTTATATGCTTTATTGAGGAATTTTATGTTTTACTTTAGAAGATTGTAGTAAAAAATTCTGATTGGTACTAGTGCAGGTGGTGTCATCAGAGAAATGTCACGCCGTAGGTGTACTGTTTGTATTTTAATTTAGTGTGCTGTGAAGAAGCCTGTAGTGAGTCGTTGGCATGACATAGAAGTACTGAAAATCTTCACATAGGCCACTTAAGCTCTAGTATCATTGTTAAATGCAGAAGTAAGGCTCTGTGTACACGTAAGATTACCTTAATTCAGATAGATCTAGGTATGCTCAGCACTGACTTTGTGGGAGGCTGAAAACAGCTTGGTGGTGATACTATTGATAGGAAAGATCTCTGTTTTGGCCTCTGCTGAGTAAGTGTCCATATAAGGAGCACCTGCTCACTGTTTTAATCTAGGTGTAGCTGGTCTGAGAATGGAGGCTTGAGCCAGTTATTTCTGACATGCAATCTCAGTTTTTGCTACTAACTTGTGTCCTTGGGCAAATCACTTAATCTCTGTGCCCTGTTTACACAAGCAGTTAAAAAGGAAATTTTTTTCTACCTCACAGACATGTCCTAAGTGTTTATTAATGTTGGTGCAGTGCTTTGAAGTTATAGAGTGCTTTGAAGTTTTTGTCCTTTGAAGTATTGTTTTCTGACTTCTCAAAGACGAGCATTTATTTCTTAAATTAACACGTGCCTGTGTTTTCTGGCTTATTTTATGTTGCTATGTCATCACCAAATATACATTTAATTTTCTCTATTTAATTTTTCAACGATGAAAGCAACCCAAACTACACCTTGCACATGTTAAATGAACCTGTGAGATGACGTGGCCGTGGGAGTGAGGTACCTGTAGAGGTCACCATTTCTCCACCGAGACTTTCCCACCCTGAGCCTGGAGCCTGCAGCTGTGGTTTCTGTCTTCTGCTGAAACTGCATGTAATGCAACTGAATGACTTCCAGTAACTTCTTATGTTCTCTAGGGCATTTTCTTGATAAAATTGATGGAAAGCCAAACATTAATAAGACGTTTTCACTCACCGTGATATTTTTATGTTTCCCAATGTGTACTTTAATTTCATTTAAGACAATTGTTTGCAGTAATGCCAACTGTTTATTGGGAACATATCTTGCTGTAGAATAACTAGTCTGTAAGAGATAATAAAGCCAACTTCATTATCTAAACATCATGAAGGATGGAGAAATAGATCAGGGTAATCAAGACATTCTCATCAATAAACATGGCTCAGGAATAAAGCTTTGTTTTGGATAACCAGAAATCTAAGTGTGGCCTAGCTGGTTGAGGTTGAACTATATTTAGGTATAGCTAGATTGAGGAACAGCAGTGTTGGAAGTGTTCATGATGATGATTAGAGTGTACTTGACTTATTATAACACTGGAAGAGAAGCTGACGAGTCAGAATGTCTGCAAGAGAGACAAAATGTAATGCTTCGTTTTGCCTAAAGATTAACTGCATTAAATTAGGGAAGTCAAAAGGGGAGCTTTGGCACAGAGCGATCTTGTTTGTGTTAGTCATATTTCTGTAGAGACTAGGCTTGGGGCCTTCCTGCTGCTGAGAAATCTCTACCCTGGCTGGTATTTAAATGTGAGGTGTTCCCTAGAGTAGTGCCGTCCTCTGAGTGGTACTGGCACATACAACAGGGGCCTCCTGGAGGGAGAGGAAAGCTGATCTGTCCCGTCTCACATTTTGCATCTCAGACTAGGCTCCTATCTTACCCTCTCTGTAACTTACATGTTGGCAGGGCATAACCACCCTTGCAGAGTCCTGTGCCTGGCCCTGTACTTGAAAGAGGTACCTTGCAGAAGACACAGCTTCCCAGCTTTGTCCACTATTCATGAATGCTTTCAAAATGCTAAGTAATAATACAACAGCTGATATAATAATTTAGGTATTTTATTCTATTTCCAATACAAGTCACGTTATCCCAACACTACAGCACTATTTCCTCAAGTATAAACAAATGAAGATTGTGCTAAGTGCTGCACCCATACAAAGTAAAATGTTCTTTTTTCCAAAGATTAGCATGTACTTTTATAAAGTTCCCAACCATTGTAAATGGATAATGCACATCTACAAAGTGCCACTGGTGGCTGTAAATGCTGATAGAGCAGGCTGTCTATCTGGATCGAACTGTAGAAATGAGGCTTAACATACATAACTCAGGATTAGGATTGTTTTTCAGTTTACTATGCATCTATTAGTGAAGTTTAAGAAGAGTGACCAAACTACTTAGAAACGATGTTTTACCATTCAGGTTTTTGAACAATTAGATTTAAGTATTTTTCCAAAGTTCTTCATGGAATTACTTGCCAGGTAGTTTTCTGAGAAGCTATGTAGTGGAGGTAGAAGGAGAAAAGTTTGCTAATTTAGCTTCACAGAGCTAAGGAAAAGCAATGTTCTTGTTTCAGAACATAATAAATAAAATAAAAGTTGGTTTGCAACAAACAGAAAAAATGTTAGTGGTGGTGTGATGAAATATGTATTTAGTTACTGTAATTTTCATAATGTAAAGAAATATTACAATCTTTGTGTCTAAGTGATAAGTATTACTAGTTGTTTCTATACATGTGTTCTGCAGAAGTCTTTACTGTCACAAACTTAATTTAAATTTAAGACCTAATTTGCCTGTTAATCTAGTGACTAAACCTAGTCATTAATACTGATTTTACTAATGAGGAGATACCATTTTCCAATTAATTGGCTTGAAGTTGTATCAGTGTCATGAATTTTATCTTATAATTTTAGAAGTTTGACTGTGTCCTTTCAGACCAACGCTAATAGAAAGCAGTTATGGCAAAATGCTAGCCCTCATATCATTAGCATAAAATGTAAATGATGTAAAAGTATTAAGTTACTAAATGCTGAGGCAGCTTCAAGGATCAGCAAAACCAAATGGAGAGAGGGCCAGGTTTTTTCTCCACAATGGGCAGATTTTTTTTCCATTTTAAACCAAACAAGCCCTTGTGGTTTTGAGTCAGGAACATACACTCTGTCAGTGAAATCTTACAGAAGTAAATACTTTGTAGAAGTTCTTTAACTGTTGAAGACCAAGATCCTCCTTACACCCCTGTACTCATCAGGCTAACCTTACTGGCAGCATTACTCCCAGAAGGTGAATACAGTGGTGCCACTGCATCTCCCACAGAAGCCTTTTGGCCAAATCTGCTTTGTAGATGTAATTTGTGAAAAACTATTCTGAATTTACACCAGTACGCAAGCAGAATTTTGTTCTTACTGATTATAAAATGCTGTAGATATGGCTAGAGACTAATGTGGCTTCGAAGGGAAATAATGTTTTGACACATCACAAACCAGTTTTAATTGCTAGTATTTATTAAGTTATTGCACTTAGACGTCAAGCACCAGACATAGTACAGATATTTACCTAAACAATGTCTTGCTAAAGAAGTCTCCACACACACACTTAGAAATTTTGCCCTCTTTGAGGAATCCATTTACAGTAAAATGTATATAAATTTTATTTTTTGTGTCAAAAGAATTTTGAAATCCATTTATTTTAGTTCCACAGCTGTTTTTTAGACTTTTAGAAATCTAAAACTTATTTCAATTCACTGTGGAAAACAATACCAATATTTTTTTTTTATTCTGGTAAGAAAAATTATGTTATAAGTACTCTGTAAAAAATGCAATATGTCTTCTGAGTTAGTGATAGTAAGCTTTAGTTTCTAGTAACGCCACCGGCAGCAAAAAAGATACTGTAGTCTTGTGAGTGGGAGAGCAGATAGTAGTGAATAGGGGCTCAGTTAATTCCCTCTTTGAACCTGTTAGAAGGCAGTTGAAACAGTTGGGCCTGGCTGAGTCTAACTGGTCTTCCTGATAGACTGCTTGTAATACAACGGAGAAGATTTCCTGCATCTGTTGCCTTCTCCACAGCTGTCATTTCAGGCCTCTATAAGCTTTATTTTATTTTTTTTTCTTAATATTCTAGCTTTGTTTCTTGTTTCTTTGTTTACCTTGAAAATGGTTCCTGTATTCCCTGCTTTCTGAGCCTGGGAAGTGGCTATATCATTGTGAGTCCGTTAGGTTTTTCTTATTGCCATAGTTTTACAGAAGACTGATAATAATTAGCACCATTTAAAAAAAATTCTGTGCAAGCTTATTTGTGAGCCTTGAGTTCCTCCATTACTTCTTTGCTTCTCATTTTTTTCAATAGCATTGCTCACTGCAGTATGGAAAAGCAAGGCAATTCAGGATTAAGAAAGATTGCCTGGCAGTCCTGGTTTAGCTTGTCTTCATTACTTTTTTCTTTGTCCAGAATTTTATATTTAGAGAAGAAGTTGGTTATTTCATATTAAATTACTAAAATATAACATTTAAATTCTGCTTGTCTTACTATTCAGATATCTATTACCAGTACATCTTCACTATTCTGTCTCCCTATCTATAGCACTTTCCTAGTCTTTAGACAATTCAAATTACTCAAGGGGCTTGCTTATTACCACTTTTTTCTTTTTTTTAAATTGATATTTTTTCCTTCTTTGCTCTGGAAAAAGATATGGAAGCATTTAATTTTTTTTCTTTTTTTTCTGATTACCTTTATTATCATTCATTTGTACTCTGTGCTGATCAACTAGTTAAAATCATCTTGGATTTTCACTTGCATTCAGTTTATGTTTGTTGTACATCAAAATGAAATTTAACTTTCCTAGTATACCAATGCTAGAAAATCATAGGCATGTAATTGTTTCTATCTTAGTGTTTTAATCTGTTCACAAGTCTGTAACTTGGTGAGTACCTTTTGTTCATTTTCACCGTATTTCTCATTGCTAGAGGGCTTTCTGATGCATATAGAGTTGACTCTTTCATGTGTTATCTCCTCTTTCCAGTTCTAACAGCTTCCCCGTCTTCTGTTTGAATCCTCTGGCTTTGACTGACTATTTTGGTTCCCCCAGAATGTATGTGTCGTCTTCTATGTCAGGATCTGGATTCCTGCACCTCACATTAGCTGCAATTCAGCAAAGTATATAATTCTACATCTAACTATAGAGAGGTGCCTCAGTGGAGTGTAAGTTTGACTCCAGGAAACTTTAGTAGGACATTAGCACTTCCTATCTTTTTCTAAATTCTGATTTATGCTTTAGCATTATGGAATTGATTAATTGGAACACTGAATCAGGCCCTCAGCTATTCTCCTGTCTGTTTGACTCTGTGAGAAATACCCTTGTTGATTTGGATAGCTCCCTAAATCACAAAGTCCTGACAACTCCTCCAGATTCATGGTGTTTGCTTTCCTTGGCATATCCCAAAACATCCTTCTCTGTTCAGCTGCACCTGTGATATTCCAGCAACTCTTTTTGTTCCCAAGCCATTATGTCTTCCTACTCAAATTTCCATTCAAAGAGTGATTCATGCAGCAGGGGAAAGGCATGACCTAGCTGCCCCCTCAGTTTCCATCGCTTTGCAAATCATGTGCAGTCTCATCTGAGCCGGAGCTTTCATTTTAGACTTCTCTATTCCCATTCCTGGAACTAATTCTTTTATTCCTTACTCCTGTAGTCTGCTGCACTGTGAGGAGAGAAATGTTTGCTGCATAAAGAGGCTTTTTTTTAAAACTAGCTTTGGTCACAGGAGCAATGAAAACACACCAGCATGGATTTTCTTTCCCCTAGGAACGCCTTTTCTCACAGCAGATGAATACGTATGGTTGTTACCTGTGCCGTAGCTACTCTGTGGACAAAGCACAAGCTTGACTCATTATATCAGCATCCTTTTTTTTTTTTTTTAATAATAGCTTTCCTACTCTGAATGTTTGGTTCTGATGTCCAGCTGGAGAGAATTGCACACCTCCACCAACAGTCTTTACAAGAGCTGCATGCTCTTCAGTCATTCTTTCTAATGCTTTTGATGTCTTCCATTGTCCCCTGTACTACTTTCCTCTTCATCCTTTGAATATTACTACCTTATGTCTTTTGAGTCTCTGACTTCTACCATTGTTCCTCTATCATTAACCCACTCATTTACAACTTTGATCTCCTTTACTGTGCAGTAGAAGCATTGCCTATTTGAGAAGGTTTTTAAGGTTTGGTTTTGATGGGTTTTTTTCCCTTGCCTAAATAGCAGTTCTGGGTTTACAAGAGTCTCAGGGTTAAATTGTGTTTTCTGGGACTCCTGCCAAGTGATGTGGAAGATGCTGAAGAGGCATCTAGACCCATTGTAGTCTACCTGTAGGTATATTTTCTGCTGTTACAGATCCTAGTGAAGCAAACTCTGGCTCAATATGTGTAGCATAATAGTACACAGAATAGTAATATGCCTACTAGGGATTTTAGAAGACCCAGATTAAGGAAAGAATAGTGATTTTTAACAGGTACTTGCATGGTGAATTAGCTATGATAAGCAAAGACATGAGCTACAGAATCAACCTTCTTTTTCCTTTGTGTCACAAGACATAGGGAAAGCCTAGTTTTAACTAAAAGTTAATACAGCATCATGAAAATGGGATCAACATGACATTAAGAAATTAAAGAAGGGATATTGTAGCTCAAGCTATATTAGTACCTTCATGTTTAATTCAGTAAAATATCACTATTTAAAATTTATCTGAAGCAGCCAGAGCTTGCAATAGAATTCAGAGCAAACCTACTAAAGAGTATACATGGCCATGCTTGCTAGAAATATCGGCAAATTTAGCTTAACAGTAGCATATTACATCTCAGATTTGCACTTTCCATACTGTTTTGGTTTGGTACCGATATTACTTACTTTTTGAATCTTTTAAATAAAAAACTATTAAACATCTTTTGCTCTCTGTAGGCTTGCTTTTTGTTAGTTTATATTACAACAGGTTGCATTAATGTCATCTAGATGCGACTTTCAGTTTTGCATGGATTGGCACCAAAACCACCAGGATGGTAGTTTTTCCCCCCTTCCCCTCACTGGCATAATTTCCATCCAACAAAGCTTTTCAAAAAAAAGGAAGGAAAAGTCCTTCCTGTACAAGCTTCCTGTGAATCCTATCCAGATATAAAAGACTTGTGTAAAAGCTTGGCAGGCAATCCCAGCATATGCCACTTAGTGACTTCCTTATTTTACACTGTCATGCTACACACAGCAAATGAATCTGAAAATCAGAGTAATTTCCATTCATTTTCGAATAAGAAATTTTAAATGGTAAATTTCCTGTGTGTAACGCCCAGATTTTAAATTAAAAGTTTTGAATGCTGATAGCATTAGTCATAGGAAATCCTGTATGAACATCCAGCACTTAAGTTGGACCTTCCCCTAGATCATGCCATAGAAGGAGTTTGCAGGAAAACATTCTGTTACTCTTAAATACTGCATTGATTTTTAACCCTTTACATACCATTGCATTTGGTATGACAGTGCTTTTTTTCTAGAGCCTATTTTCCTTTTTCTTGTGATCGAAATGGTATTAAAAAACTATATATTTCAATGATAAAATCTTCTGTATTTTAATAATATACCATTAGCATTCTATAGATACATATGTATACGTATACACCCTCCCCCATGAACACCAAGAGTCTTCAGTGTATGCTATTCAGAAGAAAACTAATTTGAAGAAAAAATATTGGTTTAGAATATTATATTGGATATAAGGGAACCAAGAGCTTCTAATAGCAGGATATAGAATTTCTTTATAGTTGCATATATATGGTTAATTCTCATACCAATATATTGCATTAAATATTATATGCAGTATAAGTATTTTAAAATATTCAGTGCAAAAAAAATATATATATTCACAGAACAGATTCAGAACAGAATGAGGGATGTCTCCCATTTTTCAGTCCTCAACAAAATAACATTAATTGTAATATGGTATTGTACTTTAACTTTGATAAATAGGCTTTGCTGTGTGCATTTATGCTGGTTAACCCATTACCTTCCTCACCCTTCTGCCCCTACTGCTCCCAGAGGCAAAATAGCAGGTTACCACAGACAGCAATTCACGTGCACCTTAGGTGCTATGGTAGTAGTCTGTGAATGGCAGTAGGACTACCACTGTGCTGGGAGGAGGATTTACTGGACATGAACTTCAGTGTCAGCAGTATGTTACTACCTTAAAGAACAGGCTCGTACCATGATGCTGAGAGGGCAAATACATTAATATTCACGTGTTAATTATCAGCTTCAAACAAACTGTATAGCTCAGTAAAAGTGGAAAGCTAAAAAAGCCAACATACATAATTTTGTAAATTAAACCATAACATGGTCAAAGCACAAAAGTAACATATACAGCTATGTTGCACAGGATCATTTACATATTACATAGGTGAACCAACTTTGATAGTTTGTCTTTATTTAAAAGGAGCCACCCCACAAAGGACATTATATCTCTTTAAAAAAAAAAAAAAAAACAAAAAACCCTAAAAACCTAGTTATCCTTTTCATTTAGTGGGAAAATCCCACACATGTTGAGTTACTGTGGAACAGCTGGCTTAAATTAAGGTTTCAGACTTCAGGAAGGAATCCCAGAGCATAAAGTATCAAATAATAGCTAAATTTAAAATTAGGATGAGGCTTGTGATGTTAGGCATGGCAAACATATATTAGGCAAATGAACTTAAATAATCATAGGTTTTTTGTAGTGCAGTGAATCATAGTACTCCAGTTTTAGATCAAAATACAGCAATGTTTAAATATAGTTTAACATAGTTTAATAAATGAATCAAAATACATTTTAATATATCTGTTCATAGGTGAGAGGCTTTAGATTATGCAAATACTGATGGATGACAATAAAAGAAATAGAAAGCCATTAAAATTCTCAGTATTTGTGAGCTCTACTTCTATTCTGACTCTTCTCATGAATTTAAAGAACCTTTCATATATTTTTGGACCTCATCATTATAGATAATAATTTTTGGTTGTATAGGCAAAAGTGATAATTTTTACTGGCTACATGGAGAGTTTCTGTTTGTTTTCAACCTATACCTAAAACACTTCTCTTTTTTAACTCATAGACTAATGGAGTCATAGAGTCATTTAAATCAGAGCGTAGGTCTCCATGAAGTCAGTATTATTCTGAAGATCCAAACCAGAGGGAGGATTTAGGCCAAGACATAGTTCTTTGGTTTGGGGCTTTTCAGTTTTATTTTTTAAGCCAAGACATGGACTGCCTGGAAAAAGGAGAATTAAGTTCAGTACTTCTCTGCTGCACTGTAGATCTCCCTTGTGCTTCACACAGTCAGCACTTATGGAAAATCATGTGTGGGACTATGAAGTAGCTCCTTATGTAAAGCTGTACGTGGAATTTGCACTGAAATTTATTACTTACTGTGTGCTCTTGTCTGATGTGATATCAGCTGAACCCTAGAAACACTGAAGAATCTGGTTTTATTTTTGTATGTTAATTGCTAGGTCTTGCTTGTTCTATTTCTATACAGTTGGACAAGACAAGGAGTTTTATTTCTTCTTAATACCCTTAGATCACTACTGCTACCATAGCAGTTAGGCCCTCCTAAAGAGGCAGGGATAGAGTGAGATCCTTAGTAGTGTGCTTTCAGAGATTGATGGGCCTGCACTTCTGTGCTATGATAGACAGCATATTCCCAAAGGGAATGATGTTAGCTTTTTCTTCTTAGATCGGACTGTGGACATGTCAAAACAGTTAGAACTAAATTTCAGGAGAGAACACCATTAGAAAGGCTACAGAAAATCAGGCAGCACTATTCTTCAGCTGAGCTGCTGGTATTCCTAATTTGCAACAGATCTGGGAATTGAGCTGTTTCTAACAGAAAAAGAGAAACTTCGTAAGATCTTTCCTTCCCGGACCTCATTACTTTGTTGCTTTTGTCTCCATATTTTGTCATTGTTACCTTTAGAGTTTGATTGGAAATGTAACTGGCTTTGCTAGTAGCAAATAAATATTATAGATACCGGCTGTGAGAGCATTTTGTTAACCAAGTTGCCACATTCAACACAGAGGCACATAACCGTGGAAACAACAACAATTAATGTTAAGTTAAAATCTAAGCCATTCTTAGATTGCCACTCTGGCATTTCCTGTCCAGTGAAAAACACAGAAGCAATTTCTGCACATAAGAGTGATAATGCAGGGAACATAGGGGGCCAGGGAAACACCTTGAAACTAATTTTGGGTGTGGTAGTGTATTTTGTAAGTAAATTTAAAACAGACATGAAAGCCAATATCAAGAACATGTGCAAGAAATTCCATTTATAAGACTTTGAATAATAACCTCCCTGCCCTCTTAAATAATTTTAAATATATATGCATAAAGTTAGTCATATAACAAAAACAGTTTCATAAGCAGTTATACCAAGGACTTACAGTTCTCGTTCAAGTTAATGGGTGCATGAAAAATGTTCACTGTGAAAGTCAAACCACGTTTTCTAGGTTCGTCCATATGGGAAGTTGAGCTTGTTTAACCAAAAGTGTGAATTCAAATTAAGTTAGTAAAACTGGTGCAAAATCTGCCTGGGCATTTTTGTAGTGTAATTTAAATCAAGAAGAATGAATTTAAGAGTTCTGACTCAATCTGTGGTAATTTGAAGATTGCTGGTGAGCATTTCTTTCAGAAGATGACACATCCCTACTGCTTGTACCTGCATTTATGTTCCACCTCTCCTGTTGCCCCCCATCATTTCAAGTGTTTGTAGAGCTGTGTGGTTAACAGAATAAGGGAAGCAATGCAGATTAAAATAAGTATCCTGCACTATTCCAAAAAACACTACCAGCGCAAATGAGGGAGTGGAAAAGAAGAGGCAGAGGAGGAGGGAAAAGGTGGCTGCTCAGGCTGGCACCGGTGTGAAACAAATGCTTACACACATCAAAGCTGAGCTCCCTAAGGCCAGGAGGTGGATCTGTCGGTGCTCGCCTGGCAGCAGCAGCCCTTGTAGCACCGGTGGCCAACTGCTTAGCTACTGCAGCCCACAAACTGGCATATAAACCTAAACTGCTTTATTGCTAGCTTCTTAAAATACCACAGACAAAGCTACTCGAGGTCATGCAGCAAGACCCCAAGTTATAACAAAAAAGTAAGACTGTGCATACTCGTGTACCAATTTGAAACAATCAGTTTTAAAGAGCTGGAGCTATGTAACTTTCTTGTGAAAATAAAACTTTAGTCTCAGGCTAAGCAAATTCCTGATAAGAAAAAAAGTCTCTTGGGACAAAATGTTTTGCCCTTGCTCATTTTCTTTCTTTCTGCTCTGGAAATTCTGACATTCCTGTTTCCCAACATAAGAAGATACTGTGATTTTTAAACATGTTTTCTTTCCAATATTTATCAGTGGCCTGGTTTCCAAAACTGGTATCTCCAGCATCTTGGGGACTTGTGCTGCTTTTTGGTAACTGTAAATCAGTATTTTGAGAAAGAATGAAATTGGTCAACTTTGTTACTTTCACAAAATTACACAGAAGCAAAAGCTGTCAGTAGTTGTGAAGCTTAGTCAGGGGCACTTCTCTAAATATACTGAGCTTAGGTGGTTTTGGGAGTGCAGAAGTGGGACATAAAATTCAGAAGTTTCTAACCAAGCTAATGTATTAAAAGCACAGATAAATCTGCATAAAGAAAAGCAGCCTGCTTTTTCACAGGTCACAGCCCTGAAAATCGATGTAGTGGGAAATTAGAGAAAGATGTGCTGCTACCTGCAGTGCTGTACTGGAAAGATACTGGTTAGAAATCTTTGCTTCAAGGAGAAGGAACCTGGGCAAAGACTACTAAATTCTGCTTACATTCCATCATTTGAAGAAGGAAGCTTTGCTGTTAACTTTTCAAGGGTTAGCTTTGGTCAGTAAACCTGTAGTTGACTAACCGTAAACTCTTGTACTGTCAGTCCTGAAGTCAGCTATACTTACTGTATAGCTTTACATAGTTTTTATGTAATTTTGCATATAAAAACACTTAGTTAACTAATTAGAATATATACATTTAGAAATACTTTATCTGGTTCAGTCAGGAAGCAGGGAGAACAGACAATCTGTATGACAGCAAAGCCAAACAAGAAAACTAGAGATGGATTTTGCCTTGAGAATTAGGGTTCTTTTTCTCCCCTTCAGGTATTTGGGTCAGACACGTGGAGATTATTTAGCATGATAAAGATCGTATCTTGACTGGGGCCCTGAGACACCACTAGAGGGTTCATAGTGAGTCTTGTTTTTAATGACTTCTTGTGAGGAGTTTTGAACAGTTAATGTTTGGAGATACCTTAGTGTTTGTGTAGGGAAAAAAGAGTGTATCATCTTGTGTATATGGTGCAGTGGAGTAAAACTTTGCATATGGAAATTTGTTCATCATTAACACAAGGTGGATATTTGCAGAACTTTTCTGTTTAGTAAAAGGATGTGTCTCTGGATTCTAATCAGATAATCATTAGACCCTATCTGACCAGAGGCTCCTAAGTTAAAAAAGTAGACTGCTGAGGCATGGGCACTCCCAATTAGCAATTTAGTTTACCTGAACCACTCTCTGAAGAGTCCTGTGCTTTTCTGTTAACCATAAGGAGAACCTGTGGTGCCTCCTAAGCTAGATACCTTAGTTAGCTGTCAGAAATTAAACTGAATAAATCCTGAGCTATATCTTTAAAGTGTTATGGATTCACTTAAAAAGGAGCCTTTTGTGTTTGACTTCTCAAGGTGAAAATAAAACAACCAGAACTTGCAAAGTGAGTGCAGCAGCTCACAATTTTTAACTACTATTAAAAGTTCTAAAACTACTTTTGGACACAAATTAAAATGAACTTTTCATAGTTGCCAAGGTGCTTTGGTTTGCAGTCACACAGAGGTCAGCCACTTGGAGAATCGTATCACTTGAAATAGGTAGACTCCAATTTTCATAGTGCTAGGCTGTGCTTTTAAACCTACCAGTAATCCATTCAGTGGAGATTCAAAACATCTTAAGTTATCTTTTCAATATTAGTGTTATGTGAATGGCTTTGTGAGTTTGAATAACAACATTCACTGGATTATGCCTGCATTGTGCATGTTTTCATGACTTGTTGTCTGAGACAAAAAAAGGCATGACCACTAATTCATTATTGTGGATCAGAATTCAGAAAAATAGCCATGGATGCTCAGTTTTGAACCCTTAGTGTCCTCTGAAATAACTGTGGTTATTCTATTATTAAGATGATGCAGGATCTCCCGGCTCATTGTGGTGACTATTTTAAGAATTCAGGGAAGCTGTTAAAATTAATCTTTTTTTTTTAGTACATTTGCATGATAACAGATTTCATCGGAAGACTTTTCTGGCTACTATACCATCTAAGCAAAGGCTCCTGTTGCAGGCATCCGTGCAGCTTGTTCCAGGACTGTTTGGTTTTGAGCTCCATCTGCTGGAATTGTGTCCCGTTTCCCATACCTTTGGTGTTATTACGCTGCTAGGTTTCACAGAAATTGGTTTCAATTTAAAAGAGAATAAGAAACAATGGTCACAGTTAGAGGAATTTCTAGCAAGTTGCTGGTCCTTTTGTTTAAGGAATGAACCTAAAGATTGCTTGGAGAATACAAGGCTCAAAACACAAAATAATTGTGAGACTGAGGAAAAGCAATATTAGTTCTTCCTCCACTTTTGTTTACAGAGTTAGTTTCTAGGTATTTTACAGAGATTTGGATTAATCAGGTCAGTGACAATGAATCAAGTTCTGTATGAGATTTCAAAAATAGGTTACTCACTTTACTGTTTTTTCTGAGTTAGTTAGGTTTTTGTTTTGTTTGCCCCTAATATCTGTTGTTAGTCTATTATAACTAAGAAAATTAGCAGTGCTTTCAATATTTAATTAACTTTTAAAAAAGCCATTCTTTCCCATTGTGACTGTGTTTCTAGTATTTCAGAATATTTAAGGACAGAAGGGACTGTGATGAACATCTAATTTGATTTTTGTAGTTCCATTGTTCCTTAACAAAAATGTACTGCAAAGAATAATGTGCAAAATTGGAAAAGAGGGCCCTGCTGTGCGAAACCACTCTAAAACTGTTTAAGTAATCAGAGGCTTTCATGGTGAATTATATGATGACTTTCTACAAGTTTTGTTTGTCAGAAGCATCATTCTCTATTCAGAGGATATATTATAATATTCATGTCAACAATAACGTATATGTGTAGAATTAGGATTGCCACCAGTCCTTGGGTGCAGACACTGGTGTTGGCAGTACATGTAATTCTAAAGAACAAGCACTTCTCCGGAACAATTACCTTCGCAAAGAGCAAACCACCTACATTTTGAATTTTCCTTTTGTTTAGTTGGAAGACTAGGAATACTACCTCCCTTCTCCCTGTCCCTAAGGTAATGCTAGATGTTACTAAGGTATATTCTGTTTCATAATGGGTTTGTGTATATGGTAATTTCAAATATTAATTCCTTGCTGTCCATCTGCCTGTTAGCAATATTTTGTGTTCGCTTATGATGTTTGCAACTTTTTTTTTTCTACACAGCAAACTTTGCCTGAACTGGTTTTGGTTTCTTGATGTGGGTAACTCTACGCTGTTATACATAAGTCTTGGGAATAGGGGTAGAGAGGAGGAGATGCAGAACAGAGAAAGCACTAGGCTTGATATTGATATTAAAGTATTCTTTTTTTTTTCAGTTCTGCCTTGTACTTCTCAGGAACACAGTACACTGCGCTCCGTGGTGTACTCCATAGATGCCCAAGCTTGTTCCAGCCTCAGCTGGTCCATCTGCCTCCGCAGTCTATTCAAGTAACGCTGCCCGGGCTAATAACCCCAGAGCCTTGGTTGGGGTTATTCACTCAGACAGAGCACTGTGCTGGTCCAGCTCTATAACTTCCAATTTCACCACTGGTTCAGGCTCCACGCTCCACTGTGCAGTGTCCATACGTGCTGTGTGATACTAGATAAATGATGTAAAAGTCTGCTGTACAGTAACCTGGGTGTCTGTAAGTTAGATTCATTGCTTCCTGGAGAGTTGTGGGGATAAGATCATTAATGCGTATGCAGCAATGTACTTCTTTGAAAGGCCTATTTACTTTTTCAGAAAGTAATTATAATGGATTTCTTAGGCTTCTGCATGGGACAAAACTGTCAGTCATTTTTCACACAGGTTTGGAAGGATATTGTCTGTATTTCTTGACAGCTTCTTATAAAATGGAAAGATAGCTAAGGCATCTCTTGGTTGCTAGACTTCATTGTTAGATGGGTATGCGCTGCCTTGGGCTGGTATTTAAAGTGACGTGTTTTGAGATCAGTATTTTTTAGACGTACAGAGAAGAAGGCAGTTCAAGGATGGGGCTCTATTAGTAACTGCTACTGTGTTCCGAGATTGAAACTGGCTGGTATGTAACTCTTTCCCACTGTAGAATAAGTTAGATTGTTACTGTTATTTGTGTAATGACAAGTACTTTGGATTTAAAATTATTCAGTGAGTAATCATGGTCAACCCCCCCCCTTGTAGCTCAGTTCTGTTCATGGGATATAAGTGTGAGGGTTTTGTTGGTTTTATTACAGACCCGAATTCTAATTAATATTTCTCTGTCCCAAACATGTTGTTCTGATTAGAGGCTCTTTGCCTAGGCATTTCTGTGTAGCCTGCCCTGTTTGAAACCCTGCCTTTTTCTGACTTCACTTCCTGAATCCGTTGACAACACTCACAGCCAAACAAAATACATGTTCACAATGCTGTTATTTGCAAAATATTCCCTTGTGAGTACAGCTGGGGCAACAAAAAGAGAGTTTCTCTCTGAATCTCAGAGAGAACTGACTATTCCTTATAGAAGTAAGGCACATAACGCATTAGGCAATTTTAATCTCGGCAGTTAAGTAGGTGTTAAAACTTTGCATTTCACCACGTACAAATGCATGTCTTTCATTACAGTTGTGCATATTGATCACCAAGTGAGCTAGTAATATACTAAGAGTGCTGAATTTTAATCTATGCTGAAGTGAATCAGATGACAGCAACAGGCTCATAGCCCACCACACTGTTTACAAAACAGGTGGAGGTGGAGGGAATATAAACTTACTTTGCCCTGGTTTAGGCCTGATCCTCAAACAAGATGTGGGACCAAAGGAAGGGTTCATCTAAATCACCCCTCTCCTTGCAAAACTGCATAACTGGCACTAAAAAACACCTTGCTTGATGGTAGGTTCCCTGACTGGACACCAGTACCTCTGAACTGGACCAAGTCAAGTAACTTGTGTCACAGAAACCAACCCGCCAGGCAATGCCCACTTAATGAGCAGTGCTATTACTAACTAACTTTTTTGCCTGTACTACAGAATGTCATACTTGAGAGAGAAAACACATAACTGCAAAGCTAAATGTCTGTGTGTACGTATTAGGATAGGGTGGAGCAGACTGTCACTCAGCTGTATTTAATTAACATAGTATTTTATATAATGTATTTATTTTTTACGTAATTAGGTGATTAAGCAAAATGCTTGCTAGTAACATCTATTCCATAACCCAGCACTGTTGAGAGTTAAACATGCACCTTTGCATGTAATTAATCTCCTTGCCCTGCTTATTTTGCTAGTTGGCACTTGCTAAATCCCTGTAAAACCACACCCAGCAGTGCTGTGTATTATCCCTCTGCTGTCTATTCCTACATATGGTCAAAATCAACTTACCTTCCGGGTTGCTGACATCAGCAAAATGTACTCTTGGCAAACTACAGTATCCTCCTAGTAACCCTTTGTTTGGTCGGTGTTACAATTGTATTCCTCTGACAGCAGCAAACACTGTCTAAACAGTGCCTACCTTGACACTTGGATTATGATGTGGAAGAAGATCACCATATTATATTTTAAACATTAAAACAACCCCTTATATGATAAAATGCATATAATATGGGAGAGAAAAAAAAAAAGTTAGAAGAAAGATACTTCTATGCTTCCTGTAAGGAACTGACCCACAATAGTTGCAAGTTTCAGGGTATCATTTGATAACAGTAAAGGTATATATATACAATTATCTAGTCATCTTGTGAAGTGACCTTAAACAAGGCTGCCACTTCAATTAAAATTATGCTTATTCCTATTTTAAGGAAAAAAAGACATTTCTAAGAGTGCCTGCTCTAAAAAGTTAGCATTCACTAATAATTAATTTCTAATATTTTCTGGCTGTCTTTTGATAGCATCTATTTCCTCCTAGATGTTTGGCTTTAAACTGCCAGCAGGAAAACATCTGGTCTCCCTTCAAATATATGCTTATTAAACTAAGTGAATGGGATAGAGTGTTGAAAATCCTGGTATAATAATTGTTCCCCCCCCCCACCAATGAGTTAAGTAAAGTAGCATGTTTCTAAGGTATATATTTATATTGTCATTATACTAAACCCCAAAATTATTTTATAAAAAATACATAGGAAGTGCCAGAGAAGTTGCTATTTTCAGCAAGTTGCTGAAAACAAGCAACAGGAGTAGCTGTTTTTCAACAAGTTGATTTTCATTTCCCACTCGGTTCAGTTTTCCCAGTTCTTCCATTGTTAAAAAGTTTAGAACCCATAACAACACCCCAAATGGAAAGGATTTCAAGATAGGGAAAAGGTTATAAAATTATTTTACTGTTGACAGCAGCATTATCATAAATATCAACAAACAAGGATCACCTCCTACCTCAGAGTAAAGGTGAATATTTCCATTTTTGAAGTCTACAGCATGTTTTGTTTTTTTTAAATACAACCACTTGCCTTATCTTCTTGAGGGCATTAATTTAATAAAAAGCATGTCAGGTCAAGTAGTCAGTTGCTCCAATTACAGAGCAGTTTCATACACTGGCTGTCTACCTCCCTACAACCTGCTTGAAGTTAGCTGTCTACATGGGGCCACTAGAATATGGCAGGCAAGCTAGTCAGGTTACAACTGGGAACTACAACTTCAGGACAACTCAAAAAGTTGTATTAGTTTGGTGATGAGGATCTAGCTTCTCCCTCTCCTCCTCACGCATTCTCCAGGACATGCCTGTAGTTACAGAGTAAGTCTAACATAATCCCTACCCTTTAGGGTTCAGCATAAAGGGCATTTTCCCAACTCAGGTACTAGCAAAAAAAAAAGTGTGAGGGGGAAATGCATTTTAATTATTTTATTTTTCTTAAATATAATAGAACCTTCTAGAATTTTTCCAGAAACAGAAACATTAAAAAATTATACTTTATTACAAATGGTAAACTCAGAGTGCTAAAAAAAAGCCTCTTATTTACAAACAATACTGGGCAGTGCCCAAATAAACAACATAAAAATAACTTACAAAGTCATGAAGTAGTTTATTGACATTAATCAACTTTCATAAAATAAAATAAAAAAAGATATGTACATACACAATTTACTTGAAGGCAGGCAGAATAGTTCTTTTTTGTTTATCAGCCTCCCACAAACCTCCCTCCCACTTTTTTTTTCTTAAGTAATACTACATAAAGCAATCTACAGTTTCTATTGCAGTTTAACCTTTAATACTGAATGATCATCGAATGTTAGGTCCATGCAGGTCTTGGTCAACGTTAAACGAAGATCTGACATCTCATCTGAGCAGGAACAGCACTTCTCGGAGTGGTGCTGGCTGCTTCACCACTAACTCAAGCTGAAGGCTTGCCAGTCTTTCCACACATGCGCTTTGCAGAGCACAGGCAGGACTCAGCCTTTCAGCTTTTACCATTAGCTTTATGCATCTGCCACTTTTGGTTGTTTTTTTTTTTTAGTTATACCACAACATCACAGTTCTCATTTAAGACAGTCTCTTCAAAATGTTTGCAACTGTTGTGTTAGCATTAGCTGGCACCCGCTGTTGACATGGTTCATGACCTTCTGCTTAAGCTGTGCAACCTGTTCTCTGAGCATGTTGGCAGTGGATGCCAGCTCTGAGTTCTGGGCTTTCAAAGTTTTCACTTTTTCTTCCAACCTGGCAATCCTTTCCAACTTCCTTTTCCGGCATTTGGACGCCGCAATTCTGTTTCTCATGCGTTTTCTCTCAGCTTTGATTCTCTCCTGTGACTCCATGTCAATAGGGGACAGAGGAGGAGTTTCCCCTGGCATTTCAGGTACAGTCTGAGGCTCCTCTTTCAAAGCCTGAAGCCTGGGATGCTGCACCGGCATCTGGGGGTTTATGTGATGCTGGGGCGCATAGCCCATGTTGTTTGCGTTGTAGTTAGGTGCCGAGTTGAGCGCATTGGGGTTGAAGTTGCTGAGATTGGCGTACACCGGGGGCTCGCTGTGCAAATTCGTATTGAAACTACTGTTGCCAGCCATAGATGACACAGGTGCCATACCGCTGTTAACAGGTTGAGCGGCAGAGGTAACGCTGGGCATGGTGTTCTGGTTGTGCAGTTCCGCCAGGGCTCTCACAAAGCCTTCCGCGAACCCCTCTTGCTCGTCGGTAACATTTTTGGGGCAGAGGAACTGCGTCGGGGTCGGCGTGGTAGTTATTAACCCGTTGCTGGACTGGATGATGAGCCGCTCCAGTTCAGGCGAGGCCAGTTTCAGGAGTCCCACGTCGGGGGACGTGAGGATGTCGGCGTTCTTGTTCCTCAGGTGCGGCTTCAGGTTGCTGGATGGGTCGGACAGGTTCAGCGTCATGTTCTGCTTCAGCACTTTGGCGTTATTATATCCATACCCGCCGCTCTCCGGCGGCACGAAGCTGGCGTTCAGGGCATCCTCGTAGAAAGTAGGCTCCATCTTTGCACTCATAGAACAGAGTCCGCGGAGTGGCGCCGGGAGCTGCGGCAGCGCGGAGAAGCTGCCCGGCTGCCGCTTGCGCCCCGCTCCGCGCGGCCACCCCAACCCTCCCGGCCGCGCAGGGAGAGGGGAAGAAGAAAGCAGAGCCTTACTTCTCGCCGGGGCGCGGAGGGTCCTCTGAGCGCGGGCCGGGCCCGCGGTCCCTGGCGCCGCCGCGCTGAGAGTCCGCCTGGCCTGGCGGGGCGGCGCGGGGGCTTCGGCGGGGCGCCTGGCCGCCCTCCTGCTGCTGCTACTGCTGCCGCCGCGGGGCCGGGACGCTGTTTCGCCGCCACAAGTTGCCGCGAGTACTTTCCCCGACTTCCTGCGCGCCCTCCCCGGCTCCGCGCTGCTGTGCTGGCCGCGACCGCGCTGTGCCTGCTCCGCTCGCCTCCACCCAGCGGCCGGAGTCGCGCTGCCGCCTGCCCCGCGCTCTGAGCCCGCTCCCGGCGTGGAGCCCTTCACTTATCAGCGACCGAGAGCCCGCTAAAAATAGCCCATGATGTCACCCTGCGGGCTCCCCATTGGCTGCCGCCGTCTCTCCCGGGGGAGGCGGGCCGCTGGCCCGGCCCGGTGCATATCAGCCGGTCGCCATGGCCACCCCGCCCCTAGAAGCTTCTTAGCGCCGGCGCGGGGCCTTGTGGGATGAGGTAATGCTGGCGGCGGCTCGGGGCATTGTGGGCTGACATATTGTTTTTGAATATCTGGTTACCGCGTTCAGAGCGCGAGCGGGGTTGGCCGCCGGCGGCGCCTCCTTAACGGCCACGTACCAACCGCCCGCCGGAGGGGCGGGGGCGCCGCTCAGCCCCCTCGCCCCGCTGCGGCCGTCGCCCGCAAGCCGTCGCCTCTCCCTGTTTGTTTTCGCGTCCGTTAGTTTGCTTCTCGGCCGGTCCCCACGGCGGCCTGGAGGCGGGCCGCGCTTCGCCGTGCACCGGCGGGTTTTGGCCTGTCGGGCTCCCCTCTGCTCCCCCCCCGTCCCCCCCCCCCCGCCGGTGGTACGGCCCTTCAGGTGGCGCTCCGGGGGAGGCCTCACGTGATTTCCCCTCTTCGCCGCCGTCCCGCCGCCCGTGCGGCTTCCAGGCAGGGCGGGGGGTGGTGCTTTGGCCGCGGCGGCCGCGCGCGGGGCCAGGATGGGCACCAACCGCCGCGGGGCGGCCCCCGCCCACGCGCCCGCGGCGCTCCCCGCCGAGGACGCGCCCGCCCCGCCGAGGGGCCCAGCGCCTCCCCTCCCCTCCCTGCCGGCCGGGCGTGCCTGGGGCTGGCGGCCGCCGAGGCCTCGCCCGCCTTCTAGCCGGGGCCGGCGGCTCTTGGGGGAGCCCCGCTGTGCGGGAAGAGCGCCCCGGCTCCTGGAGCGCCGCCAACGCCGTGCGGAGGGCGCTCAGCCGCCCTTCTGTAGGACTGAGGGCCCCTGGGCCATGTGGGCCGTCCCCTCCGCCCAGCGCAGCGGGAACTGCGTGATGCGGTTTCGTCCGATACCGCCTGATCGCTGTGGAGGTGTAGGCAAGGGCACGGCTTTGTCATTAAAGCGATCGGGGATGTCGATTCCCGGTTTCAAAAACGTGCCAGGTTAACAGAGGGAGAAATAAAACCTGACAGTAAAAAGCCTGGTTCAGATGGGTTTCTCGAAACTCGTCCTCTGAGGGGAGGGCACAGCCACGGCCTAATTTTAGAAAGAGCGCCCTAATATTGCTGTGGAAGTACAGGTTAGTCGGGAGGGAGAATAAAGGCTGGAGTTGAAGGATCCCAGTCGAGGAGAACAGTCTGTGTTGGCGTGTTCACCTCAGAGCAAGAGGGGTGATCTCTGGTTTGCCGTAACTGCTCTG
The DNA here is from genome assembly GCF_028858705.1 of Grus americana. Lineage (NCBI taxonomy): Eukaryota > Metazoa > Chordata > Aves > Gruiformes > Gruidae > Grus > Grus americana. Next base: position 31,765,733 of record NC_072859.1, read on the forward strand.
TGCTGAACGTGGCATGCATCAGTGTAGTACATATCTCTAATAAAAGGGTGTGCCCTCCTGCCAGGATTCATGTTTCTTACCTTCCCCCTCCTCATCTCGCCCTGCACACACCCTTCTCTGGGAGGTGTGAATTCGTGAATGCTGACAGGCAGCTACCTCTGGAGTAAAGTGCAGCAGCTATTTAAGGACAAGCGGTGACAATACGGGGTAGGACAGGGACTGAAGGGGTGTACTGTTGTATGATTTTGCTAACAGTGCAACAAGTGCTCCTTAGGCTTGCAACACAAAGCTGTTATCTGCTGTTGTAGGGTGGTCCAGCTTTTTATGTCAACAAAGAACTTAGTCTGCCAGGTTCAATCACTTTTTATGATACGTGAAGCTGACAAACTTACGTCTAGGTTTGAAAATGCACTTTCAAATTCTCCAGTGCTATTTTTTCCTAGATGTAATGACATAATTACCAGTTACAGTATAGGAAGCAACAATGAAGCAAACAGAAGTGCAAGCAGCTGTAAAAGAAAAGTGAAGGTCTAGCTCCCCTGTTTGAAGTTGTTGATTTTTTTCTTCCCTGTTCCCCCCTGGTGTTCCCACCTGACTTCAGCCACTATATTCATTTGACTACATGGTTGGCACTGGTGTTACCTTATATGATAACTGGAATTATGCAAATAATACAGTGACTTCTTTGTACATTTGTGTGAACAGTCTGTGGCACAAAATACAAAGTTTTGGCTGGGAAGCAGGGGCTCACTGTGTGCTGTTGGTATACACACAACTTTGATGTAGGCAGCATATGTCTGTGTTGCAGGTAACTCAAATTACTCAGCTGCTGCTGTACCTTCAGCTGCAAATAGTTTTGCCAAACAGCAGTAAGGTCCTGCATATACATAAGAAAATCTCTGAAATTCATTAATGCAGTGAATGCTAGAAGCAGTTGTTTAACTCCTTTTTGATCTTTGCATACAAGATAAATAGAGGCCAGTGACTGACTCTTCTGGCACATGAACCAAGGGGCATCAAATAAAACTGGCAGGTTCAGAATAAACCAGAGAAATGTCTTCACAGAATTGTAGTTAAGCTGTGAAACTCCTTGGCAAGAGTGCTGGGTGGACTGAGGGATTTTAAAGCGATTAGACAAAAACACAGAAGAGAAATCACTTAAGGGCTATCAAATGCAGTGCATCTCTGGCTCTGGAAATCCCAAAGCTGCAAATGGCTTGTGCCTGGGAGAGCATCCTGAGGCAAAACTGCTGTGTGCATGCCCTGGTTTTGTGGATACCTCTCCAGGTATCCGCTCTTGGCTCCTGTCAGAGATAGGGTATCTAGTTGGACCTGATGTGGTGGTCCTTGTTGCATTAGAACTCCCCCGAGATAGTCCATAAATGATCTGTCTCTGTTGTGTCAGCTTGCAGTTTTGATGTTTATAAAGGGCTTTTCTATGCAAGGAAGAAATTCTGGAGAAAAGACAGACATGAATTTTAAGTAGTTTGCTATGTGGAGGTTTTTATTGTGAAATTAGAATTATTTTATAATTAAGCTGAAAGGGTTTTTTTCTGGTTTCTGTTACATAGGAAGCCATGCAAATAATTTGCTTTAGTCAGTTTTCTGTATAGACAAATAATGCTAATTAAGTTTGTTCTGATTAATTGTTGACATATTTCATTTTTTAGAGCTTTGCTGTTTTGTTTTATCTTTTGGGTTTTTTTCTGCATGTTTCTTTTGTCCTAGAAAGCGAAGTTCAGACTGTAAGGAACATGGTCAGCATAGCTTTAACCACTCTATTTTATAGTCTGTCCAGTTCAGCCACACTGATACCAATGCGAGTTTTGCATTAGCTTCAGTGAGTATTGGATCAGGCTGGAGGGATTCATTTAAAGTAATTTAACTTCTTTTTTTTTTTTTTTTTTTTTTTTAATCCTCCACCCATTTCAGTTTTCTACTTCCTTCCTTTTACAGAGGTGGAGTTTCAGGACTAGACATTCCAGTTTGCCGGAGACGTGTTGCTACTGAGGCCTTGTAGGTATGGGGGACACCCATCAGTCCACTCATTATGTTAATTGCTACTCACTTAGAGGTTATTTGGTCAAAGCTGGTAGTAGACAGTCAAGCTGGTCATAAAGGTTGTGCATAGCAGGAGAACTCTGAAATCAAAGACAAGTGCTCTTTGCTGCGCTGAGGGGATTTTCTACCTAATTCGGGACCCAGTGGTGAGCAGGCACTTACGGAGGTCTCAGCTTAGATTTCAGCCGAGTGCCCCAAGTTCACCACCTGGGACTCGCCCAGTGCTGCAGATCAGAAATGGGTCCTGTGAATAGAGAGGTGGTGATCCTTCGTGGCCATTAGCCAAGGAGCTGGGAATTTTGGTGACTATGCCCTGATTTCTTAAACAGCTATTACATTTGGGCTTTTTCCCCCCCTTTCCTGATGTCCTTAAGTAAGTATTCCTTTAGTAGTATGAAAGAACACTTACTGACCCATTTATAAACCATAGCCATTTACATGTCTCGATAAAATTGGAAATGAACTATGTATCTGTGTTGCTGTGAGAGGCAAATGCTTTGAACAGCAGTAATGCAGATTTTGATTTATAAAGTTCTCTAATCAATCAATACAAGACTGACTGAGGCAATGAGATAATCTGAATAATTAAATGGCTTTTCAGGGACAAATTAAAATTTCTTATACATACCACATCCGTCTAAATCATATTTGGTGTCCAGGAATAAGTGGGTTCATTGTTTTGTTTCACTCCTGTATCATAAATGCTTTTGGCTTATTTCTAGACCATTTTAAAAAGAAAAAAAACAAATAAAAGACAGTTTCTGCTCTTTTGTATTGGAAACAGTACTTGCAGAAAGAAAATGCTTGTTTCCATACAGTTTTTCTTTAAACTTAGATGTATTACACTGTCTTGCTTTTTCCCCTCATCAGACATGTGTCCACAATATTTTTATCATATAGATATTTTTTTTACTCCATACTTTCAAATGTGATATCCTACTTCACCTCTGCATGAAGTGAATAAGACTAGGAATTACTAAATCTTCTCCTACTGCTTTTCACTTGCTTAAGGAATTACTATAGAGCAGGTTTCCCCAACTGAAGAAGGCAAGAGTTTGAAGAGTCAAAAGGAACAAGTATTTTTCTTTTATATACTACATCAGAGTATAGTATAAGCAGCTGGGAGTGAGAGGGCACAAGGAACAGAGTTTCCTTAGGCTAAATGGAAGTAAAATAATTCACAGGTGCTCCTGCTCCCAGTTCCTTCCCGGTTCCTCAAGGTGTGTTTTCTCGTAGTCAGTTCAAGTCCACCTAAGTCTGCAGCGCAGCAGAGGTGTGGCAAAGAGGTGCCACCTCATCCACCCCCAGCTTCCATGGCCTCTCCTTTTGCTCTTTGCTCCCAGTAGGGCTCATTTGGCCAGGCAGAGATCCAGGAACTGAGTCTGGCTGAAATGAAAAAAAAAAAAAAAAAAAAAAATTTGAGGATACAAGGGAGGGGTGGGAATGCATAGGCTGGGGGAAGAGTGGAACTTAGAGCTTGAAGTGAAGGACCCTGGAACCAGATCTGTACAAGACCGAAAGCTAATCTTGAGCTAGTCTTCAGTTTGCACATGAAAACTGTTCCTCAGCACTATAGGCACTTGTAAATGAATATCATGTCCATCTCCTCCACCCTCTATTAGTCATCGCATAACCAAGCTATACGCGTTGAGTCCTTTTCATCTTTCTTCTTGTCAAGCCCTTTAGCCTGTCCCCCTCACCTACTCATCCCACCAATCATTTTAATTAATCTCTGAATTTCTTTGAAACTACTAGTTTGTGGAATGGAGGAAAATGAGTAGGTTAGAGAGGCAAGATTGAGAATGATGGAGGTGGGGCAAAGTTAGGAGACTTTGCAAGACCTGTTGGGTTACCTCTGGGGCAGGACAGCAACACTGACTGTAAACACAGGGAAAGACTGCAGAATTAAGGGAGGAACTACTAAAAACGTTTTTCTTAAGAATGCTGTCTAAGCAATTCAAACACTGGTTGTTGATGTGCAGCAACATATGAATGAAAGATTTAATATGATTGTGTCTAAAGTAGATAGGATGATGTCCTCTTTACTCGATAGTTACCTATACCAGATTTCTCACTGTTATTTTTCCAGTTCCCAGCTAGCTTTATAGAGGATTTCAGTGGTCACTGCAAGTGCTCAGAAATATATGTTCAAATAAGTAATGAAGTATATATTTTTTATTCAAACAAATGTATGCATTGTATAATTTTTGATCAAAGAAATGACCAAATAGAAGTTAACTACATTGTCTAGAGATGAGTCTGAAAGGAACCCTGGGGCCTTGCACCCCATGCTTTTTAGGATGTTACAAATCTAAATGTCACACCATTAATGTCTCCGTGTTCATTATTTCTATACCATAGCATAGCCAGTGCTCCGAGAAATAGAAAGTCAGGCAAAGTTCCCGTTCTGTGGAGCTTGCAGTCGGAAGAATCCTCTACACACACAGACGGCTGACAGAGTAGCAGCTGATCCGCAGTGGGAGCCCAAAGAGTGAAGGTAAGCAGTAGAAGAGGCACTGGAGGGCATGTGGCATATGGGAAGCAGACGGCTGTGCTTAGCATCGTGAGCTGGCAGCATGAAAAAATTTACCATACAAATACAAGCATACTAATGCTGAGTGGTGGGGAGGCAGATGAACACTTTTGAAAAAAAAGATATTTACTGTGTTTGAGGACAAAGATCCTGCTGGAAGTGTGCATTTGTTCAGATATAACTGAGGCACAGTTTCACTGTGGAGAACTAAAGTTAGTTTTCTGGCATTTTGATGTTTCAATAAACACATATTAAAGTAAGTAGTGGCAACAAAAGGTATTGATTTACAGTTGCCAATTGTGACTGAAAGCCTCAGAATAACTGGATTTAACCATTCAGAGCCCTTAGTGGAATAGCTCAGTTCTGATTAGGGTCTCAGAACGGATACAAAATGCTTGGATTTTTAATTAATAAACAATCTGGCATCCTGTCAAAGTTGACACCTCACTCTGTCTTAGCAGCTGTTGGAACAGTAGGCTCCTGGCAACCTGGGATAAAGCAGTGCTTGCAACAGGAGAAGGAAGGGAAGCGAGTCTGTGTGAGACCAAAAATGCCTAGAGTAAAGCACTGTAGACCTTAGGGATTTCCAGTGAGCCATCAAGCTTTCCTTCTCTATGCTGTGAGTTCAGGCGTGGACATGGACAGTGAGCTTCTGTTACTGAATGTCACCAGTGGTTGGTGGCTGACAGATGTCAGGACACCTGTCTGAATTAGAGTAATGTTTCTGACAGTAGTAGCACTAAACAGAGAAAGCATTGAACAGTGAAAGTAGGTCCTGCAGGTTGCTCCTTCCCAGGGATTATAGTGGCAGAGCCTGTGGGGAAGTTTACAGAGTGCCTGCTCATGGAACGCAAATGGAAACATTCACTCTGGATGACAGTCATTTGTGTTGGAATCATGGTGTGGGAGCACTTAGGGTTGCCAAACAGCCAAGGAAGGCATTGTAGGGAGGAAAGGACACAGCCTGGGTAGGACAATACCTGAAAGCACAAGCAGAGTTAAAGACTTCCGTTTTGGAGAAGATGCTACTAAACTGCTACTCTTCCCCAATCCCATCTGATTAATAATAAACAACCTGATCTGTGATCACAGCTGACATATCATACAGTGACTGGGTAGCTGCTCCCCACTGGTCTGAGCAGCCCTGTCCCCTCACGGGATGGGATGTCCTGGTCTTGTCTGCAACTGCCCCTTAGGACTTCCATAGGAGAAGAATCAGGATACTTGAAACCCTCAAAATTGCTGTTCTTTCCTTTTTTCTTTGGTAAAATTTGTATGCAGTTGCCGACACTGCAGTGTCTATATGTTTCAGAAGGCAGCACAGATGGAAAATTTGGTCCAGAATCAGTATTGATCCCTACCTGAGATCTTGTATTTTACGATGGGTTCAGGAATGCTGTTCACATATGTGCTAGAGGAAGTACTGCATGAACAGCCAGCAGTGCATTTGGCAGATGCGTTGGTCAGCTCACAGGGCTGTTTACTTAGTCTGTTGAGAACATGTGAAACATATAAAAAGCCATAACATTTGAATATATTAGAAACAAGTTCATGAGATCAAGGAAAGTTTTTAAGATAAAAGGACAATAATAAAGCAAAAGCCTAAGGGCTGCTATGGTTGCTAACTGAAATTCAGATTTTTTTAATTTTTTTTTTTTTTTTAAGAGAGCACAACTAGAAAGACGTTCCAAAAATGGCTGTATGGTGTTTAGAGATCTGGGTACCAGCTGCAGCGTGCACATATTTGCAGAGGCTTCTGTTCAGCTAAGAATGGGCTGTGGACTCAGGTAAGTCGTGAGAGAGGTTAAGCACGCATGTTGTAAGAGCTAATGGTACAACGTAGCCTTGTTCTATATAAGCATGTTTTGTGCTGATGTTTTCCAGTTACTGCGTTCCTACAGTCAGTGTAGGAAAAGGTGTGTGGCTGGCAAAACTGCAAGCCTGGACAAAGCAGTTCTGGGTGTGGATGCTTACAGCCTATTGCCAGGTGCTTCAAATAGGCATTTATGTCAAAGATCTGAGGTCAATTCAATGATCGCCAATTTCAGCCTTAGATGATTACATAAATATTAATAAGAACAGTGGTATATTTCACATTTATGTTATTGGTCTGCAAAGTATTTACCTAACCCTGTAGCAGTACTGGTGGGGAATATATGTCCCTTCAAGACAACCAAGAGAATTTACAAAGTAAAGCAAAAATTTGTTCACCTCTTTAATGTAACCTCGTGAGTTTAATGAGAAGTAATCTTATTTTCTGTATACCAGTAGAGAAAAACAGGAGAGCAGAATAAAATCAATTGGGATAGAACTGGAGTCTTCCCTCGATTTGCCTCCCTTAATCACTGTTTGTATCTCTGTGGCTTGGTTTCTCTGACTGTAAAATGGGTACAATGAGACTGACGTTCTAGTAAAGCATGCAGCTCTATGGGGAATAAATGCCGTGCAAATGGTATGAACTGTTTTTATTTTAAAATGTGCATTAAGGAAAAAGGTACCGAAAAGGAATGGAATTTCATCTGGAAGTAGATCCAGTATTAACTTATTGGTATAAAATATTTGTTACTGGCCCCATTTGCTTTTAGGATATCTACCATTGACATTTTTATTGGTTCATCAGGCTTGTAATGCATTTTGAATCTGACCCAGGGCTGTGTAGAGCGTATACTGGCACCTAGATTTATGCCACTTTCACTCTCTGACATTTTGACCAAATATCTTCCAGTTGCTATGGACATGCTTTTTTTGGAGGGGTTTTGTTGGGGGTTTTTTTTTGTGGTTTTTTTCTTTACATTTATAGTCTCTGCTGCGAGAGGCTCTGACAATGATTTGGAGTTGTTAATGTCAAAAATGCTGCGTAGGAGGAAGTATATTACATGTCAGCTTCCCAGAAGGGGGAAGCTGAGGCACAGCGATCAGCACCTCTTCAGAATCACACAGATAGTTTCTGTGAAGAAAAAGCCTTGATACTTAGCCCAAAACTTTGACTGGAAGATAATCACGTGAAGCACAGGAACTCTTCTGCATTACAGACTCCTTGGGGAAGAGGGTGAGTGCAACAGCCGCTCCCTCCTCTCAGGGGTGTGTATTGCTGGTCCTGGGGAGGTGAAGCTTCCAGCCCCTTGGACACTTCCACCCAATAAATCTGTACCTAAGCTTTCTTGCCTGTTTTTACAAGTATGTTAAGTTTTAAAATGCTATACATACAGCAAGCATTTTTAAAGAAAACTAAGGAGCGCTTTTTAGCAGATGTAAATCAACCCAATTTATAATGTCGTTAGTTCCCCAAGTGCTTTCGCCTGCACTGCTGACAAAAGAGGCAGTCCTGCCCTCTTCCTGCTCCCACGCTGTCCCCTCCCTTGCGCTGACACAGCCATGAGGTGAAGTGTGTTGGGAAATACATCCCGTTCAAGTCTATCCCAGCAAAAAACCTGAATGGCTGGGGAGAGAGGCATTTGCTTCTTTTCAGGGTGTCACCAGCATATCCCGGATTAAAGTCCTTGTGGAACCATCGTGTTAATGCAATTCACTGGTCTCCGTGAAAGCTGGGAGCTTCGCTAGTTTGTCCCAACAGCTTCTGGCTAAAAGAGAATTGCGCTGCAGCTGGAAACTTAATCAAGGGAGTTTCAAAACATTTCATTCATCCGTGGTCCTCAGTTGATTCTTAATACACCTTTACTACAGTCGGTAGTGCTTCATAAGCCTTGTCAATTTTGCAGTCAAACAAAGGCTCCTCTCAAAACTTTGTGTTGTGTAAATAAACCTTGTGCCTAGCAGGGTGTCACTGAGTTAATGTAAAGCCTGAAAAGGGGAGGGCGTGGGAGCAGCATGCCAGTGTTAACGTTCTGTTTTCTGCACAGGATTGCAACAGGATTGCAACAGCCCAGCCTATCTGAGCTGCTGCACGTACCGTAAACATGTCTCTGCACTTGAATTTGATATGGGTGGTGATAGAACAATATACCTTTCTGGCAAATGGTAATGGACAGATTTTGTTTTAAGGAAATTCTGAATAAACAATAGCAGTTTTCTTCTTACAGTGCTGATGCTTTCCAGGTGGCCCACCAGACAGCCAAAGGAAATATATATGGCAGCATTCACTGAAGGGTTAAAGTTTCAGGGGAGGGAGGGGGAATGTCGAAAATCCCATGAACTTTAATAGTTCTGCTTGTATCTTTGTGGTAGCTCTGACTCCTTTTTTTTGCTTCTCACAGATCAGTAATCAGGGGACAATTGACAGGAATAACCGCCCTGGTAAAAATATACAACTGTTTTTGAAACAAACAGTGTTTGTTTGTTTCTGGTAAGCTGTCTGGTAAAGTGCATGCCCAGGGTGCTTTTCAGGCCTCATGGAAGTTTTACAAAGAGCAAGCTACCTTTTAGCAAGTGCCTTTCTGTTAGTTTCAAAATCCTCTCTTGCTTTTTTTCTAGAATCATTTTCCCACAAAAGGTGATATAAACCATAAGAAAAGTCTCAGTAGAGCTTACTCCTCCCCCTCCCCCATTCTCTCCTTCCCTCCTCCCCCAAGCACTGGGAGCTCTAAAAAATATTTTAGTATCCTGGAGATTAAAAACAGTGTCTTTAATTTGTATTTGTCTTACAATAGCTCTGACTTTCACCGCCTTGTCCTCCCCTTTATTGGGAGTACATGTGTGAGCACTCCCTCTAATGTTGTTTATACTCTCGCTGTCAGGTTCAATAAGCAGTTTCTTAGCAGGGCACCTTCCCACGTGAAGGAAATGTTTCCAGTTCTTGTCTTAGTTCCTGCTTCCTCCATGTGTAGTGTCTTGACAAGGCACAGCAGAGAACAACAGAAATGAGTATCAGTGGTATTGGTAAATCTTAGCTGATAAATGGAAATTAACTCTAGAACCTCATGAATCTACTGGCAGCTTAGATGTAAGGCAGCTGTTTACAGGGCATTTTATAGGTGTTCCAGTTATGTGAGTTTTGCGTAGTGTCTATTTTAAGTTTAGGCATTTTATTTATAGCGGATCTGGAAAATTTTAGAAGTATAGTACATGAATGCACCTCTTGGGTAACACTGAAAAGAATGTGGTAATCTGTTTAAGGATTCTCTACGTAAATAGGGATATTGCTAAAGAGAATCAAGATAAAATGTAAATGTTAATAATTGCTCCTAAGACAAAGAACAATTGGCAAGCAACCAGATAGAAATTAGAAATTTAGCTGGTTTTATACCATGGGTACTAAATCATGCTGGTGGAGTCTCAGGTCTAGTCAGTGAAAGGCATACCCACTGCTAACTCGTGGGACTAAGGATTTCCCCTTCATGAATGGTTATAGATAAGTAAAATTTCCCATAGCAAAGAAACATGTTAAAGAAGGGGACAGATTTTCTGCTTTGAGGTAGAAGAGATACTTTCATTTTCAGTATCTCCATTAGAGTTTCTTTTTGCAAGACCAGGAGCGTTAACTCTTGTGTCTGAGCCAAAATTCCAACCTAAGCAGAATGTACTCATCTAAATTTCCCTTTTGGTTTCATTTGGACAAGGTATTCTTTGGTGTAGTGTTGCTGTGTACTGTTACAGCAGTTGCTGTGTTGGGAGCTTGGGAAGGCGCCTGCATGGAAGAGGTTACAAAGAAACGAGACCATTATAAGCTCAGAGAAACCCCGGAGTGTGATGATTAAAAAGAGAAAACGATTAGGGAAAACTCATCAAAGAGTCTCAGTGAGAGTCCTCAAAGGAAAAATACTGATTATATTTGTTTTGATTTTTGTCTTACATGGAGTAAAAGATGTGTGGTGTGTCCTGGGTCACCACCCTAAGGGGTGTGTACTTAAAGACAACAAAATCAGACTCCAAGACTTCAGTGTGGTTTATTTTGGTTGCAGGGCTGGGAAGATAAGATATAATTGTACCATATACATAGTGGTGCTATCAATCTGATAGATTATACTTCCCATACACCCTGACCACCTTGCCTACCCTCTGCCTGCTAATCTGTTTCTAGCAGGATAACTCCTAGCTTGCTGACCTTTCAAGAAACTTTCAACTATGATTTTTAAAACAGCCACAAAAATGTTTTTCTTTCTCCAAATGTGCAGTTCTTCTGTCTGATGAAAGTAGTCAGAGGCATGAGATGGGTAACATTGATTACTAAAGCTGGTGTGTGAGTTCAGGTTCAATAAATTATGAATCTTAGGGGCTAAAAATTGTTTAGAATTCCGAGTCTGGGAATGAAAGTAGACATTTATTGATAGTCCTGTTGTTCACACTCCACCAGATTCTAATACTGCTATTTTAGAACAATGTTAGATTCATTTTAAAAGTTTGTTAGACTTGGTCTGCTCTGGGAACCATGTTAGAAAAGGTTTGAGCTAATAAAATATGCAAAATGTGGTTTTAGGGCTCTCCTTTAATGTGGAAAGGGGAAAAAAGGTTTTAGTCTGTTATAGCAAATCCAGTGAGGGAACTGTTTACTTAACACTCTCAGTTATTTTTTTAATGTGCTTTTTCAGAGTTTTTCGGCTGAGTTTAGTTCATATGGACTAATATATTAAACAATGTTTTCTACTGATACATGTTTTTTAGTTGTTACTCTGACTTCAGTAGTTACAGTAATTTTCTTTCTGGCACACTGGTGCAGTACATCCCAAAAAGCTAAAGGAAAATAACTGAACAGGACTTTGGAAATGGGGGAATATAAAATATAATCCCTATAGATTTACAGTTTAGGTAGGAAGATTGCATCTGGGTTTATTTACCCATAATATATCTAGCATGTATAAATTGATGTGTCAGAATGTTACAGATTCTTGTTCGATATGGCAGTATATGTTGTGTGACTTTACTTGAGTGATGCAGCCGTCCTAAGAAAATGGCAGGCAATAAAGTGTTTTTACTATCCTACTGAGAATGTCGTCTCTCTTCTCAAGCCGATGTAATACTTGTGTGTAACATAAAAACACACCCAATAGGTGCGTATAGCTAAAAATGGCAGAAAAAGTGCCACTTTCCATCTCAGGAGTTCCAGTGCTTCCCTCCCTGCATGTTGATGATCATTTCAGGACTTGTTTTCACATCAGGAAAGACACTGGCAATAGTGCATATTATTTTCCTACATCAAAAAAAGAGATTGTAAAAAACGCAAGGTATAGAAACATACTCTGTTTGTACCAGTCAGGTGATACATTGACTTTGCTGGTTATGCGTATTTGGCTTTGGCCTTTTTAGAGCCCTCCCGAGTTTGGGTCCAAGCTGCTGAAGAAATTGTCTTGTACTTTATGCTTTTGTGTATAAACACGAGGTTGCTTGGAACAAAGCATTCTAGGTGAAAGATTCTGCACTTTCCTTATATCCTCCTGCCATCTTGATTTGGTGACGTGCTGTAAAATCCATGTGTCTCCCGGCTCATTTGGGACTCTGGAGAGCAGTAGATGAATGAGCCAAACATGAGAAACGGAATGGAGAATGGGTGTAGACAGCAACACTTTCCTTTGGACCTTAAAGACTAAGAGAATTTTCTATGTCTGGAATGCTCTGCTCTCATGCATTAGGTAGATTGACTTTTTGTTCAGATGAGGAGTCTAATCTTTTTCTTCCCTTCTTAAAAGAAATATAAAAAAGTCACTCTGTTTATGTTAACAGTAGATCTAGATTCATTTAGTTGTGATCTAATCTTCACAAAATATCAGATCTGTTTGCAAAGCTAATAGAAGTGTAATGGCAAGAGCAGCAGTGGCAAATACCTTTTTTTTTCCTTTTTTTTTTCCTTTAATATCAAAGCAAAAAATGTGGTCTTGATTTATATGCAGGATTACTGATTTGTATACTGTTATAGCTATATACTAATACAACTAACGCCTAGCACAATTTATAAACACAGATAACATATGTAACTTAGGGGAGTTATTTGTGCTGAATCTTTTTTTTTCCCCTCCATACTCTGTCCTACCTTTGTTACTCAGGGCACTAATGCTGCATTAATGTAAACAGCAAACTACTGCATTTATCTTGGTTATATTCTTCCAAGTCACAACAACATGCTGGAATGAAAGCCATCGTCTATAGCAAACCTTCTTAAGTCTTTTAAGGGCATCCATCTGGATAGACTTTGTGGTTATAGAAGGGCTGATGCTGTAAGTATTCATTCCACTAATGGCCTCATTGATTTTTATTTACACTCTTTGCTGGTTGCGTAGAGTCTCAGTTTAAGTAAGAATTGCAGAATATATGCTGAATGGAAGAATTACAGGCATATGTTAAACTAAAACAAGGTTTCTATATCTGACTTCAGGATGCTTAATCAAAGCAGTGGCTCAGAAGTCAACTGTTCAGTCTCCAGTGAAGCACATGAAGAGTGCAGTTGGTAAGCACTGTTAAAAACCAGGTGCATAAGTTTGAAAATGTTGATCCAAATCACATTATTATAAGTAGTAGGGAAATGTCATGACTTACTGAGATTAAACAAAGACCTGCTTAGAATCTTGTGACTTCAGCTCATAAATGGATTTCATCACTCATTACAGCTGCATAAACAAATGCATGTGGTATATATGCATGTTTTGTTTTTGGAAGTTGTTGTTTTTAAAATCCCCTCAGAGTTTTTTTAATTGCTTCTAATGAGCCAACGTTCCCTAGTTCTGGAGCGATGCCTCGTGTACCTGAGCAGCATAGCACAGTCATTGCTTTTAAGGGAATAGTTTGCCTGCTTTTCTCCCTTTCTGGCAGCTGAACTGCTTTGGCAAGCAAGTTATTTTAAAGGAGAAATTTACAATATGAAACCTGGTGTCAAAACTTTTATTCCTTTTATGAAAGTAGTCTTACCCTAGTGCTCCTTTGGAGCTATAGAACTGTAATCCCACCCCAATCAACAACTGGAGAAAGTGCTGTGCAATGTCTGAGCTCATACCGAATAAGTTTGTCACATATCTAGATATTTTTCAGTTGTTTTATGTAATTTTTCACGTTGTCTGTGGCCTCATTTCTCCTGATGGGCCTCTCATAAGGAATCCTAGAAATGGATGCCCTGTGATTATCCATGGATAATTAGTACTTTCTCCGTGTTTTCTTGCCAATATGTTACAAGTGGGATGTGGTAAGATTAATCAAAGTTTTGGTCTCCCTGTTGTGATTAACTGAAGGCACTAGTGATGGCAGTAGTTTGTGATGTAGAGCAAACACCTGTGGATTTAAAAAGTGTTACAGATCAAAACTATCAGGCCACTCGCATTATCTCTGGGTTAAAAGTTGCTGCTTTCAGTTAAACTGATGCTATTCAGCATATCAAGGCAGGCAGTTATCAAAGTTTAACCTCAAGAAACTACGATGGCAAAATATATGGGTAATTCTTTGAATTTCAATATGCCATTTCGTATTCAGGACTGGGATGCTCTATTATTCCTGGATAGGTAGTGTGTCATTTTAATGTTACACTGTAAATTATTTTTTAACCATATATAAAGGAAAACTATGGGGTTTTTTTGCCAAAGAAAAATATTCAAGGACACTCCATTTCTGTTGCCATTTTCTGAGAAAGATTTAAAAATCAAATTTAAAAATGGATATTGCTGGAGAAAAATTGTACTTTTTTCCTATTTTACTCACCACATCCTCTTTTTATGTCTAAAAACTAGAGTCAGGAAAGTAAAAAGAGCAACGATATGGGACAGTTCATGGTCAGGAGTGCTTATACATATATCCTACATAAATAGATTTGACCTGAAGTGGTTTAGTTTGTTTTGCTCCCTGGAAAAATAGAACAGGTAATAAAAAGAAATGTAATTGAAACTGAATTAATCTAAAATCTTTTGCTTTTCTGTCAAGCAGCCTTAATTTTTAGGCAGGTGAGGAGGAGTCTTAATCCTCTGTATTCCTAAAGCTTGCTTAAACAAATTGTTGAGTGTCTGAGGCTTTGAGTGTCCTGCCCCTTCCATTCAAGTCTTCAGAAAATCCAGTTGCTCATCACCTCTGAAAACCTGCCCTCTTATGTAGGTAGCTAAAAAGATGCCTGGCATTAGAGACTCGTGCTCCAAAATGTTGCCTTGAATGCCTTAAAATGTCACATTAAAATCAAGTACAGTTCACCCACAAACCATCTGGCTTTACAGATCTGAAAACAATCTTTCTAATTAATTAAGCTTCTCTGCTTCCTAATAAGGCCTATTTGAAACGCTCAGAGGCTGGAGACAACAGGGCTACAGGTCTGCACCGAGCAGGAGCGTGGCCGTGGCCAAGGGTCGCCCCGGCCGGTGACAGGCCAAGCCTCGCTGGGGAGCCCTGCCTCTCCTTACCTTGCTGCACTGGCCGTGCAGCTCCTAGTACCGGGCTGGGGAAATACCTGGCTTTCTCCTTATAAGGCCAGCGAGCTGCTGCGGGAGCCCTGTTCCTGCCCCAGCGCTTCCCGGCTCTGCTCAGCCACAGTCCTAAAAAGGCAGTTCCTTGCTCCCGCTTCCCACAGCTGAGCTCCCCTGGGAGGACAGCCCTCCCAAGTCAGGCATTTTACTTACAAGGAGAGCCGTACTTATGGATTTTGCTGTCGCTTCTCAAGGAAGCTGTTGTGTTTACAAGCACTGCTGGGGTTATCCTCTCTTCTAGTGAATAAGCAGTGAATAAAGAAAAGTATAATAGAGTGCAGTGTCTCAGCTTGCCAGCCTCTCCGCGCAGGCACATTTCTGCAACGGTATAGATCCCTGTAGGGTCCTGTGTAGGGAAGGAGGTGCACCGTGTGAAGCAGTTCAGAGCTGTAGTCTTGAAAGCATATTAGGTTATGGTTTTATAATAGAAAGTACTCAGCAGCAATATGAGCTCAAAGCAATTCACGTCCTTTTTCCTCCCTCCCCTGGCTGCCATTCCTGTGCTGCCTCTTTGCTTGTGCTTCCTCAGTTCTTTGTGGGGGCCATGCTGTGTTCTTGGTTTGATTTGTTCTGAAAGCCAGAAAAGAATTTTCTGCTCAGATTTACAGTGTGGCTTCACAAAAAGTTGTGCTAGTGAGTGGTGGATAGGAAAGAGGGGAAAAAACCCCCTTAATTATTAATGCCCCATGCTCTTCCTAACATGAAACCAAAGCTGCTGTACTCTCCTTCTGAATAAAAACTTCAAATGCTGAATATTTTATTAGATATTTTTACAGGTTTAATTGAAGATTTCTGAAGGATCTGATTATTGGCTTATTTATTTCGCATGCCAAGTTACAAGCTTAGTTACAGTCTGATAGATTTTTAAGGACAAATTCTCTACTGGAGCCAGATTTTGGAAAGGCTTGAATATGCTAATTCAGAAGGGGTTTTACATGGTATTTTTTCTTTTTATTAAATCAACAAATCATCCTAGCTTAATTTGAAAAAATAAAGAGGAATGGTTTTCAAATTTAAGATCTGTGAAATTCCGGCATGTGCAGTGCACTGAGCGGTCACATACTTGTTTCAGAAAGGGGGTTAAAATAATTCTTTTCCAAGGGGGCTATTTGGGAAAAGTCCCTGGATAGTGTGCTCTTTTGAGCGTGCGAGACATTGGGGCGCAGCTTGCAGAGTTTGAACATATTGTACTCGGGCACAGCAGTTTGTCTCTTCAGAGCCACATACTTCCTTAGTTTATCGGACTGCTCCTGGCAATTCTCTTCAACCTTTGGACTTTATGGCCTCTCTCAGGATGTAGCATTGGTTCCCTAATATCTCTTCTCTTGTCTTTTGCCAAGTTTCCAGCAGGCAGTGAGGCCGTGACAAGCGGGGTCACAGGTGTTGAAGGAAGTCAGCAGCACAAACAGTTATTATTACAAAACTGTATTCCACGGTTACAAGGATGATATACTGCTTTTCTTTAGGAATCTGTCATACCATCCCTATCTTCTCTTTTTCTGAGATCGTATGGTGTTTTCTAGCTCATTTTGCTTTTGTACCAGTGCTAGGTGTGTGCCTGTGGATTTAGTAGGTGTGGTTAACAGTACTGATGGTATAGATTAAAAAAAAAAAAAAAAAAACAACCAACAAACCAAAACAGAGAGAATGCCGTGCACATTATTAGCTGAGATCTGTTGTGTATTTTCTAATGTTCTGTCATATAAAACATGTTAAAACTGAAGTTAATCATGTTTGCATGGTGGTAAATGAGATATCTAGGAAAAAACAGAGATCAGACAATAAGGAAGAGGGTGATTAGAGAGAAACATTGATCGGGCAATAAGGATGAGGGTGATAGCAGCTCTGGTATGATGAAGCAGGAGATGGCATGTCTGACCAACTGCAATGGAATTTGATAATTTAGGAGGAAGAACTATTTACAGCTATAGGTTTTGGACACTAAATGTAGCAGAGGAACGTTTAACAAAATCCTGGTTGGCAAAGGGATGTTTCTACCTCTGCCAAACAAGATAGGGAGTAGTCAGAAAAGGTTGTGCTGGAATATGGGAAATACTGCTTGTTAAAGAAATCCTTCCCCTTAGCATTTTTGGCTGGCTGCTGGTAGTGATCCCAACATACACCATGTGTCATGTTTTGTAACCCAGAGCTTTGGAGGATGTATGTTGATGGGAAGACACACATGTGAAATAATAGTGGGAGGACTGCCAGAAGCACAGTAGTTATTCTGAATTCAGAAAATGCCCGCATGTAGTTTTTAAAGTGAAAAGCAACTTTCCTGCAAAGTGAAACAGTCTTCCATACTGTGTCATTAAAGTAGGCTAAACTGTCAAGGTCTTTTAGAAATTTTAGAAAAATTCAGGATTTTTTTGACTGTTAGAAAAGTTCTCTATGTACACAGAGCACTTGAATGCATGTGAACTACAGTCAATTTGAATTAACAACCCCCATCTCATGCTTAGTAGTGCGATTCTCAACCTGTGATTGTGTTGCTTTTCTTAGTCCAAAATGTAGCAGCTCTGCATGGGGTTCTCACTAGTTCTTGTTTATGTACAATGTTGTAGCAGAGCAACTCAGTCAGCTTTAGTGATGTTAATATTTTTTTATAGACAATTCCAACTGTGTTCCTTTGTCTGAACACAGTTACAGTGAAATCAAGGACATGTTCTCCTTCCAGTATGTGAATTAAGTTGAATTGTAGAATCACATTTCAGAAAATATAAACCTACCTACTTCAGAAGATTTCACTGCTTTAACCATACTGATGAAACAGTGAAAACCTGTGAATGTTTTGAAGGTAAATTTAGAAAGCCTGGGGCCCTTTCAATCACAGAGGTGTTCTGAAGTCCCACTGTCTAATGGTAACCTTCGTGTTAGCCCTGTGTGCAGTCTCAGCCCTTTGTTCATTCTCTAATCATCAATCTCCAGTTAATTCAGTGAAACTTGTTGTGGAAAAAGGTGACTAAACATATCTGAATGTGCCCTTTAACCATATGAGGAATTCAACTACAGTTCTGATAACATGGGTTAAAGCACACTTTAGAACAAGTGGGTTTAACAAGCTAATGTTGTTAAAACCATGCATATTAGATGTAATCTGTGTTTATAAATGGGACCTTTATCAGGAAACGTCACTAAGAATCTAAGGAATCTTTAATGAATAGCTTACGACTTCCAGGGATGGGCTCTGTAGGTAGTTTATATAAAGGTAACATTTTAGTATTAGTGTATTTGGTCAGTAAGCAAATACACTTTCATAGTAAGTGTATTTCAATGTAAACAGTACAAGCTCACATGTTCTAGGCTGTCAATGTCATTGCCGCTTGTGAAAATCAAACTTAACAGAGTTTAGAGAATCAACCATCACAGCTCAGCTTACTTCTTATTGCTTTAAAATAGTATGTTGGAAATGAGAACACAGGAGTTAGTACTGGGAAAACATTTATTGTTAATTGACTCCTGGTGGCTTGTGCATCATATTAATTGATATTGCAAAGGCTGTTATAATTTCTTTTTCACTAATTGTAAATCCTTCTGTTTTAATACAAAAACCCAAACTCTTCAATGCTTGCAATAGACATCCTAAAGGCAAATGGACTAGTTAAAGCCCTGAGTAACCTGGTCTGTCCTTGTAGCTGACCCTGCTTTGAGCAGAAGGTTGAACTAGATGTCCTTCTGAGGTCCCTTTCAACATGAATTATCCTATGATCTTGTGATTTGTAAAAACGATTAAGGCTATTTTTGTATCTCCCCTTGGGGTATCATACTTTGAACCTTTTTGAGATGGTTGCTTTTCAGAAAAGGCTGTAATACTGAGCGCTGTCACCTGCTTAGCTCTAATCACACAGTCCCACTGAAGTGAAATGGTAAGCAGACGTCCTGTTATCCTTTAAACACAGTTACTCAACCAAGTATGCCACTTTGCACGCAAGATAGTGTGCTAGCCGTAGGTCAGAGTGTTCAGTGTGTTGCAGGAGCTAGACCATGTGTGTATTATCTACTTTTTAAAAAGGTTTCGTTAAGAATATTTGATCTGGCTTGCCAAAAGCTTAGCAATGTATAGTTAGGCTTTTTTTAAATATCATGGCTTCGGGATTCATTTGGGCTGGGAAGGAAAATATGTCATCTCCAGGCATGTGAGATGTCTTCTCTGTATTCTCCAGGTTGTACAATTTATATTTACATTGCAAAAGGCAGGGTGCTTAATACAGCTCATGAGGCCTGAGTTTTTTTCATGAGCCCTAAGAGCAACATATGGTGATACTAAAGGAGTTTACCAAAAGGAAGATGGCATTTTCTACGGCTCTTATCACAAGTGGGTACAGCCCAGCTTTTAAAGGTGCTAACCAGGAACACCTCAAAGTGCTGGGCTGTAAACTACAGCAGACCAGCGTCTGTTGCGCAAGCTGTTGGAATCTTGTGGTGAGGATGGGAACCTTAAAAGTTGTGTAGGGTAGAGAGCAGGAAATGGGAGCCATTACAGCTGTCCCAAGGGAAGTTGTTCCACTTGTGAATCACAGTCCTGGTTTCGCTGTGCTGCGTGGGAGTGGCGTCCTGTCCTAGGCGGATATTGCTGGCTTCTGGGGCCTGGCAGGTCCAGCTGCTCCGGGGGAAAAAGAGCAGGAGACTTGCAGTCCCACCGGCGTCCTCTGCAGCCTGCTAACCATCATTTGGGCAGCTGGAGCGGGGGAGAATCAGGACACATCAAGCCCCGTGTGCCACATGAATTAAGTGATACGGTCCGTTGCTATCAAGATGACCAGAGGGCAACAAGGGCTGCAGTCCTTCATTGAAGGGTTTGACCACATGTCACATAGGCCTTGGGTTATCATCCTGTGGAGAACAAAACCTACTACTGTGTGAGACAGTCCAGGTTGCCAAGTCTTACCTTCCCCCCAACCCCCCACCCCCACGAGTCACACAGGTCTGGCAGAGGCTGGAGCCCATCTCACAGTGGCACAGGAACGTCCTAGGGGAAACCCTCTATGTAGGCTTCTGGGTCCTCTCTTGCTGTGCTGAGGAGCTGACACACCCCAGTTTCTTCAGGCCTTCTTGTCATGGCACCACTGACTTACTCATGACGGATATAGACATCGAAACCAAGCAGTCCCTCCTCTGCTCTGCGGCTCCTAGAGGCTTTTTCAATGTTGGAAGGAACATGCCCCTTCACTTTGTTCTGCCTAGACCAAAGCCTCCTATGGGAGCTGTTGCTATCCATTCTAAGGAAGAGAAGGCAGAGGAGACGAGACGGATCCTGGCAGTTGAGTGTTGCTGTTGTTTATCCTTCCTAAGCCGACTAACGAGAAAAATCCCCAAACTAATATTCATCCAAGGCTTGTATGGTGTGTTTTCTGTAGTAATACTAGCAATGGCTTGTGTTGGTACCACAAGTCTGCTATTTGCAGTTTGAGAGACAGGAAATGTGCATAATGGTTGATGTGGAGAAAGGATAGAGCCATGTCTCCCAATTTTGTATCTTTCTCCACTGATTAAGTGCATCTTCTTCCACCTCCAATGCAAAGATACACAGAGCTGTACCACAGCTCACTCACCGACGAGCAGATCATTTAGAGGTTTCTATTGTTCATAAATCATGGGGGAGAAAGAGCTAACATCTGAGTCCCCAAGGCTTCTGGTAATGTGGCTCACCAAAGATCTTTCATCACAGCCCTTATTTCTTGCTAAGAACTTTGTCATCTTAATCATGGAGCTAGAGGTGCAGCAGCACCAATAATTTTTGGAACTTAGATCTTCGATATAAATTTGAGTTAATTTTATGATATTAGGAAGCTGATGCAATGGAATTTTTGTATCATGAGATGTTTCTACAGCAACAAAGTCTGTCATTAAATCTTAATGGCAATCCACGAAAAATGCTTTCTGTTTTGGACAAAAGGCAGCACTTACCTAGTAAACAAGGGAGTGAAAGTCTCCAGACTGACAGGAGTGACCTAGGGCAGGTCTATTGGTCTTTTGTGGATGGACTTCAGCTTTGTCTGCTCATATGTCAAGATAGCTAGGTGTAAACTACTGCTAGTAGAGAAGTTAAGTGCTTATGTTAAAGTACCTTGTGGCCTGAAACAATAACCCCTGCTAAGGGCCTGAGCTTATTAGGTCAATAATTAGCTTATTAGGCAGACAGCTGTGCCTGTATAGGTTTTTGAATTTCATGTTCCACCTGACTTGCATCCAGTGAGTTCAGTTTAGTTTGTAAAAGACAGCTCATGTATAGCATGAAGGGGTTGTAAAAGATTTGTTGAAGAAACAAAGGGGGAAACCTCACATAGGAAGTCTCAGGCTGCATGGCAGGGGAGAAGAAATGAATGTACCTTTTCCACAGAAGTTTAGTTTAGGCAAAGGGCCAGTCTAATTCATAGAAAGCAAGCTGGTCTGAAGGAGCTGTGTGGGTCAGAAGAAAGTCCTTGCATCTGCCTGGATCTTCTACCCTCACAGAAGACCTAATATAACCCAGAGAATCTGCTAGACGTATAAGGAAGCTGAGACAGTTGATTTTTGGGTTTTCCAGAGAAGCTTTGCACATACTTCTAAACCCACCAATCTTATTTTGTATTTGTAATTTTATGATTTTGTTTAAGACGAAAGAGTTAAGTCAGGAGGGGAAAATTGCTTGCTACCAAGTTTGAGTTGTTATTTTTAATGTAACAGTACCCTATTCCTGGATGGGGAATACACATGAGGTGACAGGTGGATACAGATGGAGCGCTAGGAAACCAGGAGGTTAGGTCAGGCTAAGATTCCTAGTAAACCTTCAATTAGATATTCAAGCAAATGAAAGAGAGGCTTAACCTTACAGGCATCCTCTTCCTGGTGGCTTCTTGTACTCCTGGGTGCCAAGGCTTGTGATCTTATGATCACAGATCTGCAACAGCAGCCTTGATTGAGATTGAGATTGAATTGAGAGCAGCGCTGAAGAGAAGGGTTTTGGGGTGTTGATTGATGAAAAGCTCAACAAAAGCCAGCAATGTGTGCATGCCCCAGAAAGCCAACCATATCCTGGGCTGCATTAAAAGAAGCATGACCAGCAGGCTGAAGGACGGGATTCTCCCCCTCTACTCCACTGTCGTGAGACCCCACCTGCAGTACTGCATCCAGCTCGGGGGTCCCCAGGACAAGAAGGACATGGAGCTGTTGGAGCGAGTCCGGAGTAGGCCATGGAGATGATCAGAGGGCTGGAGTACCTCTCCTATGGAGACAGGCTGAGAGAGTTGGGATTGTTCAGCCTGGAAAAGAGAAGGCTCTGGGGAGAGCTTAGAGCACCTTCCAGTACCTGAAGGGGCCTGTAGGAAAGTTGGAGAGGGACTGTTGACAAGGGCATGGAGTGATAGGACAAGAGGGAATGGCCTTAAGCTGAAGGAGGGGAGATTTAGATTGAGTATTAGGAAGAAATTCTTCCCTGTGAGGGTGGTGAGGCCCTGGCACAGGTTGCCCAGAGAAGCTGTGGCTGCCCCTGGATCCCTGGAAATGTTCAAGGCCAGGTTGGATGGGGCTTTGGGCAACCTGGTCTTGTGGAGGGTGTCCCTGCCCATGGCAGGGGGGTTGGAACTGGATGGGCTTTAAGGTCCCTTCCAACCCAAACCATTCTGTGATTCTGTGATTAATGGAAGTAGTATATACAGCTCAGCTATCTGTCCAATATCACTGGACCTTTAGAGTGCACATGGGCTGAATTAGCATTTCTGATTAACCTCTGCCTTTTGTGCAAATGTTCCAAGGTGTTAATTCTTATGTTGGTGTAATGAGCTGGAAAAGCTTTAGGTTGAAATCCAAGCAGCATCTTAAAAAACAACTACTGTTTTTATCATTGTCTCGACTGGCAGACTGAACCCAACTTGGTCAGATTATTTTGCAAGTAAGAAATATGCTCAGACTGACAGCTTGTACATTGTGTTGTATCTTCCAAAAGAATTTTTACAGTCTCTAGATATAAGCTTCAAAAATAGTATAGGTTTATAACTGAAAGACTGGCATATGTTTAGCTGTTGTGGATAAAAGCAAGGTTTAAGTACAGCTATTAATTTCACATGCTGGTATCGAGTAAAGATAGAAGAATGCTGAAGACCGATGCATTATAGTTGGCTTTTAAGGATACCAGCACCCTAAGAAATTGTTTATAATTGTTTATATGCCTATTCTTTGTAACTCTTTGTAATGCTTCCAGTGACTACAGTGATACACTTAGATAGAAGAGCTGATCTACCGAAGCCTTACCCTAGAAATGAACTCCACTAATCAACTGCTCATGACTCCAACAGATGTTTCTGGTTTTCATACAATTGGAACCTCATGTTGTACTATATTTTTAAATTTTTTTTCTTCTTTTCGTACTAACAGCAAATGCCCCATTACACATGTGAGCTTCAAAAACTTGTCACATGATACCAGGAACAAATTGTTAAGCCATTCAGCAAAGTTCAGGTTTGAAGGGGTGGTCCACTGAAGGCAACTGGGTCTTAGAAGCTGAGGGAGTGGTTTATAGAACAACTATGCTGTGGTTTTGTTGTAAACGCCAATACTCTATTTCAGCCTCTCATATGAAATTTGGAAATGTCAAATGAACTCAGATCAGAACTCTTTTTTTTTTTTTCTTTTTTTCTTCCAAAGACTGAATCACTTAAGGATGTGGAGATAAAGTTAAGTGATACTTTTGAGGATATGATTATTATACTCTTCAAACCACAGAAACGGGATGAGAATTGTTCATATGATGATGTTGTATAAGGACTTATCTCCTGTGGCAGGTCAAAATTGGTGAATTTTTAGACATAGTGGAAATAGAGATGTGAATAATTTACTTTTTACTTACTCTGTTTAGTCTGTTGCATTTAATTTAGCATTCCAGGTTTTTCTAATTCATAAGTGACTAATGGATCCTTGATCAATCAATATCTTTGTATGATTTGGGCAGAAGGAAGAATAATGTGGGTAGAAAGAATGGTAGATTGTCACTCCCCAAAGATGCAGCATACTCCGCTGTCAACAAAATCAGAACTATTTTCTGGAAATGCGACACCTGTTAAAAGAGTACAATGGAACCATTACAAATTGTAGGCACTGGAGACACCCTTCTCTGGGATTATAGCAACTCATTTGCAAACCATTTTTCTGTTAGCAGTGAGCAATTAACCATGAACTTGCCCCTACCCACAGCTCACCCACACTGGACTGATTCAGGAGCCATGGCAGAGCATGGCTAAATAGGCACGACCAGGAAGTTTATCAGTATCCACACTTCGCTAGCCAAGCAGGATCCTCACCAAATGTGGGATGCCATAACCAGAACTTGCTCCTCTCACCCTTTCCCAAAGTAAATATGTTAACTTGCTGCTGTGGCTGTCCTTGATTGTCATGATAAATGCATGTACAAAGAGCAGTGTGAGTTGCAAGCTGTTTCATTAAGTGAGTGGAGAAAGGTGAGAGTGAGGGTAGAGAGGGACATTGACTGCCTCCGTGGCCACTCTTAGGATACTAGGTACTTCTGAAACATTTCTCAGCTGATAAAGATTTAATCAGTTAAGAATATGGCCAATAATCTTCATTGGGCATGTTTGTAGTTCATTTCAAGCTGGTGATATGCTCTCTTCTTTGAACATTGCATTCCTTCCTGTTATTTTAAAGCCAAACTCTAATCTCCTGGTGCCGTTCACATGTATTTAATGGAACTTGAACTTGGGTTGTGAAGGTCTGGAGTGCAGAAGGATTTCTGTCTGCATAGAGATGCTGTATTTTTTTCATGGTTGTGGATGAAATTTCTTCTTTGCTGCTTGCACTCTCTGGGTAGAGTGAGAAACCTATAGAAGATGGTTAACAGAAAGCCAGTGGATGATCCTCATTAGAACATGTGCACAGAGTGATGGGAGTGGGAGGAGGGCAATCATTAGAGGAAAGAATCATCTAAGCCAAGGAATGACAGGACTTCCAGAAGAGCTTGATTAGAAGTGCACACACTGTGGAGAGAAAAGCTAGAGTATTGATTTGAAATTTTGGCAAGTGCCTTTTGAAACTGAGAGAAGAATGATTTTGGTGGAATGAAGGAGCAGGAGGTGGACTGAGCAGATTCTGGCTTGAACCTGGAGGAGGAGACGTCCAGATGTTGTTGCAAGTGGTGAACCCAGTGATCTTAGAAATAAGGGAGAAGAGGGACACAGAGTGGACGGTACTGAGAAAGGCAAAGCTGGGCAAAGAATGGATTTGGGTTCGTTTAAGTTAGAAATTTAAACGAGCAAAAGCATGTGCTGTAAAGAGAAAGAAAATAAACACTGGAGCGGGAGAAAAGATGTAAGGGTGAACAAAAAGAGAACAAAGTTGATTTGAGGATCAGTAGAGAGGCTAGAGGGAAAGCAGATAAGAGATTTATGGGATGTGAGAGGGGCTTATTGGCAAAGAAGAAAAAGAACACATTGTGCATCATCAGTTTATCTCTTGGAAGTGATAAACCAGGTCCAATGCAGAGAGAGAAGTGGGGACAGAAGAAAGGGAGTATTTGGGCAGCAACAGTTTTGAGGGCTGGTCAAAGTTGCTGAAAAGATTGCTAAGATCATGAATGTGGGTTACAGCTAAATTAGAGGTGGTAATTAGAAATTAGCTAAATTTCTAGTGGTAGAAAGGTGGCAGGACAGAAAGGGAGGGAAATAAGTCTTCAGGGGTAGACTTTCACCAGGAAATTTTCTCTGTAAAAGCAGAGGAGGCAAGTATGGGAACAGAAAGAAAAGGATTAATGGAGAAGAATAAAACATGGAGAGAATCAAGCTTGTTGATGGGCGAAAGGGAAGATAAAAGTAGGGAAAAAGATTGAAGTTGGACAGGATGTCACTAATGCTAATGGGAAAGAGCAGATGCAAGATTGCTGTCAAGCAATGCTGCAAGAGACTTTGGCAATGACTGAACTGGGAAGCTCAGCAGCAGAGCAGTGGAAGCTACAAAAAACTTTCATGAAGTCAGGTTGGGGTGTCAAAGTGCTGTTGCAGCTATTTCCTTCTGATGTGAGCAGAGATGCATGTCACCGTCATCCTTGTCAAGCTATAGGATCTGGCTGAAGTGCAGCTTTCAGCTCACCACGCTGGGTGCCAGCTTGACCAGACCTTCTTTCTTGCATTATCTGTTCTGATAGGTTTAGCCTCATTTCTTCTCTCCATATAGGCAGTCCTTTAGCACAAATAAGAGACTACCTTTTGAAACAGTTGCTTCTCAGAGTAGCCTGCCAGTTGGTGATAGAGCTGATGTAGAACCTGCTGAAATAAATGCAGACTCCAACTGATGTCAGTAGTATTGGATCAGTCTACATCTGATTAAAAATCACTTCTCCTTTGGCTGTGTCTTCAATCTCTCTCTGACATGTTTAGGAGAGCTACGCTATGAAAAGCACAAATATAAATGTATCTGAAGGAACATGTCAAGAGGTAATAGCAGTGAATAGACTTGAAACTTTGAGTAAATCTTTTGGACTTAACTTCTACACTGGTGGTCTCATATCTGGAGACTGTGATCAATGTTCTCCCTTTCAAAGTATCTAGAGAAGATAGCTTGTTATCATGTTGACCTTATCTTTGAAAGAAGACCTGGAGTGTATAGAAAGATCAAAAGTTTGAATGGCCAGTGAGAATAATTTCAAGTGGTTCCCCAGACTCCACGTAGCTTGGTTCAGAAAAGTTCCCAGACGTGCAGAGATGAGAGTGAAGATACATGGTCAGGCTAATAGAAGCATTTCCACCCCCTTATGGGGCAAGAGGCGTCAGTAAACCAAAGCCAGCTTTGCCTGTAACCCTAATTAAGGAACTCCTGGAGATTTTTGGAGGGGTATAAGAAAACTCTGTTATGCCCTGCCCTGCTTCCAGCCTTGTGGCCAGGGAGATGGAGAGATTCCTCCTTCTGGGAAGGATTTCTGAGAGACTTAAATCTGCTGTAGGGTTGACTCATAGTAATCTCATGTGTGTATGTGTGTGTGTCTAAAGCACATGAGCTGGGTGAACGGGTCCTCTTGAGAGGGCGATGATGGGAGATCTGCTCAGTTCCTACGGGTCAAAGTGGTTGTGTGGGCTACCTGGGAGAGAGAGTTCAGTCTCTGGGGGTTTTCAGTCTGGCACCTCTTGCTACTGCTTCATGCGCTCGCTCACATACGCACAGTGCCATCAATGAGTAGTCATCTGCCGGCTGTACGCCCACAGAGCACATCAGGAAGGAAACGACTGGTCTCTCAAAGTCAGGAGTATTAAAAAAAAAAAAAGGCAAAAAAAAAAACAAACCAACCAGCAAACAGCAGGCAGCCTGTGTATTGTACCGATTCCTCCCGGACTGAAGGAATCCTTTGCCCCATGATTCATGCTGAGCTGTCCGCTCCATCCGGCAGCAGCCGTGTCAGGCAGCCACCCACTTTTAACTGGGTGCCGGCTCTGCCGCTGCTGGCACTGGAGCCTGCGGCGTTTCAGGATTCTTTTGTTAGTCAGGGCACTGGCACTTCCTTTGGCATTTGTCAGTCTCCAGGAAGGCTTGTATGTGAGTAGGGGGTTTTTTTTGGTGGTTTTTTTTGTTTGTTTTGTGGGGGTTTTTTGTTGTTTTTGTTATTATTTTGTTCATTTACCCATTTGGAAGTCGAAGGTTTGATTCAGACATCTTCCTTGCTCTCGACTTCCTGTAGGTTGAAGTCTCTGTTTTCTGATGATTAGCCAATACCGGCTGTTCTGGCAATGAAGATGTCTCAAATCAATCCTATCCTGTCTGGCTTTCCAGGAAGAGCCACCCCTCCCCTCGCTTCCACAGCCCCTGTCATCCAAGATTGAAATTTATCAGAGCTGCTGCAAGCAGGAAATTAGCTCCTTTACAACTTGTTCTCCACTGCTTCTCATTCATTTTATTGTTTTAACATTTTCCAGAAAATAAGGAAGAAAACAAACCTGCTTCCTCTTTAGAAGAGTTGTGCTGTTAACCTGTGAAATGCTTATTTCCCTGGCAGGCTGCTGCTTATCTTTACAGAAGAACCACAAGATTAAAATCAGTTAAACTTGAACTGAGATAGTGTATAAAACACTGGAAAACATTTAGTCATCCTTTAGCATCCTGAAGATAAGGATTTCTACATATAGGCATCAAAGCTGTAATGCACACCAAGGGAGGGATGGTTTCAGGAAAAATGCAGTGAAGGAAGGTGCCTGTGAGGAACTCATGTGGGGGCCTGGGTCTTCAGTACCTATATTAAGTGGACTTGACTTTTATGGAGACCTGAGCACCTGCTACTTCAATACATGCAAAACTCACCTTAGAATTGCCTTCAGGTAACAGAAAAGTGGTTTTTGCTTACTTTATGTCTAACTTTAAATATGGATATATTCATATTTTCTGTGTGTCTTTCCAACAGCAACATTGGAAGATTTTAATTATTTTTTTTTAGATATGCAGAAGGAAGACACTCTTTTAATTAATATCAGACATTTTTGGTGTTATTCAGCATTAAAAATAAACCTCTGCCTTTGCCAGAAGTAAATTTGGCAATCATGTGCTCCCTGCTGCAGGAAAACAATGTCTCTCTTTAGAGCTTAGAACCAAGCTTTGGCAATGAAATGAGGCGCAATGTCCATTGATCTCAATGGAAAACCTATTATTGGAAGGATCACTGTGACCACATCCTGCCATCATTTTGTACTGAGAACCACCACTGAGGTCAGCAGGATTTTTGTGCAAATATTTATGGCAGGATATGGCCCACTTCAGGGTGTTCTGAGGGTTGACAAGCCTTCAGCTGAATTGTTCCTTCTTCATGTTGATCCTATCAGCCTGCTAAAATCTGATCCACGAACAATTCAAAATCCCACCGTCTAAGTTGGTGTCGACTGAAACCGACTAACTCAGTTCATGCAATTTGAATGCAGACGTGAGGCAAGACTCTGGCATTGCACAATGTCCTGACTGATTATGCTGTGCCTTGGACACTGAATGGGTTGTATCTATCTAACTTCTCAAGAAAGCAGCAAGGAGTAAATTGCTGCTGTGATAGATAGGCCTGGGGCTTCAGCAAGTGAAAACTGTTGTTAAGTGAGTAAGTCAAGATTTTTGTTTTCAGCAAATGCTTTGCATATGTGACTAGTGCAGCTAATTTCCTGCTTGCCAAATTCAGTTCTATCAACACTTATTGGAACCACGAGCTTGGATAGCAAAGGGAATGCTCTCTCCTTTATCCTTTTGATATGGGGAATAAATGAATTCTTTTCAACTTACTGTACATCCGTGTTTTCACTGGACAGCAGAAAACTGTGTCACTGACTCATTGTTTGATCTTGGGTAAATCATCTAATCCTGTCTATCCCCGTACCCTCGTATGCATAAATAAGGTAATGACTCTCATCTGTCTTTACAAGCTGTTAGAATAACTTTGGTTTATGTAATTTTAGCTTTACTTGAGTCTTTTTCATGATGTTTTACTGGTGAAAGAAAGAGGCTCTTACCCAGGTCAAAGCCAAAAGGTTTCTTATCCCTGTCTGGGTGCTGAAATAATCAGTATTCACAGGTTTTTATAAGTTGCATAAATGATAGCATTTTAGTGAAATTGTTTCTGATACCTGTAGGGCCGGGCTTTAAGTTTATACGAATTGGACGCTGCAGGAACTTCTCTGATAAAATGACAACCTGGCATTTTCAGCAATAGCTGTTGGAGCCCGACTTGGCTTTTGGAAGGTGGGAACATACCTCTGCTGTGAACCAAAGTTACATGCTTCCAAACTGCACATGGATTCCCTGTAAAAGGTGAAACAGGCACAACAATGAATTGATACTCACCTGAAAGAGGAGTTACACTATTGCCTGGTTCATATAAAGAGTGTTTTTTAGATTGAAGCCTAGAAACTTACAGAACAAGTCAAAAGCTTAATCATTTCCCTGTGTATCAACAGTTATAAAGAAAAAAAAGAACCAAGCCAAAACAACAAAAAACCAAGCTCAAAATGTGACCTGAAAGGATAAATGGGATTTATCCACAATAGCAAGCCTGCAAGACATTTTCAACCATCAACTGCACAAAATGATTCTTCGCGTTGTAATCGTCATCTTGAGGCCCAGGACTAACATGTGGTTTATGGCTGCCTCCTCCTGTAGTTACATGCCTAAAGAAAATGTCACTCTAATGCTGGGAAAAAATGCCTTGCTAATAACAGAACTGTAGGTAAAAATGTATTGGTTTCAAAGAAACTGGTCTCTTGGAAACCTTCACTCAGAGATGAAACTTCTGGAGGGAAGAGACTGCAGGATATGAGGATTTGAGACTGCAGGGGATGGGCGGTATTCTCAATAAGGGACATGGGAGAGAAATGGTATTCACTTCTAAGGGACATGGGAGAGAAAGGTTTGTGTTTCAGCTTTTTTTTTTTCTTTCTTTCTTTACCTGACTTTTCCCTTTGGCTTTGGTGAAAAAGATGTCCACTTTTCAATTTCAGTATTACCTCAATGCAAGAATAAATGCTAAAACCTCAAAAATGGTTGCAAAATAGAATTCTTGTTTTCCAGCTAGTTCTGGGCCAGAACAATTCTATGTTTGTGGAGGGGTGGAGAGAGGGGTTTCCTCTTAAACAGGAAAAGTGTAATCCTGCTACTGCACCTTAGTCGGAGGAGATGTCTGGTTCCCCGACAGAGCTCACCGTGAAGCAGTTTGCATTCGATTCCACACAGCAACCATAGCGCAGGCAATAAGTACTCCAATGGAGACAACTCTGTGGTTAATGTGCTGAATCGGGACTCAGACTAGGTTCAGTTCTGGCTTGCCCAAAGATTTCTTATTTAATCTTGAGCAATGCCTTTAATCTGTCTGTGCTTCGGTTTCCTATCTGTGAGAGTTTGCCTGCATGAGGCATCAGTGAACTGCTGTAACTACAGATGTGATATTGATTTAGTACAACCTGTTAAGCAAGCTAACTATTTTAAGGTTAGTTTAAGCTTTTTTGGAATAGGTTTAAGCTAAGCTAAAGTAGCTAATTTTCAACTCTAGTAGATATTTTGCACAGGTACATTTAACAATCTGGTTGAATCAAGATAATGAAGCTGAAAGGTCCACGTGCACGTGTCCTTGCTGCTAAAAAGTATTCTTTTTTTTTCCTCTAATCCTTGTCTGGAGGGACAGAAACTGCCTTTTGTCCGGCTCCCTACACAAATGATCAAATAGTTTCTAGGCACTCCTGGAGGTGTGAGTCTGTCAATAACCCTACTCGTTGGGGCCCTTATCCTGTGGGCTCCCCTGCCTGAAAATGCCCTATATTCATATATATTTTGGAGGGACAATGAGATACTTCAACTTCAGGAGGGGCACAAAGCCTTATGATGGAGGTTTCTTACAAGGCTCTAATAGAAAGTGAAGGAAATATGGTGAGAGAAGTCTTGACATTGGTCTTCATCATTGCAGAAGATAAAACACTAGGAGGCTCCGAATTCAGTAACTTTATTGCTGCCCTTTGAATGAAAATGTGCAGGTTCAGTCTGCATAAAGAAGTCACATCATTGAAATGAAAGGGAATCTTTTAACTGCTTCCTTCTATTGTCTTGTCTTACTATCTGCTTTGCCACCAATGTTCTTTTTTTGTTGGAATTAACACCATGTTTTTTGTTCCCAGGAATAATAATAGCAATAATAGAAAATTACTGCTTTGCTAATAATTTTGGAAAGTACATACGGAAATCTTTAGGAATGAAAATAGCTGCGATGGATGATAGTTGCTACTAGCAATGAAAATGTTTGGCTTAAGGTATAAAGCAAAAAAAAAGCATGTCAGAGATGCTGAAATTTCATCTGAATGGATATATGCGTAGAGTGCATGATCTTCTCAGGCACTGGAAGGGTAGAGGGGAGATTGTGAATACTCTGAAGTCCTGACCTGCCTTTGTAAAGCTCTTCTTACCACAGGCACTAAGTGTTCTTTAATGCAAGTCAAGTACTCCAAATGAGGAAGGAGAAATTAGTCTGAACAGGAAGCTTCAAATATTCTAAGACTAATTGAGTTTAGATAATTAAGGGGTTTTAGAGCAGTAATTCAGAGGAGAATGGGAGGGGAGGACAGTTTAATTGAGATTGCCTGTCCATCTGTGAATTCTCCATGCAGCCTTCTGTGGCATGTCCTGGTTGTCATTCGTTCTGACCTAAAGGAGTTGATGTCGTTTGTATTGACCTTATTAGTTAGCAACACTGCAGGCTTCCCCTTGTGTTTTGTAGCTATTTGCGTACTGCCTCTGGTGCAGTGCATGTGTGACAGCTGTCTGTGGTGTCCTTGACTGGAGGAAATGCCCTGCCCTGGCGCGTCTGTCCTTCTGAGACCTCATAGTATGCTCTGGGGTCATGCCAGGAGTTGGGGGGATGAGGAGCAGTGTTTGAATGCTGCTTTGTAGTTCAGTAGAGGCCATTCCATGCATATTGGAGCTAAGTCTTCATCTCTGCTACAGCAAGGCAGCCACAGTTGGAATCAAAACTCAAACCCCTGCTGCTAGGAGCAGGTTGATGGTGATGATGAGCCTGGCTGGTTCAGTAGGTAAGAGGAGATGGCAGCCAAGCCTCGTGCTTGCCAAGGGAAAAGGTTCCCAATAGCTTTGCACTGACTGCCACTAAGAAAATAACCTTTTTAAAGGATGTCATCGTATATTCTGCACCTCGGGAACAAACATGCCAATGCTAGCTGCAGTGCAGCACCACGGATTCCCTCCTGCTCTGCAACTCCCTGTGCAGATGCAGCTGGTCAATGTCTCACAGATCAAGCTTGCTTGCTGCCTTTAATGGGCAGGGAGCATGACAAGGAGAGACCCCATTGTGTGGTCGCATTGTGGGTGCATGAGATCTGGACACAAAGGGCAGGAAGCAGATGAGCGAGACTGTCCTGCGCTGCAGGAGATGTGCTGCTTGTTGAAGATGGTGCTGAAGAGCTCACAGCCGTTGACTCAGCTACTGTCTGACAGCGTGGGCAAACCCAGAGTGCTGCAAGAGCGGTGTTGACATCTGAATTTTGATTTAGTGTTGAATAAATGAGAAATATGATACTAGCGTTGTGTTCTGCTTGACCATCCCTCTCTTAGGCCGTGTCTACCCCTCGGGCAAGTGGCGTGAATTCCGATTTTATGCCGACTGGTGCCCATGGACACTCCAGTGATTTAAACAGGGCTGGCCCAGCATCATGCCAAATGTAACTGAGATCAAAGCGCTGTTAAAATTGCAGCAGATCACGTTTCTTAATTTAAAAAGAAGCCAGCAGATATTGAGAGGAAAGGCCTTGAAGCCTCTTACAAGCACTGACAAATTGTAATATGCTTCTTGTGCTGTGTTTGTAAATACAAGCAATTTGACTTGGTGCTCCGCAGGCTGTTTTCTCTCTATAAGGACCTCTGAGAAAATAATAAAGGCATCTGAAAGTGGATTGTCTGGGGTTTTCTTGTCTCCTTCTGCTCCTTTGCAAGCATTGCAGTGGAGGACTTGCAGCGAAGCACGAGGGGCCCTTTTCTGAGAGACTGTTCTGCTTGCGCCAGGAGTCTGCTCATCAAAAACAAGGAAACAAACTCTAGGATGTTTTCATGGGCAGAGCAGGGCAAATGCTCTGCACTAACCACCTATCATCAGGTGTTTTCCTAGTGATTGTCACTGTTACTACCCCTCTGGGTCTATTCGGATATGGGAAAGTGGAATAAATAATCAACGAGGATGCTAATTTTCAGTCAGATTTGATACTGGTCCAAGATTTAACACTTCCTTTCTCTGCCAACCACATACTAAAAATAACATATTTTCAGGATATTGGAGACCACTAGAAACCTGTGGTATTTGGCACTTGAATATTGCCTTTCGTCTGGAGATCTCAAAGCAAAAAGTTGGAGCCTCACCATGTCTACTTGGAATTGGGAGAATTTGAGACATTTTTGGAGCTGTTTGAGATGTAGGTAAACAGGAGACAAAATCTCAGAATGGCTTAAAAGGTCTGAATTTCCTTCTTGAGTGACATCTACTTAAAAAAAGAAAAAGCACCTTTACCTTGGCAGTTTCATGGGTCTTCTGTCTCTTGCCTCAGAGCATGGTTAGTCCTTTGTGCAGCCAGGCAAGATGCATGGGGTGTGTGTAATGGGGATACATTAACTGAGAGGAGAGTTCCCTCTGTAGAAAGGTTACAGCCCCCAGTAAGGGTTGGGGAGGAGTTAATTCACATATTGTTCTCAGGTTTCGGGTCTTTTCTTCTAGTTAAGGCGTTAGACTGCCTTCCAGAAATCAGACTGTTAACTAATACTTCTGGCATAAGGAATGTTTTTTGACAGAGGGTTTTCCTTTTTTGTTGTTGTTTTTTGTTTTCCTTCTCTGTACTTTATTTTTCTCTTTGGTCTTAGTCATTAGTAACATAGAGATGGTGGAAGCAACTAAAAAAATAAAAGCGCTGTTTGGCTGGGAGAAGAGGAGATTAGGTCTGTTGGTGTAGATCGGTTGTAATGTCACCAAGGGTCAAGTGGGTTCCCTGCCTGTTTTATAGGTTGCCTGTTCTGCCCTGAGTCAGACAAGTCTTCTCAGGCCTTGGGAAAACAACACATAGGTGGTGGGTTTCAGCCAAAAGTCCAGTGAAGGAGCTTAAATAGAGACTGATCTGAAAGGCAGGCTGAGAGCAAGATGTAAGTTCCCCAAGGACATGGGATTTATTTGGATTCTCTCTCTCTGAGTAGTCGAGGGCTTTTCCCCCAAGACTCAAAGTATCTGTGGAGCCTCTTCCCTCCTGAGCTGAAGCACAACTAATGTTTTCTTGTGTTTGATAGTTTTGATTATTCTGCTGATGTTGATAATTTACTTAAGTCTCTCAAAGCATCTGTAATTTAATCAAACTGGCAATGATAGTCACTTGCCTGGAAAACAGCAAGACCGTCCAACCTGTGGTGGTGGTTACACAGCTGGCCATTGAGACCACATGCAGTTGCTGGGAGCAAAGCAGGTTGTCTTGGGAATCACTGTCTCTAGCAGCTCATGCATCAGTCGATGTCCATGTTGTGTCACCTCTCACAAAACAGGTGGTGGATCGGGCCTTGAATTACCCCAGGTACTGGGATAGTTTCGTCACTGGGAAGGGGGTGTTCTTACTCTTTGATGTTGGTGATGTGATGGCATGGAGATAACTACAAGAGCCTCCTTGCTGTGAGCAAGCGTTGGATTGTTTATTTGGCATAAAGAATGAAGTCACCTGCCTGATGAGAGATTTAAATGTTAGGGAAATGTCAAAACTGCCCACAACTATTTGATCTGCCAAATCTCAGGGAAGTTATCATTTCCACCCTGCTGGGGGAAGCTGGTTTTGTTATGTTTTAGCAGGGTGGCTGTACCGTATTGTCTGTCTGACTGTGCA
This sequence comes from Grus americana, assembly GCF_028858705.1. NCBI lineage: Eukaryota > Metazoa > Chordata > Aves > Gruiformes > Gruidae > Grus > Grus americana. The sequence continues at coordinate 31,800,991 of NC_072859.1, forward strand.
CTGAACCAATTTGTTAGCTTCTGCTTGCCTTATCTCGCCCCATCCTGACAGATGTGAAGGAGCACAGGTGGATCATAGATTTTTTTCCCCCAGTATTGATGATAAGGTACAAGTACCAGGTCTGGTTAGAGATATTTCATGCCTGACTGTTGCATCATGCTTAGTGACCTTCAAACTCTTGCTCGTGTGGAGACTGTGGGGACCTTTTGATTTACAGCACTGCTATTTAAGTGGTTGTACACCTTGGCAAGGGCCAAATTTCAAGTCTGTGGGTGATGAGTGAAGAGACACATTTTGCACTCCTGTCACACTGCTGAGAGATTTATTTATTTTTGAAAGTTACAGATTTCATTTGAAGTAAAAAAAGACTTTTTTGCCTAAAGAAGAAAATGCCTTGATGAAACGTTTCTGTGCCTCTTCTCACTCCATAGGGGTTGATTCCTCAAGGAATCTCGGTCCCAGCTTTTCCGCCAACTTCTAATTGTTCTGGGCCTTTCTCTCCATGTTAGTCATTTCTGGCTCTTGCTTGGGTTTCTTCCAGTACCTTTCTCTTCATCTCCACTTGAAAAAAAAATATCTTTCCTTTGCATCTTGACTCTTTTTCCTTGGCAGGATACAAAAGGGAGGCACTGCTTGTGGAAAAGTAACCGCTTTCAGATCTGTGAACACAAAGTAAGGCTGAGAGAATCAGATGCTCTCCAGACCTGGAGATGCTGCGCCTGATGTAGGGATGGAGACATAGTAGATGTTTGGGGGATTCCTGCGTTGCTTCTGGGCTGGAGGAGCAGAAGTGAAAGACAAGACAGCTGTGGGGGAGAGCAGAATTCATTCCCCGTCTCTCTGTCTACACTCTCTGGCCTTCTCGGACGACGAGCAAGCAGGTGCCTGTCAGCTGAATTGCAGTGGATATTGCACAAGAAACTGTAGGCTGGTGGAAAGACTCCAGGGAGCCAGCTTCAGCCTACGGACAGCAGGTTTGACTCCCTTAGTCTAGACACTCTCACAGGGATTACATCAACAATAATTTGTCAGTCTCTATTTATTTTCCAGTGGCATGGTTAGTATTTACTAGTGCTGAGATTCTCCTTATACTCTTCCATAGTCTATCATACAAGATTGCCTTCTAGCAAAGCAACCACCTAGGCCACAATTTACATGGTTTTTTTTTTAAACAATATAAGCGATACTAATGCTTAGGAGAACAAAAGGCATAGAATGTACCTAAACATCCACATCCCGTTGAGAGGCAGGATAGATCATCCTTTATGTGCTTTGAGAATCTCCAATTCCAGTTGATGGTCCAAGAGCATCAGATATTTTAATGGGAATTGTACATATTCAAATACGTACATCACGTTTGGGAATAAGGTATGAGCATACATTGCTGTCACATTAGCAAAAAATTCCTTCAGTCTCCAAACCACTGATGAAACGAGTGTCCCAGTTCCAGTTTTTTACACAATAGACCTACCACTTTCAGGGACAGTAACTTGAGCAAAATTATGCACAGTCCCTGGGGAATGTAAACGCAGCCCAACTTTAAACATTAATTTAGGTGCCTAACATAAGAGGGTACTGTCTCTGGGTTGTCTGTGTAGTTAATGAAGAGTTCACTCTGAGCTGCCTTTTGCAGAAGCTTTCCAAGTAAACTTCTGCTCTGATTCACCCTCTGGAAGAGTTTTCCTCTTCCTATGGACTGCAGAGGAGGTTTGAATTAGGTAGAAGAAAATTTTAAAATAAAGTTGCGTGAAAAACCGCCTTTAAACTTCCTCCCTTCTTCTTGCAACTTGGATTAGAAGTTCAAGTGCTGACAACATTTATGCCCTGACTTCTGGACTCCATTCCCTCCAATGACGATACGTCAGGTCTCCATAATACAGAGAGGAGGTGCTCGAACAATTGCATATATTAAAGATCTGATATGAAATAACCTAAGTCTACAAAATACAGACTCCTTAGAATGTGTTTAATGCAATCTTGGCTTATAATACGCAGCAGGATAATACAAGTTTTGCAAGACTTACCTTTAATGTTTTGGATCCCCCGCCAAAGTACTGAAAGGGCATTAAACTGTGCAACTCATTGGTTGGTGGGGAGAGGGGAAAATCTTGGAAAAATAAATCTTTAACTCAAAACAAAAATCAAGGCACTCTCTCAGCTCAGAGAATCGATGTTGTTTTATTATTAAACCACTGTGCTGTTGTTCCCATGGAAACAAAGAAACAAATATTTGGAGCTGTGTAACACCTTCCACCAAAATTCCAGTTAAGAATGTTTTGGAAAGTGTTTCTGTCAATGAGAGCCCTCCTGTTCTGTGAATGACTGCTTTGTGCAGCCTTCCTGGACTCCTGCGCAGGCGACAAGGTGAAACTCCGCACTCAACCTCATGAACATTACTTGTCTTTACAATTCTTTAAAAGGAATTAATTGCATCAAGAGGTCTTTGCCCAGTACAAATGATAAGTTTGCAGCAGTGACCCAAATGAAATGTGTGACAGCGGCAGCATTTGGTCATTTGCTATTGGTTTGGGTGGGTTTTTTTAATCCATAATTTTCAACAGATCAATCCTAGCGACATGCTGAGTGATTTCACCTTGAACCCAGCATGATATGTTCATAAATGGAAGGAAAAAAAAACATGAAATACAACTGACATTTTGGCTAAAAATCATATTTACTTTACTAAGATAATATGATCCGTCTACTCATTACCAGTGGGAAGAGATCGTTCCATGCTGCCAGATATCTTTTACCCGAGGCACCCCATCTGTTTGTATTTGCAGGTTGGGGTGAGAGGAGGAAATCTGATCAAACTTAGCAGGTGCTCCTTCTTTTTTTTTTTTTCTTAAATTAAAATGCTGCTATTGTCTTCTCTTTGTTTGCACGCTTGCTTTCACCTGCAGGTCAACATCACGTTTTAACTATTTTAACCAGAAAGTTTTCTTGTTACCTTGTTTTCCAAACAAGGAGCTTAGTCCAAAGGAGGAGTAGTAAAATACATTGACTCTGGTTTTCTGTGTTGGATTTTTTATGTGAATATAAGGTCAAAACTGTAATTAAATATCTCACCACTGGGAAAAGTATCATACTTCTCATTTCCAGCATGGAAAATAGTCAGCGATGTCTCATTAAGTGCAAGCCCATTTTGCAACCTTTCCCTTGCTGGAAGCACTAATCACCTTTTTCTTGTCTACCCGCATACCTGTTTTCACACAGTTCATGGAAGTTTAATATCTTAGAAATCTCTTCTGCTCTGTTAAATGTCTTTGAAATCTGCTTGTTGGTTTGAAAGTTATTAAGGATGGGAGGGGGAAAAGACATTTACATACTGTTTTTGCATATTAGGCTAAAATGTAAATTTCTGATGTGTGAGAAGACATCACGATGATTTCAGCTACAAAATTGTGCTCCCTTTCTGAACTAGAGTTCATGATGCTGCATTTACTCTGTGTAATACCACTTGTACAAGGATGCTGAAGCCCTCCAAATGTGAAGTAAAACAAATATGGTCATCTAAAACTTTCTAAATTTTAATGGATTTATTCTCATCTTTCTCTCCCTAATGAATGTTGACATTATAGTCCAAAACCTGCTCAAAGTTGGAAGGTTTAAATTGTAACCAGCTCTAAAAATCATCCTTTTCAAATTACAGGCAGGCTAAAATCCACCAGCATGGGAAAACCTTCCTTTGCTGTAGAGTGCATGAACTGTTCAGATGCCTTTGATGGACCACACACTATAATACCTTTCAGTATTATCAAATAATAACTCGGAAACCCTTGGCCATATGCTATTTGAACTAAAATCAGAGGGCATATTTGGCTTGTGGTTTGTGGTCCCTGGAATATATTGTGACGGGTGGAATATACTGAAATGAGGGGCTAGGAAGTAGTGCTTTTTATTTGTAAAATCCTGCTTAAGATAATTAGTGTAAAGCAGAAGGAATTCTTTTGCCTAGCCTAGTGGTTATCTGTGTATCATGGCCTTGCATGTCTCCCGTCTCAAAGGAGTATGTAATTCAAGAAGCGTCCCTATGAAAGGGAGAAGTAGCTTTTGTTCTCAAAATGCAGCGTTGTCATGATTGAGGCCACATGTTCCCTTATGGCCCCTAATCAGTTTGAGGCTGATTCCTATTTAGTTCCTTTCAACCACTGTTATTCCAGCTTTATGCTATTGTAAATTTGCTCGTTCTCATCAAGTTATACTGGCATGATTCTCTGGTGTGTCAGGCTCTAGGTATATAGATACTGATATTCTTTCTAATGTACCTTTGCTGCCTTACGCTGGGTAATATTTTTCTACATAATGATTCACAGTAACTGCGCCTCAGGCAGCAGCTTGAGCTAGAAGGTTATGCAGCAAAGCTGCAATACTTTAAAATATCAATTTTGGTTTTAAAGAGATGCATGAAAAGGGAGGGATGTTCTTGGGCTGAGGATAGTCTACACAATTTGAATGTGTTGCAATGTGGTGAAAGATAACCCATCATCTTGCAGAGAGACATTGTGAAAACTCCCGTCTTCTAAGTGAAGATCCTGCTGCAATTGTAGTTATTGGTTAGGAACGTTTGAGGAGGCACAATCAATTGATCAAGGTGGCTGTGCATTAATATTTTGTAATTTTAAGTTATTTTTCAGAACTGTAATTTTGCTAGAAAATGCAGTCGTTACTGCTCCCAGTTAGCTTCATCTTTAATTTGTCTGATAATTGTTAATATTTTCTTTGTTGTGAATGTGTCGCTGTTTTATCAAAGACTAGTAATTAGATTTATAGAATTAAAAAATAGCCTAATAAAGGCAATTCTTACCCAGCCTGTAGGAAAGCTGAGTTCTAGTCCCTTTTCTCCAGAGGAACTTGAACCTCTATCTCCAGCTTCCAGGAATGTTCTTAATCACTACATTTTAGGATTGGGGTTTCATTTTGAAGAGAGTACATTATGTTTTCTGGATCACTCACTGGAATTGGTCTCTTGCCCTCGAGATGCGTGTCAAGTCCAGAGGGCTGCTGATTTATAGGTCCTTCTCATTCTCAGTGTCTGGCTTGATGCTTTTTGAGGTTCTTCAAAGAAGGGAGGAGTACCCGTAGAAGGGGCCTGTTGGGGCTATAGCCCAGAATATGCTGTACTGCCCAGCTGGGAAACTGGTCCAGATGTACTTTCTGGGTACTTTGATTAAGGGGCAAGGAGCCAACGTGTCAGTTGTTTGCTCCACAGAATTTAAAAGATGGGTTTGTCTGCCAAGCAGTTTTTCCCCAAGTCTTCATAGTACTAACATGAACTAAAATAATGCACGCTGCAATTGCTGTTATTAAACCCAGCATGACTGTATTTCAGCCAATGCATTTGTGTTTAAACCAACGAACTAATGATCAAATCCACAACTTCTAATTGCAACCAGTACATGGTGTTGTAAACATGGTGCAGATGGCCTTGCTACCCTGTTAGCTTCCAATTAAAAAAAAATAAAATAAAATTTACTGGTCACTTAACCCTGTATGTGTAAGTCTCAGCCTGACACCATTAATATGTATTTGTTGACTGGAGGAAGGCACTAGAGTTTCCCCTCTTGCACTTTTACTCTGCCTTCTGTTAATGTTTGTGATTATTTTGAATCTGACATTGGCTGCAGAATTTGCAGAACTTAAACATGTAATTTTTAGGAAAAAAAGAGAGTTGCTATGGAGTAGTAAAAATAATTATTCCTCTTCTAGCCTAAGTTACTCACTTAGCAACAGTCCCAAAGTAGATCTGCTGAGCCTGAATTGATGCTTCTGTGTAGTAGTTTGCATGTTAAAAATATGAGAATACCTTTATTCTTTTATGAATGCTAATAGTATCTTCATGACTTGATTTTGTTGGAGACAGAATTTGTCTCAGCTAAGACATACCTTTCCTTGACTGATCCAACTGAGTAATTAAGTACATGCCTAACTACAGTAACCTGAGTACATGACTAACTAGAGTATGATTCCTCTTGTACTTAAGAAATCGTGAATATTTGGGTGGGTTGGGACTGTTATGAGCAAGTTCATGCTTTAACGTGGTTTTTGTAGGGATGATCAACTAGATACTTTTTTGTGTATATTTTTGACAAATCAAAGATACTTTTGACAAGCTCTGTAAATAGAGGAAGGGAAGACTTTTCAGGAGCAAGTGAGCCCTTTTCTGTCCAGTCCTAGGTGTTCAGATGCGCCTGCAGTTTTTACATTTTTCCGTGATGAAGTGGTTTTGCTCAGTGCATATTACTGTGACTTGAGCCAAGTCTATTTAGGGTTGATCAGTGATTTAGTCCAGTTAAGAATTAAGCTTTTTCTTCTGAAATAATAGTGGTTTAAACTCTGTGACCAGTCTGCAATGAGCTTTGGGAAACAACATATTTTTTGGCTGGACAAGTACCCACCTATGGTACATCTTATTCCAAATATAATCCAGTGGCTTTTTTTTTTCCCCAAAGCGGATTTGGGAAAAGAATAAGTAAGCAGCAGCACATGGGAGGAGAAGCGATGTTCAAAGGGAGCTCTGGGATCTCTGCAGCTCTGAAAAGCAGGCCACCTACATGGGGTCAAAACCACTGTAGGAGTGCAAGGAAGATGATACATTATAAGCTGTAATTATTGTAGTGAAATATCTCCCCATAAAATGTAAAGTGCTTTGAGACCTTGAAAGTCTAATTTAGTTCTTTGTTTATGCAGCACCTGAAACACCAGAGCCCTGATCTCTGAGTGGGACTTCTGGGTGCTGCTGCGATACAAAAAATGAAAAATACTGAGAAAAATGCTACTGGGACAAAACATGAGATTCTCTGTATTAACGGCATTGCAAGACACAGGAATCTAAGAATGTGTTTGACAGTCTGTCATTGTAACCACTGAAACCTTAAAGGTCCAATTAAAACCTCATAAAGAGTAATTCAGTGATGTTTGCATATGTAAAATAAAATGCTTTCATAGCTCAGCTTTATGAGCATGTATGGACTCTGAGAATTCCAAAAACATTCATGTATTTTTATGAATGTCATGAACTCAAAATTATTTAGCAAATTTTGCCACTTTTTTTTTTTCTCTGCAGGCTTTCACCATTGCTTACAGCCCAAACCACAAATAAAGCATTAAAATTATTGATGTGACCTAAGCAGGAGGGCTATTGCCAAAAATAGCAGTATTCACTCAGGCTCATTCTATGTAGCTCTGGAAAAATTATTCCCATGCTACGGCAAAGATCACATTTTTTCCTTTCTTCACTAATAGCAAAAATATTACCTTTCAAGTGGTCTGTTATTCCTGCAGCTGAGGGATAAGCAGGTTGGATGAAGTTTAAGGTAGCTAAATGAGCATGGCTTGCCAATCCAGCCTCCTGCTAATACAGTCAATGATTTATGATGCTTTTCTCTCCTGGTGCCTTCCCACCCCCTATTTTTGCCTTCAAGATGATGGCAAAATGAGGCAAACGGGCAAATGAAACCCTGTATTCAACCTAACAGCTCCAGGAGCATTGCTCTTTGTTCTTTCCACTTTAATGAAGTGCATGGGAACAGCTGGAGTACACGGTTGGGCTCTCGGGGAGTATGTTCAGAATGGATGCTCACAGTCCTGCCTTGCTGTGACCAAAAAGACAGTTTTACACCAGCAAAAACATGGGCACTCTGAAGTTTGAAAAGAGTAGAGGTATGCACATGTGTGAGACTTGTCTTGCGTAGTGTGTCTACATCCTCTCAGAGAGATTCAGTCTGCATGGCAGTGATGGAAAGACACTTTATTCTTGGATAAGAATCCCACATGTGTTGCTCTCTTAAAGCTGGGATCCCCAATTTGGGTGACTTCCTCCCCCATATCAGCAGCAGCACACAGGAGTCCTGCTGCTGGTTGGTCCCTGAACGTACAGAGGACTCTGCATCATATGCTGAATAGATTAAGTTCAAACTAGTTACATATGCAACATAGACCCTTTTGTCCTTGCTATGCCTAGGGCTTGCCAGATGTTTCAAGGTGGCTTCGCACAGGAGCTTATAGGTCCTAACTTCCAAGAGGTTCCCCAATGTATACATTGATGTGTCACACAGATTAATGTTGTGGCCTTGCTAGTGGAGCTCTGGGGGAGAGGTGTAGGAGCAGCCAGCCTTGGTGTGTGAAGCCCATCTCCCACACCATATCTGACCTGCTTTTCTGACTGTGTCTTTCAAGAGAGCACAGCATCCTTGCTGACTGGACCCTTACTAGTTTGTGACACTCTCATCAGGTGTCTGCATGGGAGGAGCTCAGCTAGCACTTGGCATACATAAGTCTTTCAAGCCTCCAGAAGTGAAGTAGCTGTTTTATGGGGTTCAAACTGCTGCCCTGGGAGTTGTAGCAAATTGTACATGGTCCCAGGCTGAGTCAGTACCAGTGGTAGAAAGAGCCCACCAGTGCTGTTGTAGGGGGAGACAGGAGACTTTGGAAGGCAGGTGGAATTTATAGAGAAATATAAGTGATCCAATAAAGTGCTGAGAAAGATGTGTAAAGGAAAATTTTCTAAAAAGAACCCCATAATCCTGAGGTGTGTTACATTGTTGAGGGGAATGAGAGGCAAAGAATTGATCTTGTCTATTCCGCTAAGTTTGTTTGATAGGTATGACTTCTAATGACTGAGAAAATGCACTTGTAGACTTTCTTCAGTCAGTGAGAGTTAGCTTTTGTGCTAAGCAGTGCTGCTTTCTACACTGAGATTAACCACAGCACAAAGACTCAGATGATTTGTTAGCTGATACTCCAAGTGATTTAGAAAACAATTTGGGTAGCAAGTGTCGGAGCTGAGTTCTCTTACCACCAATGCCCAGGTTTGTCTTTTGGCAGATCTGTAACTACCTCACTGTCTGTAGTAAGATAAGTACAACTATTTCTTCTTTTCTCCGGATTACTTGAAAGGCTAAGTTTATTTGTGTGAGAATATAGGTTTTTGAGATCTTAGAATAGTATCAGTACAAGGAGTCATCATTGCCAGTTTTAAAATCCATCCTTGAGTCCATGATTCAGGCATAAGATGATCATGAGCAAAAATGAGAAAGAAACCTGATATCCCTGTAAAGCTCAACCACAAAGAGCTCATCCTGTTGATGAGGTATTGTCAGAGGTGAGGTAGCAGAGAAAATGGACACGTGCTGTCTGGTGTTTTAGCCGGGACCCTGGAGCCCATACTGCCCCAAATGAAGCCAGCTAGGTTTTTGTGTCTGACTTCAGAAAATCCTGTGTTACGCTCAAGCCGTGGACAAATATACAATGACTAAGAACTTTGCAAGCATCACACATCAGGTTATACATAGTGAGATCGAGGTAATTTCTGCACTTGCTGTGTGTGAAAGGTTTTGTCTTGGAGCATAGTAGCAGCAGTCCACAGGGAGGGCAGGTAAAGTGTCAGGGCTCTGATGGCTGCCCTGTGAGAGCAAAAGAAAACAATGCAGATTTGGGGCTGGGGCGAGAAAGGCTTATTAAGCTGAGACATCAGTAGCAGGAAAGGTAGGACCTACAGAAAAAGTAGGATTCTGGAAGAGATGTGTGTGTCCAAGCCCCATTGCTAAATAACATGGAAAGACAGACATGCACATCATTGTTGTGGGAGTTTTTCTCATTAGATCAAAAGGACAACATCACAGCAATCTGTTGCTTCTGTAGAAAACAGCATCCAAGGGGAGGAGGAGGAGACACATGTGGGCAGCGAGAAAGCTCTTGAAAAACAACTAAGGAGACAGCATGGAAGAAACAGCTTATGGGGTGGGGTCGAAGCAGTCCCAGTGCACTCAGAGAGGAATGAGAAGGCAGATGAGTGGGTGAAGACAGACACCCTACTGAATGCTGATTGTGGCACAGCCTCCATCTGTCCTTCCTTGGTGCACCCACTCCTAGTGCTAGGAATAAGCTGTGATACCATGGAATCAGATTGCTGTTTGTAATGGTAAAACTGCTGCTGAGAAACACAATCTTTGTTTCCTAGTGAATGATAAAGAAACAATAATAAATGGCATTTACAGGCCCAGTTGTTTATCCCTCTTTGCAGCTGTACTCTTTTTCTCTACAAACTGTTTTGCCTGTGCCCTCACAGCCTGGAGACCCCTTACGCTGCCTGCATGGGTGACTTACCTTTCTTAAGCTCTAGTAATTCATGGCTATGAGACCAAGGCACTTAGACACCAAACCACCTCCACATTAAATAATCACCACAGGAATTGATGCTGATACAAAGTTACATCCAAGAATTCAGTAACTTTCACTGTTGAGAACCCAGTAGAGTTTCAGCAATTAACACCTTCCTGTTGCAGAGATTCTCCTTGGGGACTATGTAGTAAACTAAGTCTAGAGTCGGTTAAATTGTGTATTCCTGCTTAGGCATTAATCTGAAAATGTAAATTACCTTCAGAAAGTAGAATATCTTCAATCTCATTTAATTCTTGATGCATCTATCAAAAAGACTTTGTCTTTGTAACCTTACATATCTTCCCATCAAGAAACTTGTCAGGAATATCAGATGAAAAAGAGGGTTTTTTTCCCTTCCTTATTCTTCTTTCAGAGAATTAGTAGGGAGAGGACAGAACCATTCAGAATCAGCCATACTATGCTGCCTTAGCTACAGGACAAATACTCAAATGTCTGCAATACTGACATAGTATGAAAAGCAGACAGAAAAGCCAGACCAACTTCCAGACTGCAGGTTTGCTGTTAGATTAGTTCTCTCTTGACCTATGTACTCAGCACTTTCCTTATGACTGCCTGGATACTGAGGATGGCTTGACAGCTCCAGATGTCTGAATTTTGTGCTGCTGGTTCTCTTTCAGAGAACAGTCCTGCTTAAAAACCTCAGGAGCGGTTGCACAAAGGCACAAGGGAATGTCAGAAGTAAGTAAAGAAATGTATTTTTATTTCGGCACTGAATTTCCTTTGGAAGTATTAGCCATCGCCCTTGCTATGAAATGACTGACTGCTCTACATGAGGGTGTTACCATGTTCTGAACCAGACTTTAATGTGGTCCACGTTAGAGCCAGGAGAGATCACCAGCAAAGGTGGGCTGTGTGTTCTCCCTGAGGTATGTGAGTATGTGAGCCTCTGGGTTTGTTTTAGGCATGTTTAAGGTGAGAAAAAAGAAATCCAGAGAAAAAAAGTAGCTAAATCTTTATGCGTGTTTTGTTTTCGGAGGGAACACCTGTCTGGGCTAATACTTCATTGCCTGCATTCATGAGAAGTAGGAAAGCAGCTCCATTTACTTCAACTTCATTAGTGGCAGACCAGCTTCTCAAATGAGCACAAATTTTCTTTTTTTGCCAGTTCCAAACAGATAAAATTACTGCTTGGTAAATTCCACATAACCTTTAAGGCTTTCAATCACAGCTGTAAATGCTACTGTGCCCCCAGCTCCTGCTTTTACCAAATTGTATTATAAGCACCTTAATTATAGTGTAAGCTGTCTGATGGGCCATGGAAAAGGTCGTCTTCCAAAGAACATATGATAACAAGGGTGGAGTGATACTGGTCGTTTTTCATCTGTGGAGAAAGAAAGGGCTTTGCAGAGAAGAAGATTAATAGTAAACAATGTTAATCTAAATATATCTCAGACATAAAATATCACATTCCTTCAGGCTTGCCTTCTCAGGGGGTACTGGCATTAACTGTTTTCCTGTGGGGATAGCTACACAAAGACATGCTCCTCCTCTTTGGAGCAGAGCTAAAACTGAGGCATGTTTTTGTTGTTATTTTACTGTTGAAGCTGCAGCAATGCAATGAGCTCTCTCACTTGTGCTGCTTGTAGCAGTTAAGTTCAGGGATTCCAGGTTGAGATCTAGTTCAAGGGCAGAGAAGTGAACAGAAACATTTGCAGTGACTTCACGGTGGTTTGAACAAATTCTCCACGCTGCTGCAAAAGAAAGAATCAGACCTGGGTCTTGCAGATGGATTAGTCCCCCATTATAGCCTGTGTCTGCCTTTTATTTAATTATTTTTTATAGGTCAGTTCAAAATAAGTTGGAGGCAGCTCGCTTTTAAAGTCTCTGCTGTACTCAGTATAGCAAAGCATCTGGCAGGACGATTTCATTTCTGACTCCCACTGTTAATGGCATGGCTTTGGGCCTTTGGGTAGGCAGGCTATCCTTATCACCTTGGCTGGCTTCCAGCTTCAAATAATAATCCATTAACGTCTGCCCTGCTGGCATTCTTGCCAAATACAAGGGATATCTTTTAAATAAACATTGGCAGTTCCCAGTCGGAGGAAAGAGAAAGGGAGTAGAGGAAAAACAATCCTTGACATTTCAGTGACTTTGCAGGGCTAGCTGACACCTGGTACCACCCTTATCTGCGGGTGTTTATGCAGAGCTGCAAAACACAGCTTCTTCTGTTGGCTCTTTTGCTTTCTTTAAATAGAACTGGAAAGACTTGTAATGATAGGAGTAACTTTCTTGGATAGGCACTCTTTTCTTTGCCTTTTTTTTTTTTTCCAGACTGGGGAGACCCCTGTGTTAACATCTGTGCTCCTGTTTTCCTCTGAAGTTGAGCAAGAATAGTGCAGCAGGCTTGCGTGCCTCATACTTTGCCAACAATATTTTTTTCCCACAGTTTTCCTCCCTAGTGGATTAGATACAATGCAGATTTACTTTCGTGGGGGCACTTTCCCACCTGATTTCCTATCTCTTCATCCATCAAACCAAACAGCCACACTGATCTGCCAGCAATCAGAGCAACTGGGGCTCACCCCATTCTCAGCGTTCCTTGGGAAGTGCTTTTTCTGGTTTTTTCAACCATTTCACTTTCTGTAGCTGAACTCTCAACGACAGCTTGAGGTTTATTTTTCCAGCTGTTATATTTTGCTTAATAGCAATAAAATTACTTGTTTGGATATTTCATAGTATCAATAAATGAGCTGTCTAGGTTTTATTTTTGCAGTCCGGTTAAGATCTGGAGTAGGATTCATTCTTCCAGAATGTGATTGGGAGACAGTAAAATATTTATTGTTCAAAGAATAACATAGGGTCAAACCTAGAGTTTGCTACCCAAGTCTGGAACTGGATTTCATTTCTGGTTGTTTTGCCTTGATTCACTGATTGCACTGATGCTACTACCTTAGTGTATATCGGTGCTAGCTAAGGGCACAAACAAACTCTTTTTACTCCATCTTTATAGGAAGTTAATGAGAAGATTGGACAGTAGTTTGAAGGATTTGAAGTCTTGATTGTAAGTATATTTTGGTTCTCAATTCTGTCCTGTTAATGACTTGGGGACTTGGTTCGCAACTACTCCCTTGCCAAAATTTCCTCAAATTTTATATAGCATTTGCAGCATTGTATTTTGCTTGCCACTTTTCATCTGAGTGCTTGAGGCTATTCCTACCTTTCCCTCAGTTTCAACCATACCTGCCCATGACTAAACTTCCTATCATCAGGTTAGCATTATTACTGAATTTTCTGATATGCAGCTAAAAGTTTCCTCTGACCCCATAGTGTGTGGGATGGGGCAGAGGGAGGCACTGTAGCTGCTAAAGGGCACAGGGACAAACTGACAAAGTACAAAATGCATTTTTTGACCAGATCCTCATTTTGGGGCATTAAGCATTTATGTCTCAATACTTCTCTTTCTGAAGCATGGTGACATTTGATTATGTGAATGTGTTTTCAATGAAGATAACTTAATCACCAGCATTGGGAGCTTGTATATCTCCTAATTAAAATGGAACCAATCTGAATCTCCCCAAACGAATCTTTGCTGTATTTTTAGTTCAATGTATCGCTCCACCCCTGGCCAGCCTGTATATGGTAAACCTTCTGCTATTTCCTGCTCAGTTATTTAGTGCTGGAGCCAAGCTAGTTTCAGTTCCTGAAGCAGAACCAAGCAAAGCAAATGTGGTTAGAATGGAGTTAACTGGAAACATTCCCAAAAGATAGCTGATTTACTCCCAAGTGCATACTGATCCACCTACACTGGAAAAGAAACATAATTTGCAAATCATAACCTCTTCACTCTGCGTAGATTCTGTCCGGACACTTACAGCCCTTTGTTAATAGCCTGTACTTAAAAAGAATTATGAGGAAGTCTTCAGTTCTTACGCTGTAGGCTCTTCACAAGCAGACTATAATTGAAAATACTGTTAAGCATCTTTGCAGTGAAAGTTATCCCTTTAGTTGTTGAAATATTGCACCTGAAGTGTAAAAAAGGGGGAAGAGAAGTAGTGTATAATATTGAGAGGCTGCTAAAAATAGGCAAATGCATAAGTAAATGTAGGTCCCTAAACTGGATTAATGTGAAACATATATTGTTCTTCTTTTGTTGTTTTATTAGACTGCACCAGCTGCTGGAAAATGTAATGTCTTGAATTTTGCTAGCCAGAAAGATCCTTAAATGCAAGTGTGCTCAGGTAGGGAGAAGGAGGCAGCTGCAGTTGCTGTGTGGGCTAATAAAACATTTTGGTGGGCATATTTAGCAGGGAGAAGCACTCCACAGTAGCATCCATCTGAGTCTAAATCTGGAGCTGTTAACTGACTTTAGATTAGTCTATGAGGGTCTTCTCCTCCAGTGCAAACAGCACTGGTAGCCCCCCTGAAGTATGAGGGTGAAGGGTAAATAAATGCAAAATTGCTGCCTTCAGTAGAGGCTGTTGATTTGTGCCAGGTGAGGTTTGTATTCTGCTTTCCTGGAAGTAATCCTAAAAAGCGCTTTGTAGAGTGCTCCAGTGGATTTCTGCAAAACTGTCACTAGAACCTGGTTCCTTCAAGTGATAAAGTTTGCAGGGCTGAGAGAATATTTACCATGGTTTGCTAAAGAAATGTCTGAATTTCTCCTCCAGTAACTTTTCAACCTGTTCTTCAAATTAGAAGGGTAGAGGTCTTGAAAATAAAATCCTGTAAGTTTAGCGAAAATAAAAAGTTGAATACAGTGCAGAGGCCCGAGTGTGTTTCCCGCTGTTGTGCCTCCCCCTTTCCCCAGGGGGTGATTGCAGTGGAGGTGAAACACTTGCCAGACACTGGGGAATCCATGTAGGAATTAGTCTGAAGGAACAAAATCAATAGCGAATCTGGCTTCAGTAGCTCTTGTATTCACAGGGTTAATTGTTTAAATAAAGGAATGCAGTAATAGAGACGCTTTGCTTCAGGCCCCTCTCTTTTAGAGACTCTGTAAGTATTTTCTAACCCAGATTTCAAGAACAACAATGTGTAGCTGTGCTGGAACAAGTGCTATTTTTAAGTTTCCTGTGGTTTGAGAAATTGTCAGATTTCTCTGTCTGAAGGATCGAGGGATCCAGAAAACCAGTTCTGAGTTTCTGGTATGAACATTGAATGAATACAAAAACAAATAGATGCTGAAGTTCTGCATTGTAGCAGATGAAAGAAGATTAAAGATCTCAGTTATGCTAATGTCAATCCAGAGCAGCTCCAGCAACTGCAGGCTTTAGTTAAATAAATATTATTTAACCTAGTTCAGGAAAATCCCTCCACTACGACAAAACAAGTTCTTCCACTCTTACGGGTCATGACCGTATACGGAAGCAACCCACGCTGATAACCTGTTGCTCAACTGATACTGAGTAAGAGTCTTCAAAGAGCAAGTCTCTGCACCTGCTGACCTCCGGTCTGTCTAGCAGGCCTGTCCAGGTTGAAATGATGTAAGCTGCCATCCCCTGTGCGTATCTAATTCTAGCCATTAGTTGGTTGTGCACAAGCAATGCCTTTTTTTGGTGCCAGCAGAGGCAGTTCATATGCAGAGCCGTGTATATCCCAGTGAGTGTCCCATTGTACATGGGAAGATGCTGTCTGTCTTCTAGCTGCATCCGTGATGCTCTGGCCTCCCTGCCGCTTTTTGTTATGGAATAGTTTCTGGAGCTCTGCTGGTTCTCGCTGCTATGGCTGTTCCTCTGTGTGTGTGTGTTACTGGGCCTGGTATAACACATGTTAAGACTACACAGTAAAAATACTTTTCTTTTTTGTTATTATAACACCATAGCTGCTATTTATGGGTTTGACATGCTCCCTGTGACACAACCTTTCTTGTTTCACAGCCAGCAGTGCCAATGAACATCTTTCATCTTTGTCTCTCCTGTCCATGTATTCACATGCTCCATAAATATCAATAGTTATGATTAAATATAAAAGAGATGCAGTGCCAGTACTTGTGTATTGGCATAGGGGAAGAAGAGGACAGAGAAGAGGCAAGAGTTTTGTTTTTATGCAAACTGAAACATTACAGTAGCAGAAACGATGGCACTTACAGTAATGTCACAGTCTCCTGAATAATATCATTCCATCATTGCCTGGAAACTTAGCAATTCTGCAGGGATGCATTTCACTTGAGTAATTGTATAGCATCTCAGCAAATGAGTATTACTTTATACATCCAAGAGTTCATGAGGGCTCATGCATGTTTGTTGCCCAGAAGACTTCTTTCCAGCAATACTGCTTGCATAGGCCTTCTCGTGCACATTTGAACCAGCTTACTTTCTAGACCAAGTGTCACCCTGTGCCCTCTGTCTCTGCGACTGGAGGGACTCTGATGAGGTTGTGATGGGAGCCTGTTGCTTACTCTTGTATTGACTAAGTGAAAGCAATGATTGCTCCTTGCAGTTCAACAAGTTACTGGAGGCACACACCAGACTTCGACGCATATTTTGTCTTTGTTTGATATTCTCCTCTCTGTTTCCTCATCTGAATGCACTGCAAGGCACGGACATCTTTCCCACATCCTCTGAGTTTGGCTGACATGTTTTTTAGTACTGTCAGTAGAGGAGCACAGCAGCAGTCTCTTCTGGTTCACAAGAATGTATAACAATCTAGAAGCCTTTCCTGGGTGGCATTAGACCAAAGAAAACAGGAGTATGGTTCTGCCCATCTGGGGACATAAGGCAGCATATATACAATCCTCTTAACAGGATTATATATTTATATGAGAAACATCACATTTTATACCATACAATACAATGATCCTAGAAACTTTAAAAATATGATATGGGAATGGTACACAAATGAGTAGTTGCACGGCTTATAAAATTCTGGCGTGGCTTTACATTGCAAAATGACACATCTGGCATCTAGCTGAGAGAGCTTTTTAATTTTTTTTCCTACCCCAAAGTGCTTTCTCCAGGGAAAAAAATAAAAGTCAAATTCCCTGAAATAACATGCTTTCAGTATTAGCAGTATATGGCTATATGTGCCCTGTGAAAGTGGAGAAAATATCACATACACAATCAGTACATTATGTTATTGACTGAAACAAAACTGGAAAGTTTTAAGAACAACCACTGTATAATGTCAGATTACCACAGCGTCTGGTTTTGGGAACCTCATTCTCTTCTTTGAGAGTTATGCCAACATACAAAAGGGAAAACTAAATGGCAACCACGAAAGATATCATTTTCCTTCTTTTTTTTTTTTTTCTCTCCCTTTCTTTTCCTGTTGGGAGTGTTTCTGTTTGTCTGAATAAAACTTACCCATTCCAGTACCTAACTGCTAGTTCAGATTGCTCGCCAGCCTGGGAAGTTGTTATGCAGGTTGCCCTTAAATAGCTTGTGTTTGACTGCAGAGCACCTGTTAGTTGATTGGGAGACAGTAAAATTCAGGGCAAAGGCTTCCCAAACACAAAGGATCCCTTGTGGAAAAAGACCTTGTTGATCTTGGATGAAGTTATAACCACCACTTGATGACTTTAGTGAGGCATTGTATGGTGTACTAAGTCTGTACATGTGTTTCTGTGTGTGAAAAAACAACACCTGAGCTAAACAGAAGAGAACAGAGCTAAACCGAGTCTCCTCCTAACGGTCTTTCTTCAGGTGTATTTTATGGAGCACTTTTGAAAGAACTTTTTGTGTAAGCCCCTCGGAAACTCTTTTCAAAGCCCCTGCACAGAAGTGCCAGAGCCTGTGGGCCACCTTCCTGCTCAGAGCTTGCATCTTGCAGCTCACGTCTTTCCAGTTCAGACTTTGGTCCATCAGATCAGGTGTTCCAGACCTTGCAAGAGTCATTTGCCTTGGTGGGAGGTGGAGGAGCTTGAAATAAATGAGAATTTTAACAGAAAAGTGTTCTCTCTTTATCCCAGTCCCTGTTCTTTCATCTGTTACTACACACTGCTGCACCCTTAACTTTACTTCGTGCCTCCTGCTTGCTGTGCTCTCCGGAGGCATTTATCCCTTCTCTTAGAGTCAGCTTTGTGTTCTGACTCATTCACTATTGTGTTTGTGGTTAATTTTATGGGGCGAAGCAACTGGGATAACCTTGTGAAGATCAAAACAGAGTACTTTTAAGTGACACATGGTTACAGTATTAATTTTCAAATACATTTAGGAATAATATTGACATTCATTCTTTACAGGAGCATGCTTGTTTTGAAAGACAGACAAGCAAAAACTTCATGATAACATAGTCCATCTATGAACTAACTTGCTCATTTGTTTTAAAAGAGCTACTCTAAACTGCCAGGATTCATGAAGCTGTTCCCCAGAAGACATCAGTCTAATCCAGAGCCCATTAGAGTCTGTGAACATCTTTTTGTTTTGCTGACTTGGTTTCTAGTAAAGAACTGAGCTGTGAAACATGGTGACACCTCTTGGTCATGCTGACTTGTGTCTGCAGGATCTCCTTGCTCCTCAGGACCTCTCTTTTTGTAGTTCAACTGCAGTCTGCTGTAATAACTTTGACTTTCTTAGAAGGAGTTGTTACTGCAAAGCTTATCAAAATTTCCGCTCACTTTCAGAGCTAGACAATTTAGTGAACTGGTGCAATATGAACAGCGTGACCCAAAATGTTTATTGTGAACAAAGCCATACTACTGTGTTTTTGGCAAACAGCTGTATTCTGAATACTTGCAGGATCTTTTCAATAACCACTACATCCTTTCCCAGCAGCTCTCTCAGGAGCTGCACAGGCTGACTGGGGAGGCTGCTTTGTGCAGAAGTGAGATTTGCCACCGGACAGGGGAGCCTGCTCCATCCATAGTGCCTGCAGGAACCGGGTAGGAGCTGGTAGTTATTTCTTACCATTCAAGTTACTTCATACCTTTCCTTTAACATTTCAACCAGAAATGAGTTATTTCTTAACCACTGCGCAAGGCAGCACCTCTGCAATCTTGCCGAGTTTGGGATTTACCACCCCACCCCCCACATACAATACCTTCTACCCCACTCCAAATGCCAGAACAAACACAATCCACGTGTTTTAATGTAAGGCATCCAGGCTCAGGTTGAGGGAAAGCCAAGCATTACACTGATCACATGCAACAAGCTGATCTTCTGCTGCAGTTTTTGTTTAAAACCTGATTATTTGTGCAGGCTGGATTCTGAAACATTTGGCTTGGAGCTGGACAAGCAGAACTGACAAACTGGATGATTGCCTGGTGTGCTACAACAAAGGCAGAGAAAGAAGGACCCTCTGGTATCATTCAAGTGCTTGACTGTTTTTTTCAGCAGGTATTTTTTCAGTTCACAACAGGCCAGTGACACCAGAAAGTGCAGCAACAGCAACCTCAGCGGTGAAACTGCCGATGTTACAATCGGAGGGAGATAAAGTGAAGTATTTGTTGGAGTGGCAGTACCAGGAAATGGCTGAGACATCACATGACGGAGGATGTGCACTCTGTAGCAGAGGGACTATTTACTTACAGGCTAGACTTCCACCAGGCTCGACCAAAGGCAGTTTTGGCTAGTTATTTGAATTACCTGACCCACTTGCAGTGGGAAGTCATTATATAGATAGTAAATACCTACCCCACCCTTGGTAGACAGACAGACTCTTTGCCAAAATGGTCTAACTCAGCTTCGCAGAATATAAAATATTTTACCTTTCTGGTTAAAGCTGTCATTGCAAAGACATTAGAAGCTGCTGCTCTTCCAGTAAACTGCTTTGCTTCTTGGCATTCAACCATTGTGGAGAAAGCCTCTAGGATTTACCTCTTACCACCACCTGGAACACAAATCATACGCAAAGAATAAGTCTGAAATTTTTTTAAGGTGCAAATCACTTGCTTCTGCCACTGATGAGAAAAGCTCCCAGGCCCTCTGGCAGTCAGGGAAGTTGCGTGTGACGGAGGATACTGATAGGAGCTTTACACAGCCATTCATCTGTAGTGTTAAATAGAGAATCCAAGACAGTTTTTCCTAGACTTTTTTATTTTCCTGTAATGAAAGCTGCAGCTAACTTAGCACACATAACATGCTTGGTGATTAATTATTGTAAATTGATGGATGGATTTAAAATTTTAAGCAAGATGCTTGAAACATTATCTACAAGTTATCATTTTTTAAACCATGTTGCTGTTGTAGTGATTCATAACTGTAAATTCTTTTCCCCATAAATAAATGAGATTTCACCAAAATCTGTGGCCTGCCCCAGTGTTGACCTTTAGCATAACCCTGCACATTATCACCAAAATAAGATTCTGTTCTTGCTTACACCAGAATGTAGTTGGAGAAAGTCCATGAAAAGACAGCAGATTCATACTAATGCAGCTAAGAGCAGGTCTGGTCCAAAACAGATTTTAAAGTAAGAGGACTTACTTCGAATTAGAATGATGATGGCCTTTGCTTGGGCTGTAGGAATAGATGGTGATAGAAAAGGAGAAGAACTGCATATAGAAGAGCCTTGTCTTCTGCTGCACGTATATCTCAGCTTGATTTTGCTTATATTCTGTGAGACATATTATGTGAGGCTTATAGTATGTGAGACTTCAGATACTGATACTGAAGATACTGGGATGGGCTGGAGCAGTTCTTTTAGCGGAAACTGAAGTGAAAATTTTCTTTCCTTCAAGGGTCACTTCTCAGAGTTCAGGGGCTAACTTTTCATTGTATAAATCCAGGGGACAATCTTGCTTGTCCTCCTCTGCAAAACCAGTGACTATTTGCTGAAGTTGGCCTGATCTATCTGTGTGCATGGGGCTCATGTATTGCTGCTGACTTTTCTGCACACCACATGCTTGCTGCCTGGGTTGGACAGGCTTAGGAGAGACCACAGCTAAGTTAAAAAGGATTTATGCTCCTATTCTGCTGGATCGTTAGTCACGTATGTACAGTGTTAAGGACAACGTGTCACACTGGGCTCAACAAGGGATTTTAATGCACTAAGGCAAAGATCCATAAAGGACATGGGTACCCAGCTCTGAGGCTGGGATTCAGAAGCCTTAATTAGGATACTACTTTGCCCGCACAGTGAGTTAGGAGAATTCAGTGTCTAGTAATGGGATTCACATGTACCAGTACTCTGAGCGGGGGCAATTGAGTTAGCGAGCTGGAAAAATGCTGAAGAAAAGGATACGTTTCTGCGCTTCAGTTGGTACCTAAGCCCTTTTCTTGGATCTGACCCCGAATGCTGAAGTTTTAGTAATATGTACCAGTCAGCCTGTGTTTACAATTCCACTGGATTTCCTTAGGGAAATAAATCAAATTAAACTTTTTTTCATTTGACCCTGTTATTAAAGTAGAAAGCCTAACACCAAACTGCACTGGAGGCCCAATGCTATACTGGAGCCACACTTCCCTTGTTTCTATTCTATTTATGAATGCCCTTCATCAACTAATCACTGTTTGGCACAGTATTAAATTTAATCACTGAACTCCAAATCGTTGTAATGTGTCTACCTACTCCATGGTTCCATTTGGATGGAAATTTTCTATCTCGTTTAAAGACTATTAAAGCCCTTCCTTTCTTGTGCAGAACAAAAGGGTATTGTTTACTTTGTTTTTCGTTATTTTCGCATTCAACAAAAGATGATTATTCTGTCTTCTCAGTGCTGAGATCCCTGTGAACATGCAGACCTCCTCTCTACTTGCTTTTCTTTCCCCTGGGTGACTACAAAATAGAAAAATTTCCTTCACACAGAAGCTTACGGTTGCAATGCACAAAAGCAAATGTTATTTATCTAAACTTTCAAGGTTTTCCGAATGAAAGTATTAATTAAAAAGTTGACATGAGGCATAATTGAATCAAGAAAGAATGTTACGAGGCACAGCAGCAGTAGCAATGAGAAGAATGCACATTTATGATTAAGAATGAATCTTTCATGATATAAAAACATTTGTTTCAATCAAAACCTTTAGACCTTTTAAGAGCAAGCCCACAAACACGTAGTTGTTTGTTTAGATCCTATTATTTCCATCACAGTGTAATCTAGGGAGAATAGCTTTTTGATCCTACAACTAGGCAGCCTGTGGGCAGGAGAGCAGGGTTCTTGCTTTTCGAGAGCTAGCAGCCCATTCACAGTAGGTTGACTTTGAAAAGACCCATTTATTGAATGACGCAAGGTACAAATTATGACTCACTCTGCATAGGTTAAGTTTGTAAAAATCAACCTATATTCATCTTCCTAGCACCTACACAGCTGCATAATGTATTTATTATCTCTAGGGTCCCATTAACCCTTTTGGAGTCTTAAAAGTGATCTGCAGTACAACCCAAACTGATGTTCTTAGCTAGCGAATTGAAGTTTTTCTCTTTTATCGGTGGTGCTCTAGTGAATGGCAGATTTTCTTCTCTCTGGCTAGGATTAGGTCACAGAGTGGCCCAGCAGGTTGGGTTTGAACATTTCCTCCTGTTCTAACAGCCCTCGTAAAAAATATGTTGATTGCTGGTGTTGTTTGCTGATATGTGACACTGTGCTTTCCAGGTCTCAACCAGATGAACCAGGTACTCTTCGATCTCTGAGTCCTGTAATGATCTTGCAATGATGTAAGTAATCGTTGTTTATTACAAACAGCTTTTTAAGCAGAAGTTTGGTGCCAGTCCAGCACATTTATTAGTTGAAACATTTCCTTGCATTTCCCACTTGTATTGCAACCTACTTTTTATGATAGATTTAAGGGTATGGGAGCAGTTCTGCTGTGTTTGCAAGGCCTTTAAAAGGATAGAACCACCTCTTCACCCTCTCCACCCATCGCCTTCCCCATCTTCCCTCCTTTCAAAGGGAGAACATCAGGAAGTTTGGAGATTCAGATGTGGTTCCTAAACCTGTGTCAATGAGGAAGGTCTGCTACACTGCTGGAAATGGTGTGCAGCCACTCGTTCCTGTATTTCAGCTCTTCTTCCTCTCAGGAAACCCAGACTGTAAGGGAAGGAAAACCCCAAATGACCCTTGTATATGCAATTGCAAAAAATGGTAGTTGCTTAAACAAAGGGTGTTACCTTACATGCATGGTTCATTTCTCCACCTATTCCTCTACTGCGCACGTAACAAACAATGACAGCTGGACTGTCATTGTAGGACTGGCTGTATGGGATGCACACTGAGAAATGAAGCATCTCTTTCTTTCACCCCTCATCTGTAGTCCTAACTCAACAGAATTTTCCTTGTCTAGTAATATGGCCGGACTAGAGGAGGGACCGTACCTTCTCTTATTACTGTGGGTGAATAAATACTGCAAAAAGCCTTTCTCCAATGTTGAATCAAACACTGAAATTAATTTACTTCCTCTCTGTTCATAAATACTGTGTGTCAGCTTTCTGCAAGCCACAGTATGCTAACCTACTTGCAGAGATTCCTACAGAAAGGAAGTGGCAAAATTGCTTGTAAGATTATTTACAGCAAACTAATGTGAAAAATGAACATTGGCCAGATACTTGTCTGTGTCTTTACTCAGGGAACACGTATTACCCTGTAACTTTCATGGTCAATCACATCTAAATGTAAAATGTGAGTTTCAGAACACAGGTAGGGAGCAGATTGAACTGAGTCTAAAGATATATATGCTGTTGTTTTTAAGCCCATAATAAAACTTATTGAATACTCATGAATAATAGATGCATTTAAAGGAAATTACGATCTGCTCCTGTTTAATCCTTGAAAGAAAAAAGCAAATTCACGTATGAGTTCTCTGTAATAGTTTATTCTTTAAGACAGAACAATGGAGGCTTGGTATGAAACTCTCTGGAATCAATAAAAAGACCCCCATTTTATGCCCCAAGTTTGTAGCCTACACAGAAGTCTGTTATGGCAGCTGCCACCTTTACTAACACACCAGCATTTGGACCAGGTTCCTCTAGGGCTACAGCAGCAACAGCTCTTAAGTCTGGCTGAAAGAGTCTGATATTCCCTGTGGATCAGGCACAGAGGTGGACCTGTAACACGCACTCACCTGTGCGTTACGTCAGTAAGTCTAGTATGTGCTGTTCCAGTTGTAGCTCTTATAAATTAAACAGAGAAATAAGCTGCTTTTTTGCTTCATGCCACTGCTGAAATATGATCCAAGACTCAGGTAGATTCCAGCTGTGATCTTGCTCCTTGCTTATGAACATACATTTATGTTCTCAAGACATTAGAGCTCCTTCTACACAGGCAAAAATTGTAAAAACAAAATGAACAACGTTCTCTGTGTACAGTAGAGTTATTTAAAGTGCCTGGGGGTTTGAACATAAGCAGACACTGTGTTCGCATACAATATAAGCAAGACTTCTGGGTTTTGGCATTTAAAATGACAATTAAAAATACAGCAGGCATGTTTCAGCAACTTTATGGGATGCCATAAACATCCAGAAAAGGATTCCAGACAAAAGTAGAGATTCACAATAAGGATTCTTTTCTTCTTTTTGTTTCCTACCTCGTTTTTTAGTGCAATGTGTTGTGACACACCAAAAAACTAATGAAACAAAAGTAAGGGGCAGAATGTGTCTCATTTATTGAAAGCTATTGTATGACAGAAAATGCTTCTTTGGGATTGTCAAAGTTTACAGTTGGTATGGCTCTGTTCAGGTAATTGTTTTAGCTTCCTACTAAAAAGCCCCAAACAAGTCTGGAAGGTGAAAAACACTTTCCTTCCTCGACACAGAAACAGACACAATGGACTCAAAATCGCTCCCTGGCACAAGTTTGCGTACTGTGATGCTACCTGAATTTTCTCAGATATAGTTACCACAGGAACGATGCTACTGCATAGTCAGTCGGCTACTCCCACTGTAGCCTCCTGACAGCGTGCCATGGATTATGAAATTTGGTATTGAATCTTGTACCTTTAAGCAACATAGTGTTTACAAATTTATAAGGCACCTCTTGTTGTGAATGTGTTTTAGGCATTAAGCTAAAGTGAGAAGAACTTGAATCTCAAGTTAAGGATTTAATTACAAGGCCTTTCTTCCTCAATACTTTTTTTCCTGCCACTTGTAAACCCTTTGACAAAGAGTTCTTCGACTTCTTTGCTTTTTTGTACCTGAATTTCTCCTTAATCTACTTTTTAATCTTCAAAATGCCTTGAAATGTTGTTATGACATTGAGTGGAATTTCCTCTAGGATGGTCAGCTCTTTCCTAGCCTTCAGATGTGAAACAAAATGGAGTTTGTTTTTAGATAGTTCTGAAATTATGTCTTCTCTTTATGTCACTTTAGCAATGTGTTTTGTTCTGTGCATGCATTGAAACCACATAGCCATCAACTCACCCACCTAATGATGCCC
This sequence comes from Grus americana, assembly GCF_028858705.1. Taxonomy (NCBI): domain Eukaryota; kingdom Metazoa; phylum Chordata; class Aves; order Gruiformes; family Gruidae; genus Grus; species Grus americana. Next base: position 31,826,351 of record NC_072859.1, read on the forward strand.
AGCCAAACTAATCCCTCCCCAGCTCTCCTGGGTTTCTCTCCATGCCCCTCCCCTCACCACAGGAGGCATGCTTCTGCGTGGTTCCTCTTTTTTTTTTTTTTCTTTTTTTTCCCCACCTCTTCACTTTTGCGTTCCGGAAAAAATATAAAGTCTTGTATAGTTTTTGGGGTATTCGCAGGGAATTTGCCTTCTTACTCCATGCAGGGGCCAAGGAACAGTTAGTCTCTTCTTTCTTGTCCCTGGACACCAGCATTGGGGTTGTTTTTCAGGAGTCAGGGCTAAGTGAGAATTAGGTTCCTGCCACCCCTGAGTTAAGCAATTCTCTGCATTAGTGATCCGGTGTCTCAGTCAGGGCAGGAAGTGCGCACACCAGTCCACAGGGACTGGAAACGAGGCATCTGCCAGAAAAGAGGGAGATAGAAGGTATCTTAGGGTTACATTTGTTTCCTGTGGCTGTGCATTTGCTTTGTTTTTGTTTTCCTTTCCCCTCCCCCTTACCGCAATGCAAAACTATGTAGGAGCTCTTTTTTTCCCCTTTACCTGTATTTATTTCCTTTAATTAGGCAATAATTGTGCAATTCTGAGGGATTCAGAAGCGATCCCGTTCTCCTTTTCTGCTTTGCTAGTTGAAGCCTCTTGTTCCTGACCTTGCCACAGTTGCGATGCCCTGCTGTGAAACAAAGTTCAAAGGTCTTTTTTGTTTGTTTGGTTTTTACCTTGCATTCCTTCCCTTCCCCTTGCATTCCTGCTCAGTGTAGCCCAGCAGCTGTAGTGGAGCATCAGGCATGCCCCCCCGGGCCTCCTACTGAATTCTTTACCTCCCTCAAACAGACCTTGGGCTGGATCTCACCCCTCATGCAGGTGCTCAGCACAGAACAAAGTGTAAGTGCATTTAAGAGCTATTTCAGGGACTTAAAAGGGGCATGAGATAGGGTGTGAGTTTAACACTGATCCTCTGTGCAGGATAAATTTGATGTTAGTAGTGAAAATGCTGTCGTGAATAGTCGTTGTAGCTATGAGTGATCTTGTGTGCTTATTCCTTTGCAATAGCAGCTATGTGACTTCTTCCTCTATACAATCAACCTGAGACTGTCTTCAAGAGAAGGTTTGTAATTGCTGCTATCACGAAAATCGTAATGGGAAAAGCAGTTGCAGTATGTCTCCAGAATGCTGTCTCCTACTCCTGTGCCTTGCTGAACATTGCAGGTAGCTTCTCCAGTGATGAAGAAGTGGAGCTCATCTGAACATGGGGCAGATCTGAATAATCTTTTTCACCCGTCCAGCAACACAGAATTGTTCCTTGCCTTTCATTTGCTCGTGCTTTGCCCAGGCTAGTCATGACCAACAAAACTTCAGCCGTTTGGGCAAGTGTATCACAAGCCACTGCACTTCAGTCTTAGGAAATCTATCTTGCTGTTCAAAACAATTCCTCACACTCCTATGGGTATTTGTAGGCTGTTATGTCTGCCCTTACTTGTTGTTTAACCTAGCAATAAGCATTTAGGTCTTTCCTCATAAATCATTTCCCCTCAGCTCTTTAGCTACCTCTGCTCCTAAATATGAAAAAGCCAGGCTAAGCCTACCCTGTCAATGACGACTCCCTGCAGGATTTTACTAGTGGCACAAAATCATTGCTCAAGCTGTGATTTCATTCCTGGCTTACTGCATGATCCTTTGCTGATTATACTGACCTAAGAATCTGCATCAGCAGTTCTCTGGGTTTCTTTCCTGTGTCCTCCCACATACTCTTAAGACTTGTTCCACCTCTTCCCCCAACTTTAAAACCATTAATTCAGACTCCCTGCCCCTTCTCCCCAAGAGCACATCTTCTGGGAGCAGAGGAGGCTGCAGGGTGTGTCCCTGCTACCTCTGTTCCCACTTCCTTCATCCGTCACTCTTCACTGAAGGACTTCTCTGCAGGCAGGAGCTGGTTCCAGGGGCAGCCCAAAGGTGGGCTTCCACAGCGCATCTCCTGGCATCGGTGTCTGGTGGGCGCAGCTCCCTGGAGCAGGGTAAGGAAGAGTAACTGGCTGGATTCAAACCTCCTCTGCCCAGATCCATGGCAGGAGCAGGTGGGCAGGGAGCTGAGCCAGGGAGCTTACCAGCTGGCTGGGAGAGCATAGGAAATTCTTGCCTTGTTGCCCCTCCTGTGGGCACCCATCTGCATTTTCGGAGTGGCTTGTCTGAATTTAATGCATACAAATTTCAGGAGCTTTGTGGTGAGGCCAGAATGTACCATTGATTAAGGCATCTTTGAAGGTATCTGGATCTTAAAACAAATTAATTGTCACAAAATATCACCAGTAAGAATTTGGGAGAACCCTGAAAAAGGTGCATTTATTCAGTTTATGAAGACACAGTGACTACAGCAAGGATTGAAAATAAAAGTTGTGTAAGGCAGAGGAATTACTTCAGGGTGCAAATCAGGCTTTGACTTTTAGGGAGAAGAAACTTCTTGTGGGCAGATTTGCCCATAGCTGCCTATTGCAAACTTCCTTTTACTTTTTTGCTAAATTTTTGTTAGTGGTTACAACCACAAATAAAAGAAGGAGCAGAGAGATCTCTAATCTAGCATAGGATATCATCTCATCAGCATAGGGCATCCCACCATCACGTGTGAAGTATTGTTCTCTTTTAGCTGGTAAAAATTTGGAAATTGCTAAATGATCATGAAAGCAAGAGACCAGATGTGATGGAAGACATTTATTTAACTAAAAACTCAAAAAATTTAGAAAAGCCTCAAGTCTATGCTGCATTTCTTTCCTACTTGCACATTCATTTTAACTCCTCCACCTTCATCTCATTTGTTACTGTGTTAAATGTGCTGATTACTGCAGTGCGTTTTCTTTCAGGACTCTTTCATCTCCAAGTTGGAAGAATCGTCCATTTGCCTTGTAGAAGAAGAAGAGTTCGGTTTTAAATTTGGGTTGACTTGTTCAAAATCTACTTTTGTTTCAACTCTGAGCTACAGACCCACCCTTTAAAATTCTGATCATTTATTTTGATTTTTCTGAAGACTGAGCTGTCTTCTGGCATGAGCAAGAGGATCCTTTATGACCATGAATTAAGTGAAATTGTATCTGGGAAGTTTAGTCTTGTTTAAAGGCTTTGTTCAGTTATTCTACCTGTTCATTATCTTTACATAAACATTAAAATCATACAATCATTACATTTTCTTCTCTAAAATAAAGGAGATTCTTACAAGAAACTTAACACTCTCTACATTTTTTCTTTGTTTCTATATGATTGTACACATGCACTTTTTTATTTTGTTGAATAACTCCTTTAGCCTCCTTTTTTCCCTCTCCATTTACATCTCTTCAGGCACAAGGCAAGCACAGAAGAAGGATTCCAAGTGTAAGCAGAAAAAGAAAAATCTGGTTCCTCCCTTAGATCTTCATAATCATGGAAGCGTTGTATATCTATTTAAGCTGTTGTAGAAAAAGCCACTGGTGTTCAGAAAATTCTATTAGGGTTTTCAAAACCATGGGATCATCTCCTGAAATTTGATTTTTCTAGGTCCCAAAATGAAAAAGAAGAAGAAATGCAATAATCCACTTGAAAGTGAGGGTCTTTTTAATTTCTGCCTGGTTAGTAGTTTAGTAAAAGTTTAGCTATGTAAACACTTATTCATCAGGAAAGGTTAGTCATTGCTGTGCTTGCTTATATTCTGTTACCAGCTTTCATGTTCTTTTTTTGGGCTTTTCTCAGCAGGTCTGTAAAGTCTGACCTCTCTAACTGACTTCTCATATTCCTCCATTATATATCGATCATGCTAGAATGATGACCTCTATAGAAAATCCTGAAAATACATGCATTAAGTATTGAGGCAGCCCTGGCACTTGCTGCACATTCATCAGACTAAATCGGAAGCAAAGCTGAAATTCCATCTGAAAGCGATGTTGAACATTGAAAATGAACCAGAGATCTTGTTGGAAATGTCCATATTATCAGTATCCTCACTTCTTTAAAACATGTGAAGACTGAAGCAGGCCATCTGATAGAAACAGGTTCTGCACTAGTATTGCATAAACAAATACGGAAACACTGCGGTTTAGGAATAGTCTAGGATCTGCAAAAATAGGCTGTAATCCCTCTCACCTCCTCATGAGGTGTGAGCATCTTGTAGGGGGAAATGTGGGACCAGGCTAATAACCTTTGTGTTGACTGTGTGAAACAGTTCCAGCTTTCTCTGCTGTGAAAACATGGGAACCCTTGGTTTAAGGCTGATCCCATGAATTGCTAAATGGCCTCATGCCCACTGACCCAGGGCAGTGTATTATAAATTGGGTAAGCAAAAGCTAATTACCTCCCATAAAACATCTCTCCTCTTGAATCTGGATGGGCTATTTTGTCCCATGACTAATCGCATGTCTCTTCACTTACATTTGATCCGGCCTCCACAGAAGGTAGTAGGAGTTAATTTTCTGATTTTCCTGGGAAAGGAATTGGACCCTGACTTTAGCAAGTTAGTTTCTCTGAGCAGACTGGTGTGGGGGGTATTGCTGAATGGTGCAGTCAAAGCAGGAATTCTGCAAGAGCCACAGGCTGATGGCAGTTCTCTCGGTCCCACTCAGGAGAAGACATTTGGCACACAGAGCCATCTCCTCTCTAACAAGCAGAAGCACATATTTCTGTGGCTTGCTCTGCAAACACCTTCCCCTCAGAGACGGTACATTTAGAGCACCAAGAGTTGAGGGAAGTGTAGGAGGGTTTCTGTGTACTTCCCAGACCATTTCTAAGCAAAAAAATATTAAAATTTAGAATTCAGCTGACTTGAACATTGAATAGAATACATTTGAAGAGCCATGACATTTTTTGAGTAAGGATGCATTTAAAAACTTCCTTTTTCCTTTTTTAAACCATGTTTATACTGTGAGTTGTGGACACAAAATTATTACTACTTCGTACCTGTAGCTGAAAAAGGAACCGTGTACCTTTGAATATCAAACATGGCTTTAATCTGCTTCGCAGCTTGTTTTGTTTTGTTTTTCTCTGTTTCATTTCCCTTTGCGGTGTTAAGCTCTGACCCTGAAAGGTGAGGAATTGAAGGAAATGGAAGAGTGAAATTTGGGGAGTCTGATGCTAAAAAGCCAAGGGAACCACGAGGCAGTCTGTCTGGTTGTGAGATTGAAATGTAAGTGGACTCCTCAAATTAATTACTTTGGAACCCACTTACTTATGTATGTGGAGTCCCTTAAGCGTAAGTCTTACATTATGTCACCGAGACGGCATTTGAGTTTGATTTATATTGGCACAAAACTAGCTATAAACTGCACATGTGTGCCCATAGTAGCCCTTTTTCAAACAGAGCATGTTTATAGGAGCAGGAAACATGGCTGCAGCAGGAGTACACCGAGCCTCTGCTGTGTCAACAGCATCACAAATACAGGTATCCAGGATCTGCACGCTGCGTTCATTTTCCATGTATTTCAACTCAGTCGGTAACTTGGAACACCATCACCAGAGATTAGTGGTTGGTTGATGGAGCAAAAGTGACTTATTAGGTGAAATTTATCCGCTAAAGATGTGTATCTGAACAAGAGCCACAGTGCACATTTTAATCTTTTTCTTTCATACTCTGTCTAATCTGTGGCTGGTATTTCATGGTGATAATCTCTCTTTTTTTCCCCCTTGGAGAATGAGGACACACTATATTCATTCTATCTGATTCTGTAGTCACATAATTTGTCTTTACAAAGGTATGCACTTTCCTGTCTGAATAAATTTGAAGCCGTGAGGTCAAGTTCAGGGAAGTGTAAACTCTTTACTTTTCTTTATAGCACCTTAGAAACAGTTAAATATATATAAGCATCATTCAAGATTTCTTTTAGGAGATAGAAAGACAGACATAAATGAAGATCAAAAAGAGCAGAGCATTTTTAGTGACTAAGAAAACCGTATTCTTTGGTTCCTCAGTTGCATTTATTTGCATATTCAGTCTTCAACCTGTTTGGGTTGTGAGGTGCTATAAATAGGTGCAAATCCAGATCCACTTGGATCTGCTGTGCCTGTAGTGAAATAAGAGGGGGTTTATGCTTCAAGAATGCAGCATCCCTGAATATTTCCCTGTGACACTGATGAAACCCTTCCCAGAAGGGGAGAGCTGAAGGTGAAGCGAGCCATGAGGGCCCTATCTCCTCTATCTGAGTTGACCTAAAGGCTGACTAAATGAGCTGCACATTCCCTTTCGCAACATCCCTTTGTTCAGACTTTAAAGAAGTCTGTAACAGAGACAGCGTTGTTGTGTACACAAAACAGTCTCCTCTAAGTTTCTAAAGAGAACTGACGATGCAGGAGGAATCTTTTTTTTTTTTTTTTCAGGTGGTATACACCCCCCTCTTTCTCTTTCGGTTGGGAGAATCTTTATGTTTGTATTTAAATGATCCAGGAGAAATTTTTAAGGCACTTCTCATATTGGGAGTTGGAAGAAAAAAGATCTTCATGTTGTCTTGGAGAAACAGAAAGGAAATGCATGTGAATCCTAAAGCCCAACTTCAAAGTAAGAAATGCTGTTTGTCAATGAAGATTAGCTTGAAACAGGAACTAGTACCAAAGTCTTTTAAATGGAAATACCCTACCTCTTGCACCTTTATGGCTGACAGAAGGTGTAAACATTGCTCATAGGAGCACGCCCTTAGCACAGTAAGCTATAGCGTTAATTGAGTAACTCTGAGAGTTTGGTCTATTCTCAGATCTTACTGAAAAATAGCAGTAACTGTGTGTTGCAGTTCTTGCTTGGTGAATGTCAGTAATCTCAGAGACAATTTGAGTAGGCTATAGGAGTAGGACTGTTGTATTACTCACTGAAGACTTACACTCCGTTTGGAGATGGTATGGGAATGTATTTCTAGCTGGGAAATACAGTTCCCACATCAAGTGTCTTAGGACTTGCTTATTTACTGATTGCAAGTCAGATAAATTTGTCAAACCATTTGTAACCTACAGCATGAAAACTGGAGCCAAACAACCTGCACTTGGTGTTCTATTGCATGAAATATTTCAAGCCTGATGATTGCTGAAAGTAGCCCTCGATGTCCTGGTGTGGTCACGGTTATTAGAGGTTGACAGGCACTAAAGACAGTAGCTGCAATGTTCTGTTGGGTTTGGGCTGGGACATCTGTTTACCTCTTTTGATGGAAAATTGCTTGCAGGTAAATGCTTAGTTTGAATTATCCTCCTTTGCTGTTTAACTTAGGGGCATACTGTTGTGTTTGGGACAATATTAGAACAGAATAACAGGCGCGCTTACCAGAAGGATTGGGAAACAGATACTGTAGTTCTGAGTGGGTGTCATGGGGGAGGGTTTTTTAACTTCCCTGGATTAGTACCTAGCACAGGAGTAGATGGGAGGAAAAATCATGTTGGTGGAGAATTGCATGTTGGGTCTCTGGGTGTGAGTTGAGGACGCCCCATAGCAGCCTGTAATCCCATCTCTGCTTTCAAGAATAGCAGGCACAGGCAGCACAGCCCTCAGGAGCTCTGTGATGGCAAAAAGGGCTGCATAGGCTGCCTTGTCAGAGCAATGTCCATGCAGCAGTGTGGTCTTCAGATGCAAAAAGATCTGTTTATTAGAAATTAAAACATTTCTTTCTAACAGATAAGAAACAGGATGTTTCCAAAGTTCTGCAGTGTTTTCTGTGTGAGAGAAATGTTGCACTTCAAATTCATTGAAGTGCTTGTATCTGTTACTGCTCACTGTTCCTGGCTCACAGAGATCCACTACCTCTGAAGGACTTATATCAAGGCAGTTTATTTGGATGAATAAGAGTGGCTGGCTCTAGCATTCAGTTTGTGATGTTTTTAAGGACTGAAAGTTGGGAGGGCTCTGAAGGTGCGTGTTAGAAGGTTGCTGGAAACCAAATGACTTATTTTTGCACCCTAACTTTCATCTGAAATACAGCTCATGGTGTTGTGTTGTCCATGTATTTGTGTAGTGGGAGTGTGGTTTTAACACTAAGCTTTATTATAACCCCTAATAAATTCTCATATGTTATAATCTTTATGCATACCACCTTTATTTTTTTCCCCTGTGTGTACTTGAAATTAATTTACATGATAAATGTAGAGCAATCAGAACAGGATATGAAACAGGAACCTCTGGAGTGAGCGTGAGTAGGACACAGATGTAATAGCCTTCAAAAGCACACACTGCTTGCTGACGTTTGTCAGTATGGGAATGGCCTGGAATCCCAGCACAAGCAGATGTGTTGCAATAGGCAGAGGAAGAGATCAGTCTTAGTGTCCCTTGATGGCTTCTTCTGAATATCTGAGGTTGTGCCAGCTGCTGCTCTGACCGACAGCTTTCGTCTCTTGTTCCAGACTGGATCTGGAATGAAGCATTTCTTCCCAGCTGTAATGTGTTCACGTTTCGATATCTGTGAAGCAGAGACTTGATGTGAACCTGGACGGGGGAGCAGCAGCCTCTTATAACTAGACCTTGCCTCTATTTGCATAAGAATTAGCCAGAGGAATAAAAATGTTTATGCTCTTTTGGTACATACTGTGTAAAAATTAGATTCACACTGAGATTTGCCAGCTGTGTTGATCACAGAGGTTTGCAGGCCACACTACAAGATCACCCCAGACCATCTTACACCACAATATATCTCCGGCCTCTGGTCCTGCATAACCTCCTCCCTTTCCCCCTGCCCTCCCCCAGATCCCTCCATTTTCCTTATCTCCAATACCCCTCATCTGACCCCTCCGTTCCTGGTTTCAGAGTGTCTCCTCCAGAAGCTGTACAAATCGACAGATCTGTAAAGAGATGCAGGAAGAGAACCGGGGGTTATCTGAGTGTGCAGGTTATCTAAGGGGTTGCTCTCAAGAAACAGTATCTGTAAGCAGTACAAGTTATCCCAAGCCAGAGACAGGTAGAGGCTGGGCTGGTGAGTTCATCAGAGCCAGCTGTCTTGCGGATACGGGTGAAAGATGAGAAGTCTGAAAATAGTCGTAGAGTCGCCCTGAAGCCAGAAAGAGGTGCCTGTGATTGAGAAACATGGAAGGAAAGTTATTTTTTTGGTATGTATTTGGGGACTTTGAATTAGTTTCCTCAGTAAGGAAGGGCTTCCTGGAATTCTTTGACCGGTTTTATACCCAGAAGGGAATTATTTGGCACTGGATTCAATATACATGTGGGATTTGACTTTGCAGTGAGACTGCCCTGTGACAAACCCCCTCCAAAATATAATCAGCAAAGTTTTCCTCAGATGTATACTCTGCGTCTGCTTCCAAGTTGGACTCCTGCTTGCTCATTCCTCGGCTGGGTTTGTCAAAACTTCACAACATTTAGTCTTGCTTTTCCTTGCAGTGCTGAGTCACTCTCTGATTTGAGTGAGAATTAAAATGTTTGTTACTGTAAATTTTGCTAGCCCCTGTCTGAAATCCAAGTGAAAAAACCTGCAAAGTCAGTTTGCTCAAAAATGAGTTTCTAGAAGACTTTTTCCCTCAATATTTTATATATAACAATTGCACATATTTTGTTTTCTCTGTCACTTGTGGTCCCATTAATTACACCATGGGAATCTGAACTGTGGCAGGATCAGACATGGAAAAAGCATGACCAAAGGAAAACAGAAGTTTTATTGGCTTTAAATAGATTTTTCAACGTAAGAGGTGACTCTTCCAAAAAGGCAACACGACATCCTTCTGTCTGCTAAGTTTTCTCTCAGTCCTGTAATGGACTGTAGGATTTTTATGTCAGCCTGAGCTTTTTTGGCTGTATAATGCACTGTTTGCAGTGTGTAGAGAACACTGGTCTTCAGTAGCTCTTCAGAGACTTGAGGTTTTAGGTCTATAGTTCCTTATTTCTTTCCCTGAGCAAAAGACGTTCACTTCAGGCAGGCATAGCTTAGATCTGCTGAAATCCCAGAGGAACACGCAGCTGCACGGAGCTGACTCTGGGGGATGTGCTGGGGAGCTCTGAACATCAAACGTCGATCACAGTTGAGCTAACAAGCTAGGGAACTTCAGTGCTGGCAAAGCTGTAGCTTCATGACTGGAGCAGAAAGCAGGACATCCTTGTGCATATAGGGACTGGTGGGGTACATATGTACCACAAAGGTTTTGCAGGGTACAGGACGTTGCGCAAATATAACCAAGGCCGTAATTTTAAGGATTACACTCATGCACACAGAGGAAAATTTAGTTTTCAGAATTCTTTACTGGTGATGAAACCTAATCCAGAAAGAACACTGTTGGGTTTTCTGATGTCAGTGTGAGCTGACAGAGTTGGCAAGAAGAAAAATTATCCTTCAATTATAGGCTAAACAAGTTTAAAAGAAGTCACTGAGACATAGCTGGTATGGAGCCCCATATTGCTGTTATGATATTTGCCTCTCAGAAAAAAGACATGCTTAAAAGTCCATAAGCTGTTCCCTCTCCTTCTCCCTCCTCTGTTGAAAAATTAGTCTCTGTGTCACATGTAAGAGCTCTACAAGTAACAGGAACAAAACATGTAGGTGTTCCGAATAAAGTCATTAAACAACATGCTATTTGTTAAGCACATCAAGTTCTGGACAAATTAATCCGTAGCTTTTCTGTTTCATCTGCTCAGGTGAAAAAGAATATTGCAGAACTTCCATCAATAAAAATTTTATTTCTCATCTTGAATCAAATTGTGACTTAGAATGAAAATGTCACTGAGACATGGGCTACAGTGAGAATATATGACCACTGTTTCCAATCATCCTGTAATTAGAAGGGGGTTTTGTTGGTGATGCATGAGCTAAGATAATCTTTCAAGGACTAAGACAAGAATTAAACTCCGCTTTCATCAGAAAAGACAGTAGTTGATATGCCACGAGATGAAAAATGTTACATTCAGTGGTTCTTCATGGAAAGGGCACTATTAATGACATAGAAGTCGTAAAAAAATTTTATAATGGAATGGAAACACACTTTTAAAATTTTAACTGTTTTTTCTTCTAGATAATCTTTCTGAGTCTTCTGTGATCTATGGTATGTTAATGGTATCATGTAATTATATGATATAGTAATGATAAAGATTAAATATCAAATGTTATATATTCATATATATATATTCATATATATAATGTGGCACTGGGTTTGGCTATGGTAGCTGCCATCAGCACATATGTCTGGGAGGAAGCAACCAGCTCTTAGGCAGTGTTCATACACCAGGGAAGTTTGGGAACTTCTGGTCTTGGGGTTGAAGGCACCCACTAATGTGGTACTTTATATGCACTCCCACTCAGGTTTGAGTCTACCTACCTTCTCTGTAGAGTTTTTAAAATGCCATTACACTGAATGATTCATCACCCACGTATGGAGGGAGGAATTCAAATCAGATGGGGAGCAAAGCACACTCCGCTGGGAACAGGAGGAGATAGGGCTTCTGGTGACTGGAGAAGTGGGGGAGAAAAAGAAACCACTGATGGGGAGAATGGGGTTCTGCAGTATGGAAGGATATTGATGAAGTTAAGTGGGACCAGGATGTGAGAGCAACAGACATTAGCAGTGGGGAAAAGGAAAATGGATGTTCATCAAGCCCTAGCCATAGGAAGAAACTGGAGAACAATAGAGTGATGGGGAAAAAAAAGAAAAAAAAAAAAAAAGCCTGGCTTTTTCCATGAGGATACCCAGCTTGCCTATTTGAGGTAACGCTTGTCTTTCTGGTTCATTCCAAAAATGATATCCATGTCTGGAAGAGATGATGCGCTTCTGGCCACATCCATGCATGCCGCAGCAATGGTATTAGCAGTGCCATCACCCCCGTGAGTTGCTGGACACCTTCTAGTTCATTGCAGGAAACAGGAACCACTGGTGGCACCTGGGACACATCAGCCCTGTGTGTGCTCCTTGGTTGCCATGGCTGTATAGCTGAGAAGCCCAAGGCAGGAGGTGGGAGAGATCTGCGACAAGAAGGGAAGGATCAAGGGGAAGTAGCTCTGCTTGCATGGTTGGTTGAGGGTGTTTTCGTTACAGACCGACCTATTTTTGATGGATACTTTGCCCTATCTCTTTTGCTGTGAACAGAGCTGTTGCCTCCTATTGCTTGCGTTCACTACAACTTGATTACAAGATACAATTTTGACCCAATCGTGTTTTGGATTTGCTTTTGAGCTGCTTATCATTCTAAGTGAGGGTTACTAAAGAGGGAGCACCAGGTGCTGGCCACCAGTGCAAATGCTATCGTGACATGATCCAAGGCTCTAGGGATAAAATGACCTATCTTTTATTTAGCATGTAAGCATTACCACGCTTGTCTAAGTCAAGTATCTACAAATCTGAGATAGGCTTTTCTAAGATGCTTTTTTAAAAATTCATTTAGAGTCCTCCCCATTTGCCTTCTCGTTTGCAAGTCTTAAGAATGCAGATGGGTTGCACTTTCAGGCTTCTTCATGCAATCAAGTTTGAGAAAATTATTTTAGACATAATTATATACCCCTAGGACCTGGATCTCGTTCAATTTGCAGAATAAATCACAACAGTTAGTAGGACTGTTCCGGATTGAAAAAGTCCGGAGAGGAAATATCACACATTTGTAAAATGCCTCACTTGCACTAGCTTCTATTTATTTATATATTTACATGTTTATTTACTGCAAAGGTAGTACAGAAGTACAAGCTGTTTTGTTTAGATAAAATCAAAACATGTCCAGTCCTAAAAGTGAGAGAATGAAATCAGATGATTTGTTAAATTTAGGCAGATTGACCATCTTTTAAATCCCACTGTATTAGGAAGGAGAAGGTTAAAGTGGAAAATACCTGTTCTTCATTATGCAGTGAAACTGGAAGCCAGCCAAAATGTTAGGTAATCTAGTCTTCTGATCTGAAGTGTGTCTCCTTCTGCCTCTGGGGCAGAGGGAGCACTGACTGAGCTGTCCACACTGTTCGGATACTGAGGAACTTCCACATCTCTGATTGCCCCTATTTCTTGATTTCTCTCCTTCTTGAGAAGGTTCAGAATGCTTCTTGAGTATATTCTCTGTGTTTTGAGATAACATGTGAAAAGGAAACTTCTTGATTTTTTTTTTCTGTTAGTTCTTGGGGAAGTCTTTTGTTTTTTCCCTTCTCAAATTCACATGACTATCAGAAGTCGAGGAGCAGATAGGTAAGCACTGAAAACAAACGCAGAAGAGCGAACCATCTGGTGTGTGGAGGAGGGCCGACTCCTACAGCTCTGATCTCAGCACTAACGTACAGCATCTGTGCGGGACTGGGGACGGCGGTAACGGGGATGTGCAGCGCAATTAGCCACATGAAGAGCTGGCACCTAAACAGTTTGGGGGAGGAAACTCCTGATGCCCAGGCAGCTTTCCATAGTAGCCTAAGGAGCAGAAACAGCCTCAGGGCAGTGGGAAAGGGTCTGGGGACACACACGTCTGTTGCAGGTTTCTTACTGGAAAGCATCATTCATGGGCAAGTGGAGCCATGTTTTAAATGTCATTGTGTTTGTTCCCTGTAAAAAAAGTGTTGAAACAAAAAAATCAGAAGTGATTGCTCAGCCCAACTGAGTCTCAGCTTCCTTCCTCAACTAACCTAATGGGTGCAGCGTTCCCTAATGGGCTGAGGGGAGGCCAGAAATTCCGCACTGCCTCTCTTTTGGGAGCTTCCTCAGGCTGTGTCAATGCCAGGAACAGTGGGTTCCCGGTATTAGCTTTCTTGAAAGCCAGAATTCTTGTAGGCAAACTAGCCCCAGACCAGTGTTGTTCCATGCTCTGCTTTGCTGCACAGCAGCACTGCCAGCCCTGAGATGAACTTGCTGACTCCTCACACATCAATTGGGCAAAACCAATGGAGGTTGTGGAAAATTACTACTTCTTTTGCTGTCTGTTTTGGGGTTGTATTCAGCTCTTACTCTGCAACTACTACTGAGAGAGACCTTTTCGTGATGGAAGTGAAACTGATGATTTCTGAGCTTGGGATAAGATGAACTGTCATAGAGCCAGGAATAAAATTGTGAGTGCACACCAAGCTGTTAGGCACCGACACTCTACTCTCTATCATGTCTTTTACCTGCTGTTTTACCTCCCCTTCTTAGTGAGACTAATGATAGTACCTAAGGATACTCCTGAAGGCGTAAGTAGTTCATATTTACAGCAAGCTTCAAAGACATAAATGGCTACAGAGTTGCAAAGTATTATTATCTGCCACTTTGGAAAGATGCTCCAGGTTTCTGTGAGATTTAAAGCAAAGTAGAAAATTAGGCTATTTACTCTACAATTCGCTGGAAAAATAAGTTTCTATAGAAACTACCACTTCAGAGGTATTTACATTTCTCTACTATGAAGTATCTTGAGAAAGAGTGTTCCCATAAATAGCAAATAGAACTTGTTATATTTGGTATAATAAGATAATATTTACAAAAGACTGGGTAAGTTCTAAGTATTATTATGGGGTTGCTGTATAAACCGTGGATCCATTGAATATATTGTAAGAGACTCAAGTCTCCCCATAGGAAAAATGAGGTAGTGACGTGTAAAAGTAATGTGTAAAAATTCCTTCGTGCCTTCCCTGGTGACGAGTCTGCACTGAAACAGAAGATTGAATCTAATATCTCTGGCAGATCTGATTCTTTAAAAGCTCATATCTGAGTAAGGTAACAAGAAAAACACTGACATTTTTAGCTTTAGATGGGGTGCTGCTCATATGTGCATGTTCTTGCAGTTAGAATTTGGGTATTTGTTACTGGTACTTACATTTGGAGTTTCCTTCAACTCTCCAGTTGTAATGCACCACGTGAGTGTGTTGCTCTGTAGATATCTGTTAGTAAAAACAGTATAAATAGAATAAAGAAAATATAAATAGCGTTTGCTGTATTTGCTATGGTGGTGAGAGAAGTAGACTTGGAAAGGCTGATGAGCAGTGGATTGTGCCCTGTAGCCCTACTTCCATCCTGTGTCCACCTTTTTCAAGGAATAGATTAAGCATTGCAAGAGCTTTAGTGCTTCATTTCTTCTATATAGGCCCACCATGATAAATGAGATTACAACTCACAAAAAACACCACCGCCTGCCAGTGTCTGCAAGCTCAAGCTGAAGTTGATGATAGAGAATTTGGGTTGTTGCTGTTGCATACAGTGGAAACTCTCCCTAGGGGAGAAGGTCTGGATCCTGTATCATGTCTTTATTCATCACACCTTTGCTCACGCAGATCACAGTGATTAGAATATGGATGGGGCTCTGGGCAACCTGGTCTAGTGGAGGGTGTCCCTGCCTATGGAAGGGGGGTTGGAACTAGATGGGCTTTAAGGTCCCTTCCAAACCAAACCATTCTAGGATTCTATGATTCTATGAATATGAAAGAGGAAAATTTGTTACTGAATTAGGAGAACAGGCCACCCTACCCATTCCTGTCTCCAGGGCATCAGTCTTCATAGATACTTAGGGAAAGAAGGTAAGAAACCATGAATGTAGCTTTCCTTCCTGGGATGCCCTCCCAGCGTCTGGCTGTCGGCTGTTTTTAGGACTTGCTGGACTGGAGGTTGCATCCAAGATGTGGCACTTTTAGCAACCATTGGTAGACCTAGGCCTCAGTGAGTACGATCTTACTCTAAAGATGTGTCAGAGGAATTACAGTCAAGCTGGAAATGGGAAGGTACCAAGTACTGAGCACATCCCAGCTTCCTCAGGAAAGCAGATTTCCTTAGGTGTGTGTGTTTGAAAACACATCTGAAAGATTCAGATGCCTGAACATCATTGATGTCTTCTTTGTCAGTTGAATACTCTGAAAAATGTTAACTAAAGCCTTTAATCAGTCCAGTAGCAGTGGAAGTCTATGCTCCAGATGTAAATTAATCGCTCCACTGATAAATAATGGCTGAAGTGGTTCTTGGTACCAAAACTCTTTATGATGGCTGCTGCAGGTACAGAAGTAAAAAACCCCTAGGTACGAGTATCATCTTTTCAAGGTAGTAGTTTAAGTCAATTAACTGACAAATGCAACCCTCAAATAACAGCCAATAAAAAAGGATGGGCCAGGCTGCTGCTTCCTAAATCGGATTTGTTCTCAATGACTGAATTATATGTCTTAATAACAATGAATGTGGCGTATCGGTGCTGTCTTGACCCATTTACTAGATCATGGTGTCTCTCCCATGCCTTTGTTTTGTTGTTTTTCTTACCCAAGACTTCTCAGAAGCCTTGAATGCAAGACATAATAACACAGATCCTGCCCTGGTAGCAAATCGTGCAGTCTTTTGTTTCAAGCACACAGCATGCACCCAGACATGCTCATAAAATATCCATAGCAAAATCATGCGATGCCTGTCTCTCTTATACATTTTTAAGAGCTGTGCCCTAAATCCATTAAAAGACTGTGAGGCATGAATAGAAGAATAATCCTTCCTACCATATGGGTGAGAAAGGAGTTGGGATCAAGTAACTGAACGTACAAAATGAACCATGTGAATTTGTTGACTACTAAACTTCTGCTACGAGAACACAGTACCTCTTGAAGTCCAGTTCTTTTGTCTAAATTGATGAAAAGTGTTTTGCATTATAGAACAGAGGAACTTTGTTCAATAAAAATGGAGCTGGCATAAGGAGGGGTCAGAGAAATAGAGCAGTACAAGAGCCAGAAGATGGTGAGGACTGATAGAAGGTGCTTTCTGATTTCAGGACAACTAAGCTGCAGGAAAGGTGTCTTTATGATAGAAGTAATTACTTTTGAACTATGAGGTGGTTGCTCTTACTCCAGAAGTGAACCTTGGAAATCCAATTCTGTACATTGGAAAAAAATGGCCTTCGTTGTTTCACCCTTAGGAGAGAAGCAGGGATCCTAATGACATCCAACATAACCTAGATGGATGTTCAAAGGAGGAGAAGGGAATTAGACACTCGGAATGAAAGGGAATTGGGTGTCTACATCCCTAAGGCTCTTTATAAAATTACATACTACACCTCTTGCCAGGAGTCCTCTCATCTGATCATTTCTGTAGAACTGTAGTGTCTTTAATTTGGAAAATTTACACTCCACCTAAGTCTAGGTGCCAGATACTTCCTTTTCCTATTCAACGTCTTGCATCTTGGAATCATTTTCAGGTGTCCTCAGAGGTGCATTTCACTCTATAGCCATGTCAAGGATCATCCACAGGATTTCGGATGTATAAATGGGGCTTGCAAGCAGCTGGTTTTGCTCCCATGGAAGCTGGGAGGGGACTGGGAGGGGATGGAGACATTGCCCTTACTAAGTAGGTACTAGGGCGTTGCAGGGCCTCTTGTGCTTTCCAGGGTCCATCCTCCTTAGGCAGTGTGTACCTCTGTCCTGAGGCAAGATACAGAAATAAATTGTCTTGGTATTTATTGTAAAAGCTTGCAGTCATAGGGCTATATGCAGATTTCCATAACTCAGTGGGTGCGCGCTCTGACTGAGTACAGCCCCACTCAATCTCTACCACAGGTGGATTCCTAGGGTCAGAAACTCCCAAGAGAAGCAGCACAGCATTATCTGGGCAGAAAGTTTAAAAGAAAAAGTGGCTCCAGCATTTAGGAACTAGTTTCTGTAGAATCTACTCCCAAGTGCTTAGGTCTCTTGAATATGAGGTCCTCTGGTGCTTTTGCACACTTAAACCCAAAAGCCATGTGCTCTGTTAAAAGAAAAAAATAGAAAAGCTTCATAATGCACTCTCGAGAGCTTTGACTGTATGAACTGTGGGAATGCATGACCTTCCTGTTATGAATTCATCTTAGTTCAGAAATGGATCACGTATTGACCTCACTTGTTGGTGTCAATCCTCTGAGCTTGGTGGAATTCCTTGAGTGAGCAGAATCAGTGTTTTCTATTTAGAAACAGGCTAGAGGACAAAAGAGCCTCCATATACTCCAGGACTTCACTCTGAAGAAAATCCCCTTGACAGAATCTTCAGTAACTAACTTATCACACAACTTTAAAAGCAAAGTTTACTGTAAATATTAATTTGGGATTTTTCTATCTTGGTCATCTGCTTTTTAAAATGACTTGTTACTAGAATTGCCTTCGCAGCTTGTGATTCTGTATTCTACTTTCAGTTTCCCTTCTGTACTGCCTGGGTTGTAAGTAGGCTGTGGTTTTCTGAAAATGTAGCTGTGATGTTTGCTGTG
Source organism: Grus americana (assembly GCF_028858705.1). Lineage (NCBI taxonomy): Eukaryota > Metazoa > Chordata > Aves > Gruiformes > Gruidae > Grus > Grus americana. The sequence goes on from NC_072859.1 coordinate 31,844,394, forward strand.
TTTTCTTATACAAGACCTGTGTTAAAAAAAAAAAAAAAAGAAAACAAACCCAAATGACCAACCAAAAAAACCCCTAGCCAAAATCTAATTCTTTTCCCCACGCATTTAAGTTACTATTATTAAGACAAGTTTAACATACACAGTGTAATTGCTTCACCAAGATATTGAGTTCACGCCACACCGTACTTGTGCATATTTTGAGATTTTTAGTAACATTTTTATTGTTAAGGGGTCCCATTGTGTAAGGTGTGTGCGTGCACAGATCAGCTTGAACATGTGATATGTGGATACTTGACCATGACTGCAGGTGATGAAGTCTTCACAATCATAATCTGCCTCCTTTGTTTGTTTTACAAATAGCAACCTCAATCGTGCATTTATGTCCCTGGATCCCAAGTAATGTCAGGAGGCTTGTGTAGCAGACGGGAGCCCACCCTTCCGGTTTGACTGCTGGTGAGGAATGACAGCAAAATACTGTGACTTTCTGCACTCTTCTCAGAAGAGAGGTGTTATTATTTTTATACCTTATTCTCCGTATTTCTATTTTGATGTCTCCTCTGATTTTTATTTCGTTTTCATATGGTAAGTTTGATTGTTTTCTCTTTCCATTTTAAAATACCTCAGGTTACTTCAGACACAAATTTTCTTGGTAGGCAGGTGACCTCAGCTATTGTTATCATCAGCTCGTACTAAAATCAGCAATACCTATTTTGCTCGCGTTTTATCTGGCTTACTACATGTGCTTAGAGAAGTTAGATTCCCAAATCAAGAGCATGGGATACTCTAATTGCTTTTTTCTTCTGTAAGGTAACTTCTGTTTCTATCTGGGTGTGCTGCAGTGCCTCGGAGCTCACTGGAGCTGCGTACGCATCTCTGGAGGCTTGAAGATCAACCTGTCTTTGGTGCTGCTGCCGCCATCCCAGGAGATGTGATCTCACTGATGTTCCCTGGATCACTCGGTCATGGGAAGGATGTAGAGTTCAACATTTTGCATGGGGTTGGGTTTTTTGACCGTGTTCAGCCATCTAAAAGTTTCTAGTCCAAGGTAGTTGTCTGGTCTCCCTCTGTGGAGAAGACCACCTTCAGAGGGTGCTTCTCCCTTCCCTCTTAGAAAGCTTTCCTTGGGGTGACACGAGTTGTCATCTGAACACATCTGTCTCTGTGACTATAGGGAAAGCCTCAGCTAATCTCTGGCACCGGTCAGACATGTAAAGGTAGATGAGATAAAGCCTCTCTTTTATTTACAGGGGAAAAAAAAAATGATCTTGCGTGCTGGATTTGTACGTCCAATGGTGGAAACAGCAACCTTTAGAACTGTTTCCTCCTCCTTTTAGCGGTGCACATAGCATTTCTGGGAATTTCAGTGCAAGCGTGAATCAAAGGGCAGGTTCTGCACCTCTTCCCCAAACGGAGCGATCCCCTGTGCCCTGGGAAGTGCCGCCCTGGCAGGTTCCTGATTTCTGTCAGTATGTGAGCGGGGACAGAGCAGAGGTAGGTGGGACAGCCAGGTCTCTGGCATTTGCGCTGCAAACACTCCAGTCTTCCTTTTCCTGCAAAGATGCGCTTGCCGAGTCGGGCCTGGCAGCTGCCTGAAACCAACCATTTCCTCCAGCTCTCATTTGCCTGTAACAATCTTGAACTTGTTGACCTCTGTGCCTATTAATTATTGATATAATGTTGCATTATTTAGGCTTGTTTCAGCAGATGGATACATTATTATCAGACAGACATTTGCCAGACAGGCTGATAGATAACATCCTAAAAAAAGTCTCAAGTTGCATTTGTACAATAAGGGACTGTAACTTCATTACTCTTCCCCCTCGCCCCCCACCCCGCCTCTTGCTGGCAAATTAGTGCTATGCTACCTGGAAACCTTAATAGAAATCTAAGTATAACAACAATCTCTTTAGACAACGGGCTTAATCTTGACTTTGTTGGAGTTGTGGTCCTGGTGTTGGTCAGTCCTCAAAAATACAGAGGAAGTCTTCTTAACAATCCGCCGAAGCTGTTTTTCTTGAGACGTAAGAAATTGTTTTGTTTTTCAAACCCTTGCCGTGGAAAGGAGAACTGATTTCTCCCTGGTTGCTACGAGCTGTATTGCAACACTCCAGAGACACAGCATAGCTTGATGTGTATCTCCCAGGGAAACCTGCCTTTGATTTTTTTCAAACCCTGCTGCAGTCATTTTGTCTACGGATCCAAGAAAAAGGCGTATCAAAATGAATTAGCTCTAATTTAAAACATGCGTGCTGAGCATTTCTGAACCTTTGTAACTGCAGTGTATCTTCAGCTGAAGCAAGAATGAAGGAACACAGCCCTTTGTGGCAGTCATATCAAAATTACGAGCGCAGTGTGCAGTCACGGCTGACGAGCAGTGCTGAATACGTGACAGGCTTGTTAGCGTCTACGTGCTGCCCTCTTTCCTCTTTCTCTGCTCGTCATGCTTCTCTCTGTCGCAACCAGTTTCTCCTCTGATGTCAAAATCCCACGGCTAGATACGTTGTCCATACGAAAGCAGAAAAGGCAAAAAAAGAGGAAGGAAAGCAGACAGAGGAGGATGAGGATGAAAAATACACTCTCAAGCATTACAAATCTGACGGCTCGTTTGCTTTCCAGGGGCTTCCTCAGGAGAAACAGTCGATTTGGGGGAAAAATTTCAGAAAGACTCAGCTGTTGTTTTCACAAGTGATCTAGCAACAAGTTCTTAATGTCATGTGGGTACTTACTGCTGCAGTTAGACACACTGTGGGGTTTTCAGAGCTGGGTAGCCTCCTGCCCCCTTGGGTGCCCATCGTGAATTTTTTCATCCTTTGTGAGTCGCTTCTGTGTCATTTCTGATTCACCACTACAGCAGAGCTGTGTCTGAACGCCTGGGGAAGCTCCCTTAATTCAACCCCAACTTGACCTATGTGTTTGTCCCCATCGCTCAGGGCCATCTCTCCCCTAGCTTCTCCTTGCTCTGCGCCCACGCTAGCATTTTCCCTGGCTTTCAGGAACACCAGCCACGTGCTACCCATCCGCAAAAACAGGACCTCAGCCTCAAAGCCTGTGTTAATCCCTTCGTTTCCCCCTGTTCAAGCACACTCTTTCCCAGTGGTCCAGCCTTGTTCAGCAGGAGGGAGTCTGTTCAAAAGAGATCCTTTAGGTTTGTTTTATTCTTTTTGCAGATGGATTGGTGAGAGACTGTCAGCTCTCATATCCTTTGTCACATGTCTCCTTTGTCCAGTCAGTCCATCAGTCCTATCGGGTGATCCCAGCCTTCCACTAGACAATCAGTTCTCACCTCTGTGAAGTCTGCACTTGAAAAATGGTTTTTCTGAATGGTAACCACCTCTTTTTCCCCAGTAGTCCTCCATTTGAATAGATGAGCATCAGAGTTTAGCAGCCCTCCTTTCTAGTCCTGGATAAGATGGAAGACTTTATCCTGTCTCACGGTGTGGGTTTTATATCTCCATGTAGGGACAGGGAAGCAACTAACTCCCACACTCATATTGAATTTTAAGTCTGACATGTATATGAGTAAATGTATAAAATGCAAGTCCCTAACACTGAATTCACAAAATCTCTGTAGACTTTCTAAATTACTTCAGGCTAGTTTACTGAAATTAAATTACATAAAAGTCATACAAAACAGCACATTATTATGTAAAACTCCACAAAACAAGTGCTGTGATTTTAACTGAGTTGAACAAATAAAACATTAAGTGTAATTTTTGTTCAGGGCCATGTGTTAGCTTTTGAAAACAAAGAGGAAATAAATGAACCAAGTCACACAAAACATATGTCTACAAAATAATGATAAAACATATACCGTATCTGGACATCTTGTAAGTGTGGTTTTAATTCTTGCTGCTGTTGTGGCTGGAGGGTTTTGCTGTACAAAAAGGCTTCACTGTGTTCATATTGCAATACAGAATGATTTTGATTCCTACTACATTGGGAATAATGTAATCCACTTGCAGTAATGTGGTGGGCTCTGAGTCCTTCAGCCGAGACACCTTCCTGGAGAGTGCTGGAAACTTGCAGAAAGACCGTCTGCAATGCGGATCGCCTCTCAACCCACCCAGCATTTGAAGGAGACTGACTTCACCTTTGGAGTACAAAACCCTAAATTTTGAGACTAAGAAGTCCAAAGGAAGGATCAGCGTGTGACCAGCTGATTTTAAGCAGTCTCATACCAAAATTCCTATAACTATGCTCTTAGAGTTGCTTTGTTAAAAAAGCCATGTGAGAAGTGGTGTGTTTCTGTTCTCCCTATTGTGTGCAGACTGCATTTTGGGAAGAGAGACTGTGGTGGTGGCTCTGACCTTGTCAAGAAGACTCTTTTGCAATGTGTGGGATAGAAAGGCACTTGCCTCTCTTGGCATGTTAGGATTCATGCCAGGATTAACCAAAAAGGCATGCTCAGAGGTATGAACAAGGTCCCTTTGGTAGCTAAAGATCTGTCTATTCCCCAGATCCATCACTGCCTTACCATTCATCATCCTATCATGTGCCTGAACTTGTCTCTGCAGCTGCTACTGCAGCCTGAACCCTGGCTCCCGCAGTCTGCTCTTGGAGCACAGGTACCTGTATCTTGCAATTCTGCTATCGCATCTTTGTCATTCTTAGGGCAGCGCAGTTGTGGTGCATTTCTGTCAGTGTTCAGGGCATGGGCCAAGAGTATAACATCTTAATTAGTTTTTTCTTGTTGAGCATGATTTCATATTGTAGGTACACGTGTTTAGCTGTCAGCTTGATTCTTGCAACAAAAGGAAAAACAAACCAGTAATAAATAGAGAAGTTGCACAAGCCAAGCTTTAAATAATGGCATTGGGTGGAACGTGTGAAATAGGAGCTGTGGCTACAAAGCAGATTACTGCTTCCTATTCCTCCTATGAGCATGATATAAATTACAGCTGTTTAAACTGATGCAGCAACCAAGGAGAATACTGAAAGCCTGAAGATGCCTCTGTATCCCTCTTGCTATTCCTGTTTCAGGTTTGTAGACTGAGAAATGAAGAACCGAGCCCCAAGCCTTGTCCTCTTCCGCTGAAGACTGGTTAGTTCCGGTGTACTGAGCAAAAGTGTTGCGAGTTCGCGCTCGTATTTCCTGATGTGACGGTCACTGATGCTGCGGAGGACTTTGAGGTCCCAAGTCACGAAGAACTGAGTAATCAGGCACTGACTTTTTAATACTCTTTTGAATAGCTGTGGGAAGGGATTTCTAAATACGTAAATAAATCAGGCCTTAAAAATGGAGGCATGGTATTCCAAAAATACAGAAACGTGGTTTTTAAAAGTCTTCCATCGTTTCAAATTTTAAAGGTCTTAGTTTAGATTTAGAAGGTAATGACTCATTTTTGCAGCATTTCATTGTATCACATGAAATATTTTTTTTGGTGAAGGCAGGTTAATGTGACCAGTAGATGCGTATTCATCTATCAGTACATTTGTATTTAAATCAATGAGTAGTTTAAATGATTAATACCATTCCAGATTTCTTCAAACATCATCATTGAACATCAAGCTGCAAATATCTTCTTTTTAGAAAAGCATTTCTTCATATGTTTGTTTTTGAAACTGTGGTGTCATGTACCTGAAATATGAATAAATTTAGAGTGGCAGAATGTCCTCATTTTTTCTTGTAATATAAATGCTTCCAAAAACATGTTGTAAAATTTAGATTTTGAAGCACTGAATTCCTCAGGATTCTTAAAGTTCTATCCAGATTATATAAAAAAATGAGAAGAAATACTGCATTTTAGTCTTTCTTACAGAAGTCATTGACACAACTTCTTCTGACTTCATTATTTACATGCCAGTATCACAAAATTCTGGAAAGAATGAGAAAAATTGGTTCTTTGATGATGATCTTTGAGGTCCCTTCCAACCCAAACCATTCTATGATTCTATGATTCTATATCCGAAATACCCTATGCCAGAGCGATTCTCCTAGCCCCCAGCTCACGCTTTGCCATGCTTTTTCCTGGGGACTTGTCTGACTTGGGCAGTGAGTTATTGTGATGAATTATTCTGATGCCCCGCAGCTGACCCCAAGCTCTTCTCTTCCTGGAAAGCCTCCCATGCCCTTCCTTGCCATGAGATCCCATGCATCCACTGCAGACGGCAGCATGCAAGAACCACTTTCTTGCCTCAGAGCAGAAAGGGACAAAAAATATCAAGCACTGTAGATTTACGTGACAAAACCAAAAGATCTTGGTACCTCCATTTTAAGGTATTTCAGCTTACTAGACACATTTGAAACTCTCATCTCTGATGTATTTTTAGAGATGTGTCCTACACCTAATGATACTACAGTAGTAATCCTTAGGTCTTTCTCCCTTCACAGATTAAAGTTATGACTTCACTTTGGTTGTGAATTAACTTGTATTGTTATCTCAGACAAATAATGCTCTTGATCAAAATGTTACTGACAAATTTGTTGTTTACTTGAATCAAGACATAGACACGACCTTTGAACTTTTTGAGGAAGAAGCTGCTTTTTAACATGCATTTTTCACCAGCAAAACAAAAGCTTGGAGATGATTTTATCCACAATTGTTTGCTTAATCATCATCATCTTTTTTTAATGAAATGGTAATGTTTTATGGGGGAGGGAAGAATAATTTTCTGGGCAGTTCTATTCTGAACTAAACCCATCCGACATGGATATAATCAAGATTTTACAACTACTTAAATGGATCTGTGCAAGAGGGAGTCATTTACACTCCCCTGGAAGTGGGGAGTGGTGCATATGCACCATCATCACAGACACTTGATTGAGCCTCAAGAAGAATGCTATTAAGCTTTTTACATTAATTATGCTTAAAGCCATCCCTCTAGTGATACTGGGGCTAATTTTTAATTGATACACTTAAATCAATTCCTTCATGGACAGACATTTGTTCATTATGATCTCGTTTTTACGCACAGCCACTCTCAGAGAAAGCAAGCTAATATTGTTCCGTCAGCAGTCAGGTACATTAGAGAAGCAATTGCTATATGTCTCTTTCTGATGTGTTTTGATGGTGCTCATTTCTTCTGGCATGCTTTTAGCTCTCGGTGATTCAGATGTGTCAGCTACTATAGCTGTAAGAAAACATTGATGATGGATTTATAACATCCAGGCTTCAACTTACTGACCTGAAAAATGGCAAAGTATTTCCTTTTGAAGCAAAATTGGTTTTATCCATACAAAAAACATGCTTCCTAAGTTCCCCTATCTGTATTTTAATGAAACATTTTATCCTGGTTATAATTCATGACTCCTGTCAGATGAAGTTTTCTCACTGAAGCATAGTTGTGGTAGCTACTGAATTTAGGCGAAGGAATCAACTTAACCTCTTTAAAAGTGAAGTCGTCTTGTAAGATGTCAATTGAACAGTATTGTATAATGGTTCTGAAATGTCTCACTGTCTGTATTAATGAGGGGTTTCTCTAGGCAAAGAGATGCTGGAGCTCTGTCAGGGCAGTGGTTGTGCAAGGAGGGATGCTCTTCACATCTCCCTCTGGGAGCAAATTAAATTTACTCTTGTTCTTGTTGTTATATTGGTTTTATAGCAGCTCCCGTCTGAAATCAGGTCTCTGCATGCTAGGTGCTGAAGAGGTATGAAGGAGAGCACAGCCTCTGCACCAAAGGTTAACACTCCAGACAGAGATAGGTTGGAAGATTCAAAGGATTAGTAAAAAATTGCAATATATGCAGACAGAGCTCTCTTCCTGCCAGATGAATTCCAGCAGTGAGATCAGATATCAAGGCTCCTGTCCTGCTGTCCTCATTCAAACAGAAATCCGGTTGCGCTTCTGAGCAAGCCGTTCCAGCATAAAACCTGACAGATTATTAAATAATGAATTGGATGTATCTAATATTTATTTTCCATCTATGTTCTTCCAGTGGAGGAAGAGCTCCCTGAGACAGTGTCAGCTGTGAGCCATTCATGCTAGATTTGTCAAAAGCTTTACTGAATCTCCTGAGAGAAAAAAAACTAATCATCTGCCCAACAGTGATCCCACTGGATGAATTGAGGAGATCCTGGTTCACTTTTCAGCTTGACTACAGATTTTCCTGTGTCCTTGGATTAGCTATTCAGCCCCATTCTTTCTCAGTTTACCATCAACGAAATGGGAATAACAGTATTTCCTTCACTAACAAGGAACAGTCCTCTATTCAGGTACTATCCTAAACTGTAGGATAGATCTAGGATATATTCTTGGACTGTTTTGTCTCAAGTAAATAGGGTCTCCCATGTGCAAGTTAAATGGGATATCTCTCATACAGTCATATTTTGAGGGCTAGCTGGATTAGCTAGAAAGAAAAAGGGACTGCATTTTTTAAATGATTTCTATGCTGCAAATCAGTTTGTTTTGAAGTTACATAAGATCAGCCACTGTTGACATTGGACAGAAGGAGTCAGATTATTTGGCTTTGAAGTACATCAGAAAGTGGCTTCTTCCCCTCCCTTCCCCAGCAACTACTATAATATTTCTTCTGTCCCACAGGGAGAATTTAGCTTCTAGTACAGGCTACCCCTGGAGCAGCTCGAAGTGCATCTCTAACAGGGCCATGGGGATTTTGTAGTATATAATTCATAACTAGAAACACTTCCCTTATGGACAGGTTCCTTGACACACCCTAGGCTGAGGGCAGACAGCTGTGGTTTTCCTTCAGCTTTGGGAGACTGGGTTAACCTTCCTTCTGCAAGTCACTAATGGAGTTATTTAGCTGTTGTCACTACTGCTGCAATGGTGAATGGAAAATAGAAGTTACTGAGCACCGAACAGGCAGAAATCAGGCGGAAGAAGAGCAAGATGCCCCTGTGTGCTGCTCTCCTTGAACCTTAGGTTTAGCATTTCATCTTAAAATGCATTCTGCCCTTGGCCTCCGGATTGAAGGTGCCAGTTATGAGAGTAGTTTTGTAGTATTGACCTCTCTGGAAATACGGTGGAAGCAAAGGCCATCTGGTTACGGTCCGACAGTCAATGGCTTTCGGTCGTTCCCACACCAGTCTGAACGTTGACCTGATGCGGGTGCAGCAGGAGAGTAAATAAAGGAGCTATTCCTTCCTGGGAGAGAATGAAAGCGTTTGGGGTCCTCACACCAGAAGAATGGCCCAGCAGGGAAAGCAGAGCTGCATGGAGGTGCTCAGCTTTGTAAGACGCTGCCTTCACTCGTCCGTGGAGGAGACTGGGAGCTGGCAAGGGGAGCGATGGGAGACCTGCAGCTGCAGAGGTGCAGAGCCCTGCCCCTTGGTCTGAGGACACAACCGAGCCCAGAAAAGGCTGCTGCCATTTTAGGGGAGCAGAAGGAAACCAAACCCGCTGACTTGTCCTTCTCCCAGCCCTCTCCCCATCGACTGAGCCCTTCCAGCCTCCTCGAAGGGGGCCCCAGACACTTCCCTGCTGTGCGAGAGCCTGCGCTGGGAGTTCCTACCTGCTCGCTTGTTTACAGTTCCCCGGCTCAGACCTGATGTCTGCTCTCTCCTCTCAGCTAATTGGCAGACAGAGGCCTCGAGGGGTTTGGTTTGGTGCCATCAGACTCCTGCTAGCTCCGGCGGTCCTGTTCTTCCCCAGACAATGACTTCAGTAGCCTCCGGGCACCCCAGAACCTCCTCACAAACATCTCTCATAACTGCCTTATTAACTGATCGCTGTAGTAAGATAACAATTAACACCCTTTCTTGTGTCTTAGCTCAGCCAAAAATATTCTCAAGTGGACTTAGAAATGCATAAAATGAATAAATGATTTATGTTTACTATTTTTAATGGAGCTATTTATTAGCAATGCTCTAATACTGAGCACCGTAAAAACACTCCTGATTTCGTTACAGATTTAGAAGGTGGTAATGAAAAGCTGTTGGGAATAAAGCGGGGAAACACTCCCCAAGCCAAATTCTGCTCTCAGTTGTACTTAAATACATCTTGCTGAGTTGAATCCTAGAGAGGATTTTGGCCAGAAAAGCATTGATATGGAGAGAAATCTCTGTCATGTACTCCTTCCAGTTCACCCATTCAGAACCTGTACAGCCAAGAAAAGGATGCCTACCTTGGAAGTGTAGACACAAAAACACAAGTGCAGGACGTGTATATCTGCAGCAGATCAGAAGGGCCGTGTTTGCACACGCACTCTGCGTTCTGACTGTACAGGGCACGAGACGGTGGGGAATTCGGCCTCAGCTGATGGGAGAGAGAGTGAAGGAAGATGTGCCGAGCTTTTCATGGGCAGTCCTTTGCAAACAGAGCGATGTCGCTACCCCAGGGCCTGGTGTTCATTAGGAGTTTTGTGTGAAAAAGTGAAAAAAGTGAAAAAAGCTAGTGGGATGATGAAAGATTTCTTAATGCAGGCACTTGAAATAAATTCTATTTCGCTTCTATCATGGCAGCCTGAAGTAGTCTTGCTGGCTTCAGGATGCAGGCCATCGTTACAGCGCTAGCATCTCTGACTTCGATGGGAAGCGGGAACGTTCATGCGGCAAATCTTCACTAATTTATGTTGTTTCTTACAGTGATAAGTACACTAGTTTGGAAGACATGGCCTTTAGAGAGAGCCCTGATGCAGGATGCAGGGGACATGAATGCTGTGCCTTGCCTATTGCTGGGTGACAAGATATGCCACCCTTCCTCCATGTCCTCTGTACAAAAGGGAAGGCACTAACCTTTGTGTTTAAGGTCCAGGTGCATTTAGGAGCCTTGACATATGGGAACAGCGCATGTGAACTCTTCACAGCCGGTGGGTTTACTCTAATTTAATTTTTCAGCCACAAATATTTTTTGCTATAGTGTTGCTGAAATGAAGAGATGGGAGTCCATCACAAGCTCCCGTGACACACAACACACACAATTCCCAGATTTGTTTGACTGACTGTCTAAATCATGTTGGTTTATTCCAACTCAGAGAGAAGTCCTAAGCCCTGCTTCCCACTTACTTTTCCAGATCTTCTACTGATCTCTCTTCAGTGAAGATAAGGATGCAGGCCACATGTCTAGCTTGTGGGTTTATCCTGAGCTAAGTGTTTGGTGTTTAGGATATTTCTTTTTGCATGCACTCTATCCTGCAAATTCTAATAGAACGCTTTTGCAAATACCATGAAATACCTGCAAATATTTTCTTGCTGTCTTTGCTTGCATCTGTTGTGAGAATTAATAATGTTTGTCAGCTGAAGTTCCCCGAAAGAATTTGAAATGCCTGGCCAGCAGCACCATTAAAGGCATCTGATTTTTCTTCTAGATGGACAGGATTTCAGCACTGTCTGAAAAATCAGGGCACTTTAAGGTGCTACAGGTGTCAGATCATTAGTCTCTGGAGATGCTAGAGATTTTTCCAAACTACCATTTTTTCACTAACATGTAAATAAAACATCCTGTGGATATTATCAACATTTCTTAGGCAGTCCTATCAGTCAGTCGCATACAAGCTAAGGGCTACAAAACTACTCTTGTCATGAAGAAATACAGTATTTTAAAATAACTACCATACCAACCTCTCTGATGTGTCTTAAAATGATGTATTGCTCTATTTTTTTTAATTTCCAGAAATAAAGATGGGTTTGCTTCAGGGCAGAGACAGTCTAAAAGCTCATGCTAATAAATCTATGCAAGTTTAGTAGCGCTTAATACATATTCTGCTTCAAGTGCTTTTTAAATGCATTATCACCTTTAAGTAAATACAGTGGAAGACTGCCAAATGCCTGGATGCTGTTCTGTGTAAATTTATGCATTTATATCATTAATGCAATGAAATGTTTAAACTTTCATTGAATTTTGCTAACTGATTTGCAGTTTGAATGGTAGTAATTTTATGCATTTATCAATTACCATTTAAGTAGCTGCTATAATATTTCTGTTTAGGCAGGCAAAGCACACTCACCAAAATACTTTTCATCTAAATTAGATTTGGGATGAAGTATCTGAGTAATCACAAAGCAGAGGACACATCCAAGGTATAAAGAGTTCAGAGTTGCTCATTCCTGATACGAAACAATATTGAGCCTTGCAGAAATATTTGGGGTGGGGGGTGTCTCAAGTTCTTAGCCTCCTGGGCAAATCCTTCTCAGCAAGTGGGTCCAAATGGTGCCTTATCAAAATTATTATCAATCTGTCCTGTGTTGGTGTTACACTGAGAAACCGTGGCTCCATCGCATGGGGTGCTGTACCATATTCAGATGATAACCGTTGTCCCTGTGAGTTGATACCCTAAAGAAGCATGGTCACTCTATGCAGCTGCATATGGCTGTACAGGGTTCAAGGTAGTGGTGAATGAAGGCTATACCATGTTTTGTGTCACGATACCACATGTTGGCTTTCATGAGCTGTAGACGCCTCCTGCTCCTTTTGTTCTTCTTGGCTGCTGGGTGCCTCCCCACCCAGCTCCCTGTCATGTCCTCACTACTGTCAGTGCTTGTCCAGCCTGAAGTACCGGGCGCTGCAATAACCATGGCAGTGACAGCTTGAGGAGGGAAAGAAAGGATTGGTGCATGGTCCCCTCATCTCTGTGTCCCGAACGCTGCTGGCATTAGGAGTGGCTGGACAAGGAGAGCTGGTCTGCAGCCGTGACGCAGGTGGATGGGTCTCTGCCCCATCTCCATCCCCTGCCTGGGTGGAGCGACGGAGGCCACAGACCACATCTGTGAGCACCCGCCTCTTCTAATGGTATTGGCATCTTGGGCTTTGGTTGTTAACAGGAGAGGAAGTAGACAAAGCTGCAGTGGTATTAAGATGAGAATCCTTTGGTAAAGTGTTTCACCGACTCTTTTTTCATAGAAAATTATGCAAATTTTGTTTTGAACTGTTCTTCCTCCAGCTAGGCAGATCTGTAGGTTTCATGTGGGTTATGTATATGTAGCTGAGAGAAGATGATTTACCTACAAAATGGTAGGAGGTATGGGGATCAGTAGTTTGAGCGCTCTCACCTCCAATAGATGCCAATACACAGCAGCAGACTATGGTTACAATTTTTTATAATCAAGCACTACCTGTTTAGGAGCCTACCTGGAGGTAGACATTATAGCAGAATAATTTTAAAAGAGCTGTGTATTGTCTTCTTGAATTTATGCTAATTTACTAAAAGTTTTTGGCAAAGTATTAACATATATGTTAAGGATAATCTAATTTATAAGTGAGTTAATACACCTTAGTGGATGATAATTCCTCTTGAATTTTTACTGTAAGAAAAAAAAAATAATATATGATGATCCCGTATATTTTTCTGCCTGTTGTGCTCAAGTTTCAAGTTTAGAAACAGGGGAAGAATGGATCAAGTGCCTTGTTCAAAGATACAGAAAAACATTTTTCAGCTCCCACTTCGATTTAATTTTCAAGAGTGACTAATAAGGTGGTGATTGCTTCATTAGTATGCACTGAGTGCACAATATAATTATATATTTCAGTTGTAATTAGGACATTTAATTGATTTGTTTTAACTAAATTAACAGACATCAGGGAAAAAAAAAAGATTTGCGGCAGATTTTGAAATGTTTTCCACGCAGCCAGCTGGGTTCAGCTGAACAGAAATATCTGTCTTATTTCTGGATAATGTTATGAAGATCTAAAACCTTGCTATTGAGAAACTGTTATGAAATAACCTTGCATTTCTTCAGCTCTCTCCTTTATATGACAAAAATTTACCAGTTGATTTTCATGGAATTATCCGATGGGTACGGATACCTTTGGGGAGAGGAAAAGTGACAGATAGAAATGACTCGAACAGGAGATGTTTCCATGCATTGCCATAAGAAATAGGGTTAAAATGCAGATTTCCATCTATTAGATTGGTTAATTGGTAACTCTGCTACCCAGTTAGGCAAATACAAGCATTATTTAGAAACCATCTTCTTCCTCCTTTCTGGTCACCTACTTCCCTCTGATTTTTTTTCTTGGTTTTGCAACCTGGCTCCATACTTCTTCTTGATTCTAGGTTATTCTAACAAGATGGCTTTTCACTTCCAGTTTTTAGCGTGGAAGCAGAAATGCTGATACAGCATGCAGTGTGGCTGCTAGAAATTCTTAGTGGAAGCATTACAAGGCATCTTCCATCATTTTTTTACCAGCCTTTTGTCTTGGAGGAGAAGAGGAATATTCAAAGGAAAGCTTAGAAAGTCTACAAGTTGAAATCCATCTACAGTATTTACATCCAACCAGATGCTTTGGCTACCTGGGCCGCTTGATCCATACGACCCCCAAGGGCTGCCGAAACTAGCCACCGACCCTAGGGCTGAGAAGGCTGGACATCCTGACCCAAAAAGTGTTTACATTATTGAGTTTCTGTGTGAAACTAATTTGGCTGTTCATTTCTGTTTCCCTTGATCATACACTATTTTGAATTTTCCTGATTTCAGTGTGCCCGTGTTGCAAAAATAAAGAGCAGCCCCAGAATCTACCCCATGCGACTTGTCCTGAGAAAAATGCTGCAAATAAGCGTGGGGACAAGACATGCCTTGGAGGCAAGCGGTGGTTTGCTGCTTATGCATATCTGTAGTAGCTGACTGTAAGGAGTAGTTTAGAAACCTCTGGTGTGAGAATGAGGTGGGGCAGCTGAAAGTGCTGTGGTTCCTAAATTTATTCTACTCTTACATTTACAAGAATATGTGGAATTGAGTGTGTAGCTAAACGCACACGGAACAGGAGAGAGAAAAGCTAAAGGAAAGGTAGGAGCTGGGCACCCTTCTGGTAAAACCTGTTCTAGTTTTTAGGAACAGCTCATAATCTACTGTTTACAAACAGCAGTAAATTCAACGTACAGCACAAATGACTCATATTGAGACAAAACCACAAAAAAAGAAAAGAAAGCAAAATCCCCAAATTGCCACTGAGTTCTGACACAGGGCACTAAAAATAGGCAAATTCAGAATGAAAGTTACGGCACGGCAAACAGCTCCCCTCTATTAATAAGTCGCGTAGGGACTCTGCACTAAATGGGTGAGACACAGATTTTTCTCTGAAATGTTTTTCTTTGAAAATATGGTTTCATTTGAACTAAAAATTTCTTCAGGAACTTGTCAGAAACAATTTAATTTCATTTAAATATCTTGAGGCAAAGAGATCCTTTGATAATGTCAATCATTTCAT
Organism: Grus americana; assembly: GCF_028858705.1. Classification (NCBI taxonomy): domain Eukaryota; kingdom Metazoa; phylum Chordata; class Aves; order Gruiformes; family Gruidae; genus Grus; species Grus americana. The sequence continues at coordinate 31,859,436 of NC_072859.1, forward strand.
GTCAATATTTTCAGAATGCACAGTGCATATTTTTATTTCAAATGATTGTTCATATTTACATATTTTTCAGTTCCTTCAAGAAATGCTTAGAATTAAGTTTGGAAATCAGGATGAGATGGATTCGTTTGATCCAACAGAACTAATTCACTTGACACATAATGCTTTTCAATTATTTTTAACATCTTTGTGTGGGGAATAACAAAATTTATTGCAACTCTGATAACACAGACTCAAAACCTATGGGAAAATATTTGCTTTAACAGCAATGTATATTACCAGGAAATCTTGAAATGCATGGTTTGTTCTAAAAACCATTTTGTGTTAAGTGCGTTTGCATTGAGAGTGCTGGCTGGATCATCATGGTTCCGTTTAGGAATGAAAACAAGTTTTGAAATAATAGCTTCTAATGAAAGAGTAATGTAAGGTTTTTTCTGAGCTGTAGGAGGAAGCAGAGTTCCCAAACACCCTTTAAAGCACGGGATGTTCTGAACTCTACAGTCAAACAGACTGAAAGTCATGGGGGACATGTAGAGAAAACTTGTACATGTGCTGTTGATTTGCACATGGACTGCGAGGCTTTATTTTGCTTTGCTGCGAACAGAGAGCTCGACATTTAAAACTTGGCAACCTGCGGCGGGAGCAAGGGTGTGCCCCTGCTTGGGCAGGGCCAGCAGCTGCATCTGGGCCCGGGGGGCAGCCGGGAGATGCTGCGTGGATACGGTTACATCTCCAGTGAGATCCAGAAAGCTGTTCATCCCCGAGAGGTGGATCCTGGTTCTGCTACCCCTTTCCTATCTTCAAATAAAGTCCTGTTTGTCAGATATTCGGAATACTTGTTGCTATAGTATGACAACAGGATGTACAGGAGCTTAGAATTTGGAAATATGGCCTTATAAATGATGTCTTATTTCCGTTTCCAGCAGTAAAATGAGGAGACTGAAACGTTTGTTGTTTCTTGCCCTTCCCCATCCCATCAGGTTAGACTGTTGGCTGTCTCATGGTAGCTGTTATGAATCCAATTTCCATTTACGTCTGTAAGGTCAATTATATAAATGTTATTATTAATATATATTATGCTCCTGCAGAAAAATACAGCAAAACAGGGCAGGAATTACATATTTGGATCATCGGCACATCAGGAGGATTCATAGCAAGGAAAGACTTGATCCTTTTTACAACCCTTTCTATAACTTAGCAGCCAAAATTCATAGTTTATAAAATGTTGAAAGTATTTTATATCTTTAATGTAACACTGTTTTAAAGATTTTTTTCTGAAGGGAAATACATGTAGTTAGTCGCTTGCTTCTTTGCCCTCTAGGAAATCCAAACTTGGCATTTTGGTGCCATTTTGCAACAGGAAGTAAAAAGATCTGAAAACAAAAGTGAGAGCACAAAAGCCCATTTTGCCTTTTGTTTGGGGGGCAGAAATGCAAACTTTAAAAGCAGAAATAGTAATCAGATCTCAACCTTTCACTTTTAATGAGTATAAATTCCACAGCCAAAGAGTAAAATTAAAGAATAGTCCTGTGTGCCCTTTTAAAAGTTTGAAGTTTATAGTCTTTTTTTATTGTAGGAAACCAAGAATCTGTTTATTATCTGTTTATTATAAGGCAAAAACACTTTCAAATGAAATATCTTTGAATTCAAAAAGACTAAACCTCAAATTAAATGGAGAGTTTGAATGCCCCGTTGAACTACTCTTGCTTTCTGTTAGCAAAATACAGGAGTTTCTGAAATCTGAAGGGAAATTGATATAGGAGTAACAGTAGTAGTTACTTTAGATTGGAGTAATAAACGTGTGGGTGAAGAGTGTTAGAGAAGCCAGTGAAGCTGACTGAAGTGACTTTCCTATTCCAGAAGAAGCTGCAGTCTAAGGACAGAATCCATTAAACCTATTAAAAGGTAACTATTTCTTTGCCGTGTGAGTAGACCTGGGGAGCAAACCACAGTACCACTTAGTTGAAACTTCAGTGGTGGCCTACCAGTTTGCCTGTAGTTGATGATCAGGTCTCGATACTTCCCTGGGAATGCAGTAGTTCATCTAAACCATGGAAAGAACGATGCAGATGGCAAGAGCTAAGGATTTGGATGGATTTTTCCTTGTCAGATAATAAAGTAGGGGAAATGTCTGTAATTAGTTTGGAGAAGTCAACCTCAACAAAACCATAGTCAGAGCGATTGGGAGAGCAGGAGAGTGTTCTGCAGGGCCATGGCAGATTGCTGTATCTCTGATTCATGGCTGAAGAGTGATGTGGCCAGCAGACACATCTGAGAAGAGGCAGCAAGGCACCCAGAGTATCGGCTGCGAGATTATAATGAGAGTCTTTATTCTGTCTAATCCTAAAGATGAGACCATTTTACCTGTATTAGCTGGCACAAGAATTGCATGTTCCTTAGAAGAAGATACGATATACCTGAATGTTGGACTCTACTATTGCAGAAAGCAAACTGTGGGTTGAGTTTTGCAGGCTCTTCGTGGCCAATATGACCACGTATTATCACTCCTGCTAGAGAGATGCTAAGGCTAGGAGTACTGCCAAGTAACTCTGGGGATTAGAAACCTATCCAATAGGTAGCACACTAATTAGCTCTCGCTAATGTTCCTCTTTGATTTTCTGTGTCCTCCAGGAAAATTTTACTTGCTTCAAGCCTTTGGATTTGGTGTTTCAGAAGGGAAAGGTGCTTGTCCACAAGTGAACCTAGTTGAGGTAACTCAGTTTCTGAGGTCTTTGGATAAAGGCTTGATTCATTTTGCAGAGGATCTCTTTAGTGATCATTTCAGAAAGCTTCCAATAGCACCTGGCACAAGGGTTACTGGAAAACACTTAACATCTCGTTAGCTCTGCTCATTGCAGGGGAAACGTTGAGTCTCCCTGTTACTGTAGTAAAATTTGGTAAAATAATAATGTCTGCTTTCGAGCCCTTCCTGAAAGTGTCATGTGTTGCTTCGGTAGTTAATCATATCAAATAATCATATCAAATACTTCAAACTGAGAAAAAAGTATCTTTCTGGAGAATAGTGAGACACTACAGAAAAGCACAAATATTTGCATTGGAAAGAATATTATTAATAACTCATATTCTTCCAAGAAATGTAACATTTCAGTGCCTGCTGATCTTTGTTGTTTAAATCAATGTAGTGGTCTGTACGAGTTAAGCTTCCTAACTAAATTATTAAGTGTAATTAAACTAAGAAATGCATAGCAGAAGACCCCAATTTGTGTGGAGAGATAAATGGGATCTGTAGCAGAGGAAAAATACACTTTATGTGAGGCTGGCTCATGAAGTATTTTGCATTTAGCATAAACAGTCTCCTGGCTACTCTGTTGTGTAGATTCCTAATCTCATTTAATTCAATTTACTTTCCTCCTGTGGGCAGCTATAGCACCTTTTGCACCAGCTTTAAGGGCTATAAATCCTGCATTCATCTAGCCAGCTACTCTTTTCCCTGGGGGCTTGAGGGAAAACTTAGATCTTAGAGCGCGCGAAAAGGGGTACTTTGACCTGAGCTGAAGAGTTAATCTGATGAAGACTTGAGCGTGGCCTCGGCTGAGCTCTGTGCTCAGTTGTGGTATTGAGCCAGGGAAGGACCAAGCCAATGAGCGTATTCTGGCATCAGCTCTTGGAGGTTACAAGAACCTTATGTATCATTTTATGTATTTTCTTTTCATGTGTATATAATCAATTCCAGTGGCGAGGCTTGTGTTTTGGTTCATACCGCCAAGCCAGGCAATTGACTTGGCTCCATATTCAAACCTCTTGGCTTGCTAAATGTCAGAGCCTAAGTAGGGCTTCTCTTTGTACTCCAATCTCATACAATTGGCCTGAGTTATGTGTGTTCCCTGAGAGTACATGCACGGCCGTGAATACAAATCAAACCTCGTTAGGAGCCAAACACAGAGGTCAGCAAAGCAAATATTTTTGTCTCCCCAAACTACCTTTCTTGCCTCCTGGCACAGCTATGCGAGGCCCAAGCTTGACAAGTCTTCTAAGTCCCATATGCCGAGAACTGAAAATGAAATAAAGTAATAATGCTAATAGTGTAAATGCATTGACAGTCTCTGTTAAAGTTCCCCAGTGACTTACTGGATTCTTGCAGTTCTGCACCTAAGAGAAACTATAAATTCTCTGGAAGAGGGAGGCACTGGCGGGGTTTTTTGTGATGGTTTCTTCAGAGTGTTGGTTATCTTAGATTGCCTTAAATAAGGTGCTGGAAAATACAGACTCCTGCAAATAAAAGTGATCGATTCACCGTGAGATATTTAAATTTCCAGTAATACTTAGGAAACAGTGAGATAATGAACAAAAGAATGTATTAAATACATTATCTTTAGATGAGTCTTACAGTCTTTGACTGACATGTGATTTTGCAACAGTTTTATTGGAGCATGGTCAGCGATGCTATTCCAGTTGCAGCTGAACCGAGTCAAGAAACTATCACTGTCAAGATGAGCTAGCTCAAAATAAAAAAAAACAAAACAAAACAAAAAACCCACAAACAACCCCAAAACAATAAACCTACTAAAAAGTATCTAAGCTAAGCTGGATCATTCTGACAGAGCCAGATTTGGGAGTGTCCGCACATGTGGTTATGTGGCTCATGGAAAAGGGTGGTAACCCCTAATGGGGGGCAGTGGATAAACAGCTGTGGGCAGGCTGGAGGTGGTAACCTCTTAACCTGGTTCAGCTGCTGCTGGAACAGCACCTCGGGCTGTGCCCTTACTTACACAATGCTGGGATTTCTTAATAGATGAATTCTTAGATCGAAGAGCAAGCTGCTGTCCAAGTTTGCGATGGGATGTGCTGCATCCCAAAATGTATGCATAAATATACATTCCCCAAACGTGTGTGCTAAGTGAACATTCAGTCCTTAAGAGCACCAGCACATAATACTGGCTCCGATTCCTCCCATAGCCATCGTGGTTGGAGCACAGTATGTTCCAAACAGCACATTTTGCTGCATGAGTCTCAGCTGTAGATCTCGAGCAGAGAGAGGCTTCTATTAAATGCATCTGTACTTGTGTGTCTTTGGTCTGTATCAGATTCTCCTTAGGTTACTTAAACTGCTTCCAGACCAAGCTCTCTTATGCCCCCACTGCTCCGCAATATTCTTAACCCTCTCCTCACCTACCATCCATCCATCAGGACAAGCCACTTGCCTGAACCCGGTGCAGCACCCAGCACTGTTTCACCTTGCGGGAAGAGTTATTAATTGGTTAAACGTGAAACGCACAAGCTGAAATTAAGGCACTGCTCCACAAGTCTCTCTAAACACGAGGAGGAACCAAGGGCTGTGCTTTGCTGAAAGGTCATGGTGAGCTCACGCCAGCAGGAGGACAGCGTTTTGGGCAGGACTCTTGCTGGGTGGAGGGAGCTGCCTGAATCGTTCCAGGACTGAACTAGCGAGAGGCTTTGTGGAGGGGAAGCCTGACCACACTAGAAGAAAAAGGGGTGGAGGGGGAATTGGCTATGAGGGCTCCAAGCACTGAGTTGGTTCAGATTTGATGCAAAGAGATGGAAAGATGTGGTTTACCGCTATTAATACCTTTGTTTCGTTTTTTTCCCCCAGAGCATCTAAAAAGCTATGACAGAGTAATGACGAGATGAACTGTATGCTTTATCTTGAGGTTTTTCCTCAGGCTTTTTGTCCCCACACGCTCTCAATCTCTGCTGCACTGCAGCACCACAATGCCTGTGATTATGTGGATCACAGAGACCCTGGAGCAGTTAGTCTTAGCCCAGCTCCTGGGTGGGATAGGTCTCAGGAGAAGGGTGAAAATCAGACTTTAAATTGTGTATTCACTTAAGGTTTGCAAGGTGAAGCTTGTGGATTTAGGTTTGGTCTGGTGTTGCTGAAGAAGGTGGATGGCCTGTGGAAGACCTTACTCTTCCCACCTGCGAGTCCTGCCCTGGTAGCCCCAGCTCTGCACCTCATCCAGCACAAAGAGCAGGGGCCAGACCTGGCTTTCCTGGCTGGTCTTTTTTTCTAAATGGTCGTTTTAGTGATGCTCAGAAAGGCTCGTGTTGTTCAAACCTGCTGCAGTGCAGGACTTCCCTGGCACTGGTGCTGCTGGAGAGGACCACGTGCCAGAACCTGCAGAGCTGGAAGAGCAAATCGCCCTGGCCTCAACACAGGAGCTGTGAAACCTGTTGGACCCTGTATGCTATGGAGAAAGGAGGATTCCCTGGAGTGTTTGTACATGAAAAGTGGAGGAAGAGGACTGTGAAGCAGCTCTTGAGAAAGCATGAGAGGAAATAGACAACCAAGTGAGAAGGAGAACCAATATGGATGTGTTTGAAGGCCCAGAGAGGAAGCAGGGCTTTATATGCATTGTTTCTGATTGCTGGCCATACGTTTAGACCTGTATAGAGACAAGAAAAGACATGGTACAAAGCTTATATGGCTTTCCAACTTGAAAGGCTGAGGTCCAGCTTAGCTTAATTTGATTAGAGTTATTTGATTAGAACACTTTATCCCTTCCAAAAATGAAGAAAAACGTGGTCTTTAGTTGTAGAGGTACAATTCTATAGGATCAGATAGTCACCAGAGTGGCTTAAGAAGGGCACGGAGACAAATCCTTGGGGTCGTGGGGCAGCAAACTATCAGGATAAAGCAGAGGCAGTTTCTGTGCTCTGCAGAGTGTCAAATGAATGTAGTTCTTGGCATAAGTTTTCTGAGTGACCTTAGCCTAGTGATATAAATTTTAATTGCAACTTTAAATGATGCTGGGACCAGATGAGTGAAGACTAAAGAAACACTGTTAGCTCTGCCCACCTCCTCCCTGTCAGAGCTTTGCTTGCAGAGTATGGAGAACGGCTTTGGGAGAGGACTTAGGGAAGGATCATTTGGGTTAGGGATATGAGCAGAGCAGGAATACGCATTATCCCCATCGGTTTGTTTGTATGTGGATCAGTGCTGTGGAAAAGCTCTTCATGAGCTGCACGGGCCATGACGGTGGGTTACGAGGCCTGGGTCTGACCTACCTGAACCTGGAGGTCTTGGTACCTCAGCATGGGCAGCTGCAGTGCTGGGACTGAAGGACGTGTTTGCAGCCATCCCAAGGTACAAGCTGGGTTGTTCTGCCATCCAGCAACACCATTTTTCAGAGACACAGGAGAACCCCTCTCCGTGCTAGTTAGCTACTTTTCTGTGAGCAGTTGCTTCCAACGAAAATGAAAGACTAGAAGCTTTGGGAGAAGTTGTCGAGCATCTGCTGGGGTGATGATCAATTAATCCAGTGCACGACTCTTTCTTTGCGAGGCGTGAGGGTTTCCTAAGCAATGTAACGTCTTCAAGAAATGGGCCGTTTTATTTCATACCTAAAATTTAATGGTGATTGCAGCTAATTTCACACATGAAATTAGACAAAATACTTGAGCTACTTCCATCGTCTGAACTCGACAACAAATGAAAATAGCTTTTTGGAGGGTAACTTGACAGTTACTTGAGAGGGTTAAATGTGTCTCACCGGTGCACTCAGTTTGACAGGCTGATGCACTTTGTCTAGATGATAGATATGAAAAACTAATATCTCAGTTTTCAGAGGGGGTTCTGAAACCTAAAATCGAAACCAGATGTGCAACAAAAAAGAGCAGTGTATATTACAAAGTGTTGTGAAATAGCCCAAGGGAGGCAAGTAAGCAAAAACAGCCCTGTTTCTTAGCAACCTGCAAAACAAAACAAGTAACAGCTTGGTTGGCATCTGACGGGGCAGGTTTTGGTCTTTTGCAGTGGAAAAGCAGACTGGAGAAAACTTGGAATAATTCTGGAATTTTTGGTGACCCGGAAACACCTTTCTTTTCAACAGAGTGGTTACCTGATTTCTCTCCTTCCCTAGACCTCCTCCTGGCAAATGTACAGCAGTCGAGAAACACCGGTGCTCTCTTCTTGTCTTTCCAATCCGGCTACAGCCTAACATGGTGTGGAACATAGATCTCCCTTTTTTTCCTTGCTTTTCCTCTTACTAAAGTCAATCACACCCATTAAAAGCAGGTGCAAAGTGAATGTAAAAAAAAAAAAAGTAAAAAATAATTTTGAAGATTTTGCACAACTCTAAATGATGAGGTAAAGTTCAATTCCTCAAATGTGGAGGAATATCCAAGTGCGACTTTTGTGTGGAAATGGAAAGAAGTGCTCAGTAAGTAAAAAGTTAAATACATAATTAATAATTTCCAAAAGAGTATTTAAATCAGTTTCTGGAAACAGTGCTCCTTTTTCATTTGTTTTCATTCAGTTTCTTAATTAAACTAGTGCATTCTCTGAACCCCACAAATGAAAAATTCACAGCTCAGATCCTGGAATGTTATGAGATAGGGTTAAAATTCAGTCCTATAAGCAAGAGAGGCACTTGCTCACTGCAGCAGGCGCTATCACGTACACTAGGAAGCTCTACTGGCACAACTCTGTCCATCAAGAGAGTGAAAAAGTCCTACCTCTGAGCAACAGCTGTGCTGCCAGATGCTGTGATGGGAACGGGCTTCTACCTTCAAACCAGTCCGTTTGGGGGCAGAGCTTATTCTGCTCTACAATGTCCATCGTAGCTGTTTGCCAAGACAGATCTACTGAGCAAATTCTTTCTGAGAAAATCCTTTCTAGCCTAAGCAAGCCATGGGATATTCCTGTAATCTGCCTGACTCCAGGACCTACGGCTTGAAGCAAAACCTCAGCGTGCCCTGAGGTTTGTAATCAAATTGCGAGAGGTAGCATTTGTGATGGAGAAGGAAGGTGGGTGGATTTGACTTGGCTTGGTTATTTTTAGAGAGGTTGAGGGCTGCCAGGCAGCCAGGTTTTGTGTTTCTGGGGTTTTGTTTTGTGTTGTGGTTTGGTGATGGCTTTTTATTTTATTTTAACAGAATAAATTTCTTTTGGAAAATGCTGGTTTGGCAGAATTAGAATTTTGGGGGAAGTTCATCTTGATGAAGTTTTCAACGGAAATGTTGATACTACTTGAGATTGAAATAGTGACTTTCATTTTGACTCCTCGTTTCAAAGTTTAGTTCTTTTTAGCTTCTAAAAATTACTACGATATTAAGGATTAATTATAGATATGAATGGTTTGACATTATCAGCTAGAAATTCTTAATGAACTAATTTTGATCCTTTCAGCTAAAAATAACTCAGAGTTTCCATTCTGCAAAATATTTGGTATTTTGCTTCTCTGTCTGATTAGCAGAAAGGCAAATGTCAGTGTCAGAATCTTCCACGGGACAAAAATCCCATTTTTTGGCTACCTCCAGTAAAGCCTTTAAGTCACTACCGAGCTGACTGGATCTGAACCAGTATCTTCTGGAAGGGAACAAGGTTGTGTTATTGACTTCTTTCCCACATACTGAACTCGTCATTCCTCTTGAGGCTTCTACCAGTTCTGTAGGACATGAGGCCTCCTCAGCTTCAAAGTCCTGTTAGAAAGATGGAAACAAAAAATGATGAAAGTAATGGAAAGTGATCCCAATGTGATATCTGAAATAGGATATCTATTATCTGTTATCTGATCTGGTCCTGTTTCGTGGGACCCATGGACGCTATCAGGGCTCGGTTCACTTTCCACCCAGCATTTTAATTCTTTCTCTGGTGAATCAAAGTGTCAGGACTTGCCCTCTAGTGCCACGTGTCTGCTAGAATCAGTTTAACAATAAATTTTATCTCAAACAGTGCAGCAAAAGGAGAGCAGCACACTGGAACAATAAAACAAAGCAGGGGATGAAACTGTCTAGCCCAGAGAATACCATAAATGATCAAGATGTGGCGTATGCTTTCTTTCAGTGGGATTTCTGGCAGGGGACTCCCCAGCCCAAGCCCCTTAGTAGCAAGCATCGAAATAAGTATGTTTTGGGTAGAAGTGTACTGTTCTTTGCAAATGTATCACTATGCAGAAATTTATTTTCCTGATGATGAGGTGGGCTGTTTTCAGTATCCATATATTTTGGCAGGCAAGAATTGTTGCTACATACATCTTGCAGTGAGTGGAGGCTGATCTCCCTGGTAGTACGCAGTGAGGAGGGATGCAGGCGCTAGAGGAGTGGGCAGGTCTGTACATCAGTGCTGGAGTCTCCAAAGAACCATCTCTGTCATCACAGGGCAGCAGCAGAGTGTCATGGAGATTCACCTCTCAGTAACAGTGTGACCCGATTGCTCATCATGCATCTCTTTTTGTATTGCTCCATATAACTATTGCAGTTGGTTTTCCTGCATGAAAAGGAGAATAATGCTTAGATTAAAAAATAACATGACCGAGAACTGCATCCACTGTGAGGCGTTTGTCACTCTGCTAGTTTTGCTGTTTGTATTTAAACTCAAAGTAAGTATACCAGTAAGATTTGTAAGAGCAGTCCAGGTCAAACGCGGCCAGTCAGGCAGGTGCAGCTGGTGTTGCTTCGTACACTCCTTTTTTTAACTGTGGAGAGAAACTGGCCAAGTTTACCATTATCAGTGCCTGAGATCCACAATGTTTAATAAATTAAAATGGTTCTCTTCAAATTGCAAAAGCTTTTACATTTGACTTGCGTTGGCCAATAAAGTCCATTAGTGCCTGAATAAGTGGTAGTAGTAAGAGTGACAGTCATTAGTGTATCTTAGCTGCCTTTTTGTAAATCACAGTTGGCAGCTGTGGGATTCTTCAGCAGCCCTTGATCAGTACCTGGGGCAGGAAGGAGAGGGTTCCACCAGAGCATTTTGGAAGTGGCTGTTTCTAGTGCTCTTTTTGTAGGGTTGGAATGGGGTAACCCATCTGTGGTTAGCAGCTCATGATAGAGGACGTGCTTCAAGAAACAAGGAAACTTCCAGAGAAGGAATAGTTTGGGGGAGATGGCAAGTCTAGCGGTTGTAGGATATTCATGTCTCTTCCTGTGGTGTCCAAGATGCATTGAATTCTTCGCAACCCTACTGTGTAAAATCAGCCTGCTCCTGCATGATGTCTTCTGTGTTCCCCTGTCATGCTTACAAATGTCATTGGGTCTTCTCTCCTCCTCCGCTTGTGAAGGCAGGGACTAGTGGATGGTAGGGCAGACATAGGGATGCATTTACATAAATACAATTTTCTCTTGAGGCAGCTTTGTCTAAATGGAATATTAACATGCACATTTTATATAGTGGGACTCAGCAATATTTCAACTTTGATAACACCTTTGTAAACCAGGCAAGGAGATGCTTGAAGTTGTTGTGCATTGGTTGTGCTCTCGCCACTCCTGTTTGAGTGTCAAGGATTTTTCAGGGTGGAAGGTTTAGATTAAGCACATAGTGATTAGTTTTCTATTCTGCACTTGCGATCAAAGTATTTCCGTCCTAAAACCCTCTTTTCAAGGGGTGGCAATCCTCATCACTCTGTTATGCCAGTAATTGCCTTCACTTTCTGCTGGTGAACTTAAGTATCTTCCGTGATACGGTGCTATCATTCATACTTCCAAGAAAGATGAGCAGAGCGATAACCAGACTTTGTGACTCAGTGTAAAATTATTTATCGGATTTAACACCCCTGAGTGGGTTTTGGTGCTTCTCGTAGGTACCTGTCCCAGCTGTGAGAACATGCAGAGATGGACAGATGAGGAACTTCTAGTCGCTTTGCAGCTGTGTTTTGTCACAGGATGAAAGTGTGCAAGATACAGATCAGATACAGCTGCTGAAAAACAAATTGAAACAAAGAGTCTCACAAAGAGAATGGCTGCAGCCAGAGTTCATAAAAGGGCTCTATATGCTTTCTAATGTAATAAGCCTTTATTCTCTCTGGCTAGCCCTTTGAGTAATCGTAAGAGAAAAACTAACATCCCTTTTCAATAGGAAAGAAGAACATTTATTTTATTCCTAACGGTTTTAACAAACCTCTCCATGATGAATTATATATTTATTGTAACTGCATGCTCCACAGCCACAAATTCTTCCAGTCTCTTTCCAGCTGAAAGCTCCAATAAAAGGCTTCCCCAGATAAAGGCCAGAGGATTTAAGCCATGGGTTTTGTACATAGATTGATTCAGTTACTCTGATTTCTCTGGACTGGAGATTTCACAGACCAGATGAGTCAAGAGTACAGTAAGTGAAGATATAAAATATTAAAAAATAGTAATTGTGGAGCCATGTGCCTCAGCTTTTACTAGCTTCCTTCCTTGGTTTTTATTTTCCTGCTTGCCCCATCAGCTACCGCTTTTCATCTTTTTCAGTCTTCTTTCCTTCATATAACACTGAATCCAGAGGTGCTGACAACTTTTCTTTGTTCAGAATAGACGTAAAAAGCAGTCAAGTTCTTTTTGGAAAAAAAGGTAAAAAAGAAGCCGTCACCCCCAAAGAAACAATCGTTGGCCAGCTAGGCTGAAACTCAGCTGTGTGGGCAGAAGGGATTGTTCAGGGAAGCTGTGTGCCCCTGGGAGCAGAAACACTGGGGAGTAGCCAGAGAGGAGGCAGACAGACAATAAGAACTGGAAATAAGAACTGAAAATGCGGCCATGAAAGATACTGAGGATAAAGCTATGTGTCCACGGAGGATAAGAGGAAAACAGGCTTTCAACTCAGAGCAAAGAGCCCGACTCCAGTTGATCTAGTCCTGTTGTGTTCTGGGAAACAGGACCTCATAAATAAGATTACACTGCAGAAATACCTGACACTGTTCTGTGGCTAATGGAAACATCTTAAAAGACTCTGAATATAGGCCAAGAATGTGGGTCAGTAGAGAAACTACTATTTATATTTGGACCTGCCTATGAATACAGTATAATATCCAGCTGTTGAAAATACTAAGAGAAGTTGCAGAAAAGTTTTTAGGTATAAAATGCCAAAGGCTCTGTCAGGTGATGTTGCTGTTAAAACTGCAACTTTACTTTCATCTCCCATGAATTCAGTGGGCAGCTTCTTAAAATTTCCCATTTGGCAAGGTTATCTTCAATCTGGTGAGTAAAAAGGAGCTGCTCCCCGAGTAAAAACCTTGCTGAATCACAGCATAAAACTGAAATCTGAAGTAACGTTGAAAGTGAATTTTACTGTGGATATTAAAGTATTTCTTCTGTCTTTCAGATTCTAAAAAGTACCTCTCTCTACTTGCTGACTTGTCAAATCCACTTCTGTCTTGGGAAAGTTCCCACTCGCAGGTTAGAGGATCACAGGATTTTTCACTGTTTGACTGTGCATGCTGCAGGTGAGCTGTATTCACATGCAAAACCAGGATTTTGAAAACTATGAGTTCCCTATCCACAAAACACTCATTGTAAATTATTCTTGCCCCGTAAGGAACATCTGTCACAGAATTTAGGATGTGATGCATCCCTTATAAAAAGAGAGAGGGGGGGAAAAAGGTTGCAGGAGTCGCTGATACTGTGAAAAGGCTGTTCATTAGAATTTCTCTACAAATATAAGCAATGAGTGTTTTGGGATATGCAGGGCTGAGCTCCGTTTTGGAACAGGCCCATAGCATCAGCGGGAGCTTTCTGTTGGTGGAGTGGAGGACTTTGATTTCCATCAGAGTTGTGGGGTCTTGTTCCTTATTGTAAAAAATGTATCACGCTCCGTTTTCTACTACATCCATTGATGCAGGACAAAGGCTGTTATTTACAGCCAAGCTGGGCTGTAAGTTTGTATTTTTTTTGTCTAAGTTCTTTTATGATCCCAATCTATAAGAAAACAGCCAACATGTAATTCTGCACTCAAAGAAAATGACTTTTTTTTTCCCATAAATGCAGTTTAGACAGTAATTGCAGTTAGCAAAGCTTTGAAGGTGCAGCTGGAGAGAAAAGTAGAGTGCCATGCAGAAGGGTGTAGTTGAGTAAAAGAAAGCTTTTCCAGAGGACATAGGAGGCCTGGAAGGGGAGAAATTGGCCATGAAACCTTCCAAACAAGGCCAGAGTGTAAGTTTTTTGGAGTCTTCAACAGCCTGCATTGCGCTGGTGGCTGGAGCTCATGTTGATGGGCCAAATTTTGCACCCTACCATCTCTGTTGCTGAACCTAATATGCAACTTATCTGTAGCTGTATGGGCACAACCTTATTTACTCCTGGTGGTGTGTATGAGAAGGGTGACTGAAAGCAGAGTTAAATTCCTTGTATGTAGATATTAGCTTTATCTGAAAGCCTTGAAGATCTGCAAATAAACCCTGCCTGGGAACTTAGAATAAATGGAGAAAATGATGTGCAGGAGAGGTCAAGTCACCAGATCAAGATGACAGGGTGAGAGCAAGGTCCCAGTCAGGAACCTCCGGTTTGCTCCCAACCGCAGTGCGCGCTGTCTTTCATCCTGCCTGAAGGAAGTGGAAAAAATGATTTCATAATCCTTTGTCATGGGGCCGGGGATGGTGCAGATCATGTGGACAAAGCCATTTGTTCAAGTAGCTTAAGCTGAGGACTCCTCAAAAGCTGTTGAAGTCTCACGGCCTCTCCTTCCTCAAAGGAGTAAAGTCCTGCATCCAAACTAAACATGGATGGCTCCTTCCCCACTGAATCCTGAGCGCTGACCAAGATCTGCTTCCTTGTTCTCAACAGTGTCTTTTGTGTCTGAGAGATTTTGCTGCCCTTTCTGCAGGATCCTTTGTGCACAGTAGGCCAAGATGAACTAAAAAAATCATCTTTCACTCTGAAAGTTCTAAATTATTGCAGTTTGTCAAACTTTTTAAAAGCAGCAGCATTAATAATACTTGGTGTTTTGGCGGTTTGGCTGAGTCCCTCACTGCTGGTGTTGTTGTTGGTGTGTCACTGTCAGTATTTTGTACTGAACTATCTAACAGCTGTCTTGGCTTCCTTCCCCACTAAAACAACTGCTGCTTCACAAAGAACACAGATAATTTTGTCTTCCTTGATATTAACAGATCAAGAGAGGCCTTTGCCAATACAAACTCATCTTTTATTTTTACAGTCTGAGAGAGACCCTTGGTAGAATTTGTTGTTCTCTTTTATTCTGTACTTGGATACTAGTTGACATCTAATCTTTTCATTTCAAGTGATGCTGAGTGGGTGGGACATCTAGAAGGGGGATAAAAACTCTCACAAAAGAATCAAAGTCAAAAGGAAGCCAAAGGCGAAACAAAAAGCCCTGCACAAGGCACCAAAATGAAAGGGCTTGTTTAAAGGCAGAACAGTAACAGCACAGTCTTCATCTAGGTTTTAAAAGGCAGTAAGATGAGAGACGCTGCACGGAGATTAACGTTCATCTCCTGCCATGTCCACAAATTCCATGCTTGCACGTGGGAAGGATGAGAGAGTTGACAGGCTGAGAGAGTTGGGATTGTTCAGCCTGGAGAAAAGGCGGCTCCGGGGAGATCTAATTGTGGCTTACCAGTACCTGAAGGGGCCTACAGGCAAGATGGTGAGGGACTGTTTATCAGGGAGTGTAGTGACATGACAAGGGGTAATGGGTTTAAGCTGAAGGAGGGTCGATTTAGATTGGATGTTAGAAAGAAATTCTTCCCTGTGAGGGTGGTGAGGTACTGGCACAGGTTGCCCAGAGAGGTTGTGGCTGCCCCATCCCTGGAAGTGTTGAAGGCCAGGTTGGATGGGGCTTTGGGCAATGTGGTCTAGTGGAGGGTGTCCCTGCCCGCAGCAGGGGGGTTGGAACTAGATGAGCTTTAAGGTCCCTTCCAACCCAAACCATTCTATGATACTATGAAGGAGAGTGGCATCATACACCAAATGGGAAATGCTGCAGTTCCTGCTTTAAAAACCACACCTGGACAAAGTATCCATAGCAGGCCATTTTCCTCCTGCTTTACAAAGCCGCTGTCTGTGGTGACAGAGGTGTTCACCGTGGAGGTGTTCATGGTACAGAGTCTGCGGAGTGGGATACTGGGTCATTACCAGTGTCTCCAGCAAGACTAAAATGCAAACCTGTGTATGGATGATCGCTGGGCTTGTCCCCGAGTTTCTGGTCCAGCCACAGTCAGTGGCAGGCATCCTGGTGTGGTCGGTGGTGTAATACTCAATGGAAGGCCAGGACTTGGTACTTGGTACTTGCCATGGAATTGTTGGTGACGGAAGGTTAGATGCACCCACTGTCAAACAGGAGGAGAGAGTCCTTCCTGGTGTGAAACTGCCCACTTCTGTGATCACACTAGGTCCAGTTTTTAGTAAATTGTTTGGTAGATCAATTAGTTTTGGATAAAAATAAGACCATTTCAATTTGAAAGTAGTGGGGAATGGGTTAGAGGAAAATTTTAAACTCGAATGAAATTTTGGGATGTAAAATAGGGACAATATTTGTTTTTTAATGTCATTAACAGCAAAACTCCTGTCAAATGCAGAGTATTGAAGGGCTAATCCTCCAGAATGCCCTATGGGATTTAGATGGTGAATCTCCCAGTGATTCAGAGGTGACTTAGGTTCTCTGAAAAATCTGCTAAACACCTCAAAGACTTAGCTTGTGATAACTGCATGCTATTCATTTCCAGCAACGTGGTCTTTAAAATACCTTAAGTTATGCATTGCTAGTCTGTCAGGCAGAACTAAGGTCCTTTCCAGAGCACATCTCCATGTTGTATCACAGTCATCTCAACAGTCACAGAGCATGCTGCCATTGCTTCCTTTCACCTGTTTCTTCTAGAGTCATCCAGCCAAAAATGTGGTGCTCTTTCCAGATGTTTCCCTCATGTTGCCTCTCTGCAACAGAAGATTGGGATCTCTTATTTGGACTGGATGAAGGTAACCATATGTCTCAGTGCCTCGCTGGCTTTACAGCAGTTTATAATGGACATAATTGCAAAGCGGCCAGTTCAGGGGGGCAGGAGTAGCAGAATAAAGAATTTTTCAGTACCCAGGGTGAAATCCTGAGTTTGAAGTCAGAAAGGTGAGAATTTCATGCAACTTGATTCAAATTTAGAATTCCAAATTCAGAGCTTGACCTTGCATACATATAATACACATACATGCCTTGTTGTGCATACATATACATGCACACAAGTCTATTTAACTGTGAAGGCTACCTCTTAGCAGAGTTGGTCATAGAGTGTTATTTCCAAGTTATATTCTTGGAGTCATGATGGAAGAAAAGTAGTACAGCAGCGTGGGGGAAATCTTCTAGTTTCAGAGCGGTTAGGTGGGTAAACAGTAATACTTCTCACTCCCTTACTCCCACATGGATAATGAGCTGAACGTGTACTATGAGTAATTTGTTTTTTAAGAGTTGAAATTGACCCCAGATTTGAGCATCTGTACCATACTTCATGTGTTGCTGAAGAAACTGAAGGCTCATCATTTGAATTTGGGAAGGCGGCTGCATTTCTATAAAATGTAGTAAGATGAAATTATATGGGGAAAGGATCTTATGTGAAAGATGTAAGAGATTATTTTTAAGGGACTACCAGAGGGCACCTGGGCAGTATGGTATACTATAAAACCCTATATGGATTGCAATAGAAAGCATTCTACCCCTCCTCCCTTACCCCAACATCTTTCAAGCAATTCCTATTTATTTATCAAGCAACCTCATTGACTTCAAGTTTCACAAATTATAAATGTCTACCTGCAAACAAAAAAGCCATCTATTAAATTGGAGGACTGTTCAGTGAGATGGGGTTTTTTTGTTTGAGATGTACCTTTACTTACTCTAATGATAGCAGACTGGCGTACCCAACAGTCCCTTTGCATTTCTGCATTACCTGCTTGCATGTGTATAATAAACAAGTTGTTTCTTTACATCTGGTGTTATTTTTGCATGCCTGGTTAAGATGCCCACCTGTCAGATTAATATTTAATAACTAGTGTTAGGTAGCAAATAAGCAACTTGTAGATCGTGTGATGTAATCTATGTAAAGAGTAGTCTGTGTTAGCTACGTGTGTTGGTCATGGTCAGGTCACCCTCTGACTGCAAATACCACACAAAGTTGTGGCAGAATTGCTTTTTCCTTCCACTTAGAAAAGAAAGCTCTTGCGATAGCGTGTGTACCATAGCGGTACTGTTGGCACATTGTGACTCTTTAATGGCTTTACTATAAATAAAAGCAAAATATCTTCATGATATAATTCCTTCTGGAAATACATGGGTGGTGGTTTGTTAAATAGATGTTTTGCAGCAAAGTCAGGATTCTCTGCAACATTTGTGTGATACTAAGTGCCTGAGATTCCTCCGAAGGCTGTGCCAAATGGAAGAATTCATGAGACTGCTCTTCTGCCTCTTCTCTGTGAGCTGTGTCTAGTCGGAACCCAGCCGACCCGCTCGCCTCCAGGCAGAGAAACTTGATAGAAGTGGAGACCTGGCTCCCACACTGGCTCTGTCCTGAAGTCCAGGTGCAATGAGGTCCCACCACTTGGCTGTGTGAAGCTCAAGCCTATATTCAAGCAAGGGAGTTCAAGCATGGCCGAGATGTTTCCATTTCAGCACTTCATCTCTCAGGAACAAAAAAATGCAGAAGGGGAAGTACTGTCCCATCCTCCTGCACAACTGGTCTCAGGCTTGTCAGGGTGAATGAAAGGGAGCTACAGACAGGACCTGTGGAAGGGAGGTGGAAGAAAGAGAGCCAACGTCCATGATCTTCTTTGCCCCTTTCCTCACCAGTGTAAATCCTGACCACAGTATGTTCGCTCCCATGCCGCATTAACCCTCCTGAGGGCTGGTTATGTGACTGCAGGACTCCAGTAGCTGGTCTACTTGACCTTTCTACCATTTGCCATTTCTCCTGGGTTTCTTCATGCAAGTGCAAAAAATCCAGCTTGAATCACCAACTTTGTATTTCCAGCTCCTTGTATGTGCTAAAACTGAGCGAGCTGCTTCTGGTACAGCTCTGCACTGAAATGGATATGCCGTTGTCAAAGCTTCTGCTTGGCTTTCAGGTTCATTTATAAACTCTATTTCAAGTTTACAGTGGAAGCACTGACATGATCTCTGCCATGGTGGTCTGACTGAGGCACAGAAGGCATAACTTTGGATAAGCATCACTTGAATTACACGCCCGAGCACATTTTAGTGCTTAGTCTTCCAATGGTGTCTAATAACTTGGGTTTGTTCCTTATATCAAATGCTTAGGCCTGACCTTTCCAAACTGCTTACATGAAATACAAATATTGAGGCTTTTTTGAGCTTAGAAAATTATCTCTAAGTTGGAGGGAAGCAAAAAATGATAACACTTCATCTGGAAATAGGAATAAGCAATATAATTGTTTCTCTTACCTTAGTAAATATTCAGGTGAAACAATAAGTTATGATTAGCTATACCTGTCGACGAGCACTCAGGTTCTAGAGAGTAATTTATTTATTTATTTATTTTACACCTTTCAGTTCATCCCCAAACTAGCTGGATCCTAAACTATTTAGGTGCATTCAAAAATTTTCCTTCGAGTCTTGGGTTAGAAACATTGACTCATGAGAGATCTTAAGTGATGAGTGGTTTGAAACAAGATCAAGAATTCTAAGACAAGTTAATTAAGTATACTGAAACCTCTTTCTTCCAAAATCGACTTGGCCAGCTGAATGGTAATGTGTTATCCCCTCTGCCGCTCTTGCTGCCATGGCTACATTTTGTCTTAAGTCAAAACTTTGGCTTTAAGGAAAAATAAAATAAATAAAAAAGCAGCACTCTGGTATGTCTGACTACACACTAATATTAGCAAACATAACCTTGAAATAGCATCGACGTTCATTAATCTGAACACTGCTGTAGTCCAAAAATGCTCAGATCACTGACGTTCACTGCAATTTTCTTCCCTGTGCCACTATCAATAGCAGTCTTAATACCAACCTTTGAATATACTAAGTGCCTCAGACTGCCTTTAGGCAAATAAATAATTCTGTGATGCAAGATGAGGGAAAGGAGTTGAGTTTCTGAGTAGATTAACTTGGACGTTTTCCAGTCAGCAGATACGTATATGCCCTCATTTAGCTGTTTACAGGTTTTCTGCTGCGGGAGTTTGGTAATGCATTTTATGCCTATAGGTGGAAGCTTAAGGCAGATTTGGGCACTCTGGGCTGTTCTTCAGCTGGTGAAGTCATCACAGCTCAGCAGTAATCAGGAGCTCTTCCAGCTGACACCAGCTACTGCTTTGAGAATCTGTGAGCTGTCTTTGACCTCAGAGCTCGGCTCCATCTGTAAAGTAGGTTTCATGGCTTCGTATACGCGTTGAAGGTATGAGGAAGTATTCCTTGTGAAATTAAAGGTTTCAAAGGAGCGTCTTTTCAGTCTCTGGGAAAGTGAGAGCACATCCTTGTAAGATGTGTTTGTACCTAACGTAGATTTTAAGTTAATGCTAATTGCTGAATTGTGTATTACTTTGTCTTTCACTCAGCCTAAGAAAACAATCTCTAATACCTATGAAAGCAAAATTGTTAACTTCTTATATACAACCATGTTTGTCCTAATTGGTATCTGTGAAGTAATTCTAGACACCCACATACAGAAAGTTAATTTAGGATTTTAAGAATTATTATTTTTTCCTAGTGCGCTCTCAGCATCAGCTACATAAATAGATGCAGAACATAGCTAGTAAATTTAGAAGGGGCAGGCGGAGAGGACTCGGTTGTGTCTGGGTCAGCTGTGGTTGATGTCCTGGCTTCACCATGGTGGATTCCTCGGGACGACGACGGAGCCCGGTACCCATATGCTTCATTATTCCTTCAGAGACAGAATGTGTTTGCTGCTGTCACCTACCGCCTCCCCTGAGAAACCTCAGACCTGGTCAGAAGGGATAGGAATTGTCGTTCATCACTCAAATTTCTCTTAGGAGCTGTAAATCAGTCAAGGATTATAAATAGGCTGAACAAGATAAACAATGCAGTGGTATTCCTTATAGTTCTATTCAATGCACTCTAAAACTACTTTGTCATCCCATTTTTTTCTAAAACTCCGGAAACTGGAAGACTCGATGGTTTTGTAAAGATAAATGGTTTTGGTGACACCATTGACTGGTAGACTGTTTTTAAAAAGTACAGTAGGTAGGAGTACACTTCATAAAGTGTACTTTAAATATAAATTGCCAGCTTCTCTCTGCAAAAAGACATAAGAACTGGAACTTGTCCTCATCTATTGTTTCCTCCCTGGGGTATTTAAAAATGATGAGGTGCCTCGTTTCAGCAAATGCTTCTTTCTGGTTTCTGTAGCTTGCTGATTTTTTTTTTTTTTTTTTTTTTTTTTGCATTGGCTTTTGAGTCTTGCATCCCTAAACGGAGCATCATAGGCGGTCATGAGTCACTGTACAGGAACTAAATGTCAAAGTTGAAATAAAGTTTACTGCCACAGTTGGTGTGAACAGTGTGACTGGCGGTGTGTCATTCTCATAGCATGGATGTCTGGCCAGGGGAAAGCTGGGTTGCCCCCCTCTTAGCGAAGAGCATAATTCGACAGAGGTGTCACTGAACGCACGGCAGCTTCTGCCTTGATGATCTTTAAAATGTACATTTGAGGGATTCAAGAGACCTTGAAAACAAATGTGGTGACCTAAAAGGATATGCAGGGCAAAGTGCCCTCCAAATCAAGAGAGCCGCCTCTGTGCCACGGTGTGACTCTGCAGACATGCTCGCACCCCGGCAGTATGGCGTGTTTTCCCAGAACAGCTGCGTATGGATAATTGAGGAGATCTCAAACTTGAGGTGCCATGCAGAAGGCAAGGCTCCACTGGGCTCTTTCCTGCGGCGTTACGCTGGAACAGTATGTGAAAATTGTCTGTCTCGGGTCCTCATCTGACCTCCTCTTAACAGAAACCGCTATAGCACTTAATGGGGAGAGCTAAAGGATTGTGATAGAAAACTACCCCGCTCCTGCGTTAGGAAGTAACACTCGAGACACTTGTTTCGGCTCATTTCCTGCCCTAATGTCACCCCTGCCATCATGGGCTCCCCTTCTTGCAACTCATAATGTTGAAAATAGGAGAAGATGGAGGAGTCACTATGGCCTTGCTGGTGACAGCAGAGACTGGGCTCTTTCTGATACTGACTGGCCGGCCCAGACAGCTCGAGCAAACTGTTTCAGTGTGCTAAGACTCTGGTTTGTCTTCTGAAAACTGTATGTGGGGTATTTTCGAACTATTTTGAGATCTATGGCTGAAGCCTGTTGTTTCGCTATTAAGTGCTACAAAACAGAAAAAATGAAATTAAAAACAAAAAGCAGAAACAAAAAAAGTTGCAAGAATTCCTTGCTACTTAAATTGAGACTTCTTGGGATCCAGGATCATCCTTTCTGAACACTGAGCAAGCGTCGAATGACAACTGTGAATAGTCAACGATGGTTTAGGACCGTGGTTTTAGACTAGGTTGTGCCACTGTGATGGGGACTCAGCACCTTTGATTTCTAGGAGCGTTAAAGGCACATAGCGTCTTGCAGTTTGACTATTAAGTTTTTCTCTTTTCTTACTGGCTCTAAAGCTTCATTCCCATTCAGAACTCCATAAATAAATAAAATAAAATAACTTAAAAAACTCCAACAGCTGACTAAATGCCCTCTTGCTATTTTTAGGTCTTTTATGGAACCTTGTTTTTAGAATGTTATTTATAGATTTTTGATACGCTCCCAGCTAACTTGCCTCGTTGGCTCTTTGCAAATCCTCTGCACTACTATAGTACATAGCAGCACCCCGGTAAGTGTCAGCATTCCTCTGCAAAGTTGGCACTTCAGCAAGGACGTGCTAGGTACATGACCCAGCTCAGGAGGTACGTATTGTCCTACATAAAGTGTCAGTGCTGAGCCTGTTCCAGTTTTATTAATTCCCATTGCCTACATACAGCTTGAACATTGACAAGGATTCATTCTCCTCCTAATTTGTGCCTCCTGTTCATAGTCCATAATATTTCCTAAGGACAGGAGAGAAAAACTGGGAGCAGTGCATCGTAGAAGTCTGAATCTGTGGAATGAAATTCAGAGCCAGAAGGAGAGTCGTCATTTGCTAGAGTTCCCCAGATCAAAGTGAATTAACCAAATATTTTTAAATAGGAATGAGACAGGGTAGGACTCATGGTTGGGAAGCATCTTGGTAGCAGAGACTTGGAGGATGCAAATGGTAGAGATATGTGATTCTGAAATGTGTTCCAAATCTGGTCCTTCCAAAGATCAGTCGCGGTTGCGCTTTGTGCACTGGTTGGTTGCTGCTTGCTGGGACTAGGCTTGGGCCGAATGCCCCTGGTCTCAGAGAGCACGTAAGGTGCCAGGTCAGAATCTAAGCGTTGCTGACTTGCAGCAGCTGCAGCGTGGCTTGGATGCTGTCAGGATATTCTGCTTTGCTGTCAGACTCTGAATATCACATTGACTCTTTGGGCACTTCTGGCCTAAAAGAGCAAGGGAGTGCTTCTGGGACTGCGTCCTTTCCACTCAGCAGGAGTCAGCTGTCATGACACCTAAAAGGCTGGAAGAGCCATGGCTAATGGTAACAGCAGTTAGGTTCAACTGAAGGAGGCACGTGTAAGAAGCAACTTTTCCCAAAACTTGAGAAAAGGTCAAAGCATGTGGGGCTGGCATTCTGGGACAGTCCTACTGCTCATAACTCATGTAACTCTATCCGTATGAAGCCATTCCCGGCTTTCAGCTCCTTTCCAGGAGAAAGTGAAACCGTTTTAACTTTGCAAAAATACCTGGATATCACACTTACCTTATTGTAGACCACTTAGAATTTCACCTCTGTCTCATCAGACCCTAAAAATAACTAATTTTTGTCTCCAAAGTCTTGATATCTCTCCAAGCTGTACTCTTACTGCTTTTGGACCTCCAACTCTTGTGAGTCATATCTGCAAATTACATGAGTCGGGTTTCAGTGGTGACCATCTCAAATTGGCTGGCCATTTAAGGTGGAAAAACTCACCATGTTTTTATTCGGACTATGGCCTTTGTGTTGTGAGTCTTTGCCATTTCTCTTTTCTCTTATTTTTTAAAGTATAATGACATTCAATTGGAAGTTGCATTCAGGGCCGTTGTAAGGAAAACTTTGCTTGGAGGCATTACTAACTTGAGGTGTCCTTAAAACAGAAAAATGAGTTTCAAGTTCTCTGATTTACCTAAAATCGGTGCAGTTTGCAGGTAACAAATAATGTGAGGAGCCGGAGTAGGCCTTGGCAAGCTGAAGGGCACTTGGCCAGCACGGCCGTGCTGAGCGGTGCTGATGGGTATTGACAGGCACAAGCTATGGGAAGCGGGTAGGTGCCTCCAGCTGCTGCCAGGAGTTTGCGGGGACACCCAGACAAGATGCACTTGCCATGCGGAAGGTAACACAGGAAACATTAAGTTTCCCAGAGCAGTGGCGGGGAATGGCAAAGAGTGTCCTCGAAAAGGAAAGCATTTTGTCAGCTGCAGCTTCTGACAGAATGAGGATTGTGGGTTTCTGCATTCAAAACCAAATTTCGTTAAATTGGCAAGCAGCTACTAGTGCTAATGTGAAGAGTTCTTCCAAACTCTGAGAGAGGGAATTTACACCGTGCTGAAAACAGCAATGAAATCACGCTGCTTCCTTCCTTGCTGCAGCTAGCCTTTGTACTGCGCTTAACGTGTTTGCTGTTCCAGAGTAGACAGGGGACTGCTAATACTGCTTGTCTGGAAGATACGAACGTAATATAAGACAGCTATTCAAAGGCTACTGCTGTCTTGCGAGTGATTTATGGTACGCAGGAAAGATTCTGATGTGTCATGCTGCAGGGGGAAAGGAAAGCGGGACCGGGGTCATGAACAAAAAGGAATTTGCTTATCCAATTTCCGTCTCTTTCTGAATTTGATTGGAACTCACAGTTGTCAGGCTGTGTTTAAGTCTCGTCTTTACCAACGCCTCCTTAACTGCAGAAGGTCAAAACCAATTATTGTTTTGCCTCCAGGGACTTTCCTTCTTCAGAGAGACCTTACAGTGGATATTCTTTAAACCCTTTTCCCTCCAATTAAGGCAGCAAATTCCCTTCTTAGAGGGTTTTTCAGGGGGTGGGGGGACAGTAATCGGGAGACTGATAGATTTATCAATAGCCTTGAAAAACAAAGCCTGTGTGTCTCAGGAAACTTGCAACCTAATTCCTTTCAATGACTTTTCTCACTCTGAACTTTAAATCTGTCGTTTCATTACACCGGGAATGGAAAGCCCCTAATTTTCCCAGGCTACAGTTTTCCTTTGTTTTTTAACCCTCAAATACCATGTGGATCTATGCTTCTGAGTTCCTGGTGTTTTAAGTTTTTCATGTAGATAAAAATGTTTAAGTTCTCTTTTTGGAAGGAATTTACAGCTTTATGGATTGGAGGCAGTTGTGAGAGGCTGTACCTACATCAACAGCAAAGGTCTGACAAGTAACTAAGAAGTCTTCCAGACCTTCGGGGTGGAAAGGGAGAGCATCCTAAGATAGTTTTAGATTTTTCTTTCCTTTCTATTATGGACAGACTTGTTTTCAGTTTTATAGACAGTATCTCCTTCTGCTCCAATCCATTGATACCCACTAAAGCCTGTGTAGGCAGATGGCGGGTTTTTTAATTCACATATGAATCACGAGCTGCTATCACTATTCTTTTACCCATTGGAGGGGTTAAATATACTGTTTCCCCTATGTTTTGAATGTACCATTTGTTGTGGGAGAAGTGGCAGCACAGCAGACAGAAAATAATGTCTCTCCAAAGAGAAGATCCAACTGTGAGGTCAGAGGAGGGAGGCTGTGGAGGGACGGTAGGTAGAGGAAGCGATACTTTGGTATTGCAGTTGGTACAATACATTGCAAAAACGCTTTGTAATTGCTATTTGTATCAGGATGAACTGTAAAAACATAGTACTTGGTGTGAGGTGTAACCCCTGCACTCACCAGGTACTTCTGTATACTGTAATGTTAGGTGGCTGAGACTGTATTGACTACACTGGCTGCTCCTACAAAAATACTAGATTATGCATAATATTAAAGGAAGTCTGGTTTTATGGAGCTGGCAGATTTAAGACCCTTGATTAAATGCATTCACAGCTTCACTGAAGAATTGCAGAACGATGATTATGCGATTATAGGGCAGCTGCGGTCTTGTGGACTGAGAATAAGGACAGGAATTAGGAGATGTGAGTCTTGTTCTTGATCTGCCACAGTCCCGGGCAGGTCACTTAAAATGCTTTGGCTACCATTTGATAGACCTATTTTAGATGTTTACTTTTGGAGGACTTGGCTCACTCCTTTGACTCTGTTACCCACAGAGAGAGTGTGGAGTGAGTGGCTCTGATGCTCAGGTTCCATCCTAGATGCCTGCATTTAATCAGGTAATTCCTATCTACTGTGCATAATGGGGCTGATGAGTGCTCTGTCCATCAAGATACTATTTGCAATTGGTTTATAAAGGGTTAAGCTGTTATGAATATCTCAGTCATTACATAAAAGTTGAATAAGTCTCGGAGGTGCTGATAAATGGCTTATAATTTACTGTTCCTGTCTGCAACATGCACATAACAAGGGACAGCCAGGTATTAATCCTTTCTAAAACATTTATAAATAAAACTTGAATAGCAAGTGTGGCTGAAATACTCTTAGGTATGACTCCGAAAGCGGAGGTGCAGAGTACTGTTTTCCTTTGACACGGTGCTAGCCTCTAGCCCTGAGATCACATCTGGGCAGACATCACAGCAGCAGTGCTGAGAAATATTGTATTGGTTGAAAAGAATGATTCCCTTCTTACCCAGAGTAAAGAAAATCATCCAGATCTAATAATAACTTGCTAATCTTGCCTCGCCGGACTAGTGCAGATAGCGCAACGGAAATTTCCTTTTCAGCTACGGGGAGAGCCTGTCCCCAAAGAGGGCTTTTCTTTTGATAAGGTGTTGCTCCTGTCCCGTGCTGCTGAACCAGCCTGAATCAGCACGTCACCATGTGAGTGCAGGAAGATCCCGGTCTCGGCCGCTGAGTCACATGAATAACTGGAATAGTTCTGCAAAGCAGAATTAATTCCCAGAACCTCTTCAGGCATATACCAGCAGGCACATGTTTTTGCTCCAGCATTACTTTACAGCTCTGTGATGTAGTGGAAAGGACACTACTGATATTTTTAATTGAGATAAAGCAGTTTACCTGGGGGTAAAGTGTTAAACCTTACAAGTTTATTGTGGACGCTCTCCTGCTTCCAAGAAGATTTAAGAATAAGCCACGACATAACAGAGCTACTAGGGTTAAGCTCAAATCAACTGTGCAATGACTCAGAGCTTGTAGTCCTTTTAAACCAAGTGCTGCGGGGAGAAGCTTGTTATTAACTATTGAGTAGCTTGTGGTCCATGCAGCCTGTTTAGCCAGCAAAGCTATCTAAGGAAACTCTCCGGGTTTTTTTTGATCTATTATACTTTGCCAAAAAAGTCCGAGTTAATAGAACAGTAAATCACAGGACTGAGATTCTGGTTCAGCAAAGTCCTTAGACTACAGGCTTGAAATTTAGGCGGAGATATGAAATTCTCTATTGAACCTTTCAGTCCTAAAACTTGTAAATGCTGCCTGTACATTAAAGAAATGAACCCGTCTAAAACAGGGAAGTGAGGGAAGAAGGCTCTGTAGCAAATGCAGAATCCAGGTATTGCTCCAAAAAGTGGACCGGGGCGTGTGGGCTGTAATGGGTGAGTAGGATGAAACAGAATAATAGGAAAGCAAGTAGAGGGTTAATGGTTAATGAAAATGTTGAGAGTTTTTCCTTTTAAGCCGTATTTTATGTTATCTGAATAATAGGGATAAGCTGACCAGGCACACAGAGGAATGAAGAAGAAACACCACTTGTACTTCCACCTGTTGCTCTTGAATATATCATAAATGCTCTACAGTCCAGCATCACTGATAAGAGGACTGGATGACATGGCTTTTATTTCTGTCCTCTCTTCATTGTTCTAGAATATTAAAGTCAAAGTTTGTGCCATTTCTCTACAAAATGCTGTAGTTTTTAATACATGTTAGTCCCTCAGAAAACCTTATGCGGTGCTGCTCTTGACCTGTTATTTTCAACAACCATCACAAAAGAAAATGAAATTTAGAAGTTCAACAAAATAGGGAAATATGATTGACAATGAGCTCTAAGGCCAGTATTTAGCAGTCTGGATGTCTACGCTTTGTATTTTGCCCACAGATGAAAATGTGCCGCTTGCTTGGGCTCAAAGGCAGTACCGTTCCCTGTGGTCTATCTGAAATGAATGCTCACCAAACCCAAACATTAGTTCTGACATCTGTTGCTTGTTTGGATGGCAAAATTTGTGATAATAGTCAGAAGAAAGTATACAGTCCAGTAGCCATGGAAACCTCATATAGTTTTTTCCTGTTTCTTTTTCTATTTTTTCTAGTGAATGAATTGCTGCAGAATCCAGCTGGATGGCAGCCTGAGAGACTGCAGTCCTCAGCCTAGCCACAGCACAGGGCAAACCCAGTCCAAAGCAATGAGCTTTCTCTTTGCATGTTCTCACCAAAGCGCTATTTTCAGTAAGCAACTTTTTCTCAGGAAGAGTAGTTCAGTGCCTCAGGAAGAGTGACCATTCCTGAGTCTCTGGCTATGGCTAGAAAAAAAAAAACAACAAACACAGCGTAGCTCATGACTCATATCCACATGATTCAACTCTCTCCCCCCATTCCTGCGTCCTGAGCAGGTGGCCTCATGCAGATTGCCTACTGCGAACAGTCCTTGGCCATCGCTGTCTCCCAAGTGTGCCCAGGCATCGTGTGGGAGAGCGCTAGCTGGGACAGGCCAGTGCCACGCCAGGGACTGTCCTAACGCTTACACAACCGGAGAGATCATGGATCAAACCTGCACTCTGATCCTTCCGAGTTTACAGTACAGATATATCCTCTGTGAAAGCTATAAGCAGGGAAGGCAGCTAGTGCCAGCAGTGGTTTTGGTTGTGTGATAGGGACGTGAGAACAAGGCCAACGCTGGCAGTCTTCTGCTCCAAATGCTAGTTCACAGAACACCACCTCTCAAACCAGGGAACCCATAGGTAGAACAAGGATGGACGGGATTTTCAGGGACTGTCTGAGGTCATCTGCACGTTTTTGCGTAGTACCTAGAGCTATAGGATCTTGATCCATTCTTGCTGCACTGAGATGCCACTGCAATTCAGCTGCCACCTTTTGGTATACCACTGGGCAATTAAGGTGTTTTAAGCGTATCTCATACTGTCGAGATACTGTGCAAGTGTTTGAAGTGATGACTTAAATACTTTGTCAACGCAATGCATATGACAGACATACTGTCTGCTGCCAATAAAAGGTTTCTCAAATTTGATTTGCACTATCGTATTTTGCAACAAAGAGCATTTGCATGAGGGCTCAGTCCACGGATTTTTGGTGCTTATAGCAGCTTTCTGTTGATTTCAGTGGGTTCGGTATTAGGCCCCCAACATTATCATTCTGACAACAGCAGCGATGGTGCTGAACGTGCTGTTCCTACAATCACTGCTTTAAAAAAACTATTTGTTTTATTTTCTGAGAATCCAATCGACAGCTTCACCCAAAAGAAACCAATGTGTGGTTTCATCGTGGTCCTCTGAAAGCACTAGAGGAGTCCAGAAAACTGTACGGCTACTTTGTATGATATTAATGCATGTATCTTCCCATCTAGGAAGGGTTAAACAAATATGTAACATGGTTCTGTTCAGCTTTGCCTCTCACTTATTTTGTTCTCAGACAAACAGGAAGTTGAGAGCAAAATCATGATTTTAGGGCTACATGGTTCAGAGAATAGATCTGGCTGAGCAGTAAAGCTCAGTTTATGTTCCAAAATGGAGCAGGACAGGTATTTATTATAGGAAAGCCCCCAGAGTACAATAGTTAGTGGAATGCTCTTTCTATAAAATTTTACAACCAGTTTATAGAATTCCACAGAGAAGTTTGTCAAGATGCAATCTTTAATCTATTTCAGTCCAAATCTCTGTGTGGCTTCTAAGTATCTATAAGTGTGCCTTTAAATGGACTTGTCCCTGGTCACATGGGAAGTGCGTCATGCCAGAATTGATATCATCATTGGATTATCCTACTTGTTAGCACTTTGAATCTTCGTAATGCACTTTGAAGTCTTCAGAGGAAGAGCTTCATGGGAATATTTGGAGAGCCTGATTCAGTTCTTAATTGGACTGACTCACGTTGAGTCACCAGGAGATCCATTAGCTGCATCTTTAAAATCCAACACTTGGGTTTTCAGAGGACTGTGAGGAAATCAAACACCCCCGGCTGCTGCTGAGGTTCTGTAGGACTGGGATATCTGCTTCCATTGTGCTCTCTGGAAAGTGCTGATTTCTAGTCCGCCAACCAACACAACTCTGGCTGCCAAGCCAGCCACTTTCTGTGCTCTTCTGATACCCAGTTGTCCAACTGCTTGCCAGGCAGCTTTGGAAAATTATCTCCCACTCCCTGGCTTCAGCATCACTGGCATCTATTACGCACAAAGAGTTCACCACACCCACACCTTGCCATACTGCAGGAAGGACTTGGCTAACAGAAGCAAACTTAAAAAGGCAAGAAGCATTTTCTTCATTTCTAGTAAAGGCTTTTTACTCCATAAATCAGCTCCTTGAACAAAACAGCAAAAGGCAGTGAGTAAGCCACCTGATGACTAAAATAATTTAGGTTGTGGGAAGTAGCAGAATTTGATGTTGAATAAAAATCTGAGTGGGATTCATTTCACCTAACTTAAGCCATTTTAAGTTAAGCATTCAGACTAAGCAAGCCATCCAGCTCGATCTGTTGTCAGTGGGGACAAGTAGGTACTCTGAGATGGTGAGTCATCCTGTCTGTCTTCATTCTGCTGGGCTGAAGTGAATTGCCCTTTGAAGTTGCTTCCTAATACCACTTCCTAATACTCTACAAAATATGTAGAGAATCTGGGTTGGGTAGTTTAGTGTTGCTGATTGATGTTAGACAGCTAAAGGTAGGTAAGATAAAGACTAGCACTAATACGTTGCCACGTGCAAAGGACCATATTTAAAAAAAGAGAACGCTGTCTATAAGGCCGAAGACTGACTTGTATGAAAACAATTATGGAAATTGCCTAAATTGTATATAATCAACCAGACATAGCTTGTCCTGGAAATGGTCATACTGGCACTGCCAGAAACATGGATGTGGGATAGAGCATCTGCTCCTGCTTTGCGGGTATACTGTGGATGCTAGCCATTTTTCACTTAACCTCGTTCCAGACATGACCATGTACTGAAAGTGTCTTAGTAGCTTTCTTCTCCTTGATAGGTGACACTCGTAGCAGCTTTTAGCTCATTACCACTCCTTTTGGGGTAGAAAAAAGGGAGGCATCTAATCTATGGACCGCCTTGTGAATCTCTGCCCTATATGGCCCTTTCCTAGAGGAAGACATTTGCTTCATTCTGTAGCAACACCACCGCAGAATGGATGACAGATGAGAGAACAAGCAATTCCAACTATTTGGATAGTGAAGGGAAAAGAATTGGACCACTCAGTCATAAAATTAAACTTTGGCAAAATTGGCCAAACCCATATGTGTTCTGGACCCACTTTGTTTTACTTCTCTTTGAAGATCCAGAGAAAGTTCTACAAACCCCAACAGCATTATAGGGCCGCTGAAATTTCCAACACGTAGATGCAATTTGGGCCAAGATTTGCAAACTTGTGTTCAATGAAGTGAAAAAAATCCCTACAAGGTGGGTGCAGAATTGAGGGTAAGCTGCTAATGCTACAGCCTCACCTAAGGTGTGATTTTGCTTTTTCTTTTTGATGCAATAAACCTCTAAAACTAAGAAAAATGAGTCCTGACTTAGACTCACTAAAAGGACCCCATGAAACAACGTAAGTGATCAGTGACAGCTCTCTCTGAACAGCTCAAGGTTTGACTTGAGAGTAACTGTGGGCGATTAAATATTGAATGTACTAAGAAGAATATTTCCTTTGTGTTCCTTATGACATTTCTTTGGTTAATTATATCATGCATCTATTGAATATGTAAAGCATACTGCTAAAAATGTTCCACTTCTAAAATTAATAAAAATATGCCAGAAGACTAGATGTGTTATGAATAATACTAGAAATGTTACAAATAATGACAACTATGGAGCCAATGGGCCTACTCCCACAAGTAAAAATTATCAGTCATGAGTAAGAATTGCAGGATGACAACTATAGTACTTTAAATCTTTGAAACACTTCACACACTTTCACCCTAGAGACACCTTGCAACAAAAGAAGAGGAGAGATGCAGGACCTGATCCTGTACTGTTACGTCAAACAGACCTTTGCCGATGACTTCAGTAGGTCTAGGATCAAGTTGTATAATTTGCCTAAGGTTGAACTGGATGTCAGTGGCAGGATGAGCTCAGGCTTCTGAACTCCAGCCCTGTGTACTGTCCATGAGAGCATACGACCACTTATACAGCGTTATCTTTTAGCATGGTGGTGACCATATAAATCACTCCTGCCTTTCATTTTCATATTATTCTGTTAACAGGGCTAGAAGATTAGGAAATAGCATTATGTCCCTTCCAACCCAAACCATTCTGTCTGTCTGTCTCTGTCTATTTATCTATCTATACACACACACATATTTAAGAGCTGGAGATGATCTCCTTTACCTAAAACAGCTTGTGGACCATGAAGACTAAGGCTGTTTTAAGGCTCTCTTCCTGATGGCCACACTTATCCCTTCTTGGATCCTAGGAGAAAGAGTAGTAGTGGTTAAATATAGCTGGGGTAGTAAGGGCTGAAGCAGACCAAAATGGAAGGGCTTAGGGGACAGTGTAGAAGTTACTGCTTTTTTTCCAGAAGATTGATAAATGTGCAATTCTGGAATAAACCCCATGATTTGGTAAGAGAAGGGATTGGCAGAGCTAGACAGCAAGGGGAAGGGGTGGATCTGGCCCTGATTTCAGCTTCTGTTTTGGGCCTGTTCCTGCTGTCATATCACTCGGTGATGTTTCGCATCCTGGCGTTTGCAGATTGTTATTCAGGAAGAAAATCAGTTGGGCTGACTGACAGTATGCTGGATATGTTGTCCTAGGGATAACATTTGCTATGTAAGCTGAGGACTTGATGTAGACAGTGCACTTGCATTTTGCCCACACCTGCAC
Organism: Grus americana; assembly: GCF_028858705.1. Classification (NCBI taxonomy): domain Eukaryota; kingdom Metazoa; phylum Chordata; class Aves; order Gruiformes; family Gruidae; genus Grus; species Grus americana. The sequence goes on from NC_072859.1 coordinate 31,892,295, forward strand.
ACATGTAATTCCCATTGATGTGGCTGATGCTTGTTTGTGGAAAAGGCTCAGTGAAGCCCCAGGTTATTTCACTTTGCACTAACAACACTAATAGCTGTATTTCTGAGGACTGATCAAGTCTAACTGAAGTCTTTCCATAGACATGGCAGGGCTTTGGGCTGTCCCAGTGCTCATAGAACTACTTAGGGAGCAACGAGTTCATCCCTCTCTAGAAAGAAATGCGGCATATTGGCTAATTGGGTGACTTCTGCTTCATGAAGGAAAGGTGATTTTCAGAGGGCTTTAGAGAAGAAGGTGCCATCCCATAGTGGTAAAGACTTCTCCACATGGAAAAAAGTAGAGGTTTAAAGTTTAAGAGAAAGATCCAAATGAAAAGGCACAAAGATACAGAGGTGGCAGGAGAAGGGATGGGTGGAAGATGTTGAGAAATGGTGAGTGGATCAGACGGGTGGGCAGTACCTCCTGGTGTCTGGCTGAGCATTGAGATGCAAGCTTCATCGTTGTTTCAGAGCACATGAACAAGCAACAGGATTAAGTAAAAGAGGTGCCATATGCAGAAGAGGGAGTGAGGAAGCTGATCTTAACAGCTATATTTTTCTACATGTGCTATGTCCTTTTAGAACCACTGCACAATAGAGGTGCAGTTTAAGAACACTTATTTTGTTGGCAGAAGCAGAAACTGGTACAGAGTGGGACAGAGGGTACTTCCAGTTAAGAATAGCTGGGTCTGTCCCTCTGGGCAAGAACCCTGGATATTTTTTCCCTGAAATGACACGGTCCTTTTCCCTCCTTCTTACACTTTATCTAGACCCTGTACTTACTGAAAGCAAAGGGAGTTTCCATTGCGTTTCTTCAGCCTTTGCCAGTCTTTCACATCTTACTCTATTTCAGATACCAGAGAAGTTCTTTTTAGGGCTTAATTTTTGGCAAATATGGAGGTTTATCGGAACTGATTTTTAATGTGCCTTCTCCGTCCCTCTCAGAGTTAGTGAGAAGAGTGAGGTAGGGTGTGAACACACAACATTTCAGCAAGTCCATGATAACTGCCTGGATGCTGCCTTTTACCCTTGGAAAATGGAAGTTAGCTTACTTCTCTTTTCCTGAAGGTGGCTTATTTTATGTTTACTGAAAACAAAAGCAAAGCAATAAAGCCACTTTAGGAAGTTCCTTGTACTCTTGGAAGTTCATTTCTGCCCTCATGCTGCAGGTTACTGTCACCTCTTGGTGCCAGTCCAACTGTGTGTGGAGGTCTGCTTTAACTTCGATCATGGAAATAATCTGGGCTAAAGAAAACAGACACCCCCCGCCCCCTAATTTTTATTTGGATTTCTTTTTTTTTTTTTAACTTGGGTTATTTCAGTGATCCAGCTCTCCGTGTAGTTCCACAACAGTTGTCTTGCCATGTGAATGGGTGGCAAGTGTAGCACAGGGGCAGAAGCAAAGATGGGGAAAGCCTTGCTGCTGTCATCAGGTATCACTGAACCCTAATCACACGACTCCCTACCGAGCAGCTGAAATGTTTCCGTTTCACACCGTATCTTACCTCGCTTTAACTTGTTGTATTCATGACAAAGGCCTACTAGTAGCTATTAGCTGTATCTTTCTTAAGCAAATCGCCTTAAGTGCGTCTCATGAAATAACTTCAAACCTCGCTGAAGCTTTTTTAAGTTATTGACTTTAAGACTTGATCCTGCTTCCACTGTCATAACTGACAGAACTCTCCTGATAGTGAGGCTGGCCACAAAATTAAAAAGTCATTGTAAATGCTTTAATACCAATGGATTTAGGGATTTCCTCAAGCACTTTATAGTTATGTTCCCAGCTTTGTCTCTGTTTCACTGTTGATTGTCTACTGTTCTCCCTAATCCTCCCTGGGCTTTCTGGAGCTCTATCTTCCCTTCCCGCTGGCAGATAAAAATTTATTGTTGCCAGCTTTAATGTTCTTGATGTAGTGAGATCTCATTCCTTTCATGTAAATGTAGGAATGTTTTGGTGTTTTCTTTTAGTCTTCAATTGTTTAAAGATAATTCATTCAATCTATTATTCTGTTCCTATTAGCAACCTAACATCTGAGCTTTTAATTACTCTAACCTTGCTGTTTAATTAGTTAAAGCTTGCTCATCACTTTGAAAATGGAAAGTATTAAATACTTTTGCAACATGATTATTTTATATTTGCTGAATGATTAGCATCAGGATGTTTTTAACCTTCTCTTTATGTCCAACGATGGAGTAATATCCTTTGTCACTTCCGTCCAGAAAGCAAAGACGTAGACCAAAACCATCCGTAGAGTAATTTCTCTAACATCATTTGAGTTCTGACAGGGAGAGATGGAGTTCTGTGCTAGTTATCACTGTCTTTGCCTCAGCTTTCCCCACTTTCATGCTCCTCTTTCTGCTATGGATCCTTTTCAAGTGGTTGCTTAAATGGATCCCAGAAAGACTTGGGCATAGTGCTGCTGATGCATCTGTCTGTAGCAGAACCCACTTGTCCATGCCAGGAATGTATTTGTGGTGCACTTACTTTGATTTATGCATTGGGAGATTAAAATTCAGTGCACCTTGGTTGATTATAATTACAGAATTGTATCTCTTATCCAGTAACAGCACATGTGGAAACAGCTGTCCTGTGTTGGTCTTTGTCAGGGGAAGGAGAGCAGGCAGTTACCTAGATATCACTGAAAAACTAAACAAACCTCTTCAGAAAATTTTTTTTTTTTAAGGCAATTTACCTGCAAAAGAGACGTAGATTTATTATTCAATAGTAGTCAACAAGTGATTCTGATATTTTGCCTTGTGAATTACTTGTGTTCTCCAAGACTATTACTTTTAAATTTTTGCTCTTATCACTACTGCTCGTTATTTGCCACTTAAGCCACCACATACTGTTTCCTTATCACTAGCTGGATAAGTCCCAAACCCACAAAGATTCATTGCTTTAGTAAGGGACTTTTTTTTGGGGGGGGGGGAGGGGGGGAATGATTTATGCAAAGAGTTGTATGAATGCTTACAACAATGCTTTCTTTGAACATACTCCCTCCTGTAACTCTCTGTTACGAACAAATAAAAGACAAGAATATGGTTGAAGCAAGTTTAGTTTGTATGCCTGTCTACCTGCTGGTTACACTTGGCTGAGTTATACCATTGTTGCAAGAGATCTCAGTGAGAGAAATATTTGGGTTTCTAGTCTACACTGATTTTGAGACATGAAAAAATTATGATAGTAATAGAAATGAGGAGTTCTTCAGATTCAATTTTCAAGAAGACCATTAGAGACTTTTTTTCTGATATAATTTGCAATCTTTTCCTACTCAGCTTTGATAATAAATATCCCTTGAGGACAGCAAACATGAATCTATTGAGAATCTTGGACGAGGGGTTTTAATGATTTCATTTAAAGTGCTGTTCGTTCAATTCTTGCAATCTGTCTGTCTCTTTCTCCAATTCCTTATTTTTTTACTCAGAGTTCTCCCTTCCAATTACGTGAATGAACCTTAGAATTGAGTAAGGCTGTCATAGGAAGTAAAATTAATATGACTGATTTTTATAATATAAATTGGAAGCAATTACCAGTTTTCTGTCTTCATGCTTGCTTGGAAAATTTACACTTAACCCAGCAATACACCTTAATTAAAGGCCTATCTATCTATCTATCTAACCTTCTCTTTCTAGCGAAAGTCCTTCTGTGAGCTATATTAAATTTACTACAGCATCATCTCTTTACTAATAACCTGTTCGTGTATTTTCAATTAAGTTTCTGGTCACATTATAGCACTGAGGTAAGAGCTCTGTCTGACCTTTTGTAGGATAGGGATAATAGAACATCTTTGGCTCGTGTTCTCCTTTGGTAGCACAACCTCCCACTTTTACTAAAAACATCTACGGAATACATAGACAGCTAAACGTGCATGTTGCATCAAGAAAGACTATACCAGACTGCAGTAAAACTGGATGGACATCCGTTTGCAGTCTCTTGACACTAGACAGTGCTTAAACAACCTCACTTTTTCTGGGTTTTATGGCAAAGACCAGTGGGAAAATGTGAATGACTCTTAACATAAGATAAAAATATTTTATTTTGACTGATATTTTCCATATGGCAAGTCATGCCTCTCCCCACATGAACCCTAAGGAGTGTACTGTGGGACAAAGGGTGTAGTTACTTTCAGATGATTAGGACCACATCATATTTGAATTCAGATGTTAGTGTTCTGGGATTTGGACACCAAGTAGTATTGGCAATTAATGATATAGAATAATAAGGAATGTTTATGCTCCTTTCAAGCCCAAATTATTTCTGGGTGGGAAGGGTATATTTGGTAGCCAGCCAGTGTTTTGTCAATATGAGTATCTGAACCAGCTGCTTTTCTTGCAGTTCTCCCATGGTTGGATTAATCTGTTCTTCTTCATGTCTTTGTCTTTTTTCTTGTAACCTGTAGAATTTTACTGCCAGAGGCATCTGTCACATATTTTTCTCTTGATAGGTGATTATCATTTTATTTCACTGAGTATGAAAACCCCAGCTCCTCTTCAGCTCCATTTTTTTGTTCCTGAATCAACCTTTCCCTAATTTAGTTCAACAAATCATACGACCAGCCTCAGCTGAAAGGTGCCAAAGCACAAAGGAGACATAATAAGTTAAATTTGCCAAGGTGACATATCTCTGCATTGGGTCCTGTTGATATTTCTGTCTCCGTGGATGTCTGAGTGTTTAGGAAACCTCATCTGGCATGCCCGCATAAAGTGGGGTCTAAAGATCAAAGCAGTACATTTGTCCCAGATGAGGCAGGGCTTGATATTTCAGATGGAGAACTTGATCTGTGGCAGACCCTCACTGGATGCCAAGGGAACAGCTCTGAGATGGGCTCAGGGCAGGGTGCCACTCCTGCAATGATGTGACTCACAGTTATTCCCACATGGGTTTGTCCCATTGCCTTGAATGCAGGTTTCAATGAATTACTGGTTGAACCTGCTGGTAAATGCGCCGTATCAAAGAGTTGTGGAGCAATATCTTCCTCAGGCAGGTGCTTGGCTCTGAGTGCCACTTTGGAAGTAGCTGAGATCCGCAGATAACACTCACAGAGGTTGCGTTATTTCCGAGGCAGTCCTGCCTTGGTTTAGATGCAGTCCAATGCATCTTGCCTCGGAGCAGCAGAATCTAACAGTCGCTGTCTGGGTTGTTTCACCCTTAGTCAGCAGGACTCATGCTTCATCACTGTCCAAACTGAAAACGTATTCATCATCATCGTCATTGTCGTCGTCGTCATCATCATCATCATCATCGTTTGTACACCTGTCACAATACCACCTTCAGATCTACCAGCATTTCCAGCCCAGTCCACCCCTTTATCAGCTTCTTCCACAATTATGTCCATACTTCCTTCTGTGTCATAGCCTGCGTTCCCCGTATGAGCTCCCTGACTTTTTCCACCAGGCTCTGAGTCTTTGAGTGTTTAGCCTCTCTTAAATACGCATTTCAGCTTGTTTTTTCTATGCAATTGAATTTACTGCTGCACATACTAGGTTTTGTTCCCATTCTCCTACTCGCTTTCTACTTCCCTATCTGTCCTGAGATTGTCTAACATGCAAAACACACCAACACATGCTAAATAATTATGCAAATGTTTTTCAATTGCTTTCATTGTGATTTTTATTATCATTGTTTTGGTTTTATAATTGAAAGTGGAAGCCAAGTGAGCCAAAGAACCTGTCTGGGAGTGGAGCTAGGACTAGACCCTGAATTTCCCAATTCCTGTTGAGGCTAGAGCACATGACTGTCTCCTCTGTGTGTTCTCCCCTGGAAAATTTTTATTTACAGAAACAGAAGTTCTGGAATTTGCATAGTTTTGTAGCAGCAGTTTCTGCAGTATGCTCAAAAGACTGTTTTTTTATATTCAGGCCATGCCAGTTACTTTTCTGCTAAATCATCGTAAAGGAGATTACTATGAACACTGAATACTTCTCTGCTGTTTTATTGCCCACCGTGAGTTTGCTGTAGTTGCTACCAGGCTGTTCTGTTGTTGGGAATAGGAGGGGGTGGCATAAGAGAAAGCATTTCTTTTAAAGTGTGGTGCACGTTGGAAAGAGTCTCCAGAGCCATGTGTCTGGGAATTGCATTCAGCCTTGTGTTTTGGGGGCTGTTAATGAAGGGCAGTCCTAACTGCAGAGGAGGCAAGGGACTGTGAGGCAGCAGATCTCTTTCTGTAGATGAGGCAGAGAAGGAAACAGGAGGGCAAAGCGACGGAGGGAGCTGCTGTAGGCAGTGCTGGTGCTCTGGGACTGGTCTCCCATCAACGCCAGAGCAGCAGACTCATCCCTGAGGTGCTGTCAGTTTTGTCCCCGCAGCCTACGGGCTGGCTTCTGCTGCTTGGAGGGCCAGCACAGCAGAGAGTAGCAGGGCTGGCTGCTCCAGAGGTAAGGAGAGAGGGTTCACCGAGTGGTGCGTCGTCTTCTGTCACGTGCTAACAGAGAACTGGCAGTCCACTTGATTTGTCATCACTTTCTTTCCCTCTTCAGGTAAATCCACCTCCCATTCTGTGGCAACCTTCAAACCAGGGCTGAACAAGAGGACAGAATGCCCTGGGAGACAGACACACAGGATTTCCTCCCCACTGCCAACTCAGCCCCTAACAATCAGCTTGTTTTCCTGGATATAATTTTAGAAAGAACTGGAAGGAGGGAAACCTTTCCTGCAACTTTCATTTCTGGAATGAAACAATTTCTGGATCTCATTTCTGGAGCAACAGTTCTGCTTGCTAAGAGGTGAACGAAATGGATTTAAGGGAAGGAACTGAGCTCTGACCCTCTGTGCAGACACTCCTGCAACTGCTTCTGCGGTTCATCTCTCTCCCCCTGCACAGGAGACATTGGGAGGGTCTGAAGACAAGGTAGCAAGAGCTGGAACAGATCGTGCCAAATGGCACATCCTCCAGTTGCTCAAAGGGACATTGAGGAATGCCACAGTGCTGGAATGCCATGGATCTGTGGAAAGACCTTGTGGAAAGAATTTGAGGGGAGCAGAGATATCAGGCAGCCTGGAAGATGGGACACCAAAGAATTCTGCAAGAGGAGAGCTTGGGCTGAGTGAGATGCCTGGCAAGAAGATGAACTTGCTGGAAATTCAGGAGAAGACATATGCACAATATCGAGTTCTTCTGTGACTTAATTCATAATCGTTCCGTATTTTCAATTTTTCAGAAATGTTACCATGCCATCTGATTATGTGAGGCTTTCCATCTGCCATTAAAAATAATTCTACTGGTTCTTCAGGTCATAGAGAAAAGCTTCGCAGAGATAATCCAGTTTGAAAGGCTGAAGCCTAGAGTGCAAACTGCATCTCGTTGGGGTAATGTGTTGGTTTCCTTGGAGTGTTCACTGTATTACTTATTTTAGATGTCACCAAGAGCCAATCAGAACTGCAACATGTATTTGGGTTTTTAGGCCATGCATTCTACCAAAAATGTGGTAGATCTGTGAGAGGAACAGCCAGAAATGGCATCGTTTTGACACATGGGAGACAGTGATTCACTTATTTCACGGGTACATGGACTATTGCAAATATGCAGCTCTTAAAAATCTTGACAGTGTTTAAAGAAGCAGTTCGGTTGTGTCGGTCCCCTTGTCATCATACCAGCTGGTCATTTTTTTTTTGGCCATATAAGCTGAGGGCTCAAGGAACAGGTGAGCACTTGGATGGCCTGAGGAGATATAACTGTCTTGTAAGGAAGAAGCATCGTGCATGAAGCTTTAATTGACATTTCTTGAGCTGGACTTGTTCTCTGAATGAGGAGAGGACCTCAGTCTCTGAGGATGGTAATCCAGCACTTCTTGCTGACCTTAAATTGACCTATGGAATTTAAACCAAACTGATGTGCAAGTGACACAATTTCTGCTGAGAAAGTGCAATATGTGCCAACACTTTCAATATTACTTTTTTTTTTCTGCCTATTTAATCTAGTATCTGATGTGAATGGAGGGAAAAAATGATGTACAACGTATTCATTGCACCAAAGTCTTAGAAAAGAAAATGTAAATGCATGAGTATGACACAAACTCCCCTTCTGTTAACACGCACTCACGCAGACTTGTTCAAGTTGCCAAGAGCATAGTTAGCCAACCTACAGCGTGTATATATGTAATTTACTGAAGGGAGGGGACAGGTCTAATTTATGCACTTGGCCCTCAGACCATGGTTTACCTCAATACTTTTCAATGCGCAAATTCTGTAAATCTTACTGGGAGAAAGAATGTCAGCTCACGCCAGGCTCTGGACATGCTGAAAATGTCGCTCGCGCAGATGATGACTTGTGTTTAATTTGATGTTGTGGATGGGCCTGAACCAAACTCTCTTGTTCCAAACATCTCTAAATTTAGGAGTTTTTGGCATCCCAGTCCAGATATGAGTCAATAGTTCTCTGTGTTCCAAAGAATAAGTATTAGGCTGCAAAGGTGGGAGTCGTTATGTAAATGGGATAATATAAAGGAATATCTATATTAATACTTTTGTTATGCCTTGGAGCTAGAGGTTTGCCAAGGCTTAAGTGGACTCAGGATGAGCTGGACACATCCAATTAATTTAAGTAATGTGACTTTTCTTGAACAAATGTGACTCCTCAGCGCACATTACAGCTGTTGAGTGTTCCAGCTCTGCTGCATCTGGTCCTCGGAGGATTAGAAATCTGTATTCCGGTGTTGAAGCCCGCTCCTATTTCTGATGTTGTTTGGTACTAAATAAATGGGTTCTGATTTTCAGTGCTTCTGTCAGGGAAGTAAAAAATATTGTTGTGTGTTATTGATGGATATAAAAGCCCTAAGAAAAAAAAGAAACAGAATATGAAATTAAGAATTATGTGTCCATATGCAAAGTAAGTGCATTGGACCTCCCATCTCTTTCCTGATGTCACTGCTGTATTCATATTTTCTATGTCACGTAAAAGTCTTTTAAGGCTTCTCTCAGTGTAGCATCTGAATTTCTTCCATTGATGCCGTCATTAACATCTAACACGTTCTGCTGCTTCTCTCTCTTGTCCAGAGGGAAGCCATATGTGCAGTTTATCGGGGGCTCGGGTGCTGGCTTAGGCAGGGCAGGTGGAAGATGGATGCCTTGAGCTGAGCAGTTGCACTTTGCACTTTGCAGATGCACTGTGGGTTTTGGTCAAGTATGTAACTCTGCTCGGTTTTAAGGAAAGGAAGTGAGACTTAGCTCCACAGACTCCTACAGAACCCTTAATGTTGTTTAGATGTTTTGTGATTCGCCTGTCCTCATATACCAGTCTCACTCCAGGATGTCTCCCGAGTGACTGGGATTCATCACTGGCAGATAGAAGGGGAGAAAAACAGTGGCACTGAGGAAGATTATTCCAATCCCTCTTACGGCTTCCCAGACTGGGAAAGAGAGGCAGTTCCCCCTGCTCCTCCATAGCTTTCTCCATGGCTCACCACGATCTCCACCTCCACTCACCGCACGAGGCCCCTAGCTGGAGACCTTCTTTCCAATCCACTGGTGCCTTGCTGCTGTGAACCACGCTGGTTACGCTGCGGTGGAAGAAGCCAGGTTTGTCCCTTTTTCTGTGCTGTCTGAAATGCTGTGCGTTTGGAATTACCCACACATGGAAGCAGTAGGCAGTATAATGCAAGCATGGAGCAAGCACAACGTACTACATGAGGATCAGCTTAGCATGTTGGATCAGTGACACTTTGCAGCATAATACAAACCGCTGATTCTTTCTCACAGCTGTTCTCCCAAGCATTTTAAGCATACATTCGCCTTCAGCATGGAGGAGATTTACGTATTTCTCTTCCATTGACATGGTAGAAGAGACCCTCCTCACTTGCAGATTTGCTCTTTTAATAGGCATCCAGCACAAACGGGAATTAAGTACATGTGTGTGTCCAACAGAGAGTAGACCAGAACCAGCTGTAGGCACAAATAACTGCTTAGGAGGCCCATTTTTTTGAGCTGATTTGGTAACTCACAGGACAGCCAAATCTTCCTTTTTTGGAATGGGAATAACAGGAAAAATAGAGGACCTCATCTTCAGATTGTATCACCCGTGGAAGAGGAGAATCAGCAGGGAGACAACTCTCCGCATGAGGTTCTCGTCTCCCTGCTGGAGCAGCTGGAGCAAATAAGGTTCATCGTGGGCAAATGTGAGCTCATTTTGCCTCTACTCCAAGCTGGCAGAGAAGTCAGGGTGTTTTGGGCTCTGAGTCAACACTGTGATAACTTGCTCGCGTGACTTACTAATTGAAGTTAGAGATCCTTCAAGATACTGAACTTCTGTGGCACAGACGTGTTTCTCTGTCTTAGTTGTCTTATACTCCAGACCTTTTTCGAATCATAAATCTAAGTCAAATGTATTGCAAATGGTAGAAGGACAATGTGGATTTTGAGAGGGTCGGGTAAGGCTCTGTACACATTCTCACTATGGGGAGATGCAGAGGTGAGTCATCTGTGATGTACGATGACAACGCAAGGACGAGGAACACAGTCCTCAGCAAAGTCCTTTTAGAATTAGCCACACGAAAAGTTGAATCTTAAAGACAAAAGAAAATGGTATTAAGAGGAAAGAAGTGGCAATGACTGGAGCCCTTAATTTGATGCCAATGATATCTCAGAGTAAGCAATTTCCCAGGGGATTGTCAGAGATGTGAAATGAATTGTAAGAGCTGCTTTACAGGCATTTGTGGGCACACACACCTGCTTAGAGCAAGGGAAAAGACAGTGCGTAAATGTCTGGAATATTACATAAAAGCTGTCTGGTAGACTAGGCAGAGCAATTAAAATCCATCTCGCTTAAATGAACCCTGAGTGCAGGTCAAACAAATCTAATTTTTATTGTTCCTTAAGGAGATGTCTGTATAGGAGACAAAAGGGGATGCAGCCATCAGGTTAAAAAATCAAGATGCCTTTAAAAAATTAAATGTTCACAATAGTGCTACAGCAAGCTAGATAAATGATATATTACGGTGATGGTTTAAAACTAATTGATGACTAATGTTGTAATGCATTTGTAGCTACACTGATCTATTATATATCTTGGCCAAGCTGAAGGGACACTTCAAGGAGAAAAATTGCAAACTGTTTTAACCTGATGGAACTTGGGGAAAAAATAGTTACTTTAAGAGATAAATGGAACGGTTGTGACCTCCTAATGTACATCTGGGTCTTGCAATGCAAAATCAAATTATCATTAAACAGAATGTGATCTGTGATGGAATTAAAACAACTACAAACCAGCACAGAAAATTCTGTAGAGAAATAGAATAGTGCAGTTTGAGCTGGGAGCATTAACTAAAAAGCTGCCTGGCTAAAGAACTGGTATAACAAGTTGATATGGAATTGTATCGCTCTAAAATGAAAGTTCGTTTAATTGGAGACTGCAGGAAAAATGTAAGCATATTTACAGCAATTTACATATGTAAGACATTCTATAAACACTACTTAATTAGTGTATAAATAATTAACAATTTACCCTAAGTTCTGAGTAATGTGTGTCTCTGGCTCTTGGAGGGGAGATGGGAAGCCTCATTTTCCCCTGCTCATTTTTGTCATGCCTGAAGCTCGTGCCCACTGGGTTTTACCCTTACGGTTGGAATTCAGAGAAGATGTCAGTCAGGCTCTGCTTATTTTCACATCTAATTCATGCAAAACCCAGGTTTCCTCCTGGGGCAGTAAACTGGCCCAGATTTGCTTCAAAGTTTGGCCTAGGTTCAGTGAATGACTCACTTTAACGAAGGTACATCCATCTTCCTGGCTGAAACGCAATATGGGAAGTATTGTCAAAGAGCAGATGCCCCCCGAGAACCAGAGCTTACAGATTCAGGACCATAGAAACCAGAAGTAATAGCTCATTTCATCCCCTGGTTTCCTGTTACCCAATGTTAAGGGCATTAGGTGGGTGTAATAAGAACATTGTTACTCAACCCAGAGAATCAGTGTGGGTTTTTGCACGCTAAACAAATGGCTGGGATGTGTTGCTGGCAGCTGAGCTGGGAGGAGCTGCAGTCAGGAAGCCTCTGTGGTCATAGGCTCTATGCAAAGTTCTATGGAATAAATATGGCAAGAGGTTACAAATGAAGATGACGCTTACGGGCAACTTCTGAAATATGGATTACCTTGAAAAGGCTGTGATTAAAAATACAAAATACCACTGAAATCCTTAGGCTTATTCTCAACCGCTGAATTGGTTCCCTTAAATAGGAGTATGATATGAGAGAGCAGTCTCACAAAGACAGCCCTCACCACAGGTGACGCTACTTTTCTTCTGGTTATAAGAATAAGTTTAAGTAACAAGAACATGGCCAGCCTGAGATATTGTCTGAGAGCAATGTATTCCTTTATGATAATTACCTCCCAGTGGGAAGGGAAATGCTTGCAATACCAAATTGCAAATATTTTGTACTCTGAAGGGTTTGATGTTCCAAAACCCCCAAAGCCTCCATATATTTAAACTGCTGTACATTAGGCTTCCTCCTTTGCATTCATTCAGTTTTGGTTTGAAGCCCAATACAGGCAGCAGCTTGGAAAATTAGCTCTCTAGCTCAAGATGAGGTCAGAATTCTGGAGGTCTTTCTTGTAAAGGGGGACATTATTCTTGGGTCAAAGTTTTAAATTCTTCAGATCATGGTGTTGGTGTCAGTTTTCAACAATATTAGAAACTCAGTGACACAAGTACCACTGAGCTGATTTAGAACATATATTTTCTCAAAGGATGATAAACAGTCACATCCACAGCTCTGTCTGGCATTTCTTTGCCTTCACTAACATATTAAAACAAAGCACTTCTGTTATAACAGATATTTTTCCTCCCATATCAAGGTGACTTCCTAAAGCTTGGTGCTGAGTAAATAACTCTTGGATGGGCATTTTTGTAAGGCAGAAAAAGCACACAAAATAGCTTTAGATGAAACTTTTAGCTGCCAGTTAATTTAAAAGCAATGAAGACAGGGAAAAAACCTGAGTAAACTTGAAGCATGGCACTAGCCAGTCAGATTGACTGTAATAGGTGGTCAAAAAGGATGAGGTTGTATTCTGGAAAACTTGCTTCGTTCAGTGAAAGCTTCTTCTCCCTCCTCCCAGTTCTTCAGAGCTTACCTTAAGATTTTTTGGGGGAAATCTGAGTTACAGCAGTAGAATATACCAATCAGTGAGTGCGCTGAGTTAAAGCATCATTCTCTTTGAAGGCAGCCAAAGAGAGTACACGTAGAGGCGGTAGAACCCCCTGGCCTTCCTCCCCAAACCCTGCCACCAGCTTAGGGGGGTCAGTACAGGCCCTCGTGCTCTCAGCAACCACACGTAGCTCTGGTAGGTAGTGTGCCCATCATGGTGGAGTTGCGCCCTGTGCATGGGCTCGTTTCTTAGCTGCTGACCCCCGGTGGCTGGGATTCCATTGAGGGAAATGTTTGCAGCCCGTGGGATAATTATCTGCCACCCTAATTTTCCAGTCCTGTATGTCCCAAGATGATGACTTTTCAGTGTACGTTGTGATGATGGGAACGCGGTGTCAATTAAAACATGATATTTCCACGATTGCCACATACCATAGGTAAGGAAACTGTTCTCATGTTTGGATCACACTCATAAACAATGTTCCTGGCAATTCTTGGAGGGGGTGGAGATACATACCCAGTCTCATATTCCTCCTACTTTTGAAACAGTCAGATATAACATAGCCTAAAATAAGAGTGCAGTTACTATTTATCTCCTTCCTCTATTTTTTATCTTGCTTTATAACAACATTTCCTAGCTGGGGCTGACAGAAATGGCAAAAATGTACAGTATTTCCGATTTTTGTTTTGTCTTACTTTTTATTTCACTCTCAGTTTTTCAGACTGGACAATGTTTCAAAAAGTTGATTAAAGCTATGATGGTTTTATCATTGCTTCAGAAAGACAAACCGTAAAATCCAAAGGCTAGCAACTAGAATGTGATTTTAAAAAATGCTTAAAGCAGTTTCTGCTGCTTGTGCTTAACACTGGAAGGAACTCTGAATCGCAGCTGTCTTCTCTGCCAAAAGGTTTTTTAACTTTTTTACATGGATTACTATATATGTTCTAATTTACTGATGGCATTTGCTCCATTTGATTTATAGTAAGGCTTTATGATTGTCAGATTAGTGTAAGAATGCAAGTAGTAAATTTAAAATGTACCTTTGATGGCTCTGTTTACCATCTTTTTCCATGTTCTGTCTAATATTATGGCAATAGTCTAAAGAAGTTTTTGATGTGATGCACTGAATATTCTGACTCGTAAGAGAGCTCAACATTGGGTACATCATTTACCAGTTCACTGCTGTCAAAAGCTATTGCATCCTCCTTCCCTCCTGACCCAAGCTTGATTAATCTTTCCATAGTTTTGGTTCTGATACAGTTTTGAAACAGTGTTGATTTTCCCAGGAAGCCTTAAGTAAGAACCTAGGCATCTGCTTCATGCTCTTTGGGCGGCTCAAACAACTGCACAGGGGATAGAATAATCTCCCCCAGACCTCTGACAGCATCACATTTCTACTGTTTGCAACCTGCCCCCCGTCACGGTGCCCGGTACACGTAGCACGAGCAGAAGAGCTGGGGAGACTCCTGTTCTCTGGGCCACGACCTGTGAAGCTGCATGATTTTAGGAAAGACCAGGTTAGCTCCAGGAGGAGGGAAGTGTTGTAGCTCTTTTTCTCTGATTCTGCACAGGAGTCAGAAGTTTTCAGCATCAGTGTGTATATTCTGATTTCCATCTGTCATGCAAAGCATAAATCCAAAGCACTGTGTGAGATCAATCATGCCCGAAATATTTAAGGTTACCTAAAATGATGGAGAATTAACATCGAACATTTTTCTCCCAAGTTCTGAGTGGTGCAGACGTTCTGTTAATCATATATTGCAAGCTCGGGCAATACATTAAGTTTGGGAAATAGATTTATGTAACAAAGATGAAGCAGAAGTAACTGGATCCACAAATGTCTTTGTACTCACAGCTGTCTATGATTGTTTCATTACATTTCTTTTTATCCTGTTTTGCTGTGACCACCTACTGGCAACGTATCTGTAAGGAAAGTAAAAAAAGCAAGAAATTCTAATGTGAGAAATATACAAAATAAATCCTGCGACATTTTCTAATATATGAATATTCCTAAATGCCAGACTAAAACATCCCTCTAACGGTTTCTTTTACAGACTTTCCTTGTTCCAGAAACTTGGCCTGAGTTAGGAGGAAACCCCATAACTGTCCCTTAAAAGTTGAATTTCATCAGTGTGGGTAAGATGTCAGCCAAATTCTTTAATGGTGTAATTCCGTGAAAATCAGAAATTCTACACCAGGACTGAATCTGCCCCATGGTATAAAATTATCTCCCTAGAGGCAAGACTTTTGGAAACAGTATCATATTTTAATTATAAGCAGACAATTTGTTTTGGGTTGTATACAGAGCATGAAAATCTAACTGCTATAGGAACTAGCTACATATATGGTGATTTTATTCCTGTTTCTAGTGCTGCTTGGTTTATTCGTGTATGATTTGCAGGTGGCTAAATGATCCTACAAACTTCTTTTTAGGTACTTGAATAAGCCCCTGGTGAATTTAAGATTTTAAAAGATTACAGTGCTGGCTTTAGAACATCATTTGTAATTTTGCAATGAGTTTAGGAGAAAAGCTGCATGTTGTTTATATAATCTGGGAAGTCCAGATTCCAGTTAACAATCTTACCCTTGGAGAACAGACAATTATATTTTTTGCGTATTAACAGATGCTGATGGTACTTTGCCTCCCATGACTGTGTTCACTAGTTTCAAAGGGCAAATAGGATCTGCCTTTTGCAGGAAGTCCCAGGCACGGCAGCAGGACACGCTGCTTGAAGTGTGGTTGAGCCTTCAACTCTTCTCCACGCTGACTGGATTTTGGCATCACTGTGTGATATATCACCACGGTAATAAGATGTCTCACATAAGCTGGTCATATTCTATGGAAAAAGCCTTGAAAGGAAGTTGCAGAAAAATATTTAACCTCTTAGTTATTTTTCATGAGATGTAAGGTATTGTGAAATTTAAAGAGCTCGACAGATTTTCACAGCCTGGCTTGTGAAATTCATTTCCAGCTCAACAGATTATGATTTCACGATTTTGCACATCTGGATTTTGCCATACAGTTACGGTGGAAGATGTCTCTGGCAACTCTGCCTCGCAGACAGAGCAAGGCAGCGTGTCCGCTCCTGGTCAGTGCGGAGTCCAGTCCTGTCTGTGAATCGTAACCTGACTGCCCGCACCTAGGAACCTTCTGTTCCATGAGGCAAAGGCTGCAGTTGGCCCGGACATCAGCGATCTCAGGAATTACTTGAATATAAATCCTAATGATAAAGTCCTATTTCTAATATTTAAGGAGTGTAAAGGGATATGCAAAAGTTGCAGGGGTAGGTGTAGTGTGTGTTCACAGACTGAGTCTCTTCTGGGCAGCAAACAGAACATTTTCACACGCTGCTAACACGGATGAGTACAGCAACAATGTGTGCAAAGACTATTGAGCACCCATGCTGCACCGTCGGCTACTTTTCTGGCCACGCATTTGGGGAGGGGGGTCTTCTCCTCAACCTAATCTCTGGAGATCTGGCAGTCTTCCCAGAGGGGAACCAGCTGATGAAAACAAGATTTTCAGCCAGAAATTTGTCAGTATTCACAGCACAGAAGGAGAGTTTCTAAAGGTGGCAAGTCACGTGCATTTTCCCTTGGTGTATCACTGTGTGGCAACAAAGTCATCTATCTGTTCTCCCACCAGGATCACACGGTGTCACAGAACTTCACTTACTCTTATGGCACTGGTAGTGTGGTTTAGAAAGAAAAATCCCCGTGCTGTCTGGAATGCTCAACTGTTGGGTACCAGAGTCAGAAAACATCCTGCCTGCCGCGAACGTTAGGAAAACAGAGCAGCCCTGACTCAAGTGCCAAGTGGTTTTTTGGAAGGCTGGCTCCCCTGAGAATAAAAGATGTTGGTATCCAGCCAAGAGGGCAGGCAGGAACAGGCCCTGGGCAAGACACTGGAATTTTGGTGGAGCTTGAAATATTGCATGCTTGTTTGTATCGGCTTCTGACTTTTGTATTAAAAGGTGAGCTACCCAAAACTTAAGGAAATGGGTCATGAATTGATAAAATCTGAATTATTTTTCTAGCTGTATTTAGAGCTGTGTAAAACAGGGATTTCCCTTTTTGGCTGCTTTAGTATCTAAGAGTAACTTAATATCACTGTTAAAACCGAAAAAGTCCCCCAAAGGAAATTTCCTTTTTTTCCTACTGTACACTCAAAAATCCCTTCTTGTCGTTGGATATATTCAGTTGTTTTTTACTTCCCTATTTCCCTGTTTGAATGAATAGTCCTAGTCTAATGACTCAGTAAGCATTTCATCCAGAGTATTCCCCAGCTTCTATTTCCTATACCAGTGCTATATTGCTTCTTAAAAATAAGATTGAAAACCACCCTCAGGTGCTTGTATGAACTGCCAAAGCAAGCACATGTTACGTGAACCTTTATAAATCTTTTCTTCCCTTCAGTTGTTATGCTAATCAATCCCTAAGTAAGCGGAATTTTTGAATGCTCAAGATCCATTTCTGCTTCTGTAAGTAAAACAATTTGCTTATCTGCTTCTTTTGTTTTGGTAGACGAATTGGGTTTAGATAAGGTTTTCTGCATAGAAATTCTTGAAAATGCTATACATAAGTGGGAAAATTGCAAGAGAGGAGGAGGTTGTATATGTAGATAGATTTTAGATTATTCATTTCCTCTTTATCTTAATTTTAGAAAGATTTGAGAGACAGTAGATTAGATCCCTTTGTGGCTTTTTTCCCAGTGTTGCAAAGCAGCTCAGTAGCCAGTGTGGCTAGTCTCTAAGCTCCCACCTCCTCTGAGAAAAACTTAGGTAATGTGAAGTTGACTTAGTGATGTCACTTATGCTGTCCTTGGCCTCACAGAAGGATGCTGGGTGAGAATATGTCACCACAATCTCTCTTTTATCTGTGCTGAAGTTTGGCACTGAACCTGCATAAGAACTGGTTTTTTCCCCTGTGGTGGTAGAATCGTAGAATCGTAGAATCACAGAATGGTTTGGGTTGGAAGGGACCTTAAAGCCCATCCAGTTCCACCCCCCCTGCCATGGGCAGGGACACCCTCCACTAGCCCAGGTTGCCCAAAGCCCCATCCAACCTGCCCTTCAACCCTGCCAGGGAGCCAGGGGCAGCCACAGCTTCTCTGGGCAACCTGTGCCAGTGCCTCACCACCCTCACAGGGAAGAATTTCTTCCTATTATCTAATCTAAATATCCCCTCTTTTAGTTTAAAGCTGTTACCCCTTGTCCTAGCACTACACTCCCTGATAAACAGTCCCTCTCCAGCTTTCCTGTAGCCCCTTCAGGTACTGAAAGGTGCTCTAAGGTCTCCCCGGAGCCTTCTCTTCTCCAGGCTGAACAATCCCAACTCTCTCAGCCTGTCTCCATAGCAGAGGTGCTCCAGCCCTCTGAGCATCTTCATGGCCTCCTCCGGACTTGCTCCAACAGCTCCATGTCCTTCTTGTACTGTGTACCCCAGAGCTGGATGCAGTACTCCACAGTGGTTGTTTCAGCTGTCAGTGTGTACCCACGCTTTCTGATTTAAGGCGCAAAAGAAAACCCCAAAGCGGTTTCTGTTCAGCCTCTGGGGTGGAAGTGCACCCCGCTGGACTGAAAGATCTTGTCTGGTATATTTGAGAATCCTGAAACACTGGATTCAGAAATGCTAACAATTTTTCCACTTATTTTTGCAAAATGCCCTGTTGACTGCAAAGCTTGGCCCAAGTATTTGCATTTCCAGCACGGCCATGGTGGGCCATTCAGCAAGGCGTTCTGCATATAGTTTTCTGCTGGGGCTTCTCACCTACGTACACAGGCGGTCCTGAAATGACGATTCGCACTAGCCTTCAACTACAGGCTGGGCTGCTGGGCCAGAGCTTGCATCCAGCGAGGCCGAGAGACGTTTCTGCGTTGATCTCAACAGAGTGGGACTGGATCTTTATTTCCTCACCAAGGCTGGAAAATGTTCCTTCTGTCTCTTTCCCCTTCACAGACATATTTTCTTTTCTTTATAGAATAAGTCATTTGTCTTTATCTCACCATTCACCTCTCTTTTTGATTGCAGTTAATGGAATTGTCACCTTTATGTACTCATGTTCCATTTCTCAACCTGTCTGGACTTTGGCCTCCAAAGGTTACCACTGCTAGTGAAGTAATATGATTAAGTGAGTCTTTTTAGACAGATTTATGCAAGATTTCTTCTCCAGCAAGTGTCACATCTAGTCTAGTTCTGCAAAAGAGAATATTTCAAAGATGCCAACTGTCATCTAAAACCACTAAATTGTTCTGCAGTGCTGGTCGAGAGGACTGCAGGCCGTCTCAGAGCAATGCTGATTTACGCTACCTGAAGCTGTATCCCCACAGCTTGAAATACGGGCTTTTGTTAATAATGAAAAAAAAAGAACGTTCCTGTCTCACAGAAAGCATATTTAAAATGGAATTTTCATTAGTTACTCTGTAATGAAAAGGCAAAAGGGTATACTTTAAGTGAACCTGTCCAGAATCTTGGAAAAATAGGGAGGTTATTTGAAGCCATAATATGTAAAGCAAAACTACAACAGCCACACTCTAAACAGAAAAAAGTGGTCTTGTGTTCCATTTAAGGTACGTATGTCAACAACATATTTTCAAGTTTATAGAAAGATTTTGAAATTATAGAGGATTCACTGCACACATATCTACTCTTCCTGCATTTGATACGAAACAAATTAATCATCATTATTCTGCAGTAATATAATAGCCCTTAACCCTCAGCCTTTCAGAAAATTTTAAAGGAGTAATGAATTAAGCCTCATGTGGTCTTGGGAATATGTGATAATCTAAACTTTGATTCTTTAACAAAAAAAAAAAAAAAAAGCATTTTCAGGACTTTGATTTCAGAGGCTGGAGAAGTTGTAACTCTTCTTGAAAATATCTTCATTTGTCACTCCCTTGGAAAGAAACCATGTGAGTGCTAGAGAAGTGTAATGAAATGGAAAAATGTATTAAGGAAAAGTTAATATATTTGTCTGTACTTACAGACAGAAAACTTTTTTTTTTTTTTTTTTGCTATTTATTGGAGCAAAAAGACCTGGATAAATCGAGGTACTAATGTGATATAGGTGTAAAAAAGGCAAAATGGATCCCTGTCTATAACTAAAAGGGTGCATAGGTAATTATTATTGCCACTGTATAGTCATTAGCAAGACATTGTTTTGAACATGATGCATTATGTTGGAGTATGAGCACTCATGTTCAGAAAAGATGAATTCTGACTGAAACAAGTGCAGAGAAAGCTTATTAGATAATCCAAAACTTGTTGTTGTGAAAGAAAATGTTAACGGTTAACATTTAACTTAGCAAAAGTAAAGAAGGGATTCAAATGGTGTCTACAAATGCACTGTCGGAGGATAACAAGTATTATTTATATTAAAAGAGAGCGTTGGCAATTTATGAATATACGGAGGACATAAATAATGAAATTTGTTTTTAATGAACAGAGTAATAGGATTCTGGAACAAAAGAGCCAAGAAGGGAGATAGTTGGGAGTGTGAAGAGCAAGAGCTATAAAGCAGAGCTCAGCATGCATATGGAAAGGTTTATAGGATTGGATTGTCAGAGGTGGTAGAAGCACACTCAGGACTGCTTCTCTGGGCTTCATTTTACTGCTTTTCACTTGAACAAAACATTTTGGTATAACTGCAGTCACAGTACTTTGCTTTGGGTTACTGAACTAAGGTGAAACAGCTTGTTTGTGTCTCTGAACTTTACGCTTTACGCTTTCTCCCTGTGGCGCAGTTCCCTGGTCAGTGGTAGCCTTACACTACGGTTTGTTCCTGTGGGCCAGGTGCCCGCATGCCTGGACCGCTCTGACGCCGAGTGGGATGTACACGTCTCAGAGGAGATAAATTTGCATCCCACTGCAGGAGGTGCAGACTTCCTGAGGAGCAAAGCTGAGCGTGAGAGCACACACCCCCACCGTGCAACAAGCTGACTGGGAATTACAGTCAGGAGGGTGGTATTTTTAAGGGGGGGGAAAAAAAAATCTATCAAAGCAAAGCATTTGGACTAAAGCAAGAAAATTCAAAATACTTCAGTTTGGGTCAAATGTCCTTTCCTACCCCACCTAGACACAAGGTATTCCCAATGGAAAGTTGATTTTCACCCAGATTTCAATTTTGTAGAAGTGGTGTTTTCCATCAGAAAATCATTCCAACGGAAAATTACTAACTGGGTCTAATACAAAGTGACTAGCGAAGTTCTCAAAATGATTCAGTGGCGAAGCTGGAATGAGAACCCACAGCTCCTGACCACGAACCCTGTGCTCTAAACCACGAGACAACACTCATCTTTCCCTGAGCAAGGTCGTTCCTGCATTATTTCTGCCTGGGCCAAAGCGGGAAAACTCTGGAAATGTTGCAAGACTTTTTTGCTACAAGATTTCTTGCCGTAGAATATTTGGGGGATAACAGGAAGAATTCCTGGTGGCTTCCTGGAGCCTCCTGAGAAGTGGTTGGACATGGTGGGAGTGTGAGGGTTTCCATCAGCTCCTCCCTAGGTGGGTTGTGGAGGGACATGGTGGTGTCTGGTCCTTCCCACCGCTGGAGCCTGCAGCCACTGCCAGCACACCTCTCTCTCTCTTTTCAAGACATGCTTCAAAATGACAAGCAGATCCTACTGCCCTGTCCTCCGTTTTAAGCGAACCTTAAATAAACTCAGGGTTTATTCCTCACATCAGGAATTTTCCAACTTTTCAGGTAAAACTCTCAAACTGAGTAACCCCCTGCAGAAAATCTAATTCATGTCTTGCAGTCCTGTTTTATTTAAGAAGTGATTATGTATTTATAGTTCAAGGTGGGAGATGTTTCAGACTGTCCTTGGTCCAGACATACCCTTCTGCTTGTTTCCTTGTATGTATTCTTCCCCTGGCTCTTGGTGTGGTTTCTTGCAAGCTAAATGCTTCTGCGACCCCCAATATTTCTGCAGTCTTGTAGGGCAGCAGAGCTGTGGCTGAGAAAAACGATTTAGCAACAACTCCTTTGACAAAAAGAGCCAAACCTCCTCCTCGTTTCTGTTTTATTTGCTTTTAAATAAGGGAGAAATACGATTCCCTTTCCGAGGCAAAAATACTCGTATCAGTTGAATTCCTGACAGGGCACAGTGCACGCTCGGCTTTCCAGGGCAGTGCAGCTTGACAGCTATACCTAACACACAGCAGATCCCTTTAACAGCGCTCGGGGCGAGCTCCACACGCGGGCCCCCAAATGCAAACCAGATGCCGGCACAGGCCGGCGCAGCCCTTCAAAGGCGAGCGGGGGAGGCTCGGCCGCTCCCGCCTCCCCTTCCCCGCCCCAATGGGGGACGGCAGCGCAAGCGCGGCCAGACCGGGCCGGGCCCAGGGAGACGGGGCGGGGGGGGGAGCGCGGCGGGTTTCCCGGCAGCGGCCGGCGGTCAGGAAATTGCCCTGTCAGGAAAAGCGCGGTTTCTGTAGCCCGCTCCCTGCGCAGCTAATATAGTGTTTCAGTTTGGACAAGTAAGTGACTGGCGCTCGTCGAGCTCCGGTGGCGACTGGCCGCGGCCGGGCGGGCTCCCCCTCAGCCAGGCGAGGCGGGCGCCGCCCGTGAGGGGAACGTGCTCCCTCAGCCCCGCGCGCGCCGCCGCTGGCCGTTACGGCCGTTAACGGTAGCGGCCCGGCCCTGCCTTGCCTGCTAGGCCCTGGCGAGCTCTCTCTCTGGAGCTCAGCGCTGAAAGCGGAACGCGGTGATATTCGGAAAACTCCCCTGTTCATGAGGTGCTGCTGGCTGAGAAACCCTGTCGCGTTTGCGGTTTTTTTTTTAATTAAAAAACCCTGTGGTGCCCGTGTGTAACACCCCCCTCCAGCCTTTTCCCCAGGGAAGCCCTCTCGCTGCACTGCCAGGCCGCATGCCGCTTGTCCAGGGCACGCGTTGGCAGTGCAATTAAATTGCTCTGAATCAGTTTCAGAGCCTGTTTTTTGCATAGCTGGTGGGACGTTATAGAATTTACATTCTCATCTCCTTGCCTGGCTTCCCGAAGTTTGCTTTTATTGATGTTTCTCAACAGCACAGCCTATATATAACGCCTAAATTTAATGAGAATGGGTCTGCCCTTTTTCACAGACCTTTGCGCTGACAGGCCCCAGGCAGCGCGGGGGTGCGCAGTGCTTGCAGAGGCACTGGAGGCTTTGCAGGGCTGGGGTAGACATACTGCTTCCTCTCAGTGCCTCCTGCAGATCATGGTGTAGGAGTCACCATTTTCCCTGCAGCCTTTCCCTGAGCTTTAAATGGCAGCACTCAGGTGACCTGACGCAGGCAGTTGGGACACGTACATCACTTACATACTTGCTTAATCCTCCAGATCCCTGGGAGATTTCCTTAAATGTATTTCTTGCCCTTACTCAAGTGGTAGTTTCCAGTCTTGTATTGCTGGCACTGGTGTCCTCTCACTCCTTGCTTCCACTGCTGCCTCCTTCCTGTTCTCCCCTTCCTCTTCTCCCGTCTTCTTGCAGCTCCTTTTTCTCACACCTTTGCGGCACTGTCTCCTTTGCATGGCAGTTGCTCCTGCGTTCTCATAAGGCTTGTGGGCTGGCATGGAGCCCACCCCAACAACCTGGTGGAGTTTACTAGTGCTCTGCTCCAGACCTCCCCATAATGGCTGTGTTCCTCACTGGTGACGTGCTCTGCACTGGTTAGGAACTGGTGACCTTGCAGATTCTTTTTCTACTGAGGTGCCTGGGACTTGTTAGCTAGTTTAGTAAATTTAGCATCAGTGCTGCTTCTCTGGAGAAATAAATGTCAGGGAAGGAGAGGAGAGGGCTTTCTCATCTCTGAGGTTCTTAGAAAGTAATAGACACATTACTGTGAAGGTGGTCTCCTCCTTTTTCATCCTCATGTATTCCCTCATCCTGGAAGACTGTTCACTTAATTTATTGAAATTAACTTTTTTCTAAATGTACTTAAATATAGTACAAAAACATACTGAAATTTTGAAGTGTCTTCAAATGTTAATCGCTCCCATTCCTTTAGCAATATGTATTGGGATATGTTAAAAAAAAAGAAAAAAAAAACAGCTTGCTTTGTTTGTTTGTTTGTTTGTTTGTTTGTTTTCCTGGGAAGAGTGCCTAGGATAGGAGGATGAAAGAGGAAAACAGGGAATTGGGTTCTTGTAGGGACAGCTGTTCCCAGCTGTAAGAATCAGGGCAGAAATAAATTTATAGTGTCAGGAGAGACTAAATAAGCTAGTATTACGCTGGGAAGATTTTATGTGTATTCTTAGCCACTTTTGTTAGTCTGTTCTGTGTTTCTAATAGTCCTCAGCTAAATTATCATTTTAAAATGTTGGTTCTTTTGAAAAAAAAAAAAAAAAAGTCCTCTTCCCAAATAAGGGTTCTTACCCATTTTGTTTCTTGTCCTTCCTCAACAAGTCTGCCTTTTCTCTTTCCATAAGCCATTCTTCCTTTAAGCATTCTTTTGATTCTGTTAGAGGTTGATCTGTTTCCTGAGAACTAGTAGATTTACATGAGAGGATCAGAATAGCTCTCCTGTGTGTTCCTGTTTTGTATCTTGGGCTTTTCTAATGACTCATGTTGAAATTTTTCCCTGATACCTGCTGCTGGAATATCAAAGAGCCTGATGGGCAAAATCGACAGTATTGGCACGGCCTTGGTAGAAATGTGTTTCTGAGCTTCATTTTTAAAGGGAAATCTCTGATCAGCATTGTCTGGGTTTTTGGTTCTTATTACCTTCTGGTTGGTGTCTTGAGCTGCCTTTGACTTCCCCTCTGCATTTCCACATGTGAAAGGGAAAGTACTCAGAGTACATAAAATAAAGTTTGAAAATTTGTGACCTTCAGCTGTGTGAGGCAAGCAAGCTTGCAAGCTCTTGACTTCTGGGATGTTTTGAGATAATCACTGAAGGGAACTTACAGAGAAGTGTTGGCCTGATACCCTTTCAGGCTTGTCTTTGTGGGAGTTTGAAATTATGAGACTGATAGGATCATTGAGGTGGCAGATTTTGCATTGATAAAAACAAAACAAACACCACCCCCGTCCCCCCAGCTGTGTATGTAGGGAGAAGGAAGAGAACTCACTGGCTTCAGATGAGCAAATGGGATTCTTCTTTCACTGTTAAAAAGAAAGGGATGTAGACATGTTACACATGTATGGTCTATCTAGATACCTGATTTTTGTGCAGAATTTGTGTTTCTTTTAACCTAAGCTAATGTGCAACCTCATTTCCTCTTAAGTAGTTGTGACAGGAACTTCAGGGCTAGTGTTTTTGGAATTGCAGCCCAAATAAATGTTTAATTTTAAAATCACAGATAACTTAGGGCTGTCATTCTTCTCATGCTCTTACTATGCAAGAGTGAATAAATACTGTATAGTAAACTGTGGGTTCGGCTTATAGACACATCTTTGCTTCTGGGCTGTGCATCTTGAAAAAAGTGGTTTACAGCATGTCTTTAAAAATTGATTTCGCTGTTGCATCTACTACTGGCCTAAGTGTTCCAGTATCTGCCAGGAGTAATTATAGACAGTTGGTTCAGATGTTGCTTAAATGTGTAAGCCTTGATGGGAAATGCAGTGGATTTCAGCCAGAATGCTAATTTTGATGTTTTGTCATTTCATAAAACTGTGAACTCCGAACAAATTATTTTTATACTGATGTGCTGATATGTAATCACACAACTACTGCCAAATTCAACCTTGATGTAGAACTGGAATCTACAGATGTGATCAGAGTATGAGAATTAACCTAAATTGGCCAATTTGGTATCCACAGTAGCATAATGGCTTCATTTACCCAGGATTCCAGGTAAGCGTATGTACCCTGCACTGAAGCTCATGGTTCTGAGGCTGGTTTGCTCCAGGAATGCAGTTTAAAGCTAGTGCGTGTATGGTTACATGAACTGTAATTGTGCCTTTTGAAGTGCATTCTACTTCAAATTATATTTTATAATTTGAACAGATATTTTGTAAATTAACATTATTGTGCTAAGGATGTGTTTACTTTATGCTTTTTGTGTGTGCGTTTTGTTTGTTTGTTTGTTTTTTATTTGTTTCTCCATTTCCATTGTAAAAGAAGAGAGTGAAAAAAATGCAAGTCACATTACAGGAATCTGCCTCTCTTTTACAGGCAACGAACAGAGATTGTTCTTTCTGTCCAGCATGGGGTAGGTTAAAGTGACAGAGACATAGGAATAAGAAAGATCTTCCTTAGCATTAGATTAATAAGTTGATGGAACCAACCACTTGGGTCCATCCATCATTTTGGAGCCTGTTACCTCCTTTCAACTAGTCATGAAGCTGTTACAGTTAGAATTTATGTAATAATCAGATGGCATTTTTTCCCCCCCACAGTCAATGTAAACAAGATAGTGTCTTCTTTCAGAGCTTCAAGCATTCTGCAGTGTCATTTGGGACATGTCTGTCTGCGAGATCATTAGCACAGCCTTTAGGGATGCATGCAGCTGCAGTATCAGAGGAAGGAATAGATCTCAATAGGTTGGTGTGCATGAATTGTATCGATTGCCATTTTCAGGGTGTGGAGAAGAAAGGGTGCTGCTATATACCCTTTTAATTCCTTAGTTTTTCCTGAGTGAGAATTGTGTCTTGGCATAAACTAATCAACATTTCCTCTGTTTGACAAATTGTAGGTTATGGCAAGCATTCAAAATCCTGCAGATGTGTGAGTGCACCTGTGATGTTCACAAGTGTCAGGAGTTTAATCCTGAACTACTAATATGGCTGGGAGTTTTGCCACTGACTTTAATGGATCCAGGATCAGACCCTGCTTTTGAAGTGATGGCCCGGGCCAAGAGAGCCCCGGAGGGATTTGGAGTTGCCGGGTTTCCCCAGTAGTATGTGTCTTCTCTCCTCATCTTGTGAGTGTGTTCTTGTGGCTCTTTGCTCAGCCTTCCTTTTTCCTGAGAGCTCCCCTCTGCAGCTGTTTCCTGCTGTTCCTGGTGTTGGACAAGCAGTGGAGCAGAGAGAGCTGAACTTGTTTCTTTTGTGCAGCATAGTTACAGGCTGGGGAACAATTAGGGTAGCCCAGTTTACCACTGTCACATTGATAATCTTAAAGTGAGAGAGCTGGTCTGTCTTTGGTCTCACAGACTGTCTCTGACCGGGCAGCCTGGCTGCTTTGTGAGGCATGCTGCAGTGTTAGTATCGTGCCTATTGCAATGCAGAGCATATTAGAGCATGCAGCAACCACGTGCGTGCCTTGATCTTCCTTCCAAAGAAAACCAGGGTTAGCACTAGCCTTAAGTCTTCTCTGAGCATATAGTTGGGAGGAGCTCCTGGATTCCTCTGTTTAGGCACACTTTCCCAGTGTTTTGGGAACTGCCTGAAGTTTGAAATCTCTGGCCTTCCATAGCCACCTCTGTGCTCCAAAGCAGCACCTCTCAGTTGACACCTACACATTATTTTTCTACTGTGAGCAATATCTCTGCTTGCCCAAAGCAGACTTGGGGTCATTTCTTGCTGCACTGTATTGTGGTACTTATTATTGCCACATCCATGAACAGTCACAGAGCAGAAAAATGCTTTTTGACTTACCTGACCATGTTAAGATTGTGAGTTCAGCTCATCACCCATGGTCTGGAGATAGCTGCAGTGACCCTTCTGGGGACGATTCAGAATGCGATGTAATCGTGACTGCATGGAGAAGGTAAATTGCTTAATGTCTCCTCTAGCTCAGTAACTCAGGCACATCAAACAGAACTAGCAGGTGGCACACTCAGAACAAATGAAAGGGTTTTCTTGCATTGTTTACACAGGACTTTACAATTCATTAACCCAGTAGTTTGCAGTTACAAAAGTTTCCCTGGAATCAAAAAGAGCACAAACAAATTTGAAGAGGAAAAAGCCTTCAAGTTCTGCTAATCCTAAAGATAAAATTTCTGGCTCAGGAAGTACCTCTACTGTAGATAGCAGGAGGAAGAAGGTGTCTTGGGGAAGTATTGCTGAATGAAAAGGGCAGGCATATGCTTTTCTATGGCTTCTGCTATTTGTGGCAGGATACTGTACTAACTGGACCTTTCATCTGACCCAGTGCAGCCATCCTCTTCTCTTTAATCAGGGTCCAGGATGCCGTTGCTCTTTTTTGATCAATGGTAATTGGGGCTGTATCTGCCACTGTGAGTTCAAGAGAGGAACGGGAAGGATTGCATAATTTTTTCTGTTTTACTACAAATCTCTTCTAGAGCAGATTATAGAGAAAACCAACTCTGTTGTACCTTTAAGAGCTTGATATTTGTTGACACTGGTCATGCTGACATCTTTCTGCTGTTCATGAGTGAGATATCTATGTAGGCAGTAGAAGCTGAAAATAAATAAATTTTGGATCTCATTTCTTAGAATAATTTGCTTAGTCATTTTCATTTCTCTGCTAATTAGTTACACCAGGATAAACCAGGATATGTCTTGCATTATATTAGAGCAGGTGGAAGTAGTTTGGCCTGAAAGTATTTAAAATGCAAAAGATAGAATTAAAGGGCAAAGGCAGCGATGAAGTAATGGCTTTGTCTTGGACACTGAGAGAGGGGGGAAAAAAACCCATGATACAGAGAGACATTACAGAAGATTAGTACATAGTGAATTATTTATAGAGAGAAAAGGAGATACTAGAAAGTAGTAGAATATTTTCAGTCTTGTGGTGGGATTTATTGAGACTATGTTACAATGGGGGGGCAGTTAGGAAGGTTTTGGTGGAACAATCTAAGTATTATGGGACTGGGAGTTGGGGTCTGATTCTACTACTAAAATGAGGTCTCTTCCCTATTTGAAGCTGGTTTTCCTTGTTCTAAGATGTGAGAAAGCTCCACAGAATTTACTAGAGAATGGATTAAATAATCTAGAACTGTTTTGTTTTTAGTGAAGAAGCATACTTTCTCCAGCTTGGTTTTTATTTATTCCAGTTTTGTTATTGTTAACACAGTCCTCACATTCCAAAGACCAAGAGCTCCTGCATGTACGGATTTCTCTTTTGGGAAGGGAAAAGGGGAGGTGAAGTGTGCTTTTTGTTCCTTGTTTTTGTTTTGTTTGCTTTTGGGTAACTGAAAAATAAATGCTTGTTGATAGTACAGCATAGTCCCTTAGGCATTTAAGGGTATTATTCTATATTAGTACCTTTACTATTAGTAAGGGTATTCTATATTAGTACTGCCCTTCAACACAGCATTAGAATTCCCCATCTGCTCCCACTCTCCCACACAGACATGTGCTGCCTTTGTCTCTTCACATCCAAACAGGAATTAAAGCTTCTGGAAGAGAAAGGGAGTTCACTGTCTTCAAGTAGAGGTTGCTACTCTACCACAACCACTTTTGTTAGTTTACTGTAACCCTAGGAAGCCAAAGTGCTGAATTTCCAATGTAATGTCAAAAAAATGCTTTTTTTGTTTTGTCTTTCTGCAGTTGAAAAGCAGCTTTATTTATTTATTATTAATTTTAGCTTTTATTTATTTTTTAAAGCAGCTTTTGGGTTTTTTTGATCTTTTCACACTAAGATTATGAAGCCTAATTTGAGCCTGTTAATCTTTTTCTCAGTAATCCATAGAAAAGCAGAGCTGTACTACTAAAACCATACTGTTTATCCATGATCACTGGGTCTGGGCAGCCTGCAGCGTTCCAAAGATCAAAGGTTAAAACAGACATGCCAGTTCTTCATAATTCCTTGTATTTAAGCACATGATACCACAAAATCTATACTTGCTGCTGATAAATACTTCTGCTGAGCTTCGGCCTGCCTGCATGTGAGTGTGCAGCCTTCCTGTACTGTAGCTTTAACAGAAAGGTACGTCCTGGCAATTTGATACCCGTGAAGTAAGGTAGGACAGACTGAGTTTAGTAGTTAGTTGTAATGAAACAGTCATCTGGTTACTTAGTCATTCCTTTTAAATTAAAGTAAACAATGTTAAGGATTTTCTTTTTTAAAAAGAAATATTTTTGCAAATGACAGTTTCACCCCTCCTTTTTTTTTTTCACTGCCTATGCGGGAAAACTAGCACATTTGTTTAAGGATAAACTGGGAAGTCTGTGGTTTCCAGCATGCACATTTTGAATAATATTTATACAGACTATTATTTAATGGGCCACATAAATATTTATCATATGCTGTAGCCCTTTGATCATAAATGCATGTTTGAAAAGCCATTCTGTCCCTGCTGTGATTTGCAAAGAAAGAGGCTATTGCTGTTTTAGTGCTTGCAGGGAATTTTGGCTTCTTGTCCTGTTTTAGCAGTTATAGTCATGGACTAACACGGTCAAGCTGGACATGTCTTTTAAAAACTTTTTCTTTTTTCTTCTCTCCCTCTCTTTCTATTTGCAAGTTCAAATAATAAGTTGTAAATATGAGGCCCTAATTCTGTAATGGACAGACAAAGCTGTGTTGAAGTTTTGGAGGCCATTCTTTTTGACTGCAAGAAGCCGGGCCTCCTGAGTTGGATACTTCAGGGGTATAGAAGGTAGTGGTATTATCACCACTTGGGAAGTCCATAAACATGCATCATCCATCCATCAAATATTTTGGTGGCTTGTTAGGAATATTGCACTCAAGGATTTGACCTCTCTGACTGAACCTTTAGGACTTCTTATTTCAATTACTTTTCTGGTTTGCTGCTTTCTTCATGATTGTATTGACGGCAGAAGCTGTATGCTAAGACTCCAGTAGATGGAAAATCCAAACCAAAGTTTTATTTACACAACAAAGTTTTCTTTGCACATGGCAATGAACACTGCTGTCCAGATTCCAAAGAAGGAGTTTATGCTGGGACCTTCTACCTCTGAACTCCATGAAAGAGTTTCTTCATTTCTGATTTGGAGTTTCCTCTTGTACCAGAGGAATCTTCTGTAAACAAAACTGAATAACAACATTCCTCTTTAAATTCTTGATAAAGTACTTTGGCTAAATATTTTCTACCAACCTCAGTGCTGAGTTCTTAGGTTCTCAAGAAATACCTTTAGACAGAGTCCGTAATTGGTGACATTTATGACCTAGAGATGACAGTGCTTTTTGTGGATCTGGTTGACAAATAGGTGGCATACCAAGTGATCAGTATTCCAGAAAAACCCTTGGCATCAAATTATGTTTTTGCAAGCAGATCAGATCCTATTGCAGTGACGCTATACTTTGAACAGACTTGGTAACTTTGTGCTTGCTGTGCTTGAAAAAAGGATTAATATTTACTTTTAGCCTTTTTTCGTAAGATATTGAAGTATTGCTTTGCAAATCGAGGTGAGCTTTACTCAGAGAAAGACCAGTTGAAATGGGTTTGTGGTTCTTGTTTTCGGACTTAGCTCTTTCTTAGGTCCACTGATTTGCAGAAATAAAATAGTGGATATGCATAGACTGATATGTACTGCTTGAGCATATAAACAAACTCTGCTTCCTGTGCAGTCACTCACACATGCACATCCTGGTTGCTTAGTAAGGAAAAAGGAAAGTAAACATTACATGGGCTGATTGGGTTCCAGGTTTCAAATGTTTGTGGGAATAATCCAATGCAAAGCCATAATTTTAAGTGCTGAGTAGGAGGTACTATGAGCTTAATTCTCTAACATCTGTTAAGCTTGTTCTCTAAGTAGCAAAAACACATTAATGAGCTAAAATCAAGGCTGCCACACAAGGAAGAGAAATAAAAATTTAGAGTAATACTGTGTGTGTGTGAGAAGGAGGCAGGATGTAAAATATTCCTTTTGTTATTTGTATTTTGTGAAAAGTAAGTAAGAAAGATTTGCCTAAGTTTAAAAAAAAAAATCTGCTTTGCAGCTTGTGGTTTATTCTCATCTTTTTATGAGTCAGCAGCTAAAGGCAGTGCTGAAATGGGGAAAAACAGGGATATTCGTGAGATAGTATCAGGAACAGTCTTATGCAATTTCTTGCAAGTAACTAGCAGAATCTGCAGCCAGCCTTTTAAGTTTTGAGGAGATGGATTGCAAAATTAAAAAGTGAACATCATCTATTGAAAAGAATGTCTTAAAACTGCTTTTACAGCCAAGGGCTAAGAGGAAGATGCAGAGTGCTGTAAGTGTCCCCAGCTGACAGATGCAGTATTAATCACTGATATCAGGAGAATTGTCATCTTTGTGACAGAGGCATTAGCTTTTGTTAGTCTGACCAGGTCATAGAGCCATGGCCAAGAAAATAAAGTGAGCTTTCTTGCCAGTATTGGTAGGTGTTAGACTCATAGCTTGAACAGATGACCTTGCTTAACAAGATTAGTGTGCATTGCATCTAATCTACTGGGCAGAATCAGTATGCTGAAAGAGAGTAGCTAGTATTTCAGTCCGTACCACAATATGCTCTATAGCTTTGAGTTTTTTCTAGTTTCTGATATTGTTAAAAGCTAATGATCTGTGCAGCTTCCTCTATCAACCTTGCTACGGTGCATGCAGAATGTAATGTGATAACTGCTGTGGTTTGTACCAGGCTGCTTGGGCACTTTAGTGATGGACAGAAGTCCCTCATGCTAATGCTGTCCGAACGAAGAACAAAAAAAATGTTCCTGGCCCCCAGCAATGGTAGTCTAAGTATGAAATGACGGATTCAGGCAGTACAAAATAATCATATGGGACAGGTTGTGATAACAGATCTCCACAGACTAACCACATTTCCATGAACCATTTAAGGGTGAGGCAAGCTCATCCACCACCTCTTTAGCCAAGGCCTTGGTTTATGCTCTTTTAAGTGCAAATGAAACTTCATCCTAATTCAGCTGTTACACTGCTTAATTATTATCCAGCATGATGCTTAGAGTTTTCTGAGATAGGGGACTGACCTTTTTTCCCTTCTTTTTTTATTATTTATTTCACCTGCTACCTCTAACCCTCAGTGCTAATAGAATTGTAATAGCCATCAACAGCAGTGGTTACAAGCCAGCTGTAGATGTGAATAGCCACTTACATTGTGCCAACACTATGTTCAAACTGACACCCAAGGATAGATCTTGACCTATACTCAAGATGTCAGGGAAGGGAAAAAAAGGCTTGGTTTTATGTCTTGTAGAAATAAAACAAGTAAAAAACATTGCTTGCAGTTGAGTACAATTCACGTGGCTATATGATCGGCTATTATTGTCCAAAGGTAGAAAGAGAACTTTCACCATTTTCTGTTCCACTGCTTTTTCTATGAGGCTTTTGGTATACTTTGCCACTAAGCTGTAGTTATTAAAAAAGATTAATTTGAACTGTGAATAATCATATTGTTCTACTAAGCAATACTTTGCAAATCTTTCCCCCTTTGCCTATGCCCCTCCCTCTAACCAACCCATCTTCCATATACAGAGATAATCCAGGTCACTTCTTTGGCGAGGTGTTTTTAATTAGAGTCATTTTGGTGCTCTGTAAGTACTGTGTATTCATCAAATTATAATTGATCCATTCATTTTCTGGAAATCAGAAGCTATGTGTCAGCTGAATTTTGTATGTTTCAGAGGCTTAATGGCTTCATACAAGCACTAAACTTGGTACTTGTCTGACATTTCAAATACTTTGTATCAGTTCTTACTTAACATTCTCCATGCTTGATTAAAATGTAAATGTTAACTATTAATTAAGGACAAACTGAGAAATTAAGTACAGTGTACTTGTCACTGTATTAAATGTCAAATAGTTAAACATAATATAGTGAAATAAGCAACTTATTGTGAATAATTAAATCAATTAACTTAACCTCACTTTGTTCTTGTAGGTTGTCAGAGAGTAGGCAGAGATTTCCTGCGATGCTGTCATAACTCAACACATTTTCAGCAAATTATTTTCTGAATCTTTAAAATTGTGTGGATTGATGTGGATGGCTCTTAAAAGCCTAACCAGTTTTTTTGCAGGTGGTGGTTTGTAGTTAGTTTGGCTTTTTTTTTCTTTGGAGGGCTGAAAATTGGGTACCAGATTGTCACTTAATTGTTTTAATTATCAGCATCACACCACTTTTTGGGGGAGGGGAAACTGTTTTCAGATTCTGCAGAAATTCAGCCTGGCTCACTGTCTCATTCAGCAGGAATATGCCACTCACTAGCTGGTTGGTTCTGTGGGAGGCAGCAGCTCTTGGCTCCTCATTCCTCTTCAGTTCAGGGTGCAGTGGAGCCAGGTGCACCACCCCTTTCACTACTTCAGGAGTATGATTTCTTTGCATTGAGGCAATGACATATCTGTGGCGGTTCTTGCTGTCTTGTCCTGAGGTAAATCCAACCAGGCATCAGCAGCTTCCCCATCTGCCAGAATTCAGGAAAACCCAGGAGTCTCTGCATTGAAATTTTCCTTCTGTGTAAAGCACCAGCTGCTGAGTTTCAGACTGTATTCTTTCCTTCCCTTCCTATCTCCTTCCCTCTTTTTCCCTTTATGTAGACATGATACTGTATGACCGCAGCTCATTTCCTTGACTATATGAGTGCAGGAACTGTGTCATAGCATGCATATTCTTACATGCCAATTTACAATTTGCTTTTCAGGAACTTCTGTGCTGTGGAACTTATATGCAAGCATTTGAAGAAAAATGGTACAACTAGGTCAAGACTTGAAAACTCAAATTAATTAAAAAACGCCAAGGAAAGACTTGCTGCAAAAAAGAGTTATCAAGCAAAGTGCCTGTACAGCATCTCTCCTGTCCTGTTCAGCACAGTTTTCCATCATCAATCATTTTATCTGCTTACAACTTTTTTTTTATTTTCTCCCAACAGGTTTTATTAAAAATGGACAGCACAAAGCAGACTCCAGTAAAATACTACGTTGGAATTGATGTTGGGTCAGCAAGTGTTCGCGCAGCTTTGGTAGACGGGTTTGGGACAGTAGTGGCACATGCAGATCAGCCAATCCAAATTTGGGAGCCCCGGCCAGACCACTACGAGCAATCCTCTGCAGACATATGGGCTGCCTGTTGCTCCGTCACAAAGGTATGCAAAGAAAGAGAAAATAAAGGAGATAAGTGTTGCAGGTAGCTCTTCAAGTTTTGAAAGTTGAAGGTCTTCCAGTCACTGGCCTTTAACATCCAGTTCAGTGCATGCTGTGTTACTGTATACTTGTAACCATGATTTTGCATTAAAGCACATTGAGGATATGGCTGATGTAGCCTCACAATGTCTGTTACACAGGTGAGGAGCTGAAAGCAAGCATGAAAGAAGCTTGTGATACAACTGAAAATAGAATGAAAGCCCTTCTTTTGCGCTGTTAGCTCAGGGAGAGGACTTACCCACTGCCTTCAGGATTCACATCTGTGGGTTTTGTGTTGCTGGTGTGTGTTCTAGTCACAAGACAGTTCTCTGAAGAGTCAAGTTTGCTTAGAACCTGGCAATGCATATATTTAAACATGTGCATTGTGCTGCACTGGAGTCACAAAGGAGCATTTATTGTAGAGAAGTTGTCATCTGGTTTGTGGATGGTGCGTAACGTAATGTCTGTCACCTGTGATCCTCATTAAGATGCCTGTCCAGTATTATAAGACCAAAATAAATTATACACATTTGTGGATAGTATCAAGCATAAAACCAGATTGAAATAAACCTTACTCTAAGGGAAAATTTGCACCCTCTGATCCAACAATCTGCCTGTACGTGCTGGTGGTAAATTAGTGACCTTGCTTGGCAGTGCACATGTAGGCCATTTCATCCTTCTTAATAAAGCCCTAACCTGCTCCATGTTCTAAGGTTGGCTTTTTAAATATTCATGATATGCTTGGTAATTTGCAGATGGGCAGTTCACCCATTCTCTTGTTATTGATCAGCCTTTTCAAACATTAATGAGCTTGGCTCTGCAGAAATGCCCTGAGATGAAGGAGACAAGGTGGGGGGGAAGGAAGGAAAAGAAGGGAGTGACAGGAGTGACAGGGATGAACAGCTTGATGTTAAAGCAGAACAAGTCTTCTATTCTGCTTATTTGATTTTTCTCTTTGTGAATTGCTTTGTTCTTGCTCTGGACCTCTTTAAATGCAATCTTTTATATGTAAGCAATAAAATATGTCTCTGAAACTATAGCCTTACAGAGCCAATAAGAGACTGGCACTGTAGCAAGTCTAGTGAAAGTCTTTCGTTATAGTACTAATTAAAATAATGATATTTTTATTGTTGCTGAGAAGTGGCAATTTATTACTGCGTTACATTTTAGATGTCTTGCAACCTCACTTGGCACTTAATCCATGTGGGTGTTGTGTTTTTTTTTCCAGCACTGCTGGAAGCCACGAAGTTCAGACCTTTTGGGGTGGTGATTTTTTTTGGAAAATCTTCCAAAAAGTAAGCTATCCAAACCCTTGGTAGCAGAGCTTTTGAAAAGGTGTGCATTGCAGAGGTATTATCGCTGCTACAGGTTTTGATCAAGTTTGTTTTTGGGACCCTTCATTATTGCAAGACAAAAAGCTGTGGCACGATATTACCAAAGCAATTCTAGAAGATTGTTGCTTCCATGGGTGGGAACTGAGTGAAGTAACTGATGGAAACACTTGGCTCTAATCCTGGGTCCATGTTTCACATGCAGCTCAACTCCTAGTTTTTAGAAAAGAGAGAAAATTAACATTGCTAGTTTTCTGGTACCTTTATTTTGTGATATTTCTGTGCTTCCTGCTTTTATCCAGGACTGTGACTAGTAATATTAAAAAACTATTAAAGAATTTTTTCATGGACCTTTGAAATCAGTTTTGAAAACCAAAGAATTTTTTGTAATTTGGTGTATTTTTGATTAGCAGTGTTAAAGAATACTGGATCTCAACAATTTTGGAGTTTGAGCTTGCGTTTCTAACTCATTTTCTGTACTCATTAGTTCACATGGTACATGCATATATACGGATATATTTGTATTCATGCGTTTTGTATATTTGCAGAAAGTTGTCTGTGGAGTAGATGCCAGCCAGATTCGAGGGGTTGGTTTTGATGCTACGTGTTCCCTTGTTGTTGTGGATAAACAGTTCCAACCTTTGGCAGTCAACTGTGAAGGTAGGACTGCAGAACAAAAATTGGTGTTACTGTACATGTTTTGTCACTGACATGAGTGAACATACGATTTAATCCAAAAGCCAAGTTATGGGGTTTACTCTTGGAGGTACAGATGACAGAAAATCTTTTTCACAATAGGATTTTTTTTTTCTGGTTTTACTATTTTAATTCTACTACAAAATTAAATTTGAGATGAGAATTACTTACTGCTTGGCTAAATGTTTGGCATCCTCAGATCAAATTCATTCATCTTGGCTCAGGGAGACTGCTTCTTAGAGAAATCTATGCTCATTTTTCTTTTGTGCATGTTTTCTCTTCCTTCAGACTTTACTAATCATAACTTTCAATGTGTGTAAGAATGCTCATCCACACTGAGTAAAGGAATGCTAAAAATGTAGTGTTAGTATAGTCTAACTGCTTGTGCTGTCATGGAGCTGCAGGCAGGAGATTAAGCTTGTGTATTTTATTACACTGGTGTTCTGTCTTTGTCTAGGATAGTGCTAAACTCCAGAAACAGTCTGTGACCTTTTTCTAAAAATTCTACTTTTTTAAATTAGTTTTTGAGTAGGTGATTCAGAAGACTCAAGAAAAGTCTATGATGCCCTTTTTTTCAGTGAATCCCATTTAAGATTAGGTGTGTGCTAAATCAGTAGTTACAGAGCCATAATCACAATTCTGTTGATGTTCCCTTTCTATTCTCAGATGTATTTGTCATCTCCTCCTAGCTTTCTCAAAAAACCAGCTTTGCCCCCAAAATGTCCTTCACTAAATTTAGATGAGATGATTATTTATTTTTCAGTTTGAGAGTCTCTTACAGTCTGTTCAATGCCTAATGATGTCTGGGGCTATTTTAGTCTATTGAGTCAAATTCAGTTTTCATTTTTTGTTCTCTGATATTCCCAAGAATTTTGAATTTACACAGTGTTGTTATATTAAAAGATAAGATTGCACTGAATACTGTCACACTGGTATGAGCAAGCAGTGGTGTGGTTTCAGACAGTCTCAGTTCTAAGCTGTATTTAAACCCATGTTAGAAGTATTGGTGTACCTCATACTTCTACCTTGTCTTGGAGTACGTTTTCAAGATTATGCGTCAGCGGCTGTGTCATGAACTTGAGTGTGCAGTGTACTTTGCAAGAGAGGAATCTGAAGTGTCACCTGGATTACTGTTCCACCTGTCTAGCTGATCCTCTGTAGGTTAATTTTGATAAAATGTTCTTTGCTTCTTGTTCTCATGTATCATGTGGACTTGCCAAATGCTTTTTTGTTCCACATTGAAAATAAAAGCATTTCAGCAAATTACCCCCCTGAAACTGTATTTCTGAAAGGAATCAGAGTACTACTTCTCATAACAATAGAAGAGGAAAGAGAATCCCTGTAACTGGCTAGCTAGCTGACTAGCTGAGTTAATTTCAATTTATGGAGTAATTACTTAGATTTTGTCACATTTTTAGTTCTTAGTCATGAAAATGCTTCTTCATATTTTTAACTAAATATGTGTACTTTATCAAGAAGTTTGAGTTCTTTGAATGAAATATAGTCTACAGGAGCATGGTGTTTCAGAGTTCTTGGGTGCTTACAAGCCTGATTCTTTTCAGTCAGCATTCTCAGCGCTCAGCATGTCTTAAAGTTGGCTCAGAGGACTAGAATTTTATCTTTAGATATCTACTGTGGATTAAAGCAAATAGAATTTGAGTTTTCTATGTAGAAGTGAAAGTGAAGCAGCTTAGTCTAGCAGCTTGAAGTACTGAGCTCAGTGAGGTTAAACCAGACCTAAAATAATCTCTCTTTTTTTTTTTCTTTTCATCTCCCCAAGGACAAAACTATAGGAATATTATTATGTGGATGGACCATCGTGCAGTCAGTCAAGTTGAGCGCATCAATGCAACGCAACACAGGGTTTTGAGCTATGTAGGAGGAGTGATGTCTGTGGAAATGCAGCCACCTAAATTGCTGTGGATAAAGGAAGTGAGTACATCTAAGACTGTGGTGCATTTTTGCTAATGATTAATGCCCTTTGTTAATTTCTGAGAATGAAATTTCTAAAGCAAAAGTCTTCAGCCTTAGTGTTGAACCCAAAGGTGTGCAAAGTAAGGCCAGCCTTAAGTTGTGATGAAAATGTTTTCGGTTTCTTCCTCTCGATTATTTAGAAATATTTTTTACTTTATTGAAATTTAGTGCTTCCTGATTGAAATATGTCATATGCCTTTCTTCTTATCTAATTTTAAGTTTAGATATACATATAAATTTAGTTGTAGGTAGTGAATGAGTCCTAGGATTTAGTTATGGAGGCGTACTTCCTCCTCCAAGTAGTGTAGTGGGCATCCCTGCAGGGGTACAGGTGCTACTCCTGGGATGGATTTATAGCAATTTGAAAGCAGCACCATCTCAACACTGGGTATCCTGGCCAGAGGTACTGCCTTTGAGTCATTGCATCCAACAGTGAGGGGATATGTGATGTCTTTGGTTGCTGTCCCATCTGTAGGAAGCAGACCATCTGTAGAGGGAAGGTGCTCTGTTCACAGTGTGGAACTCTACCTCTGTCTCTTGTGTTTAAATTTTGTGTATTACAGAATGACATATGGCTTTTTAATAATAACTGTCAGATAAAAAGGGGAAATGCTTGCCACTTGAATTTTTTATAACCTCCTCCAATCTGGCTTTTACATTTGGTCTCAGTGATGCTTGCTGTCATTTTAACAAAACCCAAATGTAAATTACTTGCTGCCAGTTTCAAGCAGCTGAAGGCTCCTTACAAGCATGAAACATCATATAGTAACAAGGTGCAGACTGGGGAAAGTCAAAGGAATTAACTGGTAGAAGTACTGACAGATTCTTGATAACAGAGCATAATTAATGTTGTTTGTAGATGCTATACTGAAATACAAATATCCATCTACTAGTTCTTTCCTTCTTGACCTGTGAGTATCATATGTCAGTCATTTTATAAATAATAAAAAGTGAAGCTGTAAAAATCTTAAATGAATCCATTGTGTTAAGACATTTCTATATTGTAAGGTCGGAAATAATCAGTAACTGATCAGGAAAGGCCAGATTATAGGGTTTCCAAACGTGGTCACCCAGAGATGTAGGTCTATGCTATGGCCTCAAAGCCCTCTGACATAATTGCTGTAGTATAAAGGGGAGAGCAAGTATTGCAGGGCTTGTTCCCTCCATGAGCAAATGGGTAGGAAATAGAATTCACCTTACCCTACATGCCAGCCAGTAGCAGAGATTGCCTGGCAGAAGGGCATTACACAACAGGGCTTGTTCATATGTCCCCTTTCAGCTCCTGACGTACCCTCTGAAGAGATTATTATCCTTAAGAGAGCGTGGTTTTACTTCAGTATCTGCTTGCTGAGCTGCTCACGTGACAGTTCCTGCATCCTGAGTGGACCAGCAAAGTCATACTGTTAAACTGCTTAAGCTTACCCTGCTTAACCCAGGCACCTTAAGCAACACCTACAGTAGCACCTCTGCTAGCTCACGGGAGGCAACAATAACATTTCTTATGGAGTCAGTTGAGTCAGTTGAGATGTGGGCATGTAGTATTAAACTTCTTAGCTTCAGAGAGGTGTGTGATGGAGTCTTTGCTTACTGCTTCTATACTTGTTGCAAAGTAGGAGGGTGAAGGAAATTGTATGAAGAGTGATGGTTTATTTTCAGTGCGCCTATGTATTACATGACTTTTAGGGCTAGCAGCAAAGGTTTGTGTTAGCCTCTGACAGATGAAATTCAGCCTCATGTAATGCAAGTGTTCTCACTTTTTGCCAAGGAAGGAAAATTTTACAATAACTTTGAGTATCAGGTTCTCCAGATGAGAGCTAAACCACCAGTTTGTGCATATGTTGTTAGTCAGTGGAGTGTCTTCAAGTGATCTACAAATAATAAATTACTTAAGTCTCTTCAGATTCTTTGTTATTAATATTTTATAGATGAATAAACTATGACACAGGTATTAAAGGCATGGTTAGGAGAGCTACTTATAAAATGGTACTTAATGTTTCCTTCATGTTTTTTGAGTCGTATCATCTTTCTTTTCTGTGTTTAGTGTATTTCCCTCCTGCTAACACTGCACAATTCACAGAGGCATAGCAGGGTGAGATTTTTGATCTAGGTCATACACCACAAGGAAAAAATATTCTATTCTGGTTGCAGGATTATTTCTTAAGCTAGTGATAATGCACAAGCTGGCAAAAAGGAAGTTTGGGTTTCACATCCCTTGGGAGAGTCACAGGATTAGCAGGTAGAAAGAAACATTTTATAATTATTTTACCCTTTTTAACTGAGAATATCTGAAGGCTTTGCAAAGTTGAAACTGGAATTCCCATTGTGCTTCTATTTCATTGCGACAATTGGTATTCAGAAAATAACTGCACTGTACCTGGTTTGCATAGGCCACACGTTGAGTCGGTTGGCTAGATGGGAACTTCATGTGCATAAAATTAGTGTCTTTTTTAAAAACATGGTCCTTGGTGTTGCTGAGGAGAGGGCCAAAATGGGATCGTTATGAGCACTGAATGTTAGGGCTGAGATGTGCTGGCAGAACTAGCTGGGGAAGTTTCAGATAGTGTTTGCCCATGCTGCGTCCCTAGTGTGATCATGGCCTTCTCTCCAGCTTTCCTACTAAATGTCACCAAATATGCTACCAGCAAGATTTCTTTAAAGTGTCATAGATCTGAGTAGTTTATTTGTCTGTCTTAAATCGTCACCCCTGTTTATGTTTTGTGTATCATATGTGAAATAACTTTTCCGACCAAGCTACTGCTTGCTCCAGTGAGCAGTGCAGTCTCAGAAGCTGCTTTAAAATAAGATCCCTCTCAAAACATCCCAAAAGTCTGTGCTACATTGTGAAATGCTCTCCCAGAATTTCCTACCAACCTCCACAAATACGTACAGTTAGTTCAAGTTTTTCCTGAAAACACTCCCAGTATTTCCAGAACTATTTCCAGCCATCTGACTGCAAGTGGTGCAGCCTGCTGCTTAACACAAGAGCTGTATTGGGTCAGACCAGAAATCCGTCTGACTTCTTAATTGTCTGAATAGTAATGAGGTTTTTGCTGTATGAATTTAACTAGTCTTCTCTGAACCCGCATGCACTTTTTGCACCTACTGTGTCCTGTGATAATCAGTTCCACTGTTTAACTGTACTTTGTGTGAACAGGTACCTACCTTTTTTTCTGAAACAAGCTCCTAAAATTTCATTAGCCTTTTAGTTCATGAAATGTATGAGACAGTGAACTATATCATTCCCCAGTCAACATCTTCATGCCGTGGACCACAGGGATGTTTATTCCTTTCCTTCCTTATTCCTTTCTTAATGTTCCTCCCTAACGTTGTCATATACCTGATAGTACCCCAGGAACTTACACTGCCAAAGAATGGTTTGGGCACATTCTTCTATGACTGGGCATAATCAAAACTGGCTAAACTGAGGTGTATTCAGAAGCTACTTTGGGTCTTTGTCCCTTTGGTAGGCGTCACTTTTCTGGAAAGTTTTTAATCAGAAAGCTTGACATGGCTACAACACATACAACTCATGGAAGTTTATAAACAAAACAAAGCAAAACAGAAGACACAGCCATACACTCTGTACAGTCATGCTCCAGGTCAGTGGGTATACCCTAATATATGAAGATTCACTCTTGACTTTTGCCTTGAATTCTCTGGAACTTTTTTTGAACTCCCCAGGAATTTATTGTTTCT
This sequence comes from Grus americana, assembly GCF_028858705.1. Classification (NCBI taxonomy): domain Eukaryota; kingdom Metazoa; phylum Chordata; class Aves; order Gruiformes; family Gruidae; genus Grus; species Grus americana. The sequence continues at coordinate 31,934,987 of NC_072859.1, forward strand.
GTTATTAAATGCTTCTGCTATTTTCCCCTTGTGCATCTTTGCCTGGGATTGGTGCTGTGCACATTCCGTATCTGTTTGCATTGATCTAGGTTTTGCAGAGAGGGTGCGGTGGGGGAAATAACTGTTTTAGATCTGAAGTTATGATAAAATAACCTGCTGCTAATAATTAAGAACAATTTATAGACCCATTGAAGTAACCAGCAGTGTTAACTTGTGTGTCATTGGGAAAATGTTTGATACTTTTCTTTTAATCATACCTCATGTATTTGTAACAATAAATAGCATGTAATTGGAAGAACCTTAAAAGTAGTCCTAATGAAATGTGTTCCTTTCAGTGGATCCTCAGTTCTTTGGAACTCTTAACATTGTTTTCTTGAGCTTCAAAGTTTATTTAGACCGGCATAAGTATAAATGTCTCTTTTTGAGTTTATTGCTTAACCGATAAATATTCAGGGTGTTCCTTTGACTTTTCCATATTCCATAGTCTGTGGAGTCAGATGTAGGAAACTGCAGTCTTGCTAATACAAGATAAATTGCACAAATGTGTCTGTAAACTGAATTAGTTTGAGTCATTTAGGAGACTAGTGATTTAAAGACTAGCTAGATGCACTTCTGGAAGTAAGTTATTTAAGGTATTGATACTAAATGACCCTTTGGACTATGTAATACCTGTAGGTTACTTGTATGTACCTTGTCATCAAAGCCTCCCTCTCCCTTTCCACGATGCTAAGCTGACTGTGGAAGGCCACATTAGGAGATCCTGTCCTCTCACTGTTTGCCCTGGACTCTCCTAGCTGTAGTATCTGAAAACTTGACCACTGTGAGGAAGGATCTGACACAGGGCAGTTCAGCAGTGTTGCTAAGTGTCAAGTGATTAGACTGTCCCTCAAAGAAAGGAACTGAATTTCTATTACTTCAAGAACTTTCATGTAAGCAATTAAAAACGTTGCTAGAGAATATGACTTAGCAACTTTACTCTGAATTGGTTGGAAGTAATGTAGAGGGAGGAGAAGGGGGAGAGGGCTAAGGTGACTTAACTGTGATTTTCCATTCCCATCATCATCTTGTTATTAGAATTGAAGTTGAAGATGACCTCACTGACTGTAAGGAATGACATGATGTCATTCTACGAGAAGTAGATACTGGTCCTTATCTCTTGTGGCTTTCCTGTTACACTTGACTTGTATTTATTTGTAGAAGGTTTTTTCAGGTTTTCTTCCAAGTCACAAGTTACTCTCATCTGCTTCTTTTTGACTCTCTTTTCCATATAATGCTTTCTCTTGAAGACTTCTCTTCATCTCCTTGCATTCCTCTGTACGCAGAATAGAGATTTAACTAAGGACTAGAGGCTTCAGGGCATATTCTGGTCTTCCAAATCTTCATCTCCATTTCATTTTGGTTTTGAATTAAGAAACTAAACTACGAAGGCCATAATTGGTCTTTTGATAGATTTTGTTTGAATCGTAGTGGCTTACATTCAGTTTAGCATAATTGCTGCTGAATCATTTTACCCTCTAGTGCCTAGTGGTTAGACTACTTGAAATTAACTGGGTATTCTTGATGTTTGTGATTGCAGATAGGTGCTCATATGACAAAGCCATCACTGCAAGTGGAGTTTGTGTGTTGGGGACAGCTGTTTGCAGTAAATTAACCAAATGCAGCTACTGTATAGCTTATGGGGCAGTCTTGTTAAAGTGTGCACATCTGTGGTCCACTTATGAGGAACATTGTATTTCTCTGCCTGTGTGGACCATGTGTGGTGATAAAGAGAGTCCAGTGTTAAATCTGTAATGTAAACCAAAATGAATATTTGATTTTATAAAAAAGCTATGTTCTGTAGATACAGTCAAATTTGACTTTTGAACGTGGTCAGTTGAATTAAGAAGGCCAATTGTAGATGAAGTTGAAATAAAGAATTGTTACCCTTTCACAAATATTTAGAAACTAGCTGAAAGATAATTCTGACAAAGTCTTCCTGAACTCAGTAAGGTAAGTTTGAACTTAAACTTCACTGAAAAGGAGAGTAGTCCCTGGTTACTGGGTCTTTCAAAATAACCAATTAAATTCATTCCTCTTGCTCTTATTACCCTAGTTTTCTTCATTGTTTAGAATTATCTTGCAAAATGTTATTGCAATAGTTCTTTACTTCTGTAGTTGCAGGTACATTTTTTTTGCAGCTTTGCTTGTGCTTTTTTGTTGACTTTGGCTAAAGAAATTGGATGTTCACTGCCCAAAGGAGTGTGTAGATAGTTCTGGTAAGTAGATGTGTGCAGATAAACTGAAAATGTAGGTACATGCTCCTTCACTTGGAAATTATTTTGCTGCAAATGTTTGTCAGAACAACATAACTGTACAGATCTATGCTATGGCAAACCAGTGTGACAGCAGTGAGAGCGTAGCTTAAACAGAGCAGTGTAAAAACTACAGTGAAGGTTTGTCCAGCTCTGGAATTGGCCTGTTAGTATTTTTTTGTCTCCCCAGAGGCAGCAGAAGAAAAAATCTTGTTTACTAATTTCTGGCTGGAAATTTTATTGTAGCTTGTGCCAAAACAAAAGGATGCTTGTTATGTTTTCCTCATACTAATGACATTACAGATCAGCTATTTCTAAAAAATATTAGTCCCATTAAATCAGAGGTGCTGTAGCTTATTCTAAATGGGTGGGAGATGCTGGACTGGGAGTACGTATTTGCTTGGTAACTGTCTCCAAATGAAATGCAATCTTCCTATACTATGCTTTCACAACTCTGTTGTTAATATGGTGTATAAGAGCAAAGAAGAGCCTCCTTTTAGCAAAAAAATCACTTCACAGAGTGACTGGCTAGCATATCATTCCTCTGCAATCAATAACTAAAATCAATAGGTTTTTGAGTAATTTTCTTTTTTTTTTTCCTGGCACAGTGGTCAGTGATCTTTCTGTACGCTACAGTTCAGATCTTCAGTTACAGCTGCCATTTTATGCATCAGTGTTCTTCTTTCTGTATGCCTGTGACTTGCAGCTACCAATGGGATAATTTGCAGAAGCAATTAAGATATCTCTTTCCTTGGCTGTGGAAGGAAGGAGAATAGTGGGTGTACTGGCATGAGCTTGGCAGCAGCTTCTTTGTTGATGCATGTCTTCTCCATTGCTTGCTGCCTTTGCAGTTGGCATTTTGTTTTTTGAATGTGACTTGAATATTTTTCCATTAAGATAAATAATAAATTCCATGTTAAGTGAGAATTAGTCCAAGCTACTGAGTTTGGAACTGAACTCTTGATCAGAACTGTTTATAAATGCTTTAACAGCACTGTGTTATCAAACTCCATACATAGCGCAGACATGTATGCATAAGTTGTACTTTGGACTGTCGAGTTTGGCTTTTAGTTGCAGTTGCTAATCAAGCAGAAGTGCCATTTTAAAAAAAGGATTAACAGCTGAGAGACTTTGAAGCATCTACACCTCTAAGTATCTCCTACGTAGTCTGTCTCCCAGCCGCATCTCTCCACTCCACTGAAGTGTGATGAGGCTTACAACATGCACACAGATTGTCCTTCTGACCTTATTACAGCTTCTGCCAACTCAACATTTAATGTGCCTGTTCTGTCTCTCTGTAGCCCATTCTGACCAGGACTCTGATGCTCAGGGTGCCTCAGGGATCCGAAAATATCCACACGTGTCTGAGTGTCTTGGTGGAAGAGACAGTGTGTTGCAGCAAGGCAGTTTTCTCCACCTTCAGCAGTAGCCTTACTCTAAGGTTTTTGCTTTCCAAGCCCTCCCTGTCTGCCTGCCCCATTTCGAGCCTCAAGATAAGTCTGATAATTCAGTTAATTATTTTTTTACCAATTAGAGTGCAGCTGGTAGTTGCAAAGTTGATCAATTTGCAGCCTTGGCTCTGGCAAGGATAGAATATCTGCTCAGACCCTGTCTTGGATGTCACCGAATAGCTCTATCACATGGTTTGGTGTCCAATCTGAAGTGTGGGAGATCCAAGTTCTAAGTCCTTGCCTTGTCTGAGTAGGGCACAGGACATCAGTTTCTTATATCCTCATGAGTGCGTGCATTAAGTCTTCAGTAGTTCTCTTTCTTCCTTTCACACAATGTATATTTGTCTTCTGTAATTTAGAAAAAGAGAGGCTGATAGACTACATAGCCTACTATTACAGATTAACTGCGAGACTGAGATTCAAATTTGGGGTTGAATTGGGAAAAGCAGACGATTCTTCAGTGAATGAGTCTCTTTTCTGATTTTTAGATGACTTAGATTTTGACCTGATGTGGAACTTGAATGCTCACGCCAGCTTTCTTTTTTGCACTAAATGGTAAAACGTTTTTGTGCTTCCATCTGTCCCTCCTGGTTCTAATCTAGATTTCTAACACACCAGTTTGGGATGATTTTTGAATTAGTGGGTTTTGGCTGATAAGTAGGCATGAAATTCAGACTGATACCCTGTGTTAAATCAGGCGTATTGCTTCTAGTTCATCTTTAGTTAATCCTGTGGGTAACAGGGATCTGATACGAAGGCTGTTTATAACGGCATTTAAGATAATTTGATTCATATTTAATCCGTATCAGCAATAACAAAAGTCAGGACATCATTGGTGTTTATATACACATTATAGTTCTGGTGGAAAAAAATATGTTTTCACAAACATTAGATATCTGAAGATCACTTCATCTTATAAGAAAATTATATACTCAGTAAGAGTAGAAATCAAAGGATTCCGGTACAGAAACAGACTACCTCAGCAAACCAGGAAAATATGAATGTGAAAGTGAACAAACACATTTAACACAATTGTGCAGTATGGCTTCATGATAATCTTTTGACCTGTCAAGGAATACATGGGCAATGTATCAGTTCCCCGATCCCTCACTCTCCTAGACCCTTCTTGACTAGGAAGATTAAAAGACATTGTACTTCATAATTCTTAAACTCTTTGAGCCCCCAAGTATTTGGGATTATCTGTAAGGATCTCAAAATTACTGTTTGGAGGTATAGTTGTTAAAAAAAACCCCAAAACAATCAGAAAGAGAGTTGAAGAAAGGGGAATCCATAAGTACCCCTGGAAAATAGAAAGATTGAATTAGTTTCTTTACAAGTGAGTTTGGAGGGTGAGTCGCAGGATATGAATACAGCATTGGGAACGTTCCCGGATCTTTTCCACAATCCGTTTAATGTGGTCACAGATTCCTGACTGTGAGTAAAAATAAATTAGAATTAACTTCAGTGAGTGTCGAAAACATGGAGACTTTTAAATTTGTTTGGAAAAAGCATCAGGGCATGCTATGATTTTTTTTTTTTTGTCTGTACTAATTAGTGATGACAAAGCATCAAGATGGCAAAGAATGAATCATTTGGATGTTCATGAAACAACATATTTTAGTGTCACTAACATGTGGCTTTTGGGAATTCTTGAAGTAATAGACTAAGGATCCAAGGCGTATCTTTGATGAAACAGATTTGTTTGAAGAGGACAGTTATTCTTAATCCAGTTTCTTTTCTGAAAAACACTAATAGCCAGACTAGTTGTTTCTTGAGGACTATCAGGTATGCTAACAATACATAATGGCTTTTATTATCAAAATAATGAGGCTGCATGACCTTTGTACTAAACTATGGAGCACCTTTGCATTCACATCTAAAGTTAAATTTCATGTGAGTAGCAGCCACATACGTCTAGGAGGTAAGTTAGATCTGAGTGATTAGGAACAGACATCCAAAGGATGCACCTTAGTTTCTGGAATTCATAGATTCCATTTCAGTAACTTTCTGGACTTGTAAGATTTTGATTTGATATCACATAGTATATGAATTAAGTTATAGAGCCAAATAATATTTCTTCAAATTATCTTTTAATTCAGCATGTACATTCCTGATACTGCATTTAATTAATTTTTGCTCCAGGAAAGTGACGGCAGCTTTTAAAATGCAGATAATTTGTCATGTTAGCTATTGACAATTTACTGAATAATTTGGAAAAAAAAAGCTTGGAAAAGAAAAGCATAATAACAAAGCTACTAGAACTTTTGCTAAAATACTTTGGCCTACTACTCAACTGTGTACCCCAGGTTCTTCAAGAGTTTTTTTGAGGGGAGAACTTGGAGTTGCTGTTGACAAAGCTTACGCTATTGACACTCTCTTAGTGTTTAATAGTTTAACTTCTCTGAAAAATCCTCTGCTGCTGGAATCTTGTACAAGAACCTTGGCCTGAACTTAAGGACAGTAGAAGAAAAAGGTGGGATCTGAAAGCTAAAAGACAAGAAGGCAAATAAACCATCCCTCAAATTTCTTGTGTAGAGATGAAGACCCACATAGCTTCCCATCTCGTGCACTTTGGAAGTATCTCTCCAGCTCTGCCTTAGCCTGCTAGATGCAACTGTTGACCTAACTGGTGTTCTTGCTGAAGCTGTGCCATCTAGCAAGGCTCCATGCCCAAAAGACCCCAGCTGGGATTTGCATTTCTAGTACAACAGCTGCTCTTAAGCGAGAAAACTTCATGCTGTTTCAATTATTTAACAAGCTGGTGGAGGTTTTTAAAGCAACCTTATCTTCCTGTGGAAGTCTGATTTGTGAACCTTGTGGTTGTCAGCACTGACTTTTGTTTGGTTTTGTTGTTCTTAAGTTATTGTAATGTACTGAGACCAGAGGTGGTCATTGTCGTATGGCAGGACAGTGATGCTTGCTCTTTGTGTCACACGGGAATAAAACGTTACTCTTAGGGAAACTTTCTTCCCATTCATCACTGTCTGATACCTATGGCAAGTGTCATGATTGCTTTCATGGAAAAGTAATTTTCAGAAGATGCGTTGCTATCATAAACTGAAATCAGACTGAGATTTGGTGATAGAAACAAAGAATAGAGCCTGGCCGCCCAGGTGATATGGCTGGCCTCTTCCAGTAGGTGACTTGCTTTCTGGACCACTAGCTCTCTGCAGAGTATGGTGTTGGAAATTTTCTGTAAATGATCTATCTTGGTAGAAGAGTTTTTTAGGAGTTTGGAGATGTCAGGAGCTTGCAGGTGTCATACTCTTGATTGAAGGGTAACTGTCTTCACTTATTCCCTCATTCCCTCAGCTGAAAAAATAAGGTTGAACCTCTTTTCAGATAGAAACAGGCATTCATACTGCTTTGTGTATTGTTATACATTTTAAGGAAACTTTGCAGAGGGACAGAGTTTGCAAAGATAAACTTGTGTTAATTGTTTATGTGAATTCATGTGCATGCTGTGATGGCAACTGTAGGGTTGTAGTATGGATTTAAAGCTGATTGTTACTGGTTAATCCTGGCAGTTGAGAGCTCCCAAATGTCCCAGCTGTGGAAAAAGGCTTCACTGAAAGCTTACAGGTTCTTGTATGCTTCGATCATATTTCAGTCATTTTGAAATAGATTTGAAAGCTTTGTTCTTGTGCTCACAGAACTGTTTGTTTTCTTCCTGTATTTACAATTCAAAAATACTAAATTTAAAATGGTTAATTTTAGAAAGTAGGGCATTCTTTGAGCAAGTATTCTTTGAGAAAGTTGTCTATTGACTTTGAGACTGTTCTGACATTGAGCAGCTGACAGGGAACTGAGAGAGCCCACATTATTGATCTGAAACATGTGCCTCCATGAACTCTTCACAGGAAACACTTTTCTTATGATCAGTCTGTGGTGGGGGAAAGGCTCAGTTCTTCAGGCAGTAAATCACTGTCAAGTGAGTAGAGCAGACTGGATGATCAGAATATTTGGTTTGGAAAAAATATCATTTTTACATAAATGTCAGGGGTTTTTAATTGCATTAAAATAAGGACATGATCATGCCTGGCCTCTAATATCTGCATTTCTAAAATTTTTTTTTCTTAGAACTTACAAGAATCATGCTGGGAGAATGCAGGCTACTTCTTCGATCTTCCGGATTTCTTATCTTGGAAAGCCACAGGTGTCACTGCAAGGTATGTTAACTATAACGATATGATTTGGTCTTCTTCATCTATTTTCTTATGTACGTTTCTGCTTTAATTCATTTTGACTGGACATGCTGTTATGTACATCTGTCTGTAATTCAGCCTGCTCCAAAACATCTTGAACCTATCTCCTGCTCCCATTGTGCATTCCTCAACACAGTTGTTCCTGTGAGCAGTGTAATTCACAGATACAGTATGTTGCTACAACTGTCAGTTAATTGATCTTGTACTCCATTTTGGAACATAAATATGATTGCTCTAGTTACTGTGAAATATGCTTCTAATAATTATTTGAAATCTGTTTTTGTTGACAAATGTATTGACTTTTTTGAGAATTGGAAGAAAATACTTTGCCATGTGGGAGGGATCTGGTAAAATGTTGTTGAAAATGGTCACTTCACTGTAAAACATGACAGCTGTATTGCTCCCCAAAAGCATCCTAGAATATTCGCTGAGCAGTTAAACAAAACCCTGTGAGAGAACCCCTTTAAAATCTTGATTAAAGTGACCACTACAAGTGAAGCGCATTTGCAGATAAAATGTGTGAGCAAATCATGAAATGTTGACCGTGTGCTAATGGTCACCTTGTGCTAATGGCTGAAGAAGCTAAAATAGACTACAGTCCATGTGAGCTTGGAGTCAAATATGATTTGGAATTTATTTTTAAAGGAAGGGAAGTAGTTTCAGAGAGAATGGTGACATATTTGAAAGAGAATTCTTTTCTTGGTTGAACAGGAATCTCCAGCATTGATGAACAGATTTCCCACTCTCGCTAGAGTCCCCCCGATCCATAGCACGTTCTATCTGTCTTGTTTTTATAGTGGTAGCCATACTGTATAAAAGAAATCCCTCTCTGTCCTTCTCTCTTTCCATCTCTCTTAACCTCCAACCTAGTGTAGTTTGTGAGAGCAGATGAAAAGAACAATTCCTTCCTCCAGACTTAAAAATGTAACTGTTATTATGAGTAATTCTTTAGCTGTTGAGAAATGAATGATTGTATCGAAGCTGCAGAAATAATCAATCACTGCTAACAACTGATGCTGCAGTAGTGGGGAATCTAGATTCCTTTTACTTGTTCCTGAAAATTCCCATCTACTGTGGTTTTCACAAAACTCTTGCTAGAGTTACGTTAGAGTACTTGCTATTCCAACATAGTATTTGTCCATCTGCTTGCTGCATGTACCTGTCAGTGGTTATAATTTCTGTGAGGTCTCTAGGGACAAGCAGGTGTTTTCTTGGGTGTGTTGTGGTACTGTCAGCTGGTGGCAGGCTGTCATGGCTTGCAGTGGACTTTGGGACTGTCTAAACTCAGTGAAGCTCAGGTTTTGCTTTGGAAGTAGGTCTGAAAACAGAGGGTATGGTGGTAATGACAGCCTGGCTTTGGCTTTGTGTTCTTAGCTGTAACTTTCTGGAGGTGATGCAGAGAATCTCTCTTAAAAAAAAAAAAAGCTACAGAAGATTATACTCAGAAGTAGAGCTGACTGAATTTTTACTGGCAAGTTCATTGCTTTAGAAATGACAGTTTGATTATTCAAAAACTTTTTGATTATATTGATGAATGTTGTAAGGGAGAAAGGAAAAAGATTTTCTGGACAAAGTCTTCCCCCACTCTTTGGCTGAGAGTCTTCTATTTCGGATAAAATAGTTCCTTGTACACGCTCCTTTGCTGCCTTAATGTGCTCCCCGGATTAAGCCCATCGTTTTGACTCTAGTGGAATGTCTTACAGGGTAACAAAGGAGGAAGAAAACGATAGGAAAATAAGGACAAGAAATGTTTTGTTGGAATCAAACCTAATTTTTTTTTCTTCCTCTGCTCTCCTCCATGAACACCTGTTTCTTGGGAATTTCCTAGTAGTTTGGTGAAGTAATTTGTCCTGCATATGCTCATAATACTAGGGAAGTGTGAGTTTATCAAATACAAGATTCTTACCACCTTTTCTCCCTTTGAGCACAAAGGAGCCTATTCACAAGGCAAGACACAGGGTTAGTCATTGTGAATCATACATAACTTGGCCCTAATAAAAGCAAGATTTATTTTTTAAAATTTGTTTTGGGGATTTTACCAAAATAAATGAAATTCCAAGGGTACTTTTGTAAGAAAGACTTCTGCGTGCATTGAAACTATTACTCTTGCTTCTTTAAATTTTTAAGGGGCTCTTTAAAACATTTTGTATGTGTTTAACATTTAAAATATACGTGTATTCTTTTTGGCTTCAGTGAGATTACTCAGTTAAGTAGTGTGTGAGATCAGGATTTGAAGTATTTGAAAAGCAATTCTTGATGTGTGTTTCTGAGTATGAAATTATTTGTCTTTCACCTTTGATTCTGCTGGCTTGAACTGCCTTGTAGCCAAGTTTTTTTCCATTGGATATATAATAAACAATAAACGCTTCTTACCTAAAACGTGGAGACTCAAACATATTCTGAGATTTTTACCTACTGACTTTGAAATTGCTATGTACCTCCCTGAACAGCATCCGCCCATCAGTTGCAAAGGATAAGTTCCAAAATGTTAATTCCCGTTGTTCTTGGAAGATTGTTGCCTGTAATATTACATACTAAAAATAGTTATTTTTTATTATTTCTCCTTTGGGTTGATGAAAGACCATTGAATTGTTCTGAATGATCGAGACGGCTGACTCGTTCTGCATTAAAAAAAATGTTACTGACAGCTCTTTATGGAAAAAAATTTAAAACTTTGGAAGTTCCCCCACTCCTGCCCCCCTTGTTGTAACAAGGGTATTGGTTTTGCCGCTTGAATGCTCAGTTGTCTTATTTCAGAAATGCTGTTGTGGAGAGGGAGAGAGCTGTTTTTTCACGGACATGTTAGCAATGTTTTTCAGAGGCTCAGCACTTTTACTCATGGTGAGTGTGACTCACTGCTCTCTTCCACCCACCATCTATAACCTCTGATAACTTCTCCTTTATATGGTATTTTGGGTAAAGCTATCTTAATAAAATCTAAATGCCTATCTGGTTTAGTTACAGGTTACTGTATTATGGATGGAGAATTCTTATCAGAGATGCACAACTGCAATTTTGTTGTATTTCTGAAGTCTTGTGAAGGATTACATTGCAGATAAGAATATGGCTGAGCTGTTAAATTGGGTAGAATTCACACACAAATTTCTCGAACGCCATGTGTATTTAGATCAAGCCTTCTGTTTCAGGGCCATTTTCAATCATAAACAACTCACTGGAAAATTAGCTAGTCTCTACTGGATGTTCATGGTTTAAGATGAGCTGAAACCAAAGAAAGATTAAACTTGTGGAGGAGGATTTGGAAACGGAGAGAAGAATGTCAGGCTGACATTGAGGTAGAGAGTGTCCAACATCATGCTATAAACCACCTCCCAAAATCACCCCAAAAAGCTGGAACGAATTGTGCAGAATAATTCTTTTATATCATTACACTCTAGATATTTTAATACTTGGGGAAAGTAATGTGTTATCTAGTAGAGACTTCATCTCATATATGAATGTTGACCCAAATAATTTTCCTGTGGAAATACTTGTCTAGTCAGTCTTCAACTGCTAGCCATCACAACAGGGGAAAATGATGTAACAGAGATGTTTCTTATATTTTGGGGGGATCTATTGTAAATGATCTTCCAAGAGATCTTGGGATCGTGAGTTTCTTCAGATAAAATCAGTTTTATAAAACAGAAATTCATACTGTTATGGTAATTACAGATGGCAAAGTGAAAGACAAATGTTTGTAGTTCACAAAAAAATTTCTGGGAACCACATAACTAATATTAGGCTATATCTGTGTGAGAGTGATATCTTTTTAATATACAGTATATTTTCAACAGGAAAATACCTTGACAATTTTTTTTTCTTTCATTTATGAGAAAGAGCCTGGTCCCTTGGCTTGTGCACATTTAAATAGCTGACTTTTTATGTTAAGCAGTGATTAAGTCCTTAAGGTTTATTTGTAACTTGTTCCCAGTTGCTTATCGTTAGCTGGAGATAGCTCTCTTGCACTGATTTAAATCCAGAGAGCTCCTCTGATGTTAGCAGTGTTGATGCAGAGTACACTGGGATAAGTAGAAGTAGAGTCTGGTCCATTGCTGAACTGCAGTGGTGGAAGTTTGTAATAAAACATTAAAGCTAAGAAGGTGCTTTTGAATCCAAGAATCTGAATTCAAGTCTCTGCTCTGTTATGTCCCTTGTGTGATTTGGAGAAGTGAATTAAATCTACATCTTCAGAGGTGTTTAGACAGCTGAATACCTTTGAGGATTTGATTTTTGTTCATCCCTGTAGTTGTTCTTCATCTGTTAAACTGATGCATACATACACTCTTATGAGGTTGCTTACTTTAACTGCTGTGAGGTATGTCATCACTGTGGTTAGTGGAGTCCTCACCAAATATTTTATCCAGATAGGCTGGAAACTTTAAAACAAGAGAGTTTGGAAGAGGAGCTTATGTTTAGAGTCACTGTTGAAAAAACAAACTGGTGTGAGTTAAATGATTATCTGAAGGATGCCTGTGTCTTTTTAAAGGATTGGGCAATCCTGGTTAGTGAAATGTGGTAACTGGAGCAGCACAGACACCAGATTCTTGGGGCCAGCTGCCCTTCCCTTCCTTCCTAGCCTTTGCCATGACTAATGTATACCCTTTGGCTGGGATTCTGCTGTTTGGCTGCTTCTTGTTTATATTTTGTGCCTACTTCAAAAGATGCCTGGTCTAAAAATTAGCCCTCTCTCTGGAAAGAAAGGGGCTAGGGAATATTTCAGAAAGCTTTCCTGATTAGCACTGCAGCCCATGTGGCGGTGACAGTATCCTGAATTGCACTCGGGTTTTGTGTCCTGTTTATGAAATGAAACCCAAGACTTCAGACTTCCAGACTTGTTTGGAGAAGTCTCTGGAGAAGGCAGAATTATCTTGAAGGGCTGGTTGGGAGGGGAGGGATGGTATTTTTGTGGATTGGACAAACGAAGTACCATGAATTTCTTGTCATGGAGCCAAAAGCAAGTGTCCCTGTGACGGTATCTTTGCCAAACGAAAGAATTCCACTCTTTCAGGCTTTTAATGAATTCAAAACATGTTCTTTGGAGACTGGTGACACACAGACTGATCCAGTGTAAGAAAATAGGAAACGTGTAGCTGTAAAAGTTATCAAGACTGTGAAGGGCAGGTGCAATGTAGGCCATTGCTGTTAGGTTTTATTTTTTTAATTTAAAAAAGACATGTCCTTGAGTCTACAGAGTAATCTGAAAGAGTTCTGTGTGCTAAATAAGAAAATTGTTAGCAGGTCTCGTTAATGTTAGCCAGGAAGCACACAGGCAAACAGGAAGCTTTAGCTATTGTTATTGTACAAATGCCCTTTACAAAATATTAGCAAAAGAAGCTTAATGTGTTTTCCACAAGAACAGGAGCCCTTCATAGTGTCTAACGGTATCTGCACAGTGAAGAAAAACTGCATTGTCCCTTTCCAACAGCTTTGACATACATTGAGACATTGCATTTCAGAGACTTGCATTCAGATCCTCAAATATTTACTACTATGATTATTTTTTTAAAGATGTTAGGATTGTTAATTAGCTGTGACAGTATCTAGCCCTTAGTTTTCTATTGTGTTCATTTGCTGCTAAAAAAAAAGTCAGCTAGGTCAGTATAGAAAAGGACTGGGGGCAGGCGCGGTAGTAGATGTATTACTGGCAGCTTGCCACAGAGACAGTGAACTCTGAGCCAACCATGAAGTCATTTTGAACTCAGGGAGTCTCACTAATCCAAGGCAATGTGTCTTAATTTGACAAAGCAAAGGCTGCTTGATAAGCAACCCCCGCTAGAAATGCTGCTAAACGGGGGTGTTTGTAAGTTTAGATTGTGGACGAGAAATGTGGTGATACGAAAGGAATCATCTTGTTTTCAGGTTCTTACTCCCTCAAGCCCAAAGGCAGGCTTGGCTCTGTTCTCCCGTGCAGTTTGGGCTGTGCAGTGGCTTGATGTGAAATTTGAGAAACATATGTAGTTTTCTATTTCAGGAAAATGATCTCAGGGACTGAATGTGTGTTTTGTTGGCTGTTAAGCTCTGATCTTGCCTAGTGTGGTAGTTTGAGAGTGTGTGTATACGTGAGAGTGTGTGTGTGTGTGTGTGTGTCTGTGATGGTTAAGACATTCTCCAGTGCTTTAAAAAAAATTAAAAATCAGGGCTCATATATTAATTGCTGTCAAAGGTCTTATTTCTTCAGTTTCAAAATGCAACATCCTACATCATAAGAAGCCTCTTTATGTACATCAGAAAATCTTTCTGTCTCTTATTTTTCCATAATAGTCATTAACATTTACTTGAGATGATGAGAGGTACACACACAAAGTTTTCCATCCAAGAAAAGGAGCTGTGTTTAAACAACCCTTTCATTGTTGATCCTATGCAGAAGCAATATATATGAACACTGTAATTATTAGCTTCTCTGAGGGTCAGATAATAATCTCCCCTTAATAATGTTTGTGAAGAGATGGCTAGGAGTCTTTGAGATCCGGCTTGCTGACGTCCTAACTAATGGTGGGACTGGATAACTGTGCTTCACTGAAGCTAGGGCAGAGGGGGAGGAGTATCGAAGGAGGTTGTGGTGTTGGGGCCTTAAATTCTGAGGAAAGACAAGACAGAAACCACAGAGGAACTTGTTGTCTTTCAGTTCTCTTCATCTCATTTTTTTACAGTCATCTCTGTTCTCTTCAGACATAGGCTGGGTGTTCAGGAGGTGTGTGTTTCTTTTGCATTAGCTTCTGTGAACACCATCAGGGATCAGACCCTCACAATACAAGGCATGTTATAAACAATCTGTCATCTTTGAACTCTTCCTTATGTGAAACACCATGGAAAGCCCCATGCAAAGCCCTCGTCCCTTGCGAAATTGGATCTTTGTTCAGCAAGAGCTGCGTAACAATTGCTTTCTTGCATAAATTTGAACCAGATAAGAAAATAACCATGTTTATGAACTTCTGGGTCATTTACAGCCCCAGCAGTGTTTCAGTGTGCACATATATAATGCATGTATTCACAGTAAATTCTTAGAAACCACCCCTGAAAACAATAACATTCCAGGAGTGTTCTCATCCAGTGAAGGAAAAGAAAACTATGTAGCATGAAGTCTGTGCATTGTATGTGTATATACGGTGCTTAAAAGTATTAAAACTCACTTAAATTTATTATTCTATAAGGAGCTCTTCCTCCTTTTTTTTTTTTGAAATTTTACTCTTCTGTAATATCTTGCATATGAAAGAGTCTTAATAAATTCAGCCTTAAAATGCTCTTCTTAAGTAAGAAGGTGACATTATTATTTTATAGATGGGAAAATAGCCATATAATTTGAAGGGTGACATTTTTCTAAGGGTTTAGCTGGGCTTCCAGCTTTCTGTCTAACTTGCAGTCAGAATTAGGTATTCCATAGGCATTTTTACAGATCACACTATAAATTATTTATTCTGGGCCAATTCTTCCTCCAGTCGTCCCAAAGAAATGCTTTTCACCGCTAGAAGTGTTCCTCCCATCGCTTTCACTGTAATACATGGTTGTAACAACAGTCTTGGCCTGGAAGGCAGTTTACTTACACGTTTGCTTTATTTTTGTTGGCTGGCTATCTAGATCTGTTTAATGTTAGTAACTTTCACTGGAAATTCTCATCGTTCTTTAGGATGACACTGATGGTGTCAGGGTTGATCTACATTATCTCTTTAAAGCAGCATTAGCTTACACAGGACTTTTTCTCTTATTTGTTTTAGCATTCATACTATCCAGAGAGGAGCCTTTTAACTGTGAAATGTAAATAACCTGACAACGAAGACTTCAAAAGAAAATGATTCTTTGTCCATGGCAGTGATACCAATTTTGCCAACTCCGTAACCTTTAAAACAGTGTACTTTTATGCTTGACCTGTCATCTGCCTATAAAAATAATCCTAGATCAATGATACAGTGCCTTCAAGAATGTGTCTAAAGAAAGCAGACACTTCTGTATATGTGTTCTGTCATTTCTTCATTGTGGTAGACCATCTGCTGTTTTAACTATAACTAATATCTGGTTATTGATTTCGTATAAGTATGCCTTCTGCTTACATTAAGGTAGTGAACACTTTTACTGTAGCTTGCAAATTGATGTTGCCAGATAGTGAGCCTGATATTATATAAATATATAATGTGTTACATGAAATCACCAAGGATTTGTTTTTTCCTTCCCCCATTCTTTATTCCAGTGCCATTCCATTAAGCTGCTTATTAGATGAAAGGTTGTAATTCAGTCTTCAGTGGATGAAATGTATATGTACTTATAGAATCAAAGGCATTCCAAGAAAGGTTGTTTGTTTTCTTACTACCTTCTTTAATTAAATTTTGATGGTAGGATTCTGACTGTCTGACTTGAGAGAAACAGATGAAGCAATAATGATTGCAGTGTGATACAGCAAAGATGACTGAAGTTGCGCTTATTGGTTGTCAGACCCTGCATGCATAGGAAACTTAATGCTCCTGTGGATAGGATAGTTGAAATTTCAGATTCCACTATGGCTGTTAGATTTATTTTAAAGTGGAGGAAGTTTATCTTTTAGTATCAGCTGGCTTCAGATAATACTTGGATTTTATATATCTTCAGCTCAAATTGCTCACATTTGGCTTTAAATTGCCTCTGAAGCTGCTAATCCAAGTTAAACCTGTGTTTGTCCACTTTATTTTAGTTCAAGTGCGCTATCTCAGATTTGTCAGCCTGAGTTATGGGCTTGCTAGTGTTCTGCGTTATAGATGTATCCTTGAACTCTCCTGAGTGGGGATTTGGAAACAAGAAGCATTCCTCAGAGAGCCTGTCCCTGTGTTACCCGCGGGGCTGTAGTCAGCTCGGATCCCAGAGCTGTAGCTCTCCTGCCATCGCTTCCAGGCTCCACATGCCAGTGGCTGTTAGGGTAGAAGGGAGTGCGTGGAAGTGGCCTAGCAATTGTCTCTAGTAGCTATGCACAAGGAAATCACGTCATAGTGGGAAAGAAAGTAGGAAAGCCCTTCATACTGCAGAAGTTGATCGGAAAAAACTTATCTGAGGATGTGCAAAGAGAGATATACCTGTTACATTCAAAACCCTCCCTGCCCCCAAAACCCACTTGCATTTACGCATATGTAGTACAAGTTGTTAGGATGAAGGAAATAACTCCAACTTTCATTCCCTGTAGTTTGAAACTTACGGTTTTGAAAGTTACAGCTTTGAAAGATAGTTTCCTCTCCTGCCAACCTAATTTTCCAAGGTGAGTTCTTTCTTCTGAGGGATGAGGTTGGCTCTGTGCAATAAAGTGTTTTTATGTTTAATTAAAAGTGATGAGAAGGGGAGAACATGCCACAAAATACACAGAAAACTATTTTCCTGTAGTTTCCATCTTCTAAGATTCCCTCCGTGAGCCTTTATTTGGGAGTTTGTGATGCTGGTTTGTTGTTGTGTATAACATATCTAATAAAGGCTCTTTTGAGAAAAAGCAATATTATGATATAATTTTGCTTTCAAGAAACTAAGTCAGTGTGCTTCCTGTCTTAATGGAAAAAGTAAGTATGATGTTGTGCTTAACTCCTTGAACACAGCATCTGTTTGCGAGGTTAATGCTGCATAATACTTTCATGTCCCTATAAAGAAGGGGAAATGGGGAATGTGTAAGAGCACGATACACTGTTGACATTTCTTCTTCATGTTTGTCCTTCATGAACAGTGTCTTTCATCTGTCATACTGGGTAATGCTTGTCCATGATATATATAATTTGAATGTGTATCTCAAAGACAAATTAGAGTTCTTTCAGTGTTCATTGTTCTTCATGCTGATGCCCCAGTACCAATAGGTATGAATATAACAGGACAGCTCTCTGGAGGGATTGCGGTTTGTTTCAGACTTCCTGCTTTTGTATGCTTATCTTGTAGCAACTCTTCATTTTGTGTGTAGGGACAGTTTATAAACAAATGTTGAATCTCAACATGGTGCCTGAAATTTTCTGCTATTTCTGACCTGCCTGTAACAACACAGACAATCCTTATTTACACCGGTTAGCTCCACTGGTAATCCATTTAAGTAAATTTCCTCTTAACTGTTTCTTTTTCAGGTTATGTCTCTTTAAATGTGGATCAAAGGAAAGTTATACCTACTGAAAATGTTAAGAGTCAAGAGATTTCTAATTGCCTATCAAGAGACATATTAATTAATTCATTAAAGTAGATGCTCATTTGCTTTGGCACAAACAGAATAATAGGGAGAGAAAGGAGGAGGGAAAGTAAAAAGAATGATGTCCAAATGACATAGCACAAATTGCCTAGTAACTATGACATCAGCTGTGCTGATGGAAATCATTTCAGGCTGATCTCTAAGGCTTCATCTGCTATCTTGTTTACTTGTTGGTTTATCTGAAAGGGCCTCTATTTTGTGTCTCTGTGTGTATGCACACATGTGTGCATAAAATAGGGAATACAGTTTTACCTTATTAAATTTGAAACTCTGCTTGGAGGAATATTGCTCAAGAAAACCACATCAGGCCAAGCTTTTGAAAATGCAGACTAGTTTGGAGAAAGCATTTTAATATATTGAAGCCTCAAGCCATCTACCTCTGCTCCTGAGAGCTGTACCTGAAAACTTCCAGGGCTGAATAATTTAAGGTTTTGGGTTTTTTAATCTTTCTGCAAGAAATACTAGTCTGATGTTTTATTTTCTTAAAGTCTGAACTTCACATAACTTTTTTTCAGAACTGTTTATCCTCACTCCAGACATGAACCTTGGAAAGGTGGCAGAAAAAACAAACAGCTGCTGTGTTTTTGGGCAGTCTGCATTCCTTTAAACTCTCTGAGATCAGACTTGTGCTGAGATTTTCAAATTATTTGTCCTAGGGCTTAACCACTTTCACTCCTGCTTAAAAGTCAGTGAGTTTGCCATACCGGTGCTTGTGAGAGCTGTCATGCAGAGCCTTAATGATTCAAGAACTATGAATATATGATGTGTTCTTAGGGCTTTTTATTATTGTTTCATTCCAACTTCACCTCCTTCCCTCCCTAATCATCTTTCCATTTTTGGACTCCAGTCTTTTTTTAACTTAAGTATTTTGTTTAAGATATCCTAAGGAATTTTGTTTTCATTTTGGTTTGGGGGTAAATTTGATGCATATAAAAATGTTGTTAATGGACCAAGGTGGAGGTAATAAAAGAAACTGTCACATTCTCAAGGCCCAGAGTCGGAAATCATCTTCTCCAAGTTTGGGTTTTTTTCCTTCACAAGTGGGAGACGGGAAGAAGAGCCATTGGTCCTGTAGCAGTGTTTTATGTCCTCTTTATGAGGTCTTCAAAATATGTTCTGTGGAGCTTGATATAACAAGTGGAAGAGTTAGGACAGTGCAGGCTTGTGTGGTGAACTACTAAAAGAGTATTTAACGGTCAGGGTCTTCATGTGGGTTTGCCTGTCAGAGAGACATGAGGGTGCTGGTTCTACTTGTGCCTATTAAGTGGTCTAAATCCCAAGCATGTCTTGTTGTTCCCTCACTTTCCAATTCATGGAACTTCTCTGAGTAAAGAGATTGGTTGTACCAGATGGCTATTTTTGTGATATGGGTTAAATGTATTGGGCAGGATGCTGAGACCAAACGTGTGTTTACTAGCAACTAGAGTTAATGGAAAAACAAAGCAGTCAGTCCAATTCTGAAGGGCTTTTCAGTTAACCATGTTCATTCTTTTCTTTGGGCCTTTTTCCAGCAAAGCACTTAGGCACGTGCCTAAAGTTAAAGCATGTGCTTAAGTGCTTTGCTGGTCTGAGTCCTTTATTTGCTATCCAAGCATGTTGGTATGAACAGGCTGCTGGTTGTATGAATGTTTGGGGAACTGTTCTTCTTACACTGTTCATTTTTCTCCTCTGAACCTTTTGTCCGCTTAGGGCCCAGAGAAGATACTTTGCGATTTCAGTATGACACAGATAATGATTTGCAAGCAGTCTGTAGGTTGTCGATTCAGATTATTTGGCACTGATTATGAAGAAATTGTGTATTTGGAAAAATCACAGTCCACCCAGAGTAGTTTTCATCTGATGTCTTGCTCCAGCCGAGTAATCTGACTGGTGGCACTTGTCATATGACAAGAGCATCTTCAGACAGTTAAGGTACTGTAGATTTAGCCCATGGTATGACTTCTTGTCATGGTTATTGCTTCTTCCAGAAAATTCTCTTTAAGTAACTACTGCCTTTAAGGTGGCGCTTGCTGTTATTTTTTGATCTGGATGTAGATTTGTTTGTTTATTTATTCCCTTCTGTTTTTCATTACTGCAGTCCAGAGTTGCATAGCTCTGATTACTGCAGGACAGCAGGTCTTGCGCTGTCCCTCCTCCTCATTCTCATATCATCATCCATGGCAAGTCAGGACAGGAGGACTCAGTTAAATTGAGACCTTAGGATTTCTGTCTGCATCTTGCAGCAGTGAAAGTTGGCCTTTTACCTTTAGAGTCATCTTAGAACATCAGTGAGTTAATTTTATTTGTGCTTTTCTTTGTCAAGGTGCAAACCACTTTACACTAAGGAATAATGGCTTAATTATGCAGAATGTCCAGCCTGATATTGCTGACTTAATTGTTGGAGTTAGTAGGAGTTAGCTGTCTATATAGAATAGGTCAAGCACAATCCTGCAGTTGTTTATGCAAACAAGTGACTTACATAAATGGTCCAGTTGACGTCAAAGACACTATTCGTTCAGGTCAGGTTACTCACACCTAAGTATTTGTAGGACCAAGCTTATAGATAAATAGTAGTTTGCAAAATCGCATTTAAAAAAATTTGTTCTTAATTTCTCTTACATAAAAATGTGCAGAGTTTCTATGAAGAGTGATCTTTTTAATTCCATCACTTAATATAGTAAAACACACAAATGTGAAAATTTTTGCTTTCTTCTTCATTAAAAAAATGTAAAGCATTAAAGAGGGAATAAAGCATTCTTTATTTTTTCAGGCAGCTAACAGGGATTTTAAATTGACTTTTAGTCCATTCTTCTCTGTGCTTGCAGTATTTTCTGCAAGTATTGCAGTATAATTCAAGTATCAAGAAAGGGAAAGCCAAATATTTTAGTGTTGTTAGAACTGCATGAAAGGGTTCATTAGAGTGTACAACAGTGGTAAACTCCACCCTTCTGGTTCAACCGTCACCTTTCACAGTGTTTAGTGCAAGGCAAGCTCGGGCATTACCCGACTTACCTGGGAGGGTTAGCTCTGTCTCTGAGAGCGCTGTGGATGTTCATTCCCAGATGAAGTTGTTTTTAAGATTTAAATGAATGTAAAAATCATTATGTCCACCTTCCTTGTGTAACAGGCTGAAGCATCTGAAACTAGAAGAGTAACCTCTTTCTTTTAGCCACTCTTCCAAGAACCCATGGGTTGATTTGTTTGATTGTTAGAACAAGTCAAAAAGTGGAGGTTCCTTTTGTCCAGTCTCTTCTCTTCTACAATTGCAGCAGTAATTGTTTCAGAGAAAAAAAAGGAGGGAGGA
Source organism: Grus americana (assembly GCF_028858705.1). Classification (NCBI taxonomy): domain Eukaryota; kingdom Metazoa; phylum Chordata; class Aves; order Gruiformes; family Gruidae; genus Grus; species Grus americana. The sequence continues at coordinate 31,956,385 of NC_072859.1, forward strand.
ATCCTAGAATTGACAACATGTTAACTTCCTTCTGGGGATAGTTCTTTTAAATCATGCTCAGTTAATGAGGGTTTATGTTCCCTTATAGTATTCAGTTAATGAGGGTTTATGTTCCCTTATAGTATGTCTCTCTATTATTATGAGTGGAAGCAGTCTAGATATCCATGTAATATAGTTGTTTTTTTTTTCTTTTTTCTGTTAAGGTTTTGATCCCAGCAATACCCATACCCTTTTTCAGTTGCATAATGATTGCTTGTTTTGCTTGAATGAATGTATGGGTGTATTCTGAAAAATAATGACACCTGATTCATCTGCTCTGTAGCCTTCCTTATTTTCTGTATCGATCTCCTATTCCTCTCCCTACTGATGTAAATAAGCTGGTTTTTTCATTCTTACTTCATGGAAAATTATGTATGCTTTTACTCACTTCTGTTATCTGTTTCAGAACTCCTTGTGGAGTGGGATTTTCTTCGTTTGGTTTGTGAAATCACACAGCTATGCAAGTAAAACTGTTGATCTCCTTGCTTTTTTGAGATTTGCTCAAAAATTTACGTTCTTTTTTACATGAATACAATTCCAAAGGACTGTAAACTCAAACCACTATTATTATTGTTATTAAATATACTCTAGAAATAGGGGCACCGATACTGTCATTTAAAAGCTTAAAATACAAGCATACACTACAGCGTGTGCTGTATGTGAAATGAGCCATCTTGCTTTTCTTTTGATTTAAATGCCTTACCGTAAAATCTAACCATCAAAAATGTTTTTAAAAATTGATACTAATGACTGTAAATTTTGACCAAATGTATCTAGTATTTAGGAATGACTTATGATTTTAAGAGTATACATTGACTGAACTGGTTCTTGTCATGGGAGGTAACAACACATCTCACTGCCTGTGTGGGAATCTCTAAAGTGCATCTTTGATTCAGGTGCACGTGGCAGCCGAACCCTGCCCTTGTAACTCGAGTAGGACTTGAAGGAGGTTTGCCTGAGTAAAGAAGGAGGCCTCAATGTTGGAGTTTAGCATGTGAAATTGGATCAGTCTGCATCAAAATGTAGTTATGAAAACTTTCTTTTATTGCAGTACTCCTGGCAATATCCCTGCTTCTGTTCTGGTTTCACTTAGGCTTTGTCTGGCCACAAGTGCATGACAGCCTAGGTTCCCGTTCAGCACAGTCTGACTAAGCTGGTAAAAACTCCCATTAACTCTACTGACTTTTATTCAGGACTTTATACTTGCACACACATTCAAGTACCGTGTTAAATTAGCCTTTCAACAGTTTTGATGTTAGGAATAGATACATTATTTACTCACGAATTAGTAAAATGTGTCTTTATAGCGAAATTGTGAAGAGAATTCTGGACTAATAGTTCTCTCTCTCAAAATACCAATGTTAGGGTTGTAAGGGTGTTTTTCTCACCACTCTAACTCAATTATATGAGAACAGAATAAACCACATCATGAAGTGTAGCATTGCTCATGTGGAGATTGGCTTCAGTAGTCAGCGTATAGAGTGTCAGTGTCCACATGGCTGCTGGCCAGACATTGCCCTCAGCATCATGCCATGCTTTCTAAACCACCAGAAAAGTCCACAGTACTTCTTGAGTCTTTGTACTCCCTAAATATGGATGTCGATTGTGCATGTCCCCTGTTTACTTTTCACACAGTGGAAGGATAAAGTGTCATGAAGCAATCTTCCTATAGCCTGCTGATGCCAATCCTGTGGAATAATAAAGTCTATAATACAGCTAAGAGATGTGAGGATACGTGTGGCTGTGTGACGGGCAGCGGCTGAAGCACCAGCCGGCACTGACAGATGTGTTAGGTGCTGCACGTGTGGATGTGAGCAGTGGTGTGCTGCCGTTATTATACTGGGAGAAATGTATGTCGCTGAAGGCAGTAATCTCACTCTATCAAAAGCCATGCAGTGGTGACGGAGCTTGCCTGAAACCTGACTTCTTTTTTCTCAGTTACTTGTAGTCTTTGCTTAATCTTCTGACTAACTTCACTGAGTGTTTGGTGAAGCCTTGAACTATGGTAAATTTGCTCAAGCTTAGACTTCCAGAGGAAAGCTGTATACTGGCTCTGTATACTGTAACTTCCAGTTTCAACTGAGTAATAGTTTTAACTGCCCGAACAAGGTAACAGGAGAAGATATGTTTTTTAAATAAAGCTCTTAATTAAAATAGATATTTGACTTCCTATTGCAGAGTGGTTTACTTGAAATACTGAGCTTGAAAGAATATATTTTTCTGAATAAATTGAACTGCAACACTGCTGGTGTTGCGTAATGGCAGGAGGTATGTCCAGAGGGCAGGCTGCCGGACTGGAGCGGCTAGATACGTGGGATTTATTTCCAGTTTTGCTTTTCATTTGCCTTGCCATTTTTGGATGATTTTTATAACCTCTCCTCTGCTTATTAAGCTTTTAAAATTTACAGTGGCAAAGAGATTCAGTTTTTTATATGTGCACGCTTTCTGTTACTCTCATATTTAAAGATTTAGACTGTAGCTGTACATAGGAAGATTTTTAATATGTTCAACATCATTGTATCTGAATGATGTCTTTCTGCCTGGGTCTCTAGGCTGAATCTCTGGAGTTCAAGATTCAATTCAGGGGTCTGAATGAGGTTTACTCTCTGACCCTTGGCCAAGTCGCTCAATTTCTTTTGCCTCTGTTTGCCATCTTTTAAGGGAAAGGATTAATATTTCCAATCCCACATGCTATGTCTGATTTGTCTAGACAATACATTTTTGTGTCTAGGACTGTGTCTCATTATGTGTTTTTCAACAATGCTGAAGACAATGGGCTTGAATCTTGGTTGGGTGTCTGTAATATAATACAGAATGAAATTAATAAAAAAGCAAGCAGTCTGCTGACTGTTTGCCTCCCCTTGCCTCATGACATGGTGAGGCGTATGTGGGTGGATAAAATATTCTTATTTTGTACTTTCTGGTCCATCTCAACATGTTTAGCTAAATGCGTCCCTGATATGAATCCACTGAAATTATTGGATGTACACAAGGGATTAAACTGACTCAACGTGTTGCACTTGAGATGGGTGTTTTTCTTCAGGTCTGGTGACATAACTTCTTCTAGGAATACTGAATTTAAGAGTCTAAGTCTTTAAATCTTTTGATAGTGTGTTCCTAAAGAGAAACACGCTTTTTTTTTTAATTGGACTCTGTTACAAATAGTAAAAGAAGCATAATCTCATTTTAGTTAGTGTGATTCACCTTTTGCTGTACAACTTTTTTGACATTTGCGGTGTTTGAAGCATTTATTTATATTTTTTAAATAACAGGTTTAAATAGATTACAGCAAACAGACAGGTACATTCTCCCAATCCAAAGTAAATATCTTTATGTGTATGAAAGTGTGTGTATGTATTCATGAAAAAGTAAAATGTGCTGGTTTTCTTACAATACTTATATATTAAATGTGTACTTTCACATCTCTGGCAAGATGTACAAAGTTTACTTTTTTAAGGTATCTTATCCAACACAGCGTTTTATTTATGTGGGTTGATCCTTCCAGTCTTGAGTGTCACAGAAGTGTTTTTCCCAACAGTCTGTCATTAAGTTCGAGGTATATCTGTATAATACACCATCAATCTTGTATCTTTTCTGGAGTACAGGAAACATCTACTCTTTATACTTCTCAAGAGAATGCTGTGCTTATTATGGTGGTAATTGGAGGTCACTCTTAACTCTGGTTGGGGTGGTCATTAGGTTGATACCAGAGTTGAAAGCACTTTGCTGCTTTGAAACCTGCTGCTGCTATGTAGTCTTTGAATATGATCCTATTGTTGTTCGGGTTGTTTTTTTTTTTTCTTTCAAAGTGGCACCCAGGGTTTAAATATAATATGGAATCTTGTCAGGGAGTGGCTGTAATCAGAGGAGATGAATTATAGATGTGGGTGTAGAAAATTGCAAATGTGAATTGTATTTTTCATACAATAAAATCTCTTTAAGCAACGTATTTGCTTAGAAAATTCTGTAATTTGAAAAGCCAGCCAAAAACCTCCTAAGTGTTATAGCATGAACACCAAATACTGGAGTGAGGTTTGAGTTAATTACTCCTTTTTCCCCTTTACAGAAATAACTTTAACTTTTTGATTTACCAACTGAAAGACTTCCTTTCCTGCTCACTGATTGTTGCTAAGGTCTGTGAGCGGGACTTCAACATGCCCACATGGTGGTACGTGTTCAGAAGAGTCAAGAGTCCAGCTGCTACAGGCTGTATCCTGACAAAAGACCTAAAAGCCCCTGGTCTGCCTTGAAATGGCTCCTCTCATTGAGGTCCTGGAAATAATCTGCAAGGCAAGAAGTTGTTTTCTTGTATTTTCTTCCTGGATATTGTCGAAAGCTTTATATAATACTGAAATGGTGGTGACTAGCAAGTGGGCATGGAGACAATATGCATGAAACGTGCTTAGCAGTGCTTTTCTTCACGTGATGCAACCTTTGCCAGAGTTAGAGCTCCTACTTTCTGCATGAGAACACCAGTCGTGGCCATACCTACCTGTTTTGCCTGCCTTGGGACAGCTGCCCTTTGAGGCATAGGGACCATTTTTGTGCTTGGATCCGTAGTGTAGGTTTCCCTGAGCAGTGATAAAGTCTAATCTAATACCTCACAAGTTTGAAAGAGAAACGCTCCATTTCAGCTCAGTAGAAATTGGACAAAGCCCGTTACTCCCTACAGCCCCATTTATTTCCTTGTCTGACAGATAAAAGTTTTGAAGTACTGGTGTAACGCCTACGTCTGTTGGTCAAAGAATTGATGGATACCAGTCCCTTAAGGGCTGGGATGTAGCTGCTGTTCCTGAAGAGCCTTTCTCTTACCTAAAAGAGTATGTTACTCTTTCATGGACTGTGCTTTGGCAGGGAAATTTACGGTAGAGGAAGGGACACTTGGTTTATATTTTTAAATAAAAGCTGTGCCATCAGTCCAGTGAAACTTCTGACTTTCCAAATGTGAGGCCAACAGACCTGCTGAATAAAAGTTCACAGTTTTTTAAATCAAAATTTAATCTTGTTGATTATGAAGGAATCTCTTAGGACCATACAAGTTCACTGAGTCAGCAATGTCCAGAAAAAAACGGAGGGAATAGTGTGTCTTAGTTGAAATTCAGTCCAATACTTTAAAAACAGATTTTAAAGAAAACCTGTGAAATCTTTAGGCCAAATGTAGTACTTCAATGTAATTTTTTTCTTGCAACAGACTTGCGGAAAAACACAGGACAAAAATAAAATGGCCTGAAAGGGTTTGTAAAAGTCTTATGTAGTAAATATCACAATCTTTATTAGCTTCAACGTATCCAGCTTATGGGTCATGAGCTGTTCACTGTGCTTTGGGTTGGTGACTTTGTGGATTGGTATCTTCTACCAAACTGACGTACTGGTAGTAAAAAGAAATCTTTTCTACTAAAACTTTTATTTTTTGAAACTGAAGAGCTATTTTCTGAGTTTCAGTTTTCCTCATGGTGAATTCAGAACTGAAGATGTTTAAAATGAGATAATGAAAATTTCTAAAAAACCCCCAAAACCAAACAAAACCCCACCCAAATAATTTTTGGAACATTAACTCTTGAGCATTGAGATCTGGAGTTTAATCTTATTTCACCTGTGAAATGTGACAAAATTGCCCAAGACCCTAGTGTTAACAAATTACTGTCATTTCATTGCATCATACAGAAGGAAGGAAATTCATCCTAGAGTTTTATACATATGCTTATTTATATTAGTTATTTTTTTTCTCCGCAGTTTTAGTGAAGATTTCAAAGTGGGGAGGAGACTTTGCTTTTGCTGTGATATTTAACTTCTTAAAACATCTAAATGGCAGTCAGACTACTTGTTATTATTTATGATAAATATAAGTGTTACCCAGAGCACAGAAAGGATGAAGCTAGTAGAACTGCTAACACTGATTACCATAATTTCCTTGCTACCTTTATTGGCCTGGTTTAAGTCCTCAGCCATGCGAAGACCGAAAGTCAAGGCCTCTGAGAGCAACCAGAATGTGTCTGCTAGTTGTCCCAAACAGGCTTCCCCACCTGTCCTTTTTGTTTGGCATGTTTAATGTTTTGTTAGAAGAAAACCCTTTTCAGGCAGGAGTCACATTGCACTGCTGGGCTAAGACAATAGGTTTGGGCAGGCAGGAATTTCATAGGCTTTGGGTCAAAGGCAATAATAATAAAAAGTGGTGTGTTGTAAATATTAGGAACTTGGGATTTGCACGGTTGGGTGGATGGAACAGACCCTGACATGTTTCGGTTTGTGTACATGCAATTAAAGAGCTGTTGAATAGGTGAAATGAGTAAAATGCAGACAGTGTATGTGAAATAGAGCACACCCAGACTGACTTGGCTCTGTGGTTTAAAACCAATCTGCCTGAGAGATCTCCTGTAGTAACTGAGTGACAACAGGTGCAGCTCTTCTTACACAGCTGTGAACTCAACTCGCTGCTCTTTGATTCTTTTTAGCAAATGCTTAACATGGCAGCATCTCATGCATTTTATACGTTTCAAAACTAAGTGACTAGGTGTCACATTTTTTCTCCTATTAGGTGAGAAGTATTCCCTTAGGACAAATGGCCCTCTTCTTTTCCTATTTTCCCCAAAGCAGCCAAATACACCAGGCAGGCAGAGACATTGGTGTGACAGGTATAAATAACAGCGGTGTATGTGGATCTAATAATTTGGTTCTATTTCAAAGGTCATGTATTAATGTGTATGGCATTAGCTGTAATGGAGCAGAGAATAATTAAATGTTTCCTATTTTCTGTGATAACCTCTGCTGTATTTCAGGCTCCTGCAGTACCAATGCCCAGTTCTGTTTAATATAAAGCTTGGATGCTGAGAGTATGTGTACTGTGTCTTAATTTTTTGTCTGGAACATTTTTGCAAAAACCACAGTCAGATCTATGACTGTGTTAGAGTGGTGCATTGCTCGTTTTTGAGCAGAACCTGAGCCCTGGTTTTCAGTTTGAATTCAAAATCTGTTTTAAATTTGAAGTTTGCAGAACAAAAGGAAAAACACATTTGAAGTTGTGACAGTTACGCTCCATTGTTCCAGGTCTCCTTCTTGCCTTCAGAACATCATACAGCTTTCTTAGTTCTTGATTATTTGTAGCTTTAAATAAATCTGGGCAACAGACCAGAGAAAGTTACTTTATCGTACTGCACTATTTCTTTTGGGACCTGACCATATCCTAGCCTAGCTTCTGTAGGACTTAGTTTTGGTTCAGTCTTCAGCAGGTGCACTCAGTCTTAGTTCATCACCACCTAGTCACTCTCAGTTTGACAGCCAGGTTGCAAGGACATTTTTCATGAAAGTGATCCATTGAACGTATTTTGTGATTAAACTGTTACACTGCTAACAATGCCTACAAAATTAATTATGTTAATGAGTTTTAATTAATCCCTGACTATTTAGGATTAACTAAGCAGTTCCTTTTGCTTTGGAATCAAGAGCAAAGCTTCCATTCACTTCAGGATCATCAAGACAGGGTACTCTGCCTTTAAAGCTGGTAGCTGACTCATTTTCCAGGATAACTAGTATTGTACCAACCCTCTTGAGTGGAAAGTCATGTATAAATACCTTATGGAGTCACTTTTCAGAGAAAAACCATTTCTTTTAGTAACTATGCTTGTTAATAGGACTTTTATATTAACCTATACTCAAAATTAGGATGACTTCCAGAAGACTACTGCAGTTACAGAATACGCCCCAGTGTTTTGTTGTCAAAGATAGCAAGTATTCTTCCAGACAGGGCAGAATCTCTGCAGAGTTGGGAGTCATGTCCTTGCTTGCTTTATCCCTTCTGGAGGGTGGGAGATGATGTCAGCAAAGAACAGACCAAAGCGTAAAGTTCTCTGTTTTTTGTGACCTTAATCTTTTAGATACATTTTTATACAGATAACTAAGACTATACAGTATTTCCCATTTTTTAATGAGTGTATCTAATTTCTTTCTCTCCAAGAAGTACAACAGAGTGAGAGATAATACTCAGAATGGGTAGACAATGCAGGAAGAGCCACATATAAACTTACTTTGAGCACCTGAGTTGTTTTGGCCATGAGTCTAGTTGTCCTGGATCCTTGTGAAGGTTAGTGGGGGCAAATAGTTAGTTCCAGACAGCATGTTGGGAATTATCAGCATGTGTTTAGTCACTACAGACTCTCTGAACCTCATGGTTTTCTTAGGAGGACATATTACTGGTGGGTTTTTCAGAATGCTGAGATTCTGGTCGTACAGGACTTTCGCACATCCGCAGTCAGTCCTCAGCAAGAGATGTGCAAAAACACAGAGCTAGACAGTAATAGAAAGGATTGTGTAATATGCTGTGCCCAGCCAAATCTACTTCATAATGAATGTGGCAGGGATTTTTTTTTTTCTTGAGGCTGTTGGATGCAAGTAGGATCCTATAGTTCTTTGTAGACTAGAATTTGTAAAAAACTAAACATAATCATGTTTCTGTTAAAAATCTGGTTTAAATAAAATAAAAATTTTCCATGCAAAAGGGTTGTTTTTTTCAGGAGGAGTATTCTAAGCAAAACTTTTTGTTCTGAACAGAGAAAGGAAATCTTTTATTTCATTGCGAATATGCTTGAGGAAAACAGTCTTCAAATTCATGGTATTTCAGCCTAGCTAAATATGGCCTGTGCTACTGAGGGGATCCGTACCATGTCTTCTCAAGTCCTGCATTAGATCAGGCAGTCAGAGTCTTGCCTGGATGATTGCCTGTTAACTCGGCACCTTTGAACCCAGTTGATCATGGTAGTGAACTAAGGGGAACATTTGCTTCTATCCATCTGGTTCATCCAGCTTCAGCTAGTGGAAGTCTGGTGTTTATGGCCAAATAATTGAGGCAGTACTGCCAAATAGTTTGGAAAAAAGGAATATACCACAGTGAATATCAGCACTGTTTCTGTTTAACGTCTGCCCTTCATCTCGTAAAATTTAGGAGCTGCTGTGAAATACAAAATTTTCTAATAGTTGAGGCTTTCTTTGTAGGTACAATGATTTGGTTCCTCAGCTGCTTCTTTACCATAATGTCTTTCTGGATATAGTTTTTCCAAGTTACAAGTCTTGCTATCACTTTGTCAGGGTGACACTCTGGAGGAAAATTTATGAGCGGTTGCCCATAAAGCTAATATATATATATATCTATGCCATTGCTATTCAAAGGTGAAAAAGCATAAACATACTGCTCTCTCTATATGTGCCTACTGCTCTCTAGGATATACAAATTGAGCAGCTGTGTAATTATTAGAGCACCTCATCAGGTAAGTGGCAGGGATATTTGAGTTCAACACACCCGGGTTCTTTTCAAGCACGTAGTGAAGTTGATCTGTTGTTATGGGCATCTCAAAGAATTCCTTTTTTCTTGAACTGTTATCTAAGAGACCAGAATGTCTTTCTGCAGTATATTAATTTCTCTTAGCTTTATACAAATCCTTATCTATATTGTTCAATTAAACATACACTCTTTACGTGGCAATTGAGTGGTGACAGGGGTGGACTAAGGAGCCTAAATCTCAGAGAAGTGTAAATGCTCCGACTGCATTTACGACAAGCATTTTGAGATTCTTGTTGTGGCTATGAAAATAAAAACTTACCAACATAACGGATTAGTGTTTTAGCTCAGATTTGAGGTTGGTTTTCATATCAGAACCTTCCACTTGTAGATCTGCCAGTTAATTCACTCGGGAAGGGGTGTCCTTCCCAGTTCGTGTTTTCTATATTGTATTAAAAATTCAACCAGAAATCATCTATTTATCCTTCTTCTGTAAGCACTTTGCATTTATAAATCTACACAAGTAGGATGAAAATGCTCACAGCCCCATTGCCATTTCATGTCCAGCCATATCCAGCAAGAGAGCTCTGATATGCTGGAATTCGGTGGATTGGCAAGGGGCGGTCTGTCCCCATCTGCAGTGGGCCTGTATATGTAATGTGACGTTGCTCAGAGTGAGCTGTATGGAAGAACTGGCCTATTTAAAACATGCTCTTGGCATCCGGCAAGGCTGCTCTGGTTTCTCTCTGGATAAGTATGGAGTTTCAGAGGGAGTTAGTTGCTTTGTGATCTTGGAAGTGGGGAGCCATGACATTTAGCTCTCATCCTTAGAGCATTTTTCAGGGTGTGGCAATAGTTCATAGCATTGATCTAATTAGAAAAATACATGTTCAGTTCTGATGATAATTTGTTATGATTTGGTATTTACCATATTTGGGAAAACTTGATGCATTGTTGTTTCACTCTTTATGTCTAAATTTTTCCTTAAGTGATGAAATGATCTTTATTTCAAATATCCTGTCTTCATTTTTCCTTTTAATGAGAGCTTTGAGCTGATTTGGGGAAAATGTTTATTTTCCCCCAGTATTTTCTTCAGCCTACAATTTATTTATTCACCCAGTTTTTGTCAAAGGTCCTAATTAGATTTCTATGTGTGGCTTTTAAATCCTTGGAAATTGGAATTTCTTATATCAACATTGTCATTGCTGTAGTTACAGGTCATGTGTTTTTCTGCTTTCAAACCAGACACTGAATTGTAATTGTCTGATCTATTCTTAAAGTGTTTAAGGAAAAAAAAGTGTGGGTGTATGTGTCAAAACTGTTTGAAGAGTAACCCTGAAATAATCTCCACAGTATTTATAAGGATAGAAGTAGTTATCTCCATTTCTTTCTTTCTCAAAAATGTGTAAAGTTAATAAATTCTCTCATTCCAAAGAGCAAACAATGCACCTTTATAAAGAGTGGATTGTGAATGAACATCACCAGTCCTCTGATTGTAAAAACATGGTCACTCCAAAAGAACAGAATGAAATGAAACGTGATGCATTTAAAATATACATTTCTGTCCTGGATGAGAAAATGGGAGTAATATAATAATCCAGTCTTCTGCTCACTGTCACGTAAGAGGATGTACACTGAGAACAATGCCTTTAGCTGTCCCACCCTGTGAGATTCCTGCCCTCACTTGTACATCCTTGGTTCTGTTTGTAAACCCCCAAAACAGGGGGTTTACATAGTTCCAGATAGTTTGCCAGATGTGTGGAAATGCTCTTCCTGGTTTTACTTGGATTTATTGTGTGTACAGTATCTGTGTCCAGAAGCATTCGTTTTGATTTATAGGCAGTAAATAAAAATAGCTTCTCCTTCTCTGTTCAGTTTGCTGATTTCTTTGGTAGTTTCTGTTACCATGTTTTAATGGAGGAGGGGCACTCACTGCTGCTTTGTTTGTGGGGTTTTTCTGTATAAATGGATGGGAATGTATGACAAGGATGTTTGTCAAGCTTGAAAGTACCAGAACCCACTCCGTTAGTGGCCTCTTTTTCAAAAAGCCCAGATCCTTTATTATTTACTGCATGTTTTTTGCTACAACTGTAAAATAAGCAGCTCTACTTTGTCTAGATGGTACAGAACCCATTGCACTTTTCCTAGCAGCAAGTATTTTATGTGAAGTTTGGTCTCTCCCATTGACTGAACACATAGTATTTTGAGTGTCTAGTTGGGTTTGATTGTGTTTTATAGGTATGGGTTGTAGGTGCTGATACGTGTGACATTCTTTGGGACACCTCACTGTATCTGACTATCAGTTATGTTGCTGTCTTATTTTTAAGTTTCCTGAAGGCAGCAGTCTTCCTTCTTTATTCAGTAATTGTATCTCGCTGTAGACAGTGTGGTCATTGTCCAGACCTGGTTTTCCTAGGCATTATGGTAATGTAAGTAACAATATGTAATGCAATAATAATAATTTTAGTTTAATTCTCCTTATTTAGGTCCCTAGGTAGTTCACTTGGATGAAAGGGAGGGTTTTCTTTAACTCAGAAAATATTAATTGTAGACAGGAGTTTTGTTTGGATTTTACTTATACTAGAAAAAGTCAAATGCTTCAGTAAAATTCAATTTGCTTTGAAGATACATGTTTGAATTGTAACATCCTAGTAAAAAGAATATGTCTGTGAAAGCACACCTTGGCTAAAAATGAGTCACAAATAAGCTGTCTTGTAAGACACCAAAGGAAATCCATCTCTGAAAGGGATTTCTCTTTGAGAACAGTTATGATGATGTGTTTCCGTGAGATGCATCCGAGATGTCTTGCACTTGATGGTATGGTAGTATTCCCAAGACTACAGGCAGCTGAAATTTTCAGTAGTATTTAGCATTTTTAATACCTTTTAGTTTATTGACTTTTCAAGCACAATGAAATACTGATCTTCTGAGATGGTTCTTAGTGTTCAGACAGAAGACAGTCTGTGCAATACTAAATCTTCAGGAAAGTTATTTGTATTTTGGGGGGAATGAGAGGTTGGGGATATGGATCATTTTAGGAGAAAAACATGCTATTTGGTCTGATAGACATTTCTGCAAGTTCCGTTGTCTTTTTTACATCCTGCTCCCATCTGCCCTTGTGATGCTGTACTATCACAGTGAAGTTCAGTGTCAGCTTATCAGGAATGAGACTTGAAACAAGAACTTAATGTTGCACTCAGTTGCATCATGGCTAATGCTGTTTCAGCATGTCACTGAACTGTCATCGGCTTCTGCTGAAATACAAACCTAATGACAGCAGTACTTGAACACTGGCTATGCAGAAGCTCTGGTAGGTGGATCTGGTTTTGCTTGTACACATTCAACTGATAAAGGCATTTTGTACCTGCAGGTATTAAAGCAGTGCCATTTAACCTAAATATCAGTGCATACGTAATCTCCTGGAAATTGTAATTCCGCTGAAACATAAGTAATAGAAAGTTTTCCTAAGGACATACTGTGTACAAAACGTTGCTATTTAGGTACAGCCTGGAGAAGCAGGAATCTTTCTCTGAGCTGCTTGCTAAAGAGCTGTTAGGTTCATGCTATGCTGTCTTCTAGGCATATGCACGGCCTGTTACTTGACTGATTTATGCAGTGAAGCAGCCAGACCAGGAGTTGTTTCAGCAGAGAAGAATCTTAAACATAAGGTCCTTTTAAGGTATCTCAAGACATGCACTGCAAACAGTAACCAATCTTTTTTTAATGTTAGCATTCTGCTTGGAATTTTTGACCAGTGAATGAAGAGATCATTTTGCACAAACTTCTTTCTAGTCACAAGTTTAAAACCAAATGTGTTCATTTTCCTGATTCCATGCTTATGTTGTCTTTTTTCTAGGTCCCTCTGTACGGTAGTGTGTAAGTGGACCTACACTTCAGATGGCGGTTGGGATGACAGTTTCTGGAAGATGATTGGTTTGGAAGATTTGGTGAAGGAAAAGTATGAAAGAATAGGTATACCAAGGAGTTGTTTTATTTATACATGTGCATATACATAAAAAGTTATATACATATATATATATAAAAAAGATATATACATATAAAAAGATCTTTTGCTGTATTATTGTGAATGTCAGCAGAAATGTAGCAGGACTTGATGAAGCTTCAGGTCAGTTGATAACAATGCTGGATGCCCATAGGTAACAGCTTTCCTAAGCACACTTTATACTTGGCATTGTCGTCAAAAACTGTGTTTAAATTTTGTGTCTTCTGCCCTTCTGAAAGGCCTAGCTAGCTTTTCAGTACTGCTCAGTCTCAACAACAGAGAGATAAATGGGAGCTTCAGTGACTGATTGCATGAAGGAAGCACCTGATGTGGGTGTGTGGAGTGGCAGGCTACAAAAAAAAGCCACAACATAATAATTTCTCACTGTTACTGATAGCATGTTTTGCTACCTGTACCAATCTCCCTTATAGTAATTTTCAAAAATAAGTGCTACTTCTGCTTGTTATTATCTTCATACTGGATTTTGGGGGTTTTTTTCACTCTCTTAGAGCCTAAGTTTAATTAGAATGGTAGCCTTGCTAATAGCAATTCCTACAGCAGATATTCATTAAAAGTCCATAATGTTAATATACCAGAAAATTTCCAGGATAACTTTATTAGACTTTCCCTGTTAAGTTAATGGACTTTTAATGGATGTCCTAAGCAGTCATGTCATTAACAAGAATATTACCAGACATGAATTAAAATATGCTCATTCATCAAAGTTAATTATCTGAAATTTCCTTTGATTTTTTTTTTTTAATGTCTAGCACTTTGAACAAGTTTGTACAGCAGTTTAAATGCAGCAACATGAAATGGAAATGGCGTAGGGAGGACTGTAGTGAAATGAAATGTAATGAAATCTATAAAATTTTCTGATCATCACAAAATATACTAGAAGTCATTTTCAGGTTATCACAAAATTGCACTTGAAAGCTTCCTTAAATAGATTTCAGCTTTTGCCCCTGCAACTGAAACTGCTTATGCAAAGGTATAAAACCTACTAGGAATATAAGGCTTTTAGCTTCCTGAGGTTTTAGTTTGAATACAATTCTTACAACATCTATCACATGTGGCTTTTAGCAAATCTTCAACAACTTAAAATAAGACTTGCAATAAATACATGTTTTTATCAGAAAATTGAACATCTTGGCAGCTGGTGGTCTCATGGAAGAGTATTTTTAAAATAAATTATTTATGAAGTGTAAGCTAAGGCTTTAATACAATATTTATGCAATGCACTTCAAGGACAGTGCAAAGCAATTTGCCATTTTAAGTAACTAAACATACATGTTTTAAATGATAAAGTAGCCATTAATAAAAAGGGTCTTTTGTTTTGATGGAAGCCTCATAAAACTAATCTATATATGGCCAAACATTTAGCAAGACAAAAATCATTAATTTCAAATATCATGCTTACATTTTTCTTAAAACATAATGTTTACAAAATAAATCAGTAAATTAACTTCTGTTGATAGGCATTTCTTGCAAGACAAAAATGTTTTCCTGAGTTAATGGTGAAAGTGCCTAATTCCCTGGGCAATTGCATTGATTTTCAAGAAGTGAACCATAGAATACCTGGGTGCATCTTGACTGGAGTTGGAGAAGCAGAATCTGACCTCCAGAATTGCACCAAACTGTAGGCTAGAACTTGAAGCTTCTGAAGAGCACATACTTTTACTCATCTTGAGAAATCCTCTGATTTTCAGATCCTTGGGCTGAATATCTTAGGTGTATCCAAAGCATAAGACACTTTTTGTTTTGCATAATAATGCTGAAACCTGCCCTTAGGTGGAATCTATGCTTACTTCCATGACCATTTGTCTAACCTTGCCTTTTTTTAAAAAGGAAGGTGTTACATTCATTCTATTTAGCTGTGTGATAAAATCACAAAAAAGCAGGACAGTGACCTTCATTCATGTGTCTATGAAGAGGGAGTAAGGAGCTCTCTGTACAAATGTGGAAACCAGATAGCAACTTCATTCCTTTGAGTTTATCTTCTAACCTGCACCTGTTAGAGTCTCTTGGAAGGGTTTAGCTTTGGAAGAAGAAAAAATTACACCAAAACAGAGCAAGTCACTCCCTGCCCAAAAGCTACTCAAGAATGCTGAGGTCCGTGTTGCGTGCTGTGGAAGTGCTTTGCTTTCTGCCACCCCTAATCTTACCAGTTTCTCTGTACATGGGAAAGTGGGAATGATAACATTGTTCCAGTGAAAGTTTGGGGGGTTTCCTTGTTAGTGAGTGTTCAGTGTTGTTGGACTTGGGAAGAGTACTCTGAATAAGCTCAGCTTTCCTTTCCTTAATTTAAATTAATCAGGACAGTGTAGATTCACCTACCAGGGAAGTGCCATTCAGTCCCTTGAGCAGCACTGGTCAAACTGCAGCTGGAATGGTCTTGTAGAGTGGAAGACTCCTTCCTGCCAACTCCCAAGGTGTCGGCGTTGGTGGCGAGGCACCATCACTGCATAGACCTCCTCCCAGGAGCCCACAAATGCTACACTGAGCTCAGTGAACACAGGAGCACACCTCACACAAATTTAACTCAAGCTATATTTATAATATTGCTTCAGGGTGCAGTCCCATAAGTGAACAGTCTCAGCTCCCGTTAACTTCAGCACATTATACAAAAGGAAGGCAATTTAAGTAACTCATATGGACAAACAGTCAGTGTATGTGCTTCAAGGACGCACATCATAGTGTGCTACAGCTGGCGGAAAAGAATTCGAAGTAGTAGACTTAGGTGGCTTGCAGATTAAGGAACTTGAAATTGCCAGATAACCTAGGTAGGAGGTTGAAGGGAGATTGTACATGGTCAAAAACTCCTCCTAAAATGAAAACAAAACCAAAACCCTAACAAATCTGAAGTAATTCTAGTGGCATTTCCTTTTCCGTTGTCAAGCTTGTCCAAGTCTCTGTATTCTGCTCAGGATTTGTTTAGCTAAAATACAAAGATGTATTTTAATGCCTCCACATTCCCCTTGTAAAGGGAGATAACAGTATTTTTCTCACATATGTCTCCTAAAAGATTAGCAGGCTCTGAATCATCATTTCTTTCTAAACAAAGCAAAATGTCACAAGATAAAAATAGCAAAATTTTCTTACTGTTACAAAAGTAAATGCATAGTTTACCAGTTTAAAATAGGCAGAAAAGCTATGCAGTTTTTTTAATCTCTGGTGAAGTCATTATTGTTTCCAATCAGAGGAACTATAGATGGATAGTTATGACTAGACTGTTTTTCTGAAGTAGCTTTAATTTTCATGACACTAGAAATATTTGTGGAAATTACCTGAGAACAACTTATTTAATGTATATATTTCTTTATTCTGATAAATACATTTTAAACATCACTTTTAAAATGTCTTGCCCTTTAAAAAATATTTACTGTAATCAGAGTGGTGCTTGTGGTTCCAGGTAGTACACTTCTCTTAGTTTCAGTTTAACTTAACATATGACCTTGTTGATAAGGGAGACCCTCACATCTGACCTTTAGGATCTTCTGCAAACATTTCCCACATCAGGCGTGGGTTCACATATGAAAATTCCCAGGCCTTTGACATTTTACATTTCTCAGAGCAGACTAACCTTTCAGGGAATCCACATAATAAGTTGTTTGTGGTCCCTTCTGTACATCGTGAATTTACTGATCATGTTTGTGAAGGTAAAGAGTGTTATCTGGAGATACTACAAAATTTATTGATCCCATTAATTTGCCCACCAAGAGAGTAGAAGATGGCTTGTACTCAAAACCACTGTGAAAGTGTTGTCTACTACAGGCATTAGCATTTATCTGCTGTGGTGAGAGCACATGATTAGTATCTCTTTGTGGTATTATAAAACCTAGAAAGACATTAACAATTCCGTTAAAATTTCATGTACTGTAGACCTCTTAGGGTACTGAAGCATATATTCCATTTGGAGGAAAATGCTTGATAAATTTTCACCACAGCTCTCTACTTCAGGGGCTACTTAAGGGACCAAATAATGATTTTTTTTTTTTTATTGAATGGTAATATTTTATGCCAGGTCTTTTTTTGGTTGAAGATGGTGCCTTTGCCTGAGAGAGCATTGCAGGTACTGCAGAATAGGTTTTATTGTTCTTGTAGATTGTGTGTTGAAGGCTAAAATGCTATCTTTTGTAAAGGAACGCTTGTCACCTTCTTTCATCTGTGATGGAGCAGCACACTGATTTTAATGAAGTATTATTCTGAAAAGCAAGCTTCATACTTAGAAATATAGCCCTTCAAGATGATAAGGATTTCATAAACCCATTTCCCAGCTTTTCCTGACTAGGAATTTACAACCACATCCTCAAAAGTGAATAAATACAGAGCTCGTATGTATGGGATCTTTATGAACATCTGAGGGGAAACTGAGAAAAGCATTTGGATTGTTTAAATCTCACAAATTTTATGGAAATTCAGTGCTTGCCTTGAACTTGGAGTGCTTGAAATTAATATGCTAATGAAAATAACTCTTGCATGGACAGTTTGTGATATCAGCAGATAGGGTTTTGTAGACAACCCTTGTCAACAATCCTGTTGACAAACTCTTTCTTAAAATTACTTGGATTTTTTTTTTCCCTTAAACTTTCATATGACTGGATAATATGGAGCTCAGATTTTTATGCCTATCTGAAAGCAGCACTTCTCTCTCTGTTTCATAACTCTAAAACTGTAGCTTTGCTTTATTTGCTTTAGCTTAAGTCTGGTAGAATTCTTTCATGTTTGATTTTGATTTTGTGGGTGATGGTGGTGTAAGGAAGAACACCCTCTGGTCCTTACACATCTCTTTACTTAAATCCCACTCTGGATCTTTTACCACTCATCCATCTTAGCCACCTTCAAGAAGAATGCTTCCCATTTTCCACAGATTGCCTCAATCCATCTCCAGTAGGATTTCTTCTGATTTTTTTTTTAATTTCAGGTTAAAATTTTGGCACTGTATTTTCAATTATGAAGGTTTCAACTTGACTCTAAAGTGCATTTATGGTTAGTGGTCTTTACTCCCATACATCAGTACAATAGTGTCACCTTCCCTGTTCCAGCACTCTGACTGTGCTTTAGTGTACACTTTGCAATCTGTTGTCCATAACTCTTCCCTTAATTCCAGGACTTTTGGGACTGGAAGCTTGATGGTTTCATGTACCTGGGCACTTGTGTATGTCATTTTTGAGTGCCCTGAAAAGAAAGATCTGTAGAATTTTAAGACTGGATGTTCTTTTCTAATGCTCTTTCATTTGTAGTACTTACTCATACATTGGTAATAAAGAAAACCGTATATGATTTGAAACTTTGACAAGATTGCTGCAAGTCTTGTGATTGGTATCTGCTGTCATTCTTACTGTGCACAAGTTTTACAATATGCTGGGTTTTCAAATGTAGGCGTAGCTCTGTGTTCCTTTAGGCATTGAAACAAGGGACAAAACAGCAGGCCGTTTACTCATGAACATACTCTTGTATGAATGGTTATATTCTTGCATCTGCCAGTGTCTACTTCCACATATGAAACTAAGGAAGATAATGGAAAACTGATGAAGATAATGGTATTGTATACCTCACTTGTTACACTTAAATACTGAGTCTGCTTACATTGTGTATTTTGTTAGTAGTAGTCAGTTTTAATACTTGGAAGTTCTACTCATTTATTTACATTTAGGCTGAAAATGGAAGATTCAGTCCAGGGTGGGAGAATACGGTCAATATTAACTTATGCTACCTCAGCTGTGAAGGGAGCGGTCAATCTATTAGTTCTGCCAGTTTGCTATCTCTTCCAAGGCCTTTGATGCCAGATGCTCCAGAGTATGAGGGATTTCCTTGAAGACTGAGAGAAAGGGATGATCTTTTTTTTTCTTTTTTCTTTTAGGTCAACTTGTAGCTGCCAGTTCTTCATAAAGCTTGATTGTAACAACAAGCTTTAAACACCATACTTTGCAAATGGTAGAGAATAATAAGTAAAAGGATTAAGTATAGGGTCCCTTTGTCTGTCTGTCTTTGGTCTTTTGCTATCCCCAATAAATTACAACACGTTACAATTTCAAACAAAATTAAAAGGATGAATCAGAGGATATTTACACTTACGTGCTGTCAAAATCCATGGAATTTACAACTGAAGTGTGTTCCAAATATGCTAACATTTTTCTGGCTTCCTGTCATTTCAGTCCGTCCAAGAGCTGTAGCAACTGTAAAGGAGCTGAAACTGGCACAGTGCAAAGAGGTTTTAGGGTGTCTCCTTCCTCAAGGCTTGAGGCATTCTTTCATAATATATGATTCAGCAGTAAAATGTTAGAAATATTTTTTCTCAGAAAAGCTACACATTCCTGTGATTTCTATTTTATTTTATGATTTTTTTTTCCATCCTGAGATTGGTGAATCACATGAATGGTTGAGGTTAGAAGGGACCTCTGGAAATTATCTACTCCAGCTCCCTCTGTTCAAAGCAGGGTCACCTACAGCAGGTTGCTCGGGGCTGTATCCACGTGAGTTTTGAGTATTTCCAAGGATGGAGACTCCAAAATCTGCCTGGGCAACCTATTCCGGTGTCTTGACCACCACTGCCCCAATAAAAACATTTTTTCTTTTGTTGAAGTATTATTTCCTGTATTTCAGTTTTTACGTGTTGCCACATGTGCTGTCACTGGGTGCTACTGAAAAGCCTTGCTCCGTCATTTTTACTCCTTCCCATCAGATATTTATGTACACATTGATAAGATCCGCACCCCCTTTCTCCCATCTCCAGCCTTCTCTTTGCTGGCTCAGAGTCTCAGATCTCTCAGTCTTTCCTCGTACGACAGTATGTCCATGTTTTTCCTGTATGGAGGAGCGCAGTATAAAACACAACACTCCAGATGTGGCCTCCTGAGCAGGAAGCGAGGTTCACCTGCCTTGGCCTGCCTGTGGCACTCTTCCTAATGCAGCCCAGGAGGCTGTTGGCTGCCTGTGCTGCAAGGGCACCTCACTGGCTCGTGTTCAGCATGGTGTCCACCAGACCTCACGGTCCTTTTCTGCTAAGCTGCTTTCCAGACAGTCGGCTCCCCAGTCTGTCCTAGTGCAAGGGATCCTTCCACCTCGTGTCCACAACTTTGTTTTTCCCTTTCTTGAATTTCACAAGTGTCCTGTTGGCCAGTCTCTCCAGCCTGAAATATTCTTCCTCTTTCCAATAACTGTTTTTTAATAGGCTGGGCTAAACTTGGGTAGCTCAGGTTTCCTCACAGTGTTTCCTGGGTGACATTTTCCATTCCTCTTCCACTGTAAGGAAAGGAACCATCATTCACCCTGCTTATCATCAGGCTCAGTCCTGCTGGCAGATGGTACCTTTCCACTTCTCCCTCCTCTCTGCTGCGAGAAGTGGGGAGTACTGTGTGGTGTTCTTTCATCCTCAACTTAGACAACTAATAGTAAAAGCTTAGAGCTTTCAAAAAATAGTAATAAAAAAATTTCCCACTGTCCACCTCTAGAGTTCTGGTCTCAGGCTCTGTCTGCCTGGGGAATTCATATTTTCTTCTACTCTGGCAGCATTGTGGACTTGTGAATGTTCTCTTTCTAGTCTGAAAACTAGGAGCTTTTTCTTTGAATTTCCATTTTTAAAAGTCATAGCAGAAGCTTTGAGCAGACTTTGAGCCTGTTGTTGTGATGTTTAATCATTAAATTGCTTGAATATTCTCCTTTCTTATTTTTCATACAGTTCTAAAAAAAGAAAAGAAAAAAAAGCATTTCTCAGAATAGTTCTGGGTCATTTCTTCTTTTTACCTGGCTCTTCCTCTCCCTGGTCCTGATTTGTTCTTCCTCTTCTTTATTTTGCTTAAGCCTCACACTGAGATAGCTTTTAAAACAGTGATGTCTGCGTTATGAGTCAGGACTCGCAAAACCAGAAGGACTATTTAAAACAATTTGCCGACTTCCTCCAAGTCAGAAGCTGTTGGACTCCCTAAAATTAATGTCTAAGTAGTTTAAAGTGTATCTTAGAACCAATCTTGATTTTATAACTTCCTGTGATGGAGAGCCCACTTCAGACCTAAAGGTTGTTGATTGTTAGTTGCTGTCATTTCTCAAAATTAATGAATTAATTAAAGAATACACTTTATTTTTCATCTGAACTTTAACTTCCTACTCCTGACAGACTGTAGTGACATGCCTGACCTGCACAGACTGAAATTTTCTACATTAAAGGAAAACACTGAGCTGCTTGAGGTTTTTCCACCAAAACTCTTATGTGAGCTGTCATACTTCTCAATCCTTGTAATTGCTTTCCTGACTCATTTCTGAACCCTTTATAATGCATCAGTATCTTCTCAGTATGGGTATTAGAACTGGATAGTGTGTGAATGTGGTGGGAAATAAGATTGTGCAGGTATCAGAAGCTTAGCTGAAAGATTCAAAAGTGTCTTTTCAGTAACTAATCAGGTTAGTTTTGGGTTTGTCACTTATTTCGGTTTTGAAAAAGGGGTAATTATTTCTTCAAAGAGGAGTTGCTATCATGTGAATTATTAAAAATCATCCAGGAATAAAAAACATTCTGTTAAGTAATAATCTGTAATTAATACAAGCTAAATGGCCTGTACAATCTTAGTGATGTACTGTACCAAACCAAAGCCTGATTACTTGCAATTCTGAAAGTAGAGGAATAGTCACATCATCTACATTGATTATCTTTGTATTTCAAGAGCCTATTAGGAATATTGTACTGTGAAGTGCCAGAAATTTAAATTGTCGGCCTATTGAAATTATTGTTTGCAACCAAAAATGTGAGATCAGGTAGCTGAGTTTGGATGCATATACATTACATCTAGTTAGTTTGTAAGACATCCAAATGTAGGTATTGTATACGCACGTGCATGTCGGCGTAGTGAGTAGTGAACCATGCATTACAAGAGATTTTCATTCTGCGCTCTTTCACTTAAATCTAGTAATGAAGACTCAGTCACGTCCGTCAACGTACACGCCTAATGATCCAGTGATGCAGAATGCTTTTTTCTTTTTCTTTTGACCTTTAACCAGGAAAGCTTATCATTTATATATATAGCTCTTTTTCATATGGACAAGAAGGCGGTAGTCTTTGTTGAAGTAGGCACCTATGGTCTGCAGACCAATTTACTTTTCAGCTTAACGAATCAGGATCTGCCTGTACATAGGTTGCTTGCTTTTGCCAGTGTTTAGCAACCTAATATGTCTGCCTTAAGTAATTACGTGCTAGGTAGTTGAGATGGGAGAGTGGGATGGAAAGGACCCAAATTAGATTTGCCTCAAGCTACTGTGGCAGCTCCCATAGAGATGAATTTTGAACTGAAGAAAGCCAAAGTGATTTTGTTCAATGAACTGTTTTTCTCACTTTTAAATAAGCTGGCCTATAATATCACAATTTGTTTTTGTTTTCCTGAATGAAAATTCTGGAGTTTTTAACTGCCAACTAGGAAATTTTGTGGAGGGTATTTCTATGTTAAAAAAAAGCCCTAAATCTGATTGTTTCTAACACCCTTTAACCACCATGCATTCAGTCCGAAAAAAAATTATTACTTTTTTTTTTTTTATAGTCCTCATCATTATCCTGCTTCCTTCTGATCTTAGTACTATTTTTGCTAATCAGCTGGGTTAAAAATTGTAGAACAATTAGCCATACATATCTCAGTTAAATAGGAGTATTGTATGTAATCGAGAGGGGCAATTGGTAATGTATTGTGTGTGAGATAGGGTTGGGACAATGTGTCAGAAGAGTTATAATATTATTTATTCAGATTCCTTGTAAATCCCAGACTTCTGGCATTGTGTGGATGATTGTAAAACGCAAAGATTGGAGATTGTCTACAGTCAAGGGAGAAAATCCCTTACATTGCTTATTACGAGATCCATTTGGATGGATGGTGCTTCTTCTTACTAAGGTTCTGTTTCCTTTGATGCTTACTTAGTACCATTCTGTTTAACCAGAAGGCTTCTTCAATGCATGTTATATATCACTTATTTAACAGGATATCTGGTTTGTGTATTGTCTTTTAAATTAAAAAGCATTTAGATTGTCCAGTTTGGGGGAGGCTATAAAATGGGGACATAAAGGTTGGGTTCCTTTCTGAGGTTGCTGGGATTTCAGCAAGGGATTGATATATCCAAATTCAAGTTTGCTTGTGTCAAGTTAGTGAAGGAAAGGGACATCTCCTTTTGATTTTCTTCCCTTTGTATTTTTATGTGCTTGCAGAGCCAGATAGAAGCGCACATGAAATGCAGCCACATTCTGCATGATAGATGAAAAGCTTTTCTCAGTGAGTATGTCATAGTTGAGTCAGCTGGGCCCCCTGCTGCACTCTGCTTTTGTTGTTTTTAAAAAGGTCTACTCCTAAAGTACCTAATTCTGTTAAATATTAGTAAGCCAGTACAGTGAATTTTGATTACTAAAGTTGACTGAAGATGTATTGTCTGCCTTGTGTGTTGCGTCTGGTAAATAACTGGTTGCTGTGGTAACTGCCTAAAATGGTAGAGGGTCCTTGGTACCACATAAATTCTTTAAACAAAACCTGATCATAGCAAATTCTAACATTAGTCTTCGAAGAAGGATGAAAGAGGAGGAAGAGATTCAGACAGCTTTTTCCTTTTGTAAACTCGCTGCTTTATAGGGGAAAAAATAGCTAGAAATAGTCTGTCTCGTACGAAATGAAAAGGTTGTGGATTAAGGCATTGCATTAGTGAAACAGCTGTATGAATGTGAAACAGAAAGTTCTCCAGCCTCAGCCATTATGGGTTTGTTTGGTTAGGTCTAATTTTGGAAGTCATTATAGCAAAGGTAAATGACTTGCACAGGAGACTACTGTAAACAAAAGACTCGATACATTTACTTTGGCAGGAGCCTTGCGAAGACTCGGTCCTTTCACTGCCGCTTTTATGCAGCCTTCTGTAATACTCTTACTGCCCGCCTCTGTGTGCAGACGGCTCTCATTTCCCTTCCTCTCTCCCTGACAGCTTCTTTCCCCTGACAGGTAGGATTTAAGGGTGGCAGCACCTGCTGTTGAATGCTGGTGTGTAGCTGTAGAATATTTTTATAGTAGCTGTCCCTTGAGTTTTAAAGCCACTGTGTTTTGCTCAAGTAAGAATCCGTTCGCTGTCTCCCGGTCTAGTACTGGAGTACAATCTGTTTCAAATGCTTTACATTTTAATTGTGACCCCTCTTTGGTTGCTTCTTGTGGGTTTTATTTTATCATTTAATAGCTTTATACCTACAGATTCTAAGCATACTGATGCTTAGTTGAGTTTTCTAGTTTTTCAGTGAAGAGTAAACGATGAGAATTCCAATTTTCTTTCCAGGTCTCTACCCATGGGGTTCAGTCAAGGCTCTGCCCATTCCACACCTACTTACTCACACTTGTGTGGGTGGGGAGGCAACTTCCACGATGAAAGAGAGAGGCCATGCAGAGCCTGCTTCTCCCCTTTTACAAAGCTCCCTGTGAACGTCTCGTATGGGTGTAGCAGAGCTTTCATTGATTGCTAAAGCTGGGAGGATGAAGCAGAGGGGCAGACTCAGTATTCTCTCCTTGCTGCACTTGCTTGCTGACACCTCTTTTTTGCACTCCCTGACTGTTGGGTGACTAGGAGACTCTCCTTCGCAATCCCTGTCATGGGTGACTTCTGACTGCTGTCTCTTCTTCTTGTGAGAAGTGATTTCAGTCAAGGAGTAATTGTTCAGGTTTACCTTGACTCCTAAAACAGATGGGGCATACTCTGCTGTTAATTCATTTTTTTAAAAATACAAGATTATTATGCTGCATCTTCAGATCACAAGAAGCCCATCCCTGCATGTTCTCACACGCTTTATGCCCATGGGGGATAGCAATGCTGCTGGTCGTTGATATGTAACTAGTACCAAAGGAATCTATAGGGTCATTTTCTACTGCTGCTGCAGAAGAGAGGATTATCTTTATCTCTGAAATTGCTCCCTTAGTGCTCATTAACTAGAAATACAGTAATTGAGAAGCTGGTAGGAAAAGATTTTGTCTAATAGTAGCCCTGATCTCTAAAATGGAGTTTAACCACATAATAATTACACACTAAAATGTTTGACCAGTATGACTGATATAAACAAGCCAACCATGGAATTGAGTGCCTGGAAAGAGGTTTTATTTCAGATTCATTTCATCTCAAGCTGTATATACAGGATACTTGTATGCTTTCAGGTCAGGCAACTGATTCTGAAGAAAAAGATGTGGTTTTAGCTGCATGAACTTTTTTGAACTTCCTTCCACCTGCAGGGTCTTTGAATGTCAGGAGAAGCAGGCAACTTTGTTTTACTGATATTATTCTCCAATGTCTTAAAAAAACAGAAAGGTAATACAAAAGTTCCCTTAAAGAGGAACATCCTGATCTCCAACTTACTGAGGAAGAAATGCAAAAGATGTACCTCTTGAAACAGCTAACACAATGTTTTGACTTCACACTAAGAATTAGTAAAATCTAGACTTTTTTTTTTCCTCTGAGGAGATAGTTTAATGTCATCATTTCCTCCTGTGTAAGCTCGATGGTGAGGTTTGGTTACTACCCCCAATATTTGAATATAAACACAAAATTGAGTGCAGAAGTTTTGACTATACATACTTGTTTTAAATTTCCAGTATGTGATTCAGCCTGGCATTTCAGAGGCAGAGGTGTGGCTGTCAATAGAATAGAAACTCTTGGAGAAATGAGAAGTTGTGTGTGCTCTCTAATCACAAAGTGCTCCATGCATTGCATCTGTCAGGAAATGGGCACCTTCCTTAGAGTGAAGAACCAACATCATTTACAGCAAAAACAAAGATTGAAGTGATATGTAAAATTAAATACCCATATTCTATCTGTGAATTTAATATAATGACCTTCTTTTCATCTAACAGAAAGGTAGTATAACTGCATTTCTAGAAGATTATGCTTATGGCATTCCTGATATTTTATGATACACTGGTCCTCTTAATTAATCTCTGTTGTGGAGGATGTTTTACTTCCTTTCTACACACCAGAGCATGCTTAGGTGTAACATGTGCAATAGAATTGACTGTGAAAATAGGCTTGTTTTATGTTAAAAAGGAGTTTTGTCAACTCTGCCCAGAAGATTAGTTGAATTTAGTAAACGCTACAGACTCATGCTAAAAGCCATGGTATTGGCAGGGAGGTGTATGGGAGCTCCCCCTGTGCTTTTCACTGCCTCTCACCCACCAAATCTTTAGCTAAACAGGGAAGCGTGTGTGGTTCCAGGAGCTATCAGTCTCGTTGCTTTGGCTGGGGTTAAACTTGGCAGCCAGAGGGGAGGCTATCGGGGATGGTGTCCCTGAATTCTGAAAGTTTAATGAATCTAGATTTCTTCATCTAAGCTCTGAGCAATCTCTATCAATGTGATTTAATTATTGAAACTATCTCTTTTTGCAAGACAAAACTTAATGTGCATTATGGGAGCAGAGACGAATGCAGACGGGACCTGCCACCAGGCTCCCTGGTGACAGGACTGAGAAGGCAGGGTTGCATTGGTTGTGTTTGGGGTGACATGAGTCTTCATACTTCATAAGGCCAGGGAAGACTCAGAAAAGGATCATTTAAGTCTGTGAGGAAATACAGCTGCAGTAGGAGGAATTTGCTGCTTAAACTAGTCTCTTTTTCAGAGTTTCTGTTGCTATAGCCGCCTTATTCCTAGTAGAAACTGCTGGAAAGGATGGAAATGGAATAAAAATTGGCCCCTGCCTTGTGCAACAGGTGCAGTTTTCAGTTGTGAGCATGGGCTGAGCTGAAGCTCGTTCACATGCAGAGAATGGCTGCAGGCAGCCTCATCAGTAACTACCGCAAGAACTTAGGATTTCTTCATAAGTATTTCATATCTCTTGGAAAAATGCCAAGCAGAATTTAATTGCTTGTGGTGAAATCTTTCTCTGTGGCTAGATAGGACATTGAATACTTTTGAACTAAATTGCTATGGGACAGCCTGATCTAGCATGGTTATGTTTAATATACATACAGATAATGAAAGATACTTCTTAATCAGATAGAGTTCTTTGATGCACTTTTTTGTTTTATATATACACCACACTAACTTGAGGGAGAGGAAGGGAGTTCTTGTAATAACATACACATTTGTTTTTCTGTTTAGTAAATTGACAGGTGTTTGTTTTTTCTTGTGTCTGCCCAGGAAACCACGTCTTGTCTCCTGGAGAGTCTGTTGGAAAAGGTCTAACACCAGAAGCTGCAAAAGATCTCAGTCTCCCCGAAGGGATTGCAGTAGCAGCATCTCTCATTGATGCACATGCTGGAGGACTAGGTATTCAGTCATTTATTTACTGTTCTTGGAAACAGGAATGTATTAAATTAATTTTGGAAAGCCATTTTTCTCACAGCCTGTTTTGTATCCAGGAATTTGGTCTGATTCTGTTGTTATGAAATAGCATAAATAAAATAAAAAAACCCTCACAATAACTGCTAATATTGAATATCTGTTTATAGAAAGGGGCTATCACTGTTTATTTCTTTTCAACTGGATTTCCAAATTGTTTGTTAACTTCTTCTAGTTCCACTTTGAATTCGTGAACTAAAACAGCATTGTGTTGGCATGTCAACGTGCTGAGAGTTTGCATCTTCTGTGCCTCAAAACTTTGGGGATAGGCAAGAAAAAAATTAATATTCTAAGGGAGAAGTCTCATGTCTGAAGCTTGTTCATAGTTAGTCTTCCTTCTTAGTTTTAGAAGCCATTCATGCTTTGTTTAAATAATGCTATAGAGACTTTCACATACAATTATGCTAGCGCAATGTGGGATATGTACCAAAAAACGCTGCTTTTGATCTGAGGGGTTAGAATATGTAAAAACCGTGTATCTAAACTAGCAAACAAGAGTGGAGGGAGAACTGGTCACTGCCTCAGGCCTGATGCTTAGATTTTTTTTCCTTTTCCAGCACAATATTCTGATGTACGCAGTGTTGAAATATATTTGGTGAGGCTCAAGGGCTTCATGTTCTTACTATGCTGTTTGGACTTATTTGAATACAGTCAATAACAAAGTGATTCAATGTAACTTTTTCAGCAGGAAATTGAGGTTTTTTAGTTTGATAGTTTAGAAAAAAGTCTTACCTCAGAAAGTTTCAGTGTTATTGAAACAGTGCTGTTCAATGGAAATCTGTTGCTCATCAGAGTACTTTTCACTAGATCTAAATGAAATACTAAAGTACCTAAAGTAGCTGCTAAAGTACCAGTTTTGTTTCAAATGTTTTGTGGTGTTTTAAATCTCATTTGTTCTTCTAGAACTTGTGGCCTGGAACTTTTTAAATGTTTAAATACATTTACTTTGCTTCTGATAACTGTTTCTGATGAGGTTGAGTAATCATCTAGATTGCTTATTACCTCAGAAGGATTATATAAAGATCCAGCTGCAAAAAGGAAAACTGAGTTTTAGTGTCATAGTTATAGATGTGTTGTGTCCCTACTGTTGTGACTGACTTAAAAATCTGTTTGTGTCAATTAGAATCCTAATTCCATAAAAATGTGTATAAAACTATGTGCCCTGGCAGTTTTGTGTTCTTGAAAAAGATTTGATAATAAGCTGACCTGAAATAATGAACTTGCTGAAAATCTGGACTTCACAGAGCACGTGAAAATGACAGTGGAGGGTCCTCGTTTAATTGGCATCATTATGTGAGTACTTGATTCAGAGCACAAAACGTTTGCCCCGTACATTTCATGTGCTGAAATCAATGAATTGAATTTAAAGAAGAATAGAGAGCAACTGTCTGTTCATTTGCTATAGACTTCTGTAAAGAAACTCTAACATTAGAAATATATAGCTGCTGGCATCCAGCAGAGTAAGACTTCAGTGGATAGAGACAGTCTGCTTATGCTAGGCCTGTTTATCAGAATATGTTTTCCCAGATGGCACCACAAACACTAGCAGACTACTGAAATCATTGCCAGGAGGAAAAAAAAAACAATGTATAGGTTGTTGTTAGAGAGGGAGAGACGCCTTACAGAGGGAAGGCTTAGTAACACGATGGGAGAACTGGCATGCTAATCACACGATAACTGAGTAGAGTCTGGGAAAAGAGGAAGATTTAAGATGGAACTCATCCTTCTTGAAGTTGGAAAGGGTAATAAATAGATGGGGAAACTAGTAGAAAAGACAGTAAAAAGGAAAAGCAAAAGGGACAGCGGGAGCAAAAGGAGAGCTGGAGGGTGTGAATGCACGTAAAGAGAATTAATAGTGTGGCTACACATCCATAGCTGTTAATAAGTCTTTTTTAAGTCTAGTTTAATCTACAGTGTGTAGAATACAGAGCTGAAAATCCTGAAAGGAAAACAGAAAAGCAAAAGGAGAACACAGATAATAGAACTAGGAAGTGAAACAGTTCTGATTAAAAGATATTAAGGATGGCAATGCAGTAAATCATATTAATCTTTTAATAATGATAAAAGGGGCACAGAAAAGAATATAGAGGAGAGATATTTGAAACAGTGAATTAAACTGTGAAAATATTGGAAATAACTCCTATAGTTGATGTAAAATTTTTGTTTTGAAAAGATACTGATATATGCTTTAGTGCTTAGTTTTCTGTGATCTGTATTGAAGTTTGCAATTTGTTTGAAGGGTATGACTTGTCTATTGGTAAGCATTAGATTAGTTCGTGGGACAGCAACATCCAGTGGATGTCATTATTCTTATTCTTGGACACATTCTGCTGGTTGTTTTAAAAATAGTCCGTAACAGCAGAGTGACGAAAAGGGCTCTTTTGTATCCTGCAAGCTAAACCAAAATGACATGATGGACATCTTGTTTTCAGTGATAATAATTTTGAGACACTGTTCAGATCTGCTTTTGGCTGGATATAAAGTTGTGTTTCTGCTGGATAGGTTCCTGAAGTTCATGAAAGCTTCAAAGTTTTGAGTAAAATAAAGATAAAGAATTATTTAATATGTATGTCTGTGGAGGTCACCTATGACTCCTGAATCAGTCCATCTGATACCTGTTATGGAAAAGTAAAAATCTAAAAGCCAAGTAGTTATGTCTTCCATTTTGACCTACTGTACAGATTTAAAAGAGCCTACAGATAAAAATGTGAGTATGGGAGGTCAGTCTTTTGGAACTGGCCTCATAAAAATAATGTTTACATTGCACCTTTTAAAAAGACATCAGCATTGTTTCAGCAAAAGCAGATATTTTATTGTACAGTATCTAAAATTCTAAAATACTTTGTCACTGTGGAAGAGATCCAAAAGTACACATGCTAAGCGTTGCTACTTTTCTAAAACCTCTCCTACAGTTTGTGTGGTGTACAGACTTCTTGTTCTCAGTCTGTCTTGAGAATCTTCAAAAAATTTTGAGTCTGCCTCAGAGTATGAAAAATTCCAACTAAATTAAAGATTAAAGTGACTTATAACAGCAATTTAATTATTTTTACTGAATAACATATCTAAGCTTTCATTGTTATGAGAACGTTCCAGACTTATTTGCTGACTTCAATTAATCACAAATAGGAGAACTCTAGCAACTCTAGACACTAGTAAAGCCACTGACAAAATCCCACTGATTTCAAAAAGGCCCAGAACGCATATTTTGCAGAATGCATGTTTTCTTAGTGATTAAAAAAATATCTAAACATGAGTCTCTTCAATTTTGTACTGTTTATGAAAATACATTTGCAACATATGCCGACAATTCAGTGTAATAGATTTGTTCCCTCTGAAGTGTGAACAATATTTTTAACTCCTTTAAAAAATTCTAATGCAGTGTTGCCTAGTACAGGAAATTGCCTTTCAGACAACCCTATCCAAAATTCTTAATACGAACTCATGCACGTCTGTGTTTAAGCGGTGAAAAATAAAGCATACAAGGAAGAAGCCATACTTTTAGCTTTCTGTTCTTCCTTACAAATAAACTCTGTGTATGACAGCTATGTTAGTACATAGTTACAAGCCAGCTAGGATAAAGGGACATAAGGACACATTTTTGAAGGCTGTAAAATTTTAGCCCTGAATTTTCTGATCATTTAGATAACTTCCAACCATGATAATACCATGATAGCCATGGCAGTCGCGACACACAAGCCCCAGTAGACTGATTTGGTGACAGAATCTTGCAATGGTGACCTAAACAAGAAGGTGTTCATGAAATGTAGCGTACTAACCAGCAGTAACACTTGGCATCTTTCACAGCGTCCAGGCAATGCTTTCATGATCCTAATACAGTGAGGAAAAAGATACTATTTTTTAGCAGGATTGGCAAACAGGTCACCAGACTGTGGGTTGCAGGTGCAGATGCAATGCACAGTCTGGTGGCCAGTTTGCCAGTTGAAAAGTAATGCTCAAGAAAAAAAAAAAAACAACAACAAAACCAAAAACCAAAACAAAACCAAAAGAATATTACTTGTTGGACTGCTGCATTTTGCTGGGTGCAGCACAACGTGATACAAGAATGCAGCCTAGGAGACAGGAGGAGAGGGCAGGATTTCCACTTTAGGCTCCCCTTAAGTGAATTAAGCAGGATGTGATGCATGCTGAAGCTTGGCTGTAGGTCTGCCCCATTCTGTAAGCAAGCTCCTGCTCCTCTCTGACATCTCCTGGGTATATGTTTCTGGTGCAGGCTGAGTGCTTGCAGAGTGTCCTCCGTCCTGCCCTGTCCTGCACACAGAAGCTCCTCAAAGCCAAGCACAGTTCCTCTAAGGGAAGGAGTAATCTGCCTGTAGATGGTTCTGTCTGACGTGGACAGAACAGCAGCAGCAGTCAAGACAACAAAACTGGCAGCCTTCCAGTCTCCTGCCAAGTTACCCCTTTCTCCAGCTCATCCCCTGACAAAACACATCATACATGATAAACTGTGAACAAATAAACATATCTGCAGTCTACTGTACTGCCTTGCACAACAGGTCAGTCTTTTATTCTGCATGTTAGTGTACTACCTAAGAGAATAAAGGTCAGGTTATAGTCAAAATAACATTTAAAAATTACAATGCTAAACATGAACATAGAAGAAATCATCTTGTGTCCTCATGTATCTGGAATAAAAATACATTTTAATCTGATTTGATAGAATAACTTCTTTTATTGACTAAGCAGACTTTTTGTGATTTGTGGCAGTTGTGTGAGATAGTCAGCAATTATTTGTGGAAAAGCTCTGTTTTGTGAGGGTTGGCTTCCTCTTCTTTAAAACAGAATTCTAATTTTTCTTTAATAGGAGTAATTGGAGCAGATGTGAAGGGACACAACCTGCCATGTGAGAACCAGCCAATTACATCCCGAGTTGCTATGATCTGTGGAACATCTTCATGCCACATGGGGGTAGGTTGTATGTGTAGTCCTAATTTGTACAGAATATACTAATGTTTTTGAAGGGAAAAATGACCTTTGTCCTTCTCACCCTTTTCCTTTTCCTTGATTTTTTTCTGGTATCTCTATCTTTACCTTTGGATATTAATTATATATTACCATGCATTTGCTATTAAGCAAGAACTTTAATAGTAGTAGAAATCAATACTGAAAAATGACATGGAAAGTAAAACCCACCATGCTAGAGTGGCTTAAAGAGCAGCCTGAAATCTGAGCCAAAGACTCTGAGCCTGAGTTATCCATAACAAGCCTGTCACTAATGTGTTACAGGATAGTGTCTTTGGAGGAGTGCATGTCTTCAGTCACAGCCCTTCTCCCCCACCTCTTCACTTAATCAATATAAATCCTTCTACCTCTGAAAGTTGTCGTGATGTATAGAATTATGATATGTATCATGACTAAAAAGAAAGGAAAACCCCAATAAGCAATTTTCACTTTGCTAATTTTTCTCAGTGAATTAATACAAAAGCTTTTTCTGAGATTGCAATTAAAATTTAGTGTCTGCTTTTGAAATTTATACCTTTTTAAAATGTATGAGTCTGAAAGCATTCCATTTAGATAAGTACCCTTTTCTGCCACATTTTTTATTTAAAACTAATTTCGCTCTTAAATTTAGACTGATTATAACTTGAATTTTTCCAAAATGAGCAAATGGCAATGGGAGTGCTTTAGGTGTTAGAGAGGACTAACATGCTTCATGGAGAGAGTTTCAGTAGGGAAAAAGAAAGCAAGGTGATAATAAAATGTCAGGCTTAACAGTAAGTTAAGTTGTCTTGTTAGTAACAGCATGAATACGTGGTGATCTTGAGCATGAATAAATGGTGATCTTGTCACATGGATTGTAGTTCAGCAAAGCATTTAAGCACATGATTGAATTTAAAGATGTGAGTAATCCCAGTATTGTGAAGCAGAGCATTTAACAAAAGCTTAAATCCTGTAGACCAGCTGGATTATGTTTGGATTCCTTCCTAAACAAGACTTTCAAACCTCAAACTCCACCACTCTTAGTTTACTCTGTCTCTGAAAAATTACATTGGTATCTCTTTGTCTATGACAGGGCAGGTAGGGCACCCTGCAAATATCAGCTCTGGGGAAAGAAGTCACCCATTGAGCCTGATGCTACTTTTATTATTTCCTTTTTTTTTTTTTTTTTTTGAATAGAGGTTTCTGCCCCTTCTGAAGAAGCTGTTTGTGTGAACTCTTCCTAACCTATTTCATTTAGCTGAGTTAGTTAAAATCGTTAAAATTAGTTGGGTTAAGAGACATAATACTGGACCGAAATGAGCTGAGGAGCTCGCAGACAGTTTCCCCAGAAGGTCTGAGGGCAACGTTGAGCAGCTGGAAATGGGCCAGTTGGCTCTAATGTATTCCTTTAGTATAACTAGCCCTGGAGGAGGACATGCGTGTAGTTATTTATTAATTTTTAATATATGCATATTGGTAGTTTCTAACGTAGACCCAGTTCACAACTATAGTTTGTTTTGCTTCCCAAACTACAGTATGGCATATCAGTGTAACCATGTTCACAACACTTTTTGTGTGCATACTCCACGACCATGAAAGATGTGGCCCCATTAAATACACTAATGTAACAAAAGTGACATGATAAAGTCAATGTTGATGTTAATCAATGTTCTGTTCTGTCATTAAAGCAACCCCAAAGTCATGCACAGACTGCACACCATAGACGAGGTAGAACCTTTTAAGGCTCTTAATCACTTGAATGCAAACTCGGGAATAGATGCTTGTGCAGTTTTTGGCTAGATTTAAGCAGATTTTTATTTAAATGTAACTACTCAGCATTTTATAATCATTTCCTTAACTGTCTTCCTCCACTCATCTGCTCAGAGGTATAACAATCTCTAGCCAGCAGACAATAAGCAAATTCTAAACTCTGGATTTAATCTGTGAAAGGACTTTGGTTTTACTGTTCTTTTATCTATTACCTGTATAGTCTGCATGCAGCGAATGTAGAGCACACAGAGCAGTTGTATTTGTGTTTTAATGAGACCTGTATGCAGCTGCATTTGGCTGAAATTAGCTGTTCCTTTTTTTAATTAGGGCTATAAAATGAAAGTATATTATACTTGTGTTTTGATAGAAATATATATTTTCTCTCTCCCTGTGCACCAAGGGACCCTCAGGGCTACAGAGATTAATCATCGAGTTTAATTTAATGCAGTGGGAGAGAGACCTGTGTGGTCAGGCAGGCATTAAAAAGTGCCTTTGATCTGCCTCAGGTGCACTGAGCCCCAGTGAGCCAGCAACAATAATACCTTTGTGAGATGATCAGAGACGAGAGAGGGAGAAAATGGCCTGTGTGGAAACTCAAGGCCGTCCTTTGTTGTGGTTCTGGCAAACGAAAGAGCCAACTGTCAGGAGAAATTCAGAAAACAGAAAGCAGGGTGAAAGTACAGTTGGATTTCTTTCAAGGCATCGTAACAGGAAACTGTTCAGAGTCATCTGCTATGCCTTTCTTTCCCCCCCCCACTTCCTCCTTTTTTGGTGAGGGCAGGGGTACTCCTGTTGGGGGGTGTGTGTGTGTTGGTACAGTATTTCCATTCTCTAGACCGAATACTCCGTGAGTCACCGAAGCAGGTATTGCTTGAACACAGTATTTACTTTAAACTTCAAGAGAAACTACTCCATGACCCAGTTTTCATTACCTCAAGGACTCTGGAGATCTTGAACAAAAGACTTTGCTAATCATGCCTTTGATATTTTAGAAAGTACAAATGTGGAACCTAATTTTACTCATGGCTATAATAGTTTAATTTGTGGTAGAACTACCATTTTTAAGTGAGGATACGCTTTTGGAATTAACCACTGACAGTTTGGGGTAATCAGACACACACAAAGCATTTTGTATTTCTGTTGAGATACTTGAATAGCTCATGAAAGAAGCAAAAAGCACGTTGTAATTAGGTTACTGATCCAAGTCCAGGTCTGAGTTGGTAGTTGCTGAAAGTCACTGCCACCTCAGGGCTCATCCATTATCCATGAGGAAAAAGGAAAGAAAAGATGGGTTTCTGAATATTTTTGAACAGTTATTCATTTTACATGATTCTCTGCTGCCTCCTTTGCCCGAGCAAAAGTCATCAGCAGAATTTGCATTTGGAAAGGCAAATAAGCTGTCCTTTTACTTGTGAAGGATTCTCCCTTAGTTTAGGGCTAGGATTCATTTGCTGCAGCTTTGATCTGTCTGTGCAGCATAGGTATTGCTTTCAAGTGACAGATACTCAGTGGCTGACTTTTCTGAGTGGGCTGCTGCAGGTCATCATGCTTTGTAGACAGGGTCTCGAAGCTCTAGCACCCATGTTTAGTTTTGGAACTTTTAGGAGACTTTCCTTTTGTAGGCATGGCGACTACACAAAATGCGGGAGCAGTTTTTCACAGTAAAATAGCAGCAGGTTTGAGGCATTGAAATAGGAGCTTGCATGTTACTCCTAACTAGTAGTTTGCATGGGTCTAACAGACATGCCCTAACTTCTGGGAATAAGGTAATTGGTTTCCCGAAAAGCCTGTCTTCCTGCCAGTGTCTTATGGGTTTTATGGGATATTTTAAAAGTTTCAAAAATCTTTTGTTGTCTTCTGAAACCTTTATGTGATCAGAAGGATTTCAGGTACAGGTATCTGTATTATCTTGTCCCAGTCCTGAACACAAGCATGCTTGCTCTTTGGCAGATGTGTAAAATCACCAAGTTAACTCTCAGGTGCCAGTTAGCAAAGAGCAAAACAGCAGTGTGAACAAGCAGTGTGACAGGGAACTTGTACACAGAAATTTCTTTGTATTCCTTGGAACAAATGATCTAAGCAGTACTGCTGCTTCTTTCTGGTAGATAAATCTTGCAGTTTCCCATAGCTGATACCAGCATAGCACTCTTCTTGTGGGCACTAAATTCACATAATGAAACTTTTTTTAATCCTCAAAGTAAAATGTTTTATTAGACTGTAAGGTTTTTTGTCAAAGAGATTACAGATTTGAGTAAACTTAATATGACACCTAACAGACTGGGACCAGACCGGGACTAGTTTTTGGTAGCCAGAGGTCATGAAAGGAATTTGAAGTCATTTAAAATGATAAGCAGAAATAAATGATAGTTCTGGAGTGGGGAAATTGAGAGTGCTGAGGGTTATGGAGTCACTAGGGCATAGTGCCTCTTCCCCCAGACTGGGACTTCTATGGAGGATAAGGAGGACGTGCATACAGAGCTGCGGGAGTCAGAAATCCCGAAGCCCATTGTGAGAGAGAGCAGGGATCTTCTTTTGCAACATCTCTTCTCTTTTGTTGTCTGCAGTGTGGGGTCCTCACGAATCTTGTATGTGTACAGGGTATGTGCTGTTTATGCATATTGAATAAAATAGC
This sequence comes from Grus americana, assembly GCF_028858705.1. NCBI lineage: Eukaryota > Metazoa > Chordata > Aves > Gruiformes > Gruidae > Grus > Grus americana. The sequence continues at coordinate 31,993,358 of NC_072859.1, forward strand.
CCTGTTCATAAAATGTGTATAAACTCTCATTTCTGCCTATTTTGTAGTGAATTAGGCTCACTTAGCGTTCAGCGTTCTGCTTTGCACTTGCCCCAGAACAGTTGTTCCATTATGAAAATATTTGTCATTCTTGCTCTAACACCTTTTTGGATTCACCACTGAAGGAAGTAGCCAGGGCAGCTTCTAATGGGAACATTGTCTGGCCTGATTCCAGCTTACCAAGGCAGAGGGGCCTGAATTTGCTGGCATTTTGAATCTCAAATATACAAGGTTTGTGTTCCTTCCTATCCAGAGTCTCTGATTTTATATTTTTTTTCCTGTCTTTGGTCACGTGATCTGTGTGCTGCTTCAGTCATTCTTTCTTCTTTATCAGCTCTCTGTACTCAAAACAACTTTTTGGGGATTGTCAGGGAATCTTTTCACATTTAGATGGAGTCTCTTCCTTTGCATGTGTTTTTGTTACTTCCATGACTCTTGTCATTGGAACTGACTCACCTGGCTTGGCATGCAATTCTTTTTTCCTTGGGTGATAATGTGTATGTGGTTTGAAGCTTATAATTTAGTCATTTTTTTAAATTGGAGAGGCACAAGCAATTTATCTTCTCTCTTTTCATATTTACTACATGATCTCAAAGACGGAGCTTGAGCAACTACACGAACAGCAAAATGGGCAGATCGTTTTGCTGTCCCAGTGTTTACTATGGCTTATTTCAGGAAGACTATGCCATATTCTCTTTTACCAAGCCTGACTAGTCTTTGCCTGTTTTCTGCTAAAGGAACTTCAGCCCAATTCGCTTATTCTAAATTTGTTCATTTGATTCTCGTGATGACTGGCAAACACAATAGAGCTTCTTTGCTCCACAATATCCGCCCAAGCTGCCAGCTTTGTTCACACAAATAGAGTGCAAAGCACGTTTCCACCCCCAAAGCATGCACAGTACGTGTCCTTTGCAGTACATCCTGGAGTGGAGACTGCAGAGACATGCTGGCTCAAAGTGTTCTCATAGCCTGATCTCTGTAATCTCGGTGGGAGCCAGACCAGCAAGTGGATTCAGTATATTTTGGCTCTGATACGAGAGTCTCCTCTTCAGAACATGCCACGTTGTTAAAGCAGCAGACTTTTGAGTAATTACTACACAGGGACTTCTCAGCTGCTTGAAATCGTCTGTGATGAGGGGAAAACTTGCAGGGACTAAATAGGCTGGTACTTGCTTTGCCAGCTATATTTAATCTAGCGGGATGGCACTAAGCAATGTGTTTTTGGAGAGCGAGTCGGAGGACTGCGTGCAGCACTTCAGCCTCGCACTCTTCACTCACTGCTGCACATGCATCCCTGACGTGAAACGTGCAGTCTCCGAGGGGACAGGGCCAGAAGCCCAGGGCAACACGTCTGGGTGCCAACTGGCTGTGACCCAGGGTTTAGAAAGGCAGCACTCTGTCCTTCTCCTGACCAGGGGAAAGGGGCTGGGTTTGGGAGGGTCAGGCGAGCGGGGAGAAGGGGGAGCAATGCAGCAGGAAAAAAAATAAAAACAAAAGCAAACCTATTGAAGCTAAGGCAGCCTAGACAAGTTTTTGAAATGTTCTGCAAGAGCTTTATGAAATTGGTAAACGCCTGCCCTCTTGGTTTTTTAATATTCTTCTCTTCTGTAAGGCCTGTTCTGCACATGAGTCACAGAGCTAGTGTCTTTCAAATGGGAGAAATAAATTAGTATCGCAGGAACCTCTCCCTTGCTCTGTCCTCATTCAGTTCAGTTCTGCTGGCTTATATATTGCATTTGGCAGCAGACACAGTGCTGACTTCCCAGCTAATGAAGACGTTTCACATTCAGGGAGGGCTGCGTGAAATGAAAACCACATTTACTTCACGACTGTTGTTACAGGTTGCCCGTCCTTAGTTTACACAGATTTAGCCTTCTGAGGAAAAGGTCACAGAGCCTATTTAGGTGCCTTTTCAGCCTGTGGCCTTAGAAGGGTTATATGGTTATAGCCATAAAATTTCTTCTTTTGCTTGTCCCTCAAAGAAGTCCTCCACACCCTTTTTAAATGAGACTGTCTCATTCCATGTTCTAGCATCCTTGGTTTGAAAAAGAAACAAGCAAAACTGTAATATCCCCTTTGCTGGCATTAATTTGACGTTGTATGTTTTGTGTGCATTGCTTTGTTTTTAAAAGGCAAGAAGTAAAATATTTTATATTTTATAAATATATAAAAGATTGTTGCTTTTCTGACCTCCTTATTATATTAATAAAAGCTAGGAAGACTTCAGTAGTGGTGGGAGATCATGTGCAGGCAGCCTCCAAAACCCAAAGCCTTACTTGCAGAACTAGTAAACCACAAAGCTTAAGATCTTGAAATGTAAATAGGAAGTTGGAGAGTTTACTTTAGAGCCAGCAGTGGTGACTCTGTATAATCTTTATTTCTGCTTGCCTCCCAGCCTTTCCTAAAGCTTGGCAGAGATGAAAGGGAGGCTTTCTCAGTAAATGAGTTATTAAAAGTTTCTATTATGAGTAAGATTCCTTTGTTCCTGGCCTGATGTAATTCAAAGCTCAGGTATGCCTTGGTGACTGGGAGAATGGGATGTTCCTATTTAGTATATGCCTCTCAGAGATGTCCAAGTTTCGCACCTCATCACTTTGCTGGTAATCAACCTGTTCAGGGGAATGTAGCTGAAAGCAATACAATCTCTATTGTACATAAACTGGATAATGTTTAGTAACATGTCCAGAAGACTGTGCAGTCAACGTTCCTCTTTTGTGAACAGATCATCTGAGTTCAAAGACTCAAGGAGTAGATGTGGACAGAGCGAATGCTTTGGAAGAATACTCTGCTTGGAGACTATATGAAGGCTGATATTCTAGAAATGTCTCACTGACATCAGTGAAAACGCTTGCTTTGAAACTTCCAACAGACGCAGTGGTTTCCATACTGCGGTTAACTGCAAACTACCCTGTGTGACACAGAGCCATGTATTAGGGTGTAGGATTTATAATACTAAGCGTTTCTGCAGTGTCTTCTCTTTGGTGGTCTTGAGGTTCTTTGCAAGAGTGAATAAATGGAGTAAAAGAGTAGGAATGGTTATTTCAGTTTTGTTAGGTGGGAGACTGAGGCACTTCATAGTTTAGTATGTTTTTCATTGTTAGGTCTTTACTTTTACAAACTGCACCTACCCAGTGCTCTGGGAGTGTGTGACATCTGAGTTGGAAATTTTGCCTTGTGCGTTGCAGAGTTCTTCCATGTTCTGAAATGACAGCATTTACATACTACAGACAATAGTACGTTACACTATATGATAAACAATGTGTAAACCAGAGATCTATCTGTTTTCTTCCTTCCCTGGATTTCCTATTCTTTTTGATGTAAGCACAGTGGATGTAAAGGCTTATGTTGGGCTTCTTCCAGGTCTGACAGCTAATAGGGCTCCTCTCCTGTTCCTCACTCCTTTTCCCACGTTTTGCCTTAGAAAGAGAGACCAAGCTTCTTACGTACTTATGTTGACACTAGTAAGATTTATCTGGTCTGGCTGCCAGAAATATTGAGCTGCCTAATTTGTGCCTCTCTACTTAAAGCACTGTGGGAGTGAAGATTACCTGTTAGTAGATCTAGCTCTAGAAGCTAGCACTTTGCCCCTTTATTTCCTGACTATAACAGCTGTATATTTTAATAGGGTTTGGGGGATTTTGTTTCTTCTTTTGTAGGAAGGAGGTTGTATTCTGGATTCTGTAGCTAGAAAAGGTATAAAATTGTCTTCCTTCGTTGGTGTTCAAATAGCATAGCATCACTCCATTGTAGGGGACAGGATAAAGCAACTTAATTTTGATTCATTCTTTATATATCATTATTCTCATTTTTGTTCACAAAAGTCCATCAGCAGCAGCGGCCCTTCATTGTAACAGAGTATTTTTGTCTTTCCTTTCCTATATCCTTCAAAGTGATGATATCAGATGTGACTGGTACAACACTCTCATCAATGCTGCAAACTAACCAATTCTGATTGCTCCTCTCTAGACCCAGAAGAATGTGTTAGCCTGAAGCCCACAGTCTTGAGCAAATCCGAGTGTCTTCCTGGAGTGTTCTGTTCTGAGATGAGCTGAATAGGGGATTTCTTTCAGATCACCAGCATATTTATGTATAACAAATGGTCTTTCCAGTTCCCTTGTTTATCTTGGTTTTGTGAGTAGGCATGAATTTATTAACCAGCCTGCTTATTCATGTGTCTCTAGATCTTATGGTGAACAAAAAAGACTTCTTTTTTTGCTCCTTTTCTTACAAGAATGTAGCTGAACTGTAAAAGAGTAACTAAAATACAAATGAAATGAGATGTGATAAGGAATGTCCTTGATCATCAGTTAGGATGTCTCTGGGCCCCAAAACAATTAAATAGAATTTTCAAGGGAATACACTAATTGTATGAAAAACAACGTAATAGTTTTCTGTTTTAAAATTTTGGAAGTAGTCATATTTGCAATGAGTAGTGTGGAATTTGGTCTCAAAATCCCAGATTTTGTTTAGTGTTGCTGGTTTGCTGTACGATTGTGTTGGATTGTTGCCTTTCCTTAGTTTACTGACTTGCAATACGATCATGAAACTGAAGCTGTGCAGACAGAGATCTTGCTAATGAAAGATGTGATATGTGAGTGCTGAGTATTAAGAACTCAATGGTCCGAGGTGATACAGCTGTAATGGTATTTCCAAGTATCTTTTCTTAACAGCAACAAATCCCCCAGTCAGGCAAACTTCATCAGTATTTGGGCAGTAGGCTTCTTGTTAAGGCATTTTTCTCCTTTTGCAATTTTATTCAGCCTCTCATGAAGCAGTCATTCTTCATCTAAGTTTCCCATTGCTGCTCCAGTTGTGAGTTGGGGAAGATCTTAGATGGGGCAAGGTTTATTAGGAAGAAAGTAAATCTCTTCCTATGTAATCATTCTGGAAGCAAAATGAGGAGAAGCATTAGCTGCTGCTTTTCTCCCAGCATCAGCCGGGAATCACAGTTTATGCTGAGTTCATTGTTTATAACTGTGGGTAAAGGCCTGAGGTCCTCTCTCAGTGTTTACTCTGTCTTTGGGAGTTTGTCTCAGTAAGTAAGAGCTGAATAAACACCAAGTAAGGTTCTCAGGATTTACCCATTTAGTTATTCAAATGTTTAAAAATATGTTTAAAATAGTGTGTGATAGCATATCCCATGTAATGTAAATCTGCTTCCAGTAACTTGGGGGTATTGCAAAAGAAGATTTATTTTACCTGTATGATACTATTGTTGGTAGTGGCCTTCACTAATATAGAAGGAATACTTACCTAATGGTGAAAAAGGAAAATAAATCTCTAAAATGAACTGTATTAGGCAATAAATAAATAAATGAGGGCCTTAAGGTACATGGGAAGGGCATCCAGGGCAGATAAATACACTAGACCTCACTTGATAAAGATTTTGGTTTTCCTTGATATTTGCCATTGATTGCAGTAAGAACTGCAGATTTTGAAGAGTAATTCTCCCCCATAAATAATAAGGTTAGGAATAATACCTACATGCAACTCACCCTTGAGTTGACTGTTCAAATGCCACATCTGAGATTTCTTTCCCACCCTTGCCTTGAATTTCTGTCACATCAGCTACTAAGCTCCAAGTGCTTCAGGATTGTCAACATCTGATACAATGAGTTGACTGGGTTGGGGTTATCAAGACTTGGACTACTTGGCATGCGTGTTAGAGATAATGACGAAAATACTTTTTGGGAGAAGACAAGGATCTTACAATACTATCTCCAGGAAAGGGTGTGAGACAGGATAGTTCGTATCTTCCTACAATTGACAGTTCTGCCATCTTTGGGAAAAGGTCAGTGCTAGAAACCTCTGTGGAGACCTTCTGCTCCTGTGCAGGCCCAGCATGTCTTCTAGCCATGGTGACAATGACTGGGTCTGCCTTGGACTACACAGAGTTTGGCTGGGAGGCTTGGTGGGGTTTTCTTAGGTGTCATTTGGAGGTGGAGTTGTTTTCATATCTGGTGAGTGAGATGCAGCATCCACTGGTATTTGTGACACAGCTGTTGCGGTGCACAGTTCCTAACCTTTCAGGTTGGGATGAGCTCTCAGTTGTCTTGTAAAAGACTTATACTGATCTAAAAGTCAGCATTATAGTAAATTTCCTTTCTAATGCACAAATGGAGCTTTTTACTGCGAGATTGCTAACATTCATGAAAAATGTGTTTTGTTTGCAATCTCAGACAGTCACTTTTGAAGACTTGGCCTCTTGTGTTGGTTGGAAGTAAGAACAGAAATGTGCTTGAACCTCAACTCACTGGAGGCTGGGAGGACATTCTGGGGAAGAATTATTGCATGTTTACCCTGTTCCTGTGCTTTTCCCTAACAGCCTGGCCGCTGTTAACAACAGGTTAGTGGGCTATGTGGATCTTTGGTTTGACTTTTTGATTTTATTTTTTTTAAACATTGAGAAGAGTTAGTTCATATTGTGATGAGCTCTCAGGAATTTAATTTACCATAGCAGCAAACTGTAGTGTTATAAAGTGCATATTTAAAATGGCCTGCAGTTAGTTGTCTGTGCTGGAAGATTTATAATCTTCACATAAACTGGCATTTTGTGACAGTGAATATCTATCATTGGAAGAGAAGTAAAAATAAATGGGTGGTATAAATTGTTCTAGCTCATTTGAGGCCCTGTATCCCCAGTGAGCTATTGTTATGAGAGGCACAGAAGTAACTGCTGTGAGTCATAGAGCAGCATTGCTTTAGAAGGGTACATAATAGCATTTCAGCAGAGGACACAAGTAGAAGCTATCATGTAACCAGACAACCTTCCAGTCCATTTATCAAAACACTTGTAGTTCCCATTTCAAGGAAGGCGACACAGTAAATATGAGCAAAAAAAAAAAAAAAGGTTAATCTGTATATCTGTATCCAGACATTTCACTAAATAAAACAATAAAATAAATCAATGCAGAACTACTAGCGCTTAAGTGCTTAGCAAAAAGCTTCTGAATCCATCATGAATGCGGGCTTTTTTTTTTTTTTCTGTTTTGGATCTTGAAAACAATTTAACAGATTAAAGGTCTTTTTTTGCCAATATATGTAAGAAACCTTGACCTTTGGGAATACAAAGAGAAGGATGATATGCTACTGTGCGCCTGTTGTATGCTTTCCCAAGCTGAAACATAAAATATGCTTAGTGTTAATGGATACTGATAAAAGGCAGAAGTAAATGTATGTGAACATTCAAACTTGGAACAGTCAAAATTCATCTAATTTAAAGGTTTTGTTTCAAAGCTGAGCATTTGGTCAGGGTCCCTGATAAGACTTTTGAAGTTCTCGCATTTCTGATTGAGGCAGATGGAAACCTTGAATGAGTCTGGAGTGATTACCCATGAATTCATTCTTATTTAACTTCTTCCAGAGCTGAAACTCTCAAGTTGTCCCAGGCTTAGTTCCAACTTTGCTTCCTGGAATAAACGCAGGATGTTAACCTTACACCCAAGGAATAAAAACTTACAGGGGTGCAGATTTTCTGTTGAGGACACTACTATTGTTTTTGTGTGTCTGGGGAGAGCAAACCCAGGGTCAGTTCTAGAGGTGGATACTGTGCTCAGACTTCTCTCTGCTCCCATTGTGATCTCCTGGAGACCTGTGCCATATATGACTCTGAAGGACCTAACTGTTAATCTGAAAGTACTCTTTAGACCCTCCTGGCCTCTCCTTGTACTGATACAGAAGCTGTTTGATCCACTTGCTCCAGCCCCTCTCTGGGAATGGTTCTCAGTTCTTGGGTCCGGTGTCTCAACTATCTGACAGTTCATAGAATGGTTTGATTCCTGATAAAACTCTTCTTTCTACAAAGAAAACAGCATTATTCTTCTACTAAGCAAACGAGTACATCTACCCCTCTAATACCTTTTAGTTTATGCTACCTTTTTAGAAGATCATCTCTTGGATCGCAAGCAGCCTCCCCAGCCCAGTGGTCTCAGGAAAACTTCTCTACCATTTTGGTCTTTTTACCTGTTGCTCAGTTCCAAGGATAAACCTTATTGCTCAGATTTTCTGTTCATTGGTTTCAGTTTTACCTGAACAGTGTTCAGGACTTGCCTTTTTATAACAGGAGTCTCAGGATCCAACTTCCAAGATGGTAGAGCTACCTAACCCCAACCTGCTATTCTCTTCCATCACACGCGAGGTTAGTGACCCTGGTTCATATAGATGACTCGGAGGTTTTTAGTGCTTTATGGGTGGATTACCCACATGAATGCAAATATGGGAGTCTGCTGCTCACAGTGGGCTAGTAAAGTCATCACTCAATGGTCAGGAGATGGCTGGCAGAAATCTGCCAGCTCTCTGTGGATCTCATAGAAGGTTGAGAAGTTTGTGTCTATTCCAGAACACCGATTTTATTATTCTCCTCTCTAATTGCATGTGTCACAAAGTGGCTACAGGTAGTATGATTGCTTAATGCTCCTGATACAGATATGATTAAGCCATGCTCCTCTTCTAGCTTGAGCTTTTAAGTGGCCAACTTCCAAACACCCATGTCCTATTACAGCTCCCATCTTTTACAAATAGCAGGCAAAATGAGAGCTGGAGCACCTCTACTATGAAGACAGGCTGAGAGAGCTGGGGTTGTTCAGCATGGAAAAGAGAAGGCTCCAGGGAGACCTTAGAGCACCTTCCAGTCCCTAAACGGGCCTACAGAAAAGCTGGAGAGAGACTGTTGACAAGGGCATGGAGTGAATGGCTTTAGGTAGAATGGCTTTAAGCTGAAGGAGGGGATATTTAGATTAGATGTTAGGAAGAAATTCTTCCCTGTGAAGGTGGTGAGGCACTGGCACAGGTTGCCCAGAGAAGCTGTGGATGCCCCTGGATCCCTGGAAGTGTTGAAGGGCAGGTTGGATGGGGCTTTGGGCAACCTGGGCTAGTGGAGGGTGTCCCTGCCCATGGCAGGGGCGTGGAACTGAATGGGCTTTATGGTCCCTTCCAACCCAAACCAGTCTGGGGTTCTATTAGTATAGGTTGTAGGCTGTTTCTTATGCTTTTATTGAAAAGTACATAGAGGGACAGGTCCCATATGTACAGCTAGGAGAAGATTTGTTTGAATGGGAAAGAGCTACAAGGACATTGTTGGTAGCCTTGCGAGAGTTTGGTGGCTAAGTATTGTACATTGTTTGGATTTCAGTATCATTTCTGAATTGGAGCACCCACTCTGGTTTTGTTCTGTCCTTGTGAAGAGAAAATTAATTGGGAAGGTTTAATGCAGCCCTATATGCAGTGAGCCAAACGTGACTTTCTTACAGTGGAGTTTCCTTGCCCTGATGAGGCGATATATAGTGAAAATAAAATACATACTCATCCTATTTGATTTAATCATGCTTGAAATTTTCTTCTTTATCTCTCTGTCTCTCATTTTACTAACATCTTTTCCTGGCTGAAAAGGAGATTTATAAAAATACATTTTTTGGCAGAGAGATAATATTTTTATTAACATTTTACCATTTTTAAATAGATAATAGTAAGGCAAAGAAAAGGAAGAGCACTTTGTTTCCAATATAATTTTCATTTTTCCTGTTTTCATATTCTGCTTTTGATTTTGGAGTTTTGGGTGCAAAGAGAGGAAGTCAAAAGTTTACAGTAGGAGAGGTAGGTACTGTATTTTCCCCTCAGGAAAGTAGTAGAATTTTGATAATGTGAAAAATATTATTCTTTTTAAAACAAATCTCAGTTGTCCAGCTTTGCTGGTTAATATTTGAAGGCTGATATCATTGCAAGCGTCTTTCATAAGATAAGTATTAAAAAAAAAAAATTAAATCCTTTTGTATGGTCAAGTTAGAGTATGGGCAGAAGAAGAAATTAACTGAATAATCTATAGCGTATATTTGCACGGTGTCAGCAACTCTGCAGTAGCACTCCTGGCCCTGGTTTCCTGTGGAATGTGCGAGGTCCCTGGGATCTGTCACACAATACACCACAGAAAGATGATGAGTAGAGGTGGTTTTGTCAGGCAACTGACCTCCTAGTTTTGCCCATAATTATTTGTTCATGCGGCTGTACCCTAAGACATACTAATACCATACATACCATTGGCTGAAAACTGATGCAGCATATTGAAAAAAATAAAATGCCCACAGCCACCTGAGATGAAGAGGCTGGACCTGGCTACTATCTAAAAATGGGCTGCTGTGTAGAGGGTTCTGTTGCACTGTTGAGGCTACAGTGAGTTAATTAAGCCCCATAGCATCCATTGTCAGAAGGCTTTCTCAGAAATGCAACTTCAAACTGGCTTCTGGTGGCAGACCTCCAGAAAAGCTGCTTATACAAGTGCAGCCTGTGACCTCTTGCATTCCCTGCTCTTGGCCAGAGCCTGGTCTATTGCATTTTAAAAGGTAAAATAAAATACAGCTGAGTAAAACAGTTGTGGGGTTTGATTTTATTTTTTTGTTGTCGTCAGTTTTAAGCAACATTTTAATTGATGTGTTTAACTGTTTTAAGAACCAAGATTCTCTGGTTGAGGGGGTAAACCCTCAAACCCTGCCTTATAGTTTCTGCCAGTGGATTAGTTTTAAAGCAGTAAACATTTGAGTATGTGGTCACCCCCCTTGAGTGAGGAGCATGTCTAGTAAAGTCATGTCCAGTTCTCAGTTGTTGAAGTGTGCCTAAGGAGCTAGCGTGATGTTCTTGGAGACAAAGTACTGACTGCAGGAGCTGTCTTCACAAACTCTCTTCTCATTCCCTACTTTTAGGAAATGAAGAACATGAACATGCAGAAGCAGGCTTATTCCCTCATTGTTCTTCTGTGTCTAAGTATCTACTGTCCCTTGTTTGAAGAGGTGTCTCTCACCTGTATGGAAATGTTCTAGCATTCTTAATTACAGACACTAAAAATTGAGAGCCAGCGTACTTCCTAGGGTAGGTGCCCGAGTCCACATTTGGATACCTAAACAGCTGGCTTCATGTTCTAAGTTCCTGAGCCAGAAATCAATGGGAAATGGGTGTCTCTGGCATTTTTGACAATCAGAGTACTTATTTAAGTGTCTAAATACAAGTGTTAGTGCAGATCTTCAGACAGTATAAATCAACATATCTCCATGGAAGTTGATGGTTAATAATAGGCTTGTTTGTACGAGTGGAGGCTTTGGCTCCTAAGGCTGCAAGCACTGGTCCAGATGAATTTCTCTTTATACCCCTAAATATAAATTAAGTAGAAATTGAATAACTAATATTACTGTGATTCAACATATTCTTTCATTAAAAATGATAAGATTTAAAAAATTTTCAAACACCTTTCTTTAGCCTTGAATAAAAATCTCACAGTGGAAATGTTTAATAATCTCAGAGAAGTTTTCCTCTACTTAATTCTTGTTGGATATAAAGCCAGGTTGTGCAGTATATAGTCCCATTGCATAACTCACCTGAAATATTTTCAGAGATGAGGCAATCAGGTTGCCCTGGGAGTGTGGGTTTTTTACTGGGCATTAATAACGTACCTTGTTTGGTCTGTAGTTTGTAGAGCAGTTAATGTTTTAAAGAAAATTTAGAAAATTGGAAAGAGTTCTGCATGCATCTCATTCACATTTTGCTGCCCTTCTCATAAGGGTTACTATCTGGAATAATAACTAACAGCAGTTCCTAAGAATTCATCTGTCTTTCCTCCTTTTAGGTTGTACTGAAAGTTTTGTCTGGAAAATAACTAGAGCAGGGATTGAACTGGAATACTAGCTCCAATTGTCATCAGAAATTTCAGATCCCGGTCTGCATTTTGATGCGTACTCTCTGTTTCTAGTTCTGGTAATTTTTACTTAAGGGTGTTACTGTGGTTGTGATTGTATTGATTTTTGTCATACAGGTTTGTGATATTACCAAGTGCAGAATAAGCAGCAAAATCAAAAAGGCGTTTGTTTTCATATTGTCATACGTGCCGTTAGTGGGTCTGCTGCACTTGGAACCTTGCTGAGCTGCTGGACTGGAATGTGCTGGACCTGTGTTCTTAATGTCATTGTGGTGTGTAAATAAGGAATATTATTGTCTTCTCCCTTGGCTTCTCAATTACGTTTTCTGGGCGTAAACTGTCCTCCGAGACCCCTCAGGCCAATTGCCTCAGGCCCTGCGAGCTAAATAGGCACATACGCCTCTGCCAGAGCTCCAGTCCTGCAAGCAGTCGCCCCTGACACTTACCTCCCATGAGATTAAAGGCAGTGAGAGGACACGGGTGACATAAAAACATGTCTCAACTACAGGCAACACAAAAATCAACTTGGGCAAAAAATAATACTGTTTCAACTCTCCTACTATAGGCCGCTCTCTGGCCATAAGTTTATGCTCTGGGCAGTGCCCAGAACTCTGATTCTGTTGCATGGTTTTTCCACTTTGGATGATACCTGCCTTTCTGTCTGTCTCTTTCAGCCTTGCCTGGTGCCACAGTCAGGAATCTTACATGGCAAAAATATTGCGTGGTGTCTTTGAATACTTTTGTTGTTGTTGCACAGCCTCAATAGATGTAGTTGGACAATTTTGTTTTGCTTTGATTCATTCTGTTACCATTCTTCTAACTGAATGGGAGTCTCTGAGGTTTAGTAACTTCCCAGGTCTCTGGGTTTGGTAAACCTGTGACACAGCCTTGGCAAAAAATGATGGAGTCCACGTTCAGCAAAGCATTGATGAAAGTGATTTCATCACGAGCCAAAATTCTTCAACTGCATGTAAACACATTACCAGAATTATCTGTGGACGGATGTGTTCAGGCAGAATCCTGAAGTCCACTTTCTGTATCTATGTTGCTGTTGCTCAAGTAACCTCCATGCTTCCAGTGGGATAAAGTTAGCTCTGTGCAAAAATTTTTGTGGCCTAGTCTTCATACTATTGCAGAGCAAGTCTGTCACTGGGGATGGCCCAAGGCATGCCAACCTGTCACATGGAGGAGAGCTATGTGACTTGCCACCACAAGCTATGCAGCTACATAGCAAACTGATGATGGCCAGGGGACTTAAGCTTAAAATATAATTGAATAAATTACTGGTGGTATATGACCTATAGGAATTGGAATATTAATAAATTTTAATTTCCTTTGTGTTCTGAGGTACATTTCTTGGGTTCCAAGACCTTATTTTCTTAAATATATTTTACATCAGGCTAAAGCTTGAATGCTGTTATGTGTTTAATATGTAATTACAGCTAATAATAAATATATTTTAAGAAGTTGACTGTAGTCACTATAGTCTTAACCTAGAGAATTGCCTCCAGACTTATGGGGAGGCTTAGTTTGAAACCCATGTAGTGCTTGAGAAATAACGCCAGGACAGCAGTTTTAGGGTAGGCATCAGTTCACTGCAAATACAATTGTATGCCTCAGCTCCACCCAGTTAATACATCTGCCACCAGAAAGTGCTGTTATTAAATCACACGTTCAGTAGCTATTACTATGACCTAAGTTTGAACCAGAAACCTAGAAATGAAACATTCTTGGGTTTCCCTTTGAATTCTCTCCTTTTTTTATGAATCTCTTTCATTCTTTGTCAGAGAGTTGTGGTCAAATAGCTGTATAAGACCCATCTGTCAGCAGAAGCAAAATGATACAGTTTTCTTAATACAGGATTTTATGCATCAATGTAAAACCCCTGAATTGAATGAATGTCAGTATTCTCAATCCACAGTCAGTCAGAAAGTTTGAAAGTTAAAAGTCAGCAGAGAAGTTAATGAAAGTATTTGACGTGTCGATGATCAAAGTCAAGAACTGTAAAGAGCATTTATTAGTTGGTGACTGATACAGTGCTTTTCCTTGTTTCTTTCCCTACTCTCCATTAATATCTTAGGTCTTTTTTTGCCTAACAAAAGCAGCTGTTACTCTGAACTTCTGGCTATAGAAGCTGATAAGTGAGGTGATTTTTAAACAAATTTTGTGACCTAGCTTCTCATCAGCAAACGGTTACTTTAAAAAAGTTGTGACAGTAGAATGAAAGCTTAATTTTGCTTTCATGTAGGTGAGTGTAAGTCAAGAATAGTTCTACTGAAATTTGATTTTCTCTCTGTATTGCATACTGCAAGTAAATAAAGAACCTGATAGTGATACTAGAATGCTGCCAGATATCAGAGGCACAATATTAGGAAGCAGAAATGAAAATGGAAGAAGATGGATATATGGCAGTATACCTTGTTAATACAAAGATTTAGCCAAATTCGCCAATGGCGTTATTGTAAGGAGTTTGCGTAAGCCTCCACCAGCAGCAGATGGTGTCAACTAAGGAAGAAAATTCTGCCGAAACTCATGCTTCCATAAAACTGCTCTCACCAGCGTGGCCTGTTTTATTTTATCTTGTCTCCGATTGCCGTAACATTTATATAAAACTGAGGAGGAAACACAAGCATGTGCCTGATCATTATGGTTAGTCTAGCAAAACAAAGCTAAGTAAAATAAATCTCACATTGGGACTTGCTCATTTTACGGGATGGCTGTGTGCCTAGGTCATTCTCATCTGTGAAGGTCTGTGTTGTTCCATTCCTTGTACCAAATGATAGTCCTGAAAGCTGAACTAACTCCTTTGATTGACTTACATGAGTTGTAAGCTAGCCTGTTAAGTGGTAAATAGCGCTTTTTTTCCACGTAGACTTTTACAACAGAGGCAGATTTTTTGCCTTTTTTGTTTTAGAGGGAGAGGCAAGTGGGAAAGGCTAAACTCAATGAAATACATCACAGATCTCATATTAGCGCCATTTAAGCAGGTCCTTTCTTTCTTTAGCTTAGTTCGATGTAGCATTATATATTTTAAAGACATTTTTCATTTCTTTGGGCTGCCAGATGTGCTGCTGATACCTTCTGATCTTAGATAGTTTGACATTGATTTCCCTAGCACACACCAGGGTTGAAATCTGGTCTGTAACTCATCCAAATGATCTATTCATAACAAAAAGTGCCTTCTGGCAGTTTTACCACAGCTGAATATTGTTAAACTGAATTCATCATTTCATTTGTTTCTGATTGCTCTATAATGTTTACATATCTTACATATTAGTATGATCTTTTATAAAGCACACACTGAGGTTAAATCCCCCCCAGATAGAACTTTTTTTCTCCTTTTTCTCCCTTTCAGAAGGTGTTGAACTCTTTTTGCCTTCAAATGAGCAGAAATCTTGGAAATGCTTAATGTTCATCTCATCCGAAATGATGGGCCGAGCAAGTAGGAATGTGTGTGTTGGGGAGATGTGGGAAGGTGACATTTTCCTGCACAAAAGGATTCTTCCACATATAGAGTAACTGTGAGGTGGAATTGCTTGCCCAAGTCTAATAGTTCTGTAAGTATCATCACGAATGAGGGCAATAGTCTCCATGTGAATATGTTCAACTAAAATATTTATAGGTGCTGCTTATGTCTCAAAGTGTGAATAGGTTCAGATTCTTCTCATCTCCCATCTTCAAATTCCTGCTGCAATAATTGTTGTGCAGAGATCATTCTAGTGTCTCTCTGTGTTTCAGTTTCACTACATGTAAAAAAATAATAGACGTTAATATGCCTCACAATAGGAGTGTGCCACAGGATGAATTTAAGTTAAATATAAGACAGAAAATCTGAGGCTCCCTTTGAATACTTATTTTAACTTTCAAAGAAGGATGACATCTCTTATTTGCTTTAAAAATAAAAATCAATTGCCCATAAATCTAAAACAGATGTTGTTTTTCTACTAAAAAGATTAAGGATTTTCTTAAGCTCATTAAAGGAAAAAAAAAAGCCACCACATTGATGCTCCTATATCATTGTAAGAATGTCTGAACGCAATAGAAAGCTATGAAAAGGACATGGTATTAGTGTAACAAAAATAGCTCTGAGTCTGGCAAATTGTACTTATCTTCTGGGTTCTGCGGCAAACTGTGCACTATTTCTCCAACCTTACGCTTATGTCTAGTCATGTGTTTTAGTGGGATTGGGTGTATGTATACTCAAACAGAATTTGGACTTTTTATTAAGAAAATACAAATGCCAGCTGCTGCATGGCTTGAAAAACTTAAGCATCATCCAAGTTATTTCAAGGAGGGGAAATGGAAACCATTTGCTACTTCTTATGCATATATCTACGGAGGAATGTTCAAACTATTGCTTCTCAAAGGTTGTGAGTCTCTTTTGAGGAGTATATTATTTCCCAGTTTTCTTACTTTCCATGTGCATCAAAACCCTGAGTCTACAAAATGTGAATTAAACTCTTTAAGTGGAAAGAGGAGATGGGAAATCTGATGATGCCGTATGCAGTGCCAATAAAGCCCAGCATGATGGCCAGTGTTCTTTATTCCAGTTAAAAGCTCCCATAGCAGAAAAAAAAAATGGTAACCTAGTACCCTGCTGGCTATATTCACCAGTGTGGCAATATGCAGCTCCCTCGTTTGCTCTGTTTATGTGTTGAAAGTTTGCTGGAATGTGTACAAACGGTACTTCAGTAGTAAGATGATAGGAAAGTCTCGGTGTAATTTGAGAAGAGCCAGCACGGAAATACCCTGTCCTGGCAAATTCCTGTGGGTGTCCAAAATACTAGGGCAAAAGTACTGGCTCCAGGGAGAGTTTGGTCTTTTAATCAATCTAACCCTTTCAGTGTTATCAGACATAAGGGACAATTTGGTAAGTTGTGGACTAATGACAGAAGAAAAATTTTTTTTAAATTTATTTTTTTTCTCAAGTACATAGTCCTTCTCAATATTTAGAACTTCCTGTGATTTCACAAAGCATCTTGGTGCCTTTAATATCCTTAGACTATTTGGTTTCTTCACACTATATAGCAGTTGGGTTTTAAGCTTGATACATCTGGTGTAGCTAGATTCTTCCTTCAGAAATCACGGTAGAGTACAGAATACCGCAAAGTTTGCTGTATCAAAAATATTTTGAGATGAGACTTCAAAAATCCAGGCCCATTCTGCCCTAAATGTTCCTCCCCACCTGTAGAGATGTGTTGTTGTGTCCACAACTATAGGATGGGAATGAAACAAGGACGCTTGGATTCTCGGCAGGCTTCCATTGCTAGTTCGGAGCAGATACTAACTGGGAATTTTGACCTTATGCTGTGTTCTCAGTAAGGTCAGTGATGTGGAATTGGTCTAAAAATCAGGTTATTTTAGGATTTGCTTTCTGTTGCACTTCATTTTGTTAGTGAAATTGTAAAAGAAGGCTTGCCCCATAGAAGTGTTGAAAACTCAAAGCTGTATTAATTTGTAGTTTTAAGAGAAAACAAAACAAAACCAAATGTCTTTGCGATGTTTTTGACGTAGCTTCGTCCACTTGGAGTCATAAATGCCTTTTTAAATTCAGTGCAGCTATTCTTGCTCTTTAATGGGTTTAGCCAGCCAAAATCTTACGCAGACACACAGACATATGTGCATGCATACATCGTTAGCAAAAGTAAGTCAGTGCGTTAGAGCTGATAGGGGAGAACTGAGCAAGATTCTTGTACTTGTTAGATGCGTTCCTAAGAGAAATCAGGATTGCTTGAAACTGTAGTGATGTATTTTGAAAAACAAGTTTTTGTTGGTCTTTTTTTCCTACTTAACTTCATGACAAGAATCAGCTGTAATGTAAGTTTATGGCTCGAGCAGACTATTGTTTGTGCAGCAACCTCCCTGCTGGTGTATTTACTAAACATGTGGGATGCACAAATGCCAGCAAATGGCATCTTGGAGCATATTCCCTAGTTGCTAGCAAAAACTGTCTTTAAAGTTTGGCCTGTTTCAATATAGGGAGAATGTGCATCAAGTTTAACAGGAACAGGCCTGAATTTTTAACTACTCCTCCTCAAAACTATTTTGACATGAAATCTGGGCCTTGTTGAAATCAATAGCTAACCTCAAGCATCCTTTAATGGGTCTAGAATTTTGCTAATGAAGAGCAAGGTCTAAATACAAAAAAACATTGTCCCATTGACTAAGACCTTTCTTTTTTGCTCTTCCAGCATTGTAAACATACAGACTTATTTTGTTAGAGAATTCTCTTGTTTCCTCCTCTTGGAGCATCTCCCACCTTCTAGAGAACAACAGTTGCAGATTTAACCTTCCCATTAACATGGACTAGCAGGAGGTGAATCCATGCGTCATGTGATAGTGTAGAACTGCATGGCTGCGTGTACCTCAAATGTATAAATCTGGTGGTCCTGGAAGAGAAAACATGAATCATGCCTCAAAGAGAAGACAGGTAGCCTGCCAGGGGAGTGGATGACCTGTCTTCTCCAGCCCCCGCTGCAAGAATTATTAATGTGTTCAACCAGAGCAGAGTACGTAACTAGTCTTTGTAGCAAGTACCAAGTTCCCCAGACGCGTTCCCCGGCACGTGCTGCACCTTACTGGCCAGACTAGATAGCATACCTCCTTACGCTTTCTTTCTGGACCAGAAAGGAAGTCTAGAAAGTCTATCTAGTCTATTGAAAGTGGAACAGCCTTAGAAGAGGAAGGAAAATGTCCTCCACCCTTAAAATCTGGTAATTTGCATTTTCTGAAGCAGATAAAGGAAATGAACCAATGTCTCCCACATCCCGAGTGGTCTAACCACTAAAATATTGCCTAGGAGCAGGATATCACCGTATATGTGAGTGTAGCGGTAGACTACAATCCTGTTCAGTTTTTGGATGGTAGTGCTTAGATATCTGCCTTGATGAAAGGGTTCACAGGTGTGAAGGAAGGAGTGATTTGTGTAAAGCTAAGCCTAAGTAAGGGGCAGAATCTAATGTTTACCCAGGCAAATGTTTCCTGTGGGCTAACACAAGCCCATGTTTGCAGCTTCTACCTGAGGCACCTAACTCTCCTGACAGCGCTGTGAGATCACTGCAGCTTGTGATTCCACTGCAAGCCTTTGGAGTTGATGATAGATCTCAGGAGACCTTGCTGTCCTCTGTCAGCAGGCTTCCCTCCCCCTCGATTCTTAACTCTGAAGGCATAAGTTCTCTGTAAACACCGGTTGCCGATTAGATTGGCTATATTTTCTGATGACAGTCAAGCAGAGTGTTGTATCTGACTGTTCATTCTAAGTAAGGTGTTTTTCAGGAGAAACAGGGCAGTTTCTCTCTCCCTGTAAAATACAGTCCTGCTCCTGAAATTTCTTACTTTCTGCATGGCCAGACCCAGCTGTTCCATAAATGGGAGTGAGCGGGGGTGTTGTGCAATCAGTAGCTGCAGCTGTGTCATCCCAGCTAAAAATGATGCAAATGGGGGACATATTTCTCCACATTCTCCTTAGAGTAACCCTACCTATACGTCTCCACTCATGTTGGGAACTCCAGTGGAGGAACAGAAATCATTTCAGTATTGGACTCTGATAGCTGCCAAACTTTAGTTGTGAATTACCTGCTTTGCAGGTACTTTGATTCACAAGAGCCTTCTCTTGCTTTTCCAGGTCAGTGAAACACCCATTTTTGTGCCTGGTGTTTGGGGACCTTATTTCTCTGCAATGGTACCTGGATTGTGGTTGAACGAAGGAGGTCAAAGTGCTACAGGGAAACTGGTAAGTGTTTGGAGACATGGGCTGACTTGGGATAGCTTCACTCTCAATTCAGCCAGAGCTCTGCCTGAAACACCTTGGTGAGATCATAGGAGAAACCATGCTGCTGAAAGCAACGAACAATTAGTTGATCGTTATGTCTCTTATAAACTGTTCATTTGCATACTGATGGGAGATTATATATGGGGCAAGCACTAAGGGTGTGTCTTCCTCTTATGATGATGGTGATTATTATTATTATTTTACAGACAAATAGGCATTCATTCTTAGCAGGAGGCTTAGATAGACTTTGAGATAAAGAAGATGATACATATTGTGTTGTATAGAACAATTGTGCTCATTGATGGGCATAAATGTGTTGTATGGACAGAATAGTAATATCTTAACATGTTATCCTGTCTAGATAGATACTGCATATATCGTCACCTCAATTCTTTCCTTGAGTGCAAAGACTCTGACTATATTAGGTTAACTTAATTTATCAATAAAAATTAAAACCAGACTGGATTCTCTAAAAATTAATTTTCCTATTTAGAGGGAGGCAGTCAGAACTAAAACACCAATGTCAAATTTAAAGAAAGGCTACATGTATAAAACAGTATTTAGGTTTGAGTCCAAAAGCGTCAGCAAGACCTTAGTGGCTGCTTAACCGTGGAAGCTTCTAAAGCTCCCTGCGTGTGTCCCTGCTCAGTCTGTACAAATACTGACTGCCCTTAGGCGTGAGGTACCAAGCTCCTCTTGAGAAACTACAGGAGGTGGGCCCGATCCTGTGGGTATTCTCGTTAAGCTCATCAAACATACAGGCGGGTTTGGTCTTTCACAAATTGCAGGCGTAATTGCTCTCTTACTCAGACCTAGCACCACCCACCTTTTTAAAAGCCTAGTGATCGGAGTACATGTCCAGGAAGTAGTAGATTGGGGCATCATTGCATTTATACATTCCATATGGAACAGTCACTGAATGAGAAACAGGAGTAATCCTGGATCAGGAAGCCCCGACACACCCTGAACGCTGAGCTATGAACTGGTGTTCCCTCCTGTGCTCTCTCCTTGGCCACGTGAATCTGACATTCCTCTCTGTATGGTGTCACAGCCTCAGTGGGAGAGTCGTCATCCCTCTTCCTCTCCTGCAGCCTCTGCTTCCCATCCCATTTCCAACCCATCCTTAGTCTTCTGGCTAAAGCACTCTCGCAGCAGGTGGGATGTGTGCGCTTTAAATTTTTCAGGTCAAGATGGGGCTAGAACCAAAGTGTCCCATTTTATAGGTAACTGCTACAACCAGAAGTAAAATTAAATTACTGCCCATAACACCACCACTTGAAAGGGGAAATAGCAAATCTTGTGTGTTTCTTTGGAAGAACACCTTTGAGAGGAAAAGTCTCTATGTGCTTAATCCAAAACAGGTAAAGACACTTACCTAAGCTCTAGAGAGGATACAATAAGTCAGTGTTTTTTCTTGGCTGGCTCAGGGTGATTCCACAGTTAAAATGTACCATGAGAGTTAGGGCATTTCAGAAAGATGATTTTTAAAATCCTTTCCATTCTGGTACCAGAGAACAAGACATTCCTGAGTCATTAAAGAAATTGCTGGAAAAAATACATGGTCTTGTTAGGACGCATAGCAAAAGTCAGCTCTGAGTACTGTTAGGTATATTAGGGAATCTGTCTTATTAAAACATTCTTAGAATATCTCATGTGGTTTTCTTGAGGTTGTATGTACTGAAAACACATAGGGGGAGCCATAGGAGGAAAGAGTGCATGTGCACTGTGTGGAGGATAGGTTGCATTCATTAGCTTTGTAATTTTAAAGCTGTAGCCTTTTTAAGATCCTGCTTTCTCATACTTCAAGCTTTCTGAAAACAAAAAAATGGTCATGTTTTGGGATTCTTTTCATTGCTTGATCTATGCCCAAAGGTGAATTCTTTTCATGAAATTTGAACAGTCTGTTGAACCTCTTAAAAGTAAAACTGATACGCTTCCCTTTAAAAATTACTTTTTTTATTGATACAGCTGTGAAAAAAGTCTGTCAGATTTTGAAAACTGGTTCAGATAGAGTCCAAATGAAGAATTAAGAGCTCCGCTTGTTTTGAAAAAGCTTGTTTGTTTGTGTATTAGATTGGCTTTTACACTGGATTCTCAAAATTTATAGGAAGAAAGATATTGCACAACAGAGACAAAGGATGGCTTGACATCACTACAAACTGTAAAATAACGAACAGCAGAAAGGGGTTTCTAGATGCAACCCTCATGTGGCCACGTCTTGAATTAAGGGCATTTAAATATCTAACTTCATAACTTGCGTAACATTTTTGTGTATTTTGTTTTCATAGCACACACGTATATGTGATATGCATTTATAGATTTATTTCTGAATTTATGAGCTGCTCCTGTGTTCTAAACAGATTATGCAAGATTGCAAAATTCAGGCTTGAGCTTTGTTTCTAATGCATGCACATGTTCGAGTTTTGTCTTTGATGCAAATCTCAGAAAGAACAGGCATGCATTATTTTTATTGCTATGTTCAAATGTGTATGCTTCATTATATGTTGTCCTACACTGGTTAAGGACTAGACTCATGCTGTTAAAAATTAAATACCTAATGCGGTTTGCTGCCAGTAGGTATTGCCAAATATACTCAGTGCTCTTGAGTAGCTCTAGTTTTGCCTCCTGAGCTTTTGCCGTCACCTCTGATGGGATATTAACAAGAGGCCGCAAAACCTGCTGAAATACTGTCTTAAAAGCCCATGTTATTCTACCTGATACTCTGTTTTGTGAGTAATGGTAGCCACTCTGAGGTGAAAGGACAAGCTGATTTATAAATTTAGTATAAGACAGAGCCTATATTGATCTTTTTTTATAGCAATAATTGCTTGTCAGGGTATACATTTTGTTTCCTGCAATGAACATATAGAGCATCTATCAGGATGACAACACACCTTGTGTTTTATTATAACAGTGTGATATAGAAAGATGTAGAGATTTGGGCCAAGAAGATGTTCCTGGTAGAATTCCAATGAGGGTATCCGTGCAAAAGAATGGGAGAGACTAGAGGACATGCTCTCAGGTAGTGTTGGACAGAAAAAAGTCATCCTTTCAGCTTGCTCTTCTGACTGAGGACCTGCATGCTTAGCATTTTGCCTATTTTTGGTGCAGCATTGGTTGTTTTTTCTTACTGTTTTTTAAGCCAAATCCTGAATCCAGTAATGTCAGTGGGAGATTTGCCATTGACTTCAGTAGGACTTAACACCTCATGAGTAATTTAGAACCCCTCTTGTCTTTTTAAAGTTATGACACTGCATTACCCTTTTCTGGGACTGAATTTTTAAGATGTAATCATCCCAAAAATGTTGCTTTCCTCTTTTTCAGATAGATCATGTGGTCCGCAGCCATGTCGCCTTCCCGGAATTACAGTCAAAAGCTGCAGCCAGGTCACTGTTCTTATTCCTTTATCACATACCTGCCTTACAAATTGATGATACGCTGTATTCCCAGCAGTGCAGAATTGCACTGCTGCATCCTTCTTCTGAAACAGGGGAATTAACAAGTCTGATAGTGGGTTGGAAGTATTTACAAAGGCTTGCCAGGTGATTGCTCAAAGATGAAAGCTTTAAACTCCCCTCAGATACCTTCGGTGTATCTAAGTGGTGACACTAACTTTCTGCTTTTCAACTTCTTTTATATCCAGCTCAGGGTATTTCTTGATACCATAGCATCAGTCCTGTTCAGCAGACCTTTATGCCTTGGGCTAATGATGTGTCTTAATTTGTAGGCGACACTTTTAAGGTCCAAGGATGAAATGTAGCTTAATTAAGAATATATAATTAATTTTTGAACAGTCACCTAAAGGACGGTATAGCCACTGTATGAAAAACTCCTGCATGGCAGCGCAAATAGAACAGAGAAACCCAGGATGAATTTCCAGACAAAGCTTAAGACGTAGGAGTGAATTGGAGGTAACTCCAGGATTCCTTGAGCAGGAAGCTGTGTGCAATGTGGAATTTTAGTTTGATCTGCTTCAGAAGTGGATGAAGACAGTCCAGACATTTCTGTCAGATCTGGACTTTCTCAAGCTATTTTGGCTTGGATTCCTTTAAAGATGGTTCACGTCACTCCCAGAGAGATCTTAGCTGAACAGTTAGGCACATTGGATGAAAATTTGATTCTCTTTTAATTTCTTTTTCCTCCTTAGCTTAAAGAAAAAAACCACCAAACTTGGCATTTTATCTTCAGTTTATCACTCTGACCTAAAAGGCAAGGCTCAGTCCTCATAGATGTATTAAGCACATGCAGTTATACAGTTATTTTCAGTCCTCCTTGGGAGGATAAAGCTACCTGGTTTCTCTGGATGAGCCTTCCGTGCTTTGTAGTGCCCAATGCCTTATTTGTTTGTTAAGAACTTGAGCAGGATTCCCAGAAATGTATTGGACATCATTCAATATGAAATAGATTCATGCTTCCTAGAATTCTCTTTGTTGTTCTTTAAAAAAGGAAATCAGGAAATAAATGCATCTGTGTATGTTTGGAATAAGGATTGATCTGGGTTTTTTCCCAAAATTTTGGCTTCCAGGCCATTTTTCCGGTGCCCCCATATAAAGCACAAGCATAAGACAAACAATTAGTCTGTAATGCCAGGATAAACCTTTTTTTTTTGTGTTGGAAAAATGAATATAGAGTAACCTGCTTGTCTATGCTAGATCTGATACTGAACTGACTGACCACAACTAATTTCATAGCGCAAAAAGCTTGGATTGTGATGTGAATAGGACACCAAATACAGAATATTGGGAATAGAACTCCATGTTATCTGAGCATATGGTGTCATAACTTTGGATTTGAGTCTCCTGTGGTCAGTAAAATTGTGGAAGATAGCATTGATAAAAATGATTATAATATTTTATAAAAAGGATGATAATATTTTATAAAGTTAATTTGCTCAATGGTATTTTTATAATGCTTTCCAGATATTACTCTCCTAATGAAATGTTTGGAATAGCTATAAATTTAATAAACAAATCTCATATTAATTCCCCCATTCCCTTTCTCCCTGTCCTTCTCAAATATTCATTAGAGAATTTAATTTGAACAAACAAAAAGAAAGAAACCAAACAAAATGAGAATTCTTTTTTGAAAGAAAACAAAATGAGAATTCCATACTTACGTGTGCAATTGCATAATACCTTTACTTCCCATGCTAGGTGCAACACAGTGAAGAGTTAGGCTGGTTTCATAGTGACAAAAAGCACATGCATGTCTGGATCATTACAAAGCAACATCTGAGGTCACAAATCTGTGCTTCTTACTTGCTGCTGCCTGTCACCTACTTCTGCCTTCCCAAGCCTGTCTAGCCTTTCTCCCAGGCTTCCAGTGCTGCTAATAAGTAGGTTTGGCCATGGCAAACTGCCTGCTGAGCTGCTGATCTCAGAAGCTTCACTTGTGCGGACTTCTGTTCCTTCGCCTATACCAGGAGCAAGAGTTTGCAAGCTGCATTTATCACTGTTTCAGTAATTTGTGGTAACTTGTTAAGGCATTGAGTGGCTTAGACAGACTTGCCAGAAACCGCTCATGCTGAAGACCAGTCTTGTGCAACCCCCCCAGTACTATTCCTGTGTTCTCTTTTCCCTTCTTTTACTGGAAGTGGACAGGGTTGGACTACATGAGGATTGTCTGGAGAATTTAGCATTTGGTCTAACTAATTGGCATACTCTGTGAGCAGCAAACCTTGGTGTTTTTCACACAGTTCCGTGAGTTGCAGAAATTGCTGTGTATGTAGCACTTTTGGTCTTCAGTCTATATATTATGTAGGTCTGACATCTAGCCATCACTGATACATTAAATCCTCTATAGGTAGGATAGAGTAGGAAATAAAAGAAGAAATAATATGATCATTTATGTTTTAAAGTTTAAATACTTCTGTTTTCTAGAATCACAGTTTCTAATCTTCTGAAATGCACTTTGGGTGCTCTGTGAAGCGCTATGTTTTAGGACAGAATTTCTTTTCCTCACTTCTCAATGCCATGTCCCATCTGAAGAGATGTCTCCTGAAAAAAAGTGTTGGAAGTTACACACACAGTATCCATCAGCAATTCTGGGATCTTTCAAGCAGAATATAATAATCATATTTGGCAGTTCTCTGTACATCTAGATATTTTAGAGCCCTTTTTTTTTTATTTAGAAATCTAACATTTTTAGATTTTTTTTTTCCTGAAAGATACCTGCTGGCATCTTCCAGGATTCCTAAACAGATTAAATACCAACTTCTTGTTGCTTTCTGAATTTATGTCCCAAATACGAACATAACCCTGGGCAA
Source organism: Grus americana (assembly GCF_028858705.1). NCBI lineage: Eukaryota > Metazoa > Chordata > Aves > Gruiformes > Gruidae > Grus > Grus americana. The sequence goes on from NC_072859.1 coordinate 32,019,110, forward strand.
ACTTGCATTGATTTCTTGTTCTCCACTTTCAACATAGTTCCTTTTTAATAGCAATAGCTTGTGCTCAACTCTGCAAGTTAGATCCAGCTGCTACTGATACCTCCTCATAGAACTGAATAGAAAAAGCTGATGGTGTAATACTATGTATAACACAAACATGGTAGAAACTGGAACTGGCAAGTGTTTGAAGGATTTTGCCAGTCACTCAGTCCAAATGAACCTATGTCTATATGCAGGGGGGGGAAAAAAAGTAAAAGATGTGAAAAGAAAAACGTAATTCCAAGGTTATGTGGGTCTTAAGGATATTTGGCTGAACTTCAGCCTCTTTTGCACAGTCCTTGTGTTCTGTCAGAGCTGCACGAATGGCTAATCCTTGCGAGAATGATCAAGCAGGATGGAGATCAGATAGAAGCTGGGATGTCTGGTAGGTCTGTGGTTGAGTGAAGCTTTCCTTTCTTTTCCTTCCCAACAGTCAAGCTGTGATTTAGACGGGAAATAAAATGACTTTGTCCTTAGCATGTACTGCTTATAGTGCAGTCTTTTGGGATGTAGAAAACAGGGCCACTTTTACAACAAGGGGGAAAAAATGATTGTGACCTGAAAATTATCATAATTCAGGTCCAGGAAGACACATAAAGTACATTTTAAAGTACGTGAATAATGATCTGAATTAGTTATTTTAATGTCTTCCAAGTGTACTTCATTTTGAATGATATCCTCTGATATCATTACCATATACACATGGTAAGGTATAATTGAAAAAACATGCAGCTGAATGGTTGAATGCAAAGTATAAATATACAGCTGCTAGCAGGTCAGAAGTCAAACTAGTAAAGCATATGCCAAATTCCCTTAGGGATCTCATTAGTGCATGATTGAATATACATGTAGAGGCTAAATGAATATCACTGTTTGGGTCTACAGTGGATGAGACAATGACTAATCAATTGTAATTAGGGTTAGATGCTATTATTGACCCACATGTCTAGAATTAAATGCCCCACTTGGAGATTTCCAAGGAGTTGAAAAATATATATGAATCTGTTTATGATAGTATGAGTGCTTGAAAAAATGTTCTAAGCATAATTGCAACATTTTTTAAATGGAATGTCACTAGAGTCATTGCAAGCCAAAGCACTGAAGAATTCACCGTTAGTCCTAAGATTACTCTTGGTCCAGGAAAAAGTCTGTTGGATGTTGTGGAGTTGGGTGTAGTATCTGAACTTAGATACAATCATATTTAGGCCCATGTTCGGCTCCTCCCTAAAATAGCAGCCACTTGCTTTCTCTCCTCCACCCTTAGTGCTGCATTTTAATCATAACACACACTGAAATAATTATGGTTTAAAAAAGGAAAGCTGGAAGTCCAGCACTCTTGATTAATCAGAGAATTTTTTAAACATTTGTAAAGGAATTTGATTTTCATTTTTGTCTGGAATCCTCCTTATTCCTCTCTCTCAGCTTTCTTTTCTCTAGCTTTCTCTTTCACAGTGTGAGCACCTTTCTGTTCGAGACAAGCATCATCAGCCCCCAAAATATCAAACAGCTTCCTCATCTAGGGACCCGTAGGAGGCAGTGTACAAGCTCAAGATGACCAGCTGCCTTTATCTCCCCTCGTCCTGTGAAAGTGAGGAATCCAGATGCCCTGCGGAATGGCGGTGCAGATAGAGATCCCCACTGCCCGCACCCTGCGATGCCATGGGCTTGGCAAGCACTCGGTTTTGCCTTTCTCCCCCTTTCTTTTAAATTTGGGATTTGACGTTCTTTGATGGGTTTTCTGCATTTGATGGTAGTACAAATGTTTTATGTTTGATGAATAACCTCCCCCACTCTTTTTCCAACTTGTTTTTTTTCCTAGTGCTCACAGTATATATACGTACTTGAACAGTCACCTGGATCTGATTAAGAAATCTTTGCCTGTGGGTTTCCTCACTGTTGATTTACATGTTTGGCCAGATTTCCATGGTAACAGATCTCCCTTAACAGATCTGACACTAAAGGGCATGGTAAGAAACAGCCTGTCTTTGCAAAAAGGTCAATACAGGGTAAAAAAAAAAAAATCTTGGAAGGAGCTTTTTTCCAATTTTGAGCATCCTCCTCCTTAGCTATTTAAACTATCCCACAGGATTTGGGTTTCTTGCTGCATTCAAAGTGTGCTAATGTTTCAGTAGAAACCCAGAGATCATTATAGTTTAGATATCACTACAGCCACATTTATTTTCTAAAAATAAGTGTTGTGTGTCTCCCAGTATCTTTCCTAGGAATCACATTTCATGACTAACAGCGCTTGCTGTTGTTAACTCACCTGTCTACCGAATTTTGCGTATCTGTTGCAATGAATTTCAACACAAATTTTGGTATGCCTCTCTGGGAAAGGAATGAAATATTCTGAGGAGAGATTGCTTGATTTAAACACATAAATGTTCACTAAACGTGCTGTATTAGTTGTTGGGTAGTAAATTTCGACAGAAACTGAAAAGCTCCTCTGCTTATTGTTAAAAATGGGCATACATGCTCTCACGATTGGAAATATGCAACTATAGTGCTTCATACATCTTTGTTCAAAGCTAAACCTGATCTGATTCTGGCTTGGGGTTTTAAAATTGCTACTTTTGGAACTCAAAGGGCTTGAAATATTGTGTTCTGTACAAAGAAATTTTCAGAGCGTTGCAATCTGGAACCAGAACAGGCAGCTTTTGGAAGCTCACCAGAGAACCTCTGCTGGGGAGATTTTCAGCCCGTCTTTAAATGTTTGGATGTTTCTTTTCACTGAACTTCATGGTGGTAGATCAGCTAGGTCACAAGCCAAGATGTTACTGTGCAGGACTACAACAGAAGAATATCATAATGGTATAATTTGATGACATCAAAATACCTGGTGATTAATTGAAAAATGTACTTCAAAATGGCATATTGTCCTTGAAGTGAGCATCTCCAGCTACTCCTCAGCATCAAAACCTGCTGTGTTTGAGGCTGAGGTAGGAAAGGGTAGGTGTAAGCACTGCAACATGTTTTAAACCACAAATGAGGGAAACATTAAAAAAAAAATAGACGGCTTATATGCTTTTGGGTCCTGTATTATTTTGTGAAAGAATTATATGCTGCAGCAGAATCAGAACTTCCTTGGTATAATGGCTATATGCAAATAACTGGTAATAGCAACACATTTTTTTCTACCACAGTTATGGCTGCATTCAGGTCTTGCTTATGCTGATATTAATCCAGAGTAACTACAAGGCAGTATTGATTTATGTCAGAGGAAAAGAGGTTAAGATATAGTCTTTAATTATTAATTGTGTTTCAGTGTTAGGGTGCTTGGAAGGGAGGGGCAGAAATGCTTTTAAAAAGTTATTTTTATGTAATAGCATTTTCATATTAGTACATTAAATACATTCACGAGCAATATCTGAGTCATAACATAAAACTGTCAGAGTTAATCTATCTCTAATCCCATACAATATGCTGTTTGTTCTTTATTTCTTTGCAAGGGCAAGAACAATTTATGTGGTTCTTCCCCGGATCAGGAATAACATGTTTAACATAACATTATGCATACAGCTCAGAAAAGAGGTGCTTAGAATTAGCACTTAAAACTTGTTACAACAAGAAACCGTAGAAAATAATAGAATTTTACTTTGGCTGGATTCGTACATTTTCTTTTTGATCTTTGCACAGGTTGTTGGACTAACATTGTCTCGGGGTCTGGATGAACTTGCCCTTATCTACTTGGCCACGATTCAAGCCATTGCTGTAAGCCATTTTAAGTGCATAAAAGAATAAATGAATTGTCTCGTGTTCTGTAGCAGACTGATCATTCCCTTCTGCTAAACAGATTTCTAATAATAGATGAATTCACTTAATGGATTTCTTAAAGGAGCAAGATATTGTTTACCCCCATTGGTGACTACTCCATACTGTAGGATAATTGACAGCCAGACTGAGGAGAAGATGTTCCCCTGAAAAGTTTTCTCCTTATGGCAATTCTGTAAATGGAACCTTTGCCTCTAGTGCAGATGTGAGGAAAGAGGCTGATACTATATGGGGCAGTGTTAACAGCATGGGCTGTCTAGAGGGAAGCTGAGAGAATGGAAAAAAAAAAAAGTCTTTGGCAGTTGTATGAAGGAACTCACGCTCCCCTAAAATGCCTCAGCTTCAGATTGTTCCTAAATCCATGGATTTCCCTTGCTTGCCTGTTAGATGAGTCAGAACTCTGTACCAAGTGAGTTGGAGTGGGTCTGTGATTCAGTTCATAATGCTACAGACCGAACAGACCAGATCTCATTCCTCCCTCGGTTTCCTTGCTGCACGGCAAGCAGTTGTTTCGTGTGTAGCACTTCCAACCCGCGGCTCTGTTTCTGTAAATCAGTCTTTACGAAAATGTCCTCGATGTTTGTTAACATGCAGAGATGGGTAATTTTATTGGAATACTTCTGTTTCTGCCCTCTTTTGCTCTGGAACCCAGGATTTCCAGTTCACAAGAAGTTCTATTCTGAAGTGAAAACCTGGGTCAAAGAAGTTGTTTTGAAACCCTGGTGCAGGGTATTTTCAATGGGGTGTGCCATCCCCAGGCATTTGGTGACTGAAATCACATTCCTTTGACATCCTTTTTGTGGTGGTTTTTTTTTGTGTTTGTTTTTTAAAGTTTGTTGAACTTGCGGTGTTTTTGCACAACAGTTTGATGAATTGGGGAGTTTTCCTGACAAAACGCGGTTCATTTGGAAAACTTCCAAACTCCTCTACTGGTTAAACAACAACTTTGCTAGGCTGGGTCAGCCATCTGGGATATGGAGGGTGGGCGGCTGCTGTAAACTTGCTGTGAATTGTACATCTTATGTGTTAACCCTCCCTCTTCAGCAAATAACAAGAACTTAACCCCAGCCTGGAATTCATTGTTGTGAGTTTTGATCCTTTTTAAGATGAATGTAGCTTGGTTCTACCTGATGCTTCAGTATAATCCCACCATTTAATAAGAATGTCTAGGAGAGTTTAAACAATGCCAGCGACTGATACTGCCCCCCTGAAAGAAACTTTCCAGTATCAAACAGGTGCTCCGTTATTGTATCATGCTAACGAAGTGGAAATGTTCTCTGCTGGAAATCCTGGGAAAGTCACCTATTATCTCATTATATGATACAACTCAAAATTTATTGTAAGATGCAAATACTGGGTTGAACACTAAATTTGGCATCTGCGTATCTTTTTGATAGCTAATTGCACTGATCGTGAGATTTAATATAAAAAGGCTATACTGCAATTTTCATTGCAAGTTAACGGAAATCCATTTTTCTTAAAACACTATTGAAACAGTAACTAAAAAAATAGACAGAGTAGACTTGGTTCTGACTTCATATATTTACTAGTTGCTGATGTGATACCCAGGAAATTTAATTTTCCTCCCATACTCTGTCACTCCCAATTTTAGCTTCACTTTTGTTGAAGGAAACACTTCTTGTTCAGCACAGCCCCAATCCTGTACTGTTCACTGTCTTCAATGGGTGCCAGAGAGACTTTAAATCTAAGTAAAAATCTTGTAAAATGTGTAGGCCTGCCCACAGAATGTTAATCTCTAGTTTTCTTTTCAGCAGGAGACGCTTTTTTCTTTTTATATAACATTTGCATTTGAAGCCCCTCAATTTGCATTTTCTCCAATCCAGGATTAAATTAGTTCCCCCCCACCCACAGTGAAATAAGTCTGCCTTTAATTTAAATTTCTATGTGAATACAATTTTCCAGGCAGGTAAACACAAAATAATTTTCACAGCATGTTCTTTCTCAGGGTCTTTGACGTGTGTATGTTGTGAGAGAAGTTGTTAATAAATTTGAATTTCAGAAGTAGTGAAAGAGAATATCCTTTTAACTATTCATTGCAAAATGCGATGCAACAGTTAGACGGATGAGAACATGATCAGAGATATAATTGTGGCCGTCAAGCCCATTCTGAGGAGACCGACTGTTTTTAGAGCAGTTTATTTTTCCATAATTAAAATTGTGGCTGTGTGATTTGGAAATTAGCCCTCTGTGTCAATAGGGAAGCGATGGATTTAGTCGGCTGGTGTTGCGGCTGCTAAAGTTCCTCATAACCGCTTGCCTGAAAAACCAAAATATATTTGAAGGCCTATCCAGAGTGGTGCCAGTCATTCATAGTGAACGTCTCCAGTCTGATGAAACTCTGCTAGCTTCAATTTTCAGGAGCTTTTATTTGAAGAGGGGTTTACTGCAGGCTGCAGACCTCTTAATGAACTTGCGGCATAGCATAAAGAAAACTTAAATGATGGTTTGTGAAAACTTTGACCAGATTGTTTTTTGTGGGGAATCTGCCTACAGTCAGCTTGGGCAAAATTTTGGCTTGAATTTGGCATTTCATCAACTCTGAACTTCAAAATTAACTTCCAAGGTATTATAAAGAGCCGAGAATTATTTTTGGACAAATAGTTTGTCAAAGAAATGGAAAATGTTTTTGCAAGAGGAAAGAGGGAGAGGGTTGAGAGGCAAAGCAAACAAAAAGAGAAAAGATTTTTTTTTAATGCTTTCATCATCCACAGAGCGAAAAACTGAGCAGTTCTAATTTGAGTTTCTCAGAATGGAGACTGTAACTGAAAAGTTTAAAAATATGCCTACCTTTTTGGATGTTTCTATTAATCCAGGCATGAAATGGAACACTTTATTTTGCACAGGGCAAAGGCCAAGAGAAATAGTTAAGCCAATACAAAATTCTTCAGGTTTTCCTTTTTGCTGAAAAGACAGAAAATACAGGTTTTTATTTGCTCCTTTTTTTGTTCTGCTTTGCTATTTGGCTTCAGAATTGAAATCTCTTTACTGAGAGTGATTTTTAGGTGCTGTTATACAAAGTAAATAGGAGGTTTTGGTGGACATGTCTTTGCCATGTAGGTTTTAGTTCTGGATCTGGAAACTGTACTCTGCTGCGCTTGGTGACAAACACCTGCTTATCAGAGCCGTCAGCTTTTCCTGCTGCCCATTTCTGTGTCTTCTCATAATCCCTATCTTCACCCTTGTAGGTACTTCCCTCTAAGCCCCATTTCCCTGTGCTATTGGATACCAGTAGGTCTTCGCTGCTAGCCAGCCCCGGGATGTTTATTGCAATATGCTGTGCCCGTGTACTTCCCCATTCCTTGTGCCGTCTGCTTGATTTTTCTAGTTCTTAACTACACTGCCTGTTACTGGCTGGAAGCTAAGCGGAGGCCGTACCCCTGCAGGTCTGTTCCCAGCCCTCGGGTTAGGGAACTGGTAAGGACAGTTAGTAGTGTCATTCTTTTTAGCAAATTGTGCTTTAAGATCTGTTCCTGTGGCTGCTCTCATGTGCTTATCTGTTGTTTGTTTGGGTTTTTTTCTCCCTTTTTGAAGTTAGGAACAAGACATATTTTGGAAACTATGGAGGCTGCAGGGCATCATATCAACACGCTGTTTCTGTGTGGTGGGCTGAGCAAGAACGCTCTCTTTGTGCAGATGCACGCTGACATTACTGGTGAGTTAGAGGAAGTGCCGGGAAAGGAGTGTAAATTATTTTAGGTGGCTAAATACTTTGTCTTAGGAAAAATAAATACTTTCTTTATATAGAACTGTATATTGCTGGTTGGCCAAAAAGTGTGTAATGAAATGTTATTTCCTGCAAGACTGAATTTCCTGAAATTTGAAGACATTTGAACAACACAGAGATGCGGTGGAAACAAAGCTCCATACTTCCTATTGTTGGAAAACAGACCTCAAGGAGAAACAGATTACAAGACATTAGTTAGATGAGAATAATGCCCACTACATTTTGTGAGCATGGTTTACATGAGATGTGTTTTACTAAAACATCTATTAGCTTCATCCTGTTTGAATTCTGTTGGACTTCTGACACTTCATTGTGGTTTAATCCGGCTGGCAGCTAAACCAACCACACAGCCGTTCGCTCACTGCTCCCCCCGCCCACGGTGATGGGGGAGAGAATCAAAAAGAAAAAGGTAAAACTCGTGGGTTGAGATAAAGGCAGTTTAACAGGACAGAAAAGGAAGAGAATTATAATAATAATGATGATAATACACAATACAAGTGATGCCCAGCACAGTTTCTCACCACTCAGAGCCAATGCTCAGCTAGTTCCCAAGCCATGCTGCTGCCTGGCCAACCCCCAGTTATATGTGGAGCATGACGCCATATGGTATGGAATATCCCTTTGGGCAGTCTGGGTCAGTGTCCTGGCCGTGTCCCCTCCCAGCTTCTTGGGCACCCCCTGCTTTCTCATTGGCAGGGCAGTGTGAGAAGCTGAAAAGTCCTTGACTGCTTGGCAACAACTAAACCATCAGTGTGTTATCAACATTATTCTCATCCTAAACCCAAAACACAGCACTAACCAGCTGCTAGGAAGAAAATTAACTCTATTCCTGCTGAAACCAGTACATACTTCCTGCTCATGCTGGGCATTGTATACGTTATATAGAACAATTCTTTTCTAAATTGCTTCCGTGTCTGTATCGTTAATATGGTTTAGGGGACAATTTCTGGATCTTTACTCATGCATGGTGTTGCATTTGGTTTTGTAGAATTCCTGATGGGTGGAAGGTCCTGGGTATGTGATTCATGACAAGAGCAGGTCTCAGGCTTGCGTGGTATTTTTGGTCTCTCTTAGCCTGTGTGTGTTGGACATGTTAGCACACCTGTGAGTCAGTTGAATATCCTTTTAAAAATGTGGGAAAAATAACAAAATTTAGTGTAAGGGACTTCAGAGAAGCTTTGAATGATGTGTGTTTTGGGTATACTTCAAATTAAGACCAGCTGAGCTGTCATGAATGAAGTTTAAGGCTCAGATTTGGGACATTTAGTCTGGACATCTGATTTGCCCTAACATCAAACCACACTTCATAATCTTGATGCAGGAAGGAAGATGAAAATATGCTTTATGTGCTTACCTGAGATGAAAACAGAAATGGAGAAGCAAAAAGCATAATGCCTATTGACCTTAAAATTCACTAAATACATTGTGGTCAAAGTGACACTTTCTGTTTGTGAAAAATTATGTTGTCAATTGTGTGCCTTCCCGTAGATAGCTCAAATGTTTTAGATGAATTTCAGCTACGCGTAGAGTTGGGCTGTTAGTTCATGATGTGTAAAATAAAAGATCTGTGAAAAGGTATTCTGATTAAAATGTAATCAGAAGTTCTTTGACTGTAACTAATGGCCAAGTACAATTCAGTACAAAAAGGCCTTTTTGCAGTCTGGAGTTCTCCCCCATTTGTAAAATCAGTGACTGACAAGGGATGTCAGAGTTCATCTAACTGAAATGCTCTCGCTTGTGTTGAACTCATTAGAGCCTATCAGATAAAATAACTAACATTCCAGGATCAATCCCCCATTCTTTCCTGAAAAGAACAAAATCTGAATATATTATTGTTAGCTGCAAATGCCCATGACTCAGCCATGCAGACATCCAATAGATAATTTTGCAGGCCACTTAAAAAGTATCTTGATCTTTTTGTTTGCCTGGTAAGAATTCTGTATTCATTCTGATGATGCGGGAAATGTGCAGTAAATTTTAGAGCACGCTGAAAATTGCTTACTGCTTAAAAGCCTGGCAAACAGCTGTGTAGCTGTAAGCTTGAGTTTTAGATTGTCTGCATCTGTTCCAGGTTGACCCAAGTCCTGAGCTCTGGTCCATCCTAACCAGAGGAATGCTCAGGTGACTGGTCTTACTCTAATGTTTTTAAGGTGGGTTTGTTTGGTCAGAGAGAAATTTAAGGGATGCTGTAATTACATTGGTTTGCTGTTAATAGTCATTCCAGCAATCAAACAGCAAGGTCTCACTGTATCCACCTTCCTTCCCTGTCACTCTGCCTGTGCTAACTGTAGGAAGAGATGGCATAAAGACCATTGTGGCACCTTTGTTTCTTGAAAGTTGATTGTAAGCAGCTTTACGCTGGTGGAACAGTGCAAAGTTAGCATAATGTAACTGGATGCCTGGGGTGCAAGGTGACTTTGCTTTGTATCCATAATTGTTTCTTCTATTAATAATTATATTACACCCTTTTCAAAATGAGAATTTGGCTTTTCCTCTGTAGGAGTTGTTCATGACTCACTTCAGATCTTCCTCCAAATTTCAGCTCCTTCTAATCTTACAGTTGCCTCTCAGGAGCGGCATTTTTGGGGGCATAGTGTCATTGAGGTATTCACAAAAGGAAGTCCTCCTCCCACCGCTGTGTTTGCATCATCATTCATTGAATGAAATTATCTCAGCAATGGAAATTTAGACACGTGGCAAGTACTGTAGGAATATTAAATTCTTTGACTTAGTGAGGATGAATATCTAAAGTGTAGCTAGAAAAGCATTTAGACTTAGGCAATTGTTTCAGGCTTTTTAAAAATTAAGAAAGAATTAAGAAAGCAGACTGATTTTTATATTTTTATTACTCTTTTTCCTGCTGTTTTTACATTAATAATTCAGGTCTTTTAGGAAACTTTGTGAACTGAGGGAAAGTATGTTCATGAAAGTACCCATGGGTGATGAAACAGTTTTTAATTCTACTTCAGAATATATATTGTTTGTTTGTTTGTTTTTCCAGTGTTTTAATCTTGTTTTCGAATGTCTTGCACAATTTGGAAGACAACATTTCTCTTATGATTTCTTACACAGCTTGTGAAAGTTTACTACTCCTATTTTCATGTCTTCCAGCAAAACCAGTCTGGCTTTGTTGGCTATATATTTAAAAACAAACAAACACAAACAAACTTTTTTTTGTTCATTGCAAAAGAAACAAAAAGGATACCACCCTGTTTTTCCCTTGAGGTCAACTTTTAATAGGCATGTGGGTTTGGAGGGTATGGGTAACAGGTTTATACCAAGCCCTTTGAGATAAATAGCCAGTGTCAAAGATCTGGGGGTTCATTCTTTGTATGCTTGATGTTCTGCATTAATATTTTGCTGAAATTGTTTTATTCTGGATTTTTCTTGGAGCCTGGAACCACAGAGGAGGGATATCTACATTAATCAACAGTAGACTGTAGCTCTGAATGCAGTTGTGACGTCCTTTTTTCTTTGTATTTTTTGCTTTACTTATTTACTGTGCCACTAGTGCAATATTCTCCCTAACAGAGGCATGGCTTTTTCTTGTATAGGCAAGCCGGTTGTCCTGTCCAAAGAAGTGGAGTCTGTTTTGGTGGGTGCTGCTATTCTTGGAGCTTGTGCTTCTGGGGATTTTGCATCTATACAGGTATGCAGTACCTGATTTGTTTTCTTTTTCTGAGTTTTAATGCGTTTTACATTTTGACACTTGGCACGATGTACAGACTTTAATTCAAGTGGAAAAGTTTGTGCCTTCTGCACAGCCAGACAAGAGCCAGCATTGCTTTCTCTCCACCCTTTTTTTAACTCTGTATGTTATTTAGGTGTATTGAAGATTTATTTGTCTTTTGACTTTAGGGACATACAGGTAGAAGCTGCTGTCTATGAAGTTAGGCTGTGTAATTTTACAGACAAAAAAAGGGAAATTGGCAAGGCTCTGACCCTGCAAGAAGGTCACATTTTCATAGAATCCCAGACTGGTTTGGGTTGGAAGGGACCTCAAAGTCCATGTAGTTCCAACCCCCTGCTGCGGGCAGGGACACCCTCCACTAGCCCAGGTTGCCCAAAGCCCCATCCAACCTGGCCTTGAACACTGCCAGGGATGGGGCACCCACAGCTTCTCTGGGCAAACTGTGCCAGGGCCTCACCACCCTCACAGGGAAGAATTTCTCCCAAATATCTAATCTAAATCTCCCCTCCTTCAGCTTAAGGCCATTGCCCCTTGTCCTGTCACTCCCTGCCCTTCCCCCCAGTCCCTCTCCAGCTTTCCTGTAGGCTCCTTCAGGTACTGGAAGGCCACAATTAGATCTCCCCGGAGCCTTCTCTTTTCGAGGCTGAACAACCCCAGCTCTCTCAGCCTGTCTTCATAAGAGAGGTGCCTCAGCCCTTTCATCTCAGTTATATTTGTCCTACTTTCCTTCCTTCATATTGAGGAATGTTGAACATAGGAACCAACGTAGCACCATTTATGCAGTAAAAAATAGTACACCTATAACTCTTGTCTTGCCCACAGTGAATGCGGAATTAATAATGAGGATGGGACTTCATGTTTATTCATGTTATTTCAAGCCATTAACAGTTGTAAAAGTAGCAGTAGGGCTTTCATGCCAAAGCATGACTTTGCACATTTATATAAACAACAATAATATACAGAAACCTCAAGAAGAATCTGAATACCAAAATCTGACCTGTTTTCCCACCTGGCAACTCCACTAGTATAAGACATGTCCTCTCCTCATGCTACACAAGGACACTGGACAGTACACTCCAGCTAATTGGACAAAATTATTTATCTAAATGGTCCCTTGATACCCTTTTCTTCATATCATTAGGTACAGATGTTTGTAGATGAAATTTTGCACAAAAATGTACCTGATTGTATTTTCCGAATAGGGGGTCAGCTTCTCAACCTAGTTAAATTGATGCAGTTCCACTGGAATCAATAAACAGCTCAACTTAAGCTGAGGAACTGGGCCATGTTTGGCATTTTTCCAATTGTGAAATTTCTGAATGTGAATATTCTACAATGCAATATTGGTTAACAGGAAAAGCAGTTTCCTTTTCTAACAATTTTTCCAATAATTGCAATAAATATCTATTACAATATATACCTGTATTTAATAATTCTAGTGCTTGTAAGGAGAACTTATTTTGATAAATATTTCAGTAGCAGCTTTTGATGACAGGACTTCATAGTTAATTCTTACTCTTCTGTTAATCTTCTGTCTTCAAATACAGAGATATTTCATTCCAAATTTAAGATGTTTTCCACTACTATGCAATAACTGAACTTCTCAAAACTGATTTTAAGAAGTCTGTCTTCATAACCATTAGAAAAATCTAATGCTGTGAAATGTTCTGTGATGTGTTTTTATGTAATTTTGGTATATTAATTTACCTTTAGTTTTTAACCCTGCCCTTATGTATAAAATGATTTCAGAAGCATATCCAATAATGTCAGAACAGATACATATATTTTATCCATACAAACATATATGTCAGTCTGCATAGCACACTCCTTCAGAAAGCTTTTTCAGCAAAACTAGATCCTTTAAACCAGCCATGTCACAAACTTTTTAATTTAAAAAGTGTTTGCTCTTTTGCTGTTACGATATGTCAGTAGGCTCCTGCCTCTTTGGCTATGGGAATGGTTTTTGGCTTGTCATAAGTACGGGTTCTGTGGGTCTTCTTGGAGTAAACTTCTCCTAAGGGCTTACTGTTGGGAGCTGGACTTGATGGCTCCCTATGCTGCCATCCCATCTCTGCTTGAATCAAAGAAGTTAATACCAGTACATTTAAAAAAAAGAACCAATACAAATTTCAATCCAGTGCCTCGGTACTGCATAAGAAGTCTGATTTCCCAAGCACAGCCTCTGCCTTTTCCAGTTACTCAGCAGCTGTTCGTGTAAGGGTTGGTTCCAAGGACTTTGCTAGACAGCAGGAGAGTTTCCTTTTGTTTCCTTGAGTTACAGGTCAAGCCCATGGTCTTCCTTGGGATGTCTCTGAAATAGAAAAGAGGAAAGTAGTTTGGAAACTACTGCTATTATACATCCCACTCGGCATTTGTAGCATGTTTCTTTCCATCATACTGCCTGTGGTGATCACTGGGGGCCAGGTGCGGCCCTGAACCCTACCCAGGATGCCACAACATCTCTGCAGCGTGAAGAAACCAAGAAGTGTTTTGGCTTACTGTGTGTTCAGAAGATTGCTGTTAAAGAGGTGCCACCTATGGCAGTATCAGTTGCATCGCGCAGCAAATATTTTAGATTATGTGCAAATACTTTTTAAAGAATTCAGCTACATGAACTCAAGAAACAAGAAACTGAATAAATGCCTTTTGGGGAAGGGGAGAACGTAAATGCATATCTACCATTGCAGTTTCATAGCCTTCTCTTACGTTTATTTTTCTACCACATCTTCCAAACAAACCTTACTTAGAGGTGTTGCTGCAATTACTCAGGATTGATGTAGACTCTGCAAAAAATAGAAGTTATTATCTGCCTCTTACAGATGGTTTGTGCTTAATTATTGTGCTTTCCAAAACTCGTTGTTTGCTCAGCCTAATAGTAATGGAGAAAATTGTGTGGGTTTTACCGTCCTTCCCTATGCCTGTGTGTGTTTGAAGGGGAATTTTTACTGTATTTGTCCTAGTGATTTTGGTCACGTTTCTCAGAATCCTTTTTGGACATTTCTACTCAATGTCAAAATCAAAATGTTTAAAAGTTATCTGGTATTCATGGGTTGGCTGTTGTCCATTTTCTAAAACTCAGGCATCTTTAGGACAGCCTGGAAATAGCACCTAAAGCCAAGATCCCTCAAAATCACTTCTGATAATCTTAGTCTGGCTTTAACATGCTCTGCTGACAAAAGGACTGGCTGCTGAACAGATAGGTGAAACCCACTGGGGAGAAGCAATAGCAGTAGTGCTGCCAGGCATCTGCTAGGCAATCTCCCGTGGAAGTACGTGCATGTGTGCTGTGTAGTATGTGCACCAAGGAGCTGGTGAGCCTGTGGAGCAGGGCTGTTCTTGTGTCTGCAGGCTAAATGTGACGCTTTGGGGATGTAACGTGCTTTATGTGTTAAGTTGACCTGCTCGTGCATTCTGTCAATGATGTGGAGGGTTTGGGGCATGGGGCAGCCAAGTCAGAGCCACTGCTCTGGCAGATCCTCAAAATCTACCAGGTCATTACTTTTTGACAGAGGAAAGAGAAGATGGGTCATCTAGGGAAGACCCCACTCAATGGTAACTTTAGATAGTAATTAGAGTTAGGCTTTATTCAGCTTAATGGTTAAGAAATGCATTGGATCTGGATGGTATTTCCTTAGGGCTAAAGAATGTGGATGTGGTGGTTGCGGTTGCTCTCCCACTCCTGTACTCTCCTGATGTCCTGTGGTATTCCATCATTGGAGATTTGGAAATGGGGGAGTATCTGCTTCAGAGGCATATTGGAGGGTCATTTTTCCAAGGACCAGCAGCTTGCTTACCTACACATCGCTGTGTGATGAACCCAGCCAGAAGTGTACACGAGACTACAGGATTCTCACCCTTCACTTTCTTGGGCAGTTGGTCATAGTGGCTGGAACAAAATTTTTTTCCTCTATCCTTCGGTATCCCTAAAGAAATTTCTTCTCACAAAGAAGCAAGCATCAACATACCTCCTGTGTCTTTTCCCTTTCTGTACTACAGCAGTGACTATTTGCAGGATACAGCATTTTGTTCTGATTCTAAATTTTCATATCTTTTTGTTCATATTTTGAATGATTTGTGGAGTAAAGGTTTTCATGCTTTCTAGTGACTACATGTGTATTAGTACCAAAATTCTCAGTATGCTGAGCCTTTGCAAAGAAGCATTGGAAATGAAGGTTATTGCAAAATTTGTAATCATACAGGTTAATTTGCTAGATTCTAGGGTGGCTTTAAAAGCTCAAGCCCCTTGAAGCTGCAATTTTGTCTTTAGGTAATTCTATGAAGGAAAGATTTATAACCTCCATCTCTCATGCCTGGTCACCATATGTTGTTGCTTCAAAGAATGTTGACTTCCCTATTTTCCTCTTCATTTACTCTCTCTGCATTTTTCTCCTCTGTGGTAAAACTGAATTAAAACAATTGGTCTGTCCAAGAAGGAAAAAGAATGTGCAGTGTGGTGAGTTACTCCCCATTGCATCTTTTGGTTATTTAGTCTCTAGAATCTCCGGAAAGGGGAGAAAATCTTACAAATTTCTTCTTGCAATTTGGGTTATCTTTCCATTTGCCCCTACAAATGCTACACCCTTTTTCTTTTAGTGGTTTTGTTATGTTTTGATTGTTGTGCTTATGAACTGTAACACAGCCTGTCTGACTCAAAGACGACAGTGCTGTTTAAAATAGTATGACATAAGGATTTTTGAAATATACACTGTATTTTGGGGGTTTGCATTTTTGAAATATGTGCTGCATTGAATGAAATAACCTTAACATTGCTGGTTTAGATGGGTCAATTTATTGGTTCTAGCCATTCCTTTCATGCTAAGCAGCAGGATCCTGGTTTTCTATGTGATTGTTTCTGTAGTAAAAATATAGTTTCCGGTTTAGTAAGCCAGCAATTCCTTCTCAGTAAAAATGTACAATAAATAAATGTCAAAGTTTCCAGTATATCCTCATTACTCTGCCTCAGTTCTATGTAACTGAAAATAGGAAGAAGGTGCTGTTTGATTTGGCAGTCATCCAGCTCTTTTTTTTTTTTTTTTTTTTTTTTTGATAACCCACTCTTTGGGACAAAGCTGTACACCAGGGCACCAGATTATTGCCTTATAAAATCCTGCAGCCCACTGACTATTCCTTAATTGCATATTAAAGCAATTAATAAAATTACGTGTATGAAACCAGATTACCAGATTTATTTTGGGTTTGCTGTTTTAACATGGGTCATTGTTACTGGCTGATATGGAAGAGAAGAAACTTCATATGATTTACTATAATACATTTTACTGGTAACTTTCTGTAATCATTTTTGGTGTAAAACATTAAGCTAGAAATTAGAGTCTACATGACTACAATGTTTTTCGGGTATAAAACTAACTTTTAAGGGAGGCGTAGTCTTTTCTTTGTTAGTTTTGGTGGTCGTGCAAGTTGGTGGTATATCCTGTAAAAAAGACAGGGAAAAGCTTTTTCATTGTTTTTATAAAGCAGATTGGAGGTATGTAAAACTTAGCCAGATTCTATAGAAAGAGATGTTAGGTAAGTGCCTAATGTGGATTAGCTGAATTATTTAGCAGCAGTAGCAGCTGAGCAAGTGAAGTAACCCTTAGGTACAATTTGCATGCCTGGAAGCAACCCTGGAAGCTATATGGACCAAGGTCACCTGGCTTGCCTTCAGTATAACAGATACAGAGTCCATAACTATGAGGGAGATATATTGCAGGTCTGAAGGTACCATGGTGCAGGTGAAATGATTCACAACTCTGTACTAAAGGAAATCGGAAGAGTTTTGTTTGTGCACTGCTTGGCTGTGCTTAATTTAATGGACATCTCCTCTCAGTTGTCTAAGGAAGCTGTTGGGTGGTATGGAGGATAAAATCAGGTAACACAAAGTTTATAAAGATCAGCCAGGAAGAACATGCGCTATTCAGTGTATTTGCCTCTTAACCATGAAAATGTCATAGCATATCACGAATGTGAAGAAGTTCTTTAGTGCAACGGTTAGTCCACAACCTCAGAAATGGACCAACTGGCAATTGTGAATTGACAACATTTCATAAGAACACCTGTAAATAGTACTGGGACATACTCAACATTTCTGCTGACAGAACTGGAGGGGATTAGGCAATTTCCATTTCTGAATCAGGCAGTCTCTGGTATAATTTTGTTCCACTTATTTCAATGGACATGCCTCAGTTGATGATCTGATCCTCTATTCCTCTTCCAAAGCATTACCTGTCAGGTCATGGATTGAAATTAATACAAGCGTCTTGTTGATTTCCATATTTTCAAAAGCAAGAACTGAGTGAAAGATCAGGGAGGGGATAGTTTTTTCCTTAGAAATGGTAATAACTTGGGAAATCAAAAGAGGAAATAGAATGACTTCTCCCTGTTGAGTTAGGGAATGTTGACTTCCCTCATCTCATTAAAAATGTAAAGCACTCTTGTTTTTGAGCAGGGTGAATTAGTAATTAAGTGCTGTAATCAACTTGTGTAAACATAATATTGAAGGAGAGAAGCAAATTAATCATTGGCTTGCCTTACCCAATTCATGCACCTTTTAGTAAAGGCCTTCCTGCCGTTTTGGGACGGGTTTTTTTTCTCCTGTTCCCTTAATCAGAGTATTTTAGAAAGGCAAAGGAAGGAGATGGCATCATGATGTACACAAGGAGTGTGTTAAGGTGCTGTGATCTTGCCTTCCTTTTCTTCAAAAGCTCCAAATTCATACATGTACAGTTTGATCCCAAGGTTTAGCGGAGACCATCCTTGGGCAAGGCTGGGTGACAGCTTTTGCTTTTCTGAGCAGTGTATTGGCTGGGTATGGCCTCTTCATCTAAGTGATTTTTTAAAAATTCCTTCCTGGATGCTTATATCATCAGTCTCAACTGACAGGATGTGTGCTTCATTAAAAAAAGACTTCAAATTTCAGTGCATAGCTTATATATCTACTGATAGAGACAGTATTCTAGTGATGGAAAGAGCTGAATCTTCACAGTCCATTCATTTGTTGTTCTCTCACAGCAAAGTTATCAAGGGACATCATGGACAGTTCATGATGTGGACTCTGCTGCTTGCTGAGAACCAAACTGTTTTCCACGTAAGCAGCTAAGATGTTCGATGGCTGTGGAGAATATTTGCAGCTAACCAGGCCTGTGGAAGAACTCTGTCCCTTTACCTCTTTCCTTGGTGTTTTGACACTGAAATACATCTTTGCCTAATTGAAAGGTGGTTTTTTTTTCTTGTGTAATAAAGTTAGATTCAATATGGCATGCATGAAACCACCAAGATACTGGCAATGCCTCTGGCTTTTGTATAGAGTCAGCTGCCTTCTTACCAGAAATCTTTAGAGAAATATAGATGAGAGAGAAAAATTAAAAGGCAGTGATTTGATGGCCACTGTCCAGTTCCTTGTGGCCTAGTGTTTATGGTACAAAGAGTGCCTTTTTAGTTAGCATATTTCGGCCTTACTGTCAGAAGCCTTTGCAGTAAGGGTAAAAAGCGGATGAATCACAACTACTCTTTTGCCCTTAGGATGATCCTTCTGTATTAAAGCTGAGAAATATAAATGCTTGTCTGTCTTTGCCAAGCACAGAATGAGCTTTCAATCAGTTGAGAGTGTGATTTTTTTTTTCACTTTTCAAGCTGCAATAAATATACAGCAGCATTTCTACTCTCTTTCAGCTGACTTCAGTGGACCGTATTGCAACATGGTTGGAAATCCTCTGTTGGTGGGACCACCACTTAGAGAGTCAAACAGCTGAGATGTGGCTGTAGCTGATAGCATGGTGCTTTCACAAAAGTGCTAAGAAAAGTACCCTCTGTCTTGTTGCTGTTTACTGACATGTGATACTGGTTGACATCTGTTGCCCTTCTCATTTGAGGACTGTTTGCTTTACTAACTTTAACATTTCCACATTGCTGTGCTGTTGAAGTGCAGATACACAAATCTGCTTGGAGTCCCCAAGGTCCTCTCATGAGAAGCAGAGCTGCCATCATTTGATATCATCCTGCTGACTGCCTTTTATATTGGAGTTGAGAGAAATAACTGTTGCTGTTAAATGTTCTTGGTGGAGTGCAGTGTCTAATGCTATATGTTGTCATACATTTGATGTATTATCAGATCAGTACAAGCTGTACAGTAGTGTTTGGTTCATTGTCACATTAGATGATTTGTAGTCGGTTTATATCACTGGGAATTATTACAGGTAAAAACTTGTCTAAGAAAATGTCAAAGTTTGTTGTAGCAGGTCATATAGCTACTGAAATGACGGATGATCTTAGTCCATAATCATAACGCAAAATTCTTAGTTAATGTAAATCAGTATTGCTCCAGGATTTCAGAGGAGTGACACCAGTTTACTCCAGTGCCCTGATCCAATCAAGCATTTAGGTACATCATCTAACTTTCAAGTAGGCAAGAAGCTTGGCTGAAGATAAGCAGGACTGCCCATGTGCTGAAGTACTTTACTGGATCGGAGCCCAAACAGGAATCTGACACACAGTTCACTGGTAGATGACGCATCTTGAAATGATAAAGGCTACTATGGATCTTGCAATTGGTTCATATTATTCCTCATTCAGAAACAAGTTGTGGATGCTATAGGTAATAGGATACAAAGGCGGTGTCTTTTGTTAAGTGCTGTCCTTTTGTGGAAACTTAGCATGCTCCATTTTAAATGTCATCCAGTACACAAATGTTCAGATTTGGAATTTCTCAGTAACTCTAATGACAAGGAAAGGCAGCTGCAGTCAGTCAGTGTAATATATTGGCTGTAACAGAACTACCCGTTTACATTAGCTGAGTATCTGGCACAGAAGTACTAAAGTTGGAGGCAACGCTCTCAGAAACCAAATACTTAAAGATGCGGCCATATTGTTTTTCTAAAAGTAGGTGGTTTAATGAAGCACCACACTAATGAAATGAAATGAAACGAAACATGTCCTTCTATTTGGGCATCCGTGGAAGGAGATGAAGCACTGTGTGTTGGGATATCAATGTGACTTACCTGTTTATTAATTCTGTCTGAGAGTGGTGATAAAGATTTTATTACTTGTTTTTTACATTTATGAGGATGGACTGAAAAGGTAATAAAGACCTTTCAGATGCTCGAATGACCACAGAAATCTATTTAATCCTCTGTCTTTATGCTGAAGGTGCAGCCAGCTTTGCGCATTGGCATAGCTCCGTTGACTTCACCTGAGTTCTGTATCTTGCATGCACGTACCCAGTTACCACAGAAGAAGCAACCATACGTATGTAAATGTAATCTCTTCTGTCTGTAGGCTCAACACGTATATTGTCATGCCTTTTAGCTTGTAATAAACTCACGTCAGCTCATGTTGGCAAAGAATAAGATCTAGCATTTTGTTAATCTGCAGAAGTTGAGACTCTTACCAAACCAATGGTATTCTTCTCATCTGTCAGTAAGCCCGAGACCTGGCAGGGAGGAGAAAATACGCTGCCTAGAATAGTTCAGGTTCTGCTGCTGCATATTTTTGTAACAAACCATGAGATGACCACGGTGGAGTTTGTCTAAGGAGATGTACAATTAGTTGATTTTTTTTCAAGCAGACTAAGGCTAAGATCAGCTCGCAGAGGTAGTTTAATAATATCACAACCTTACAGTTTTTCTAGCTTCCTGGCCCTGTCTTTTCTTGAGGAAAACCATAAATATGAGGAAACCATAAATGTGTCTTTATAATAGATAGATACTTTCTTTAAAATGTACTGTGATCCATCACCTTTCTATTTTAAGGACAGATTTTACCCACATACTCAGAGACATAGCTGAAGTCATTTGGACCTTGGACTCCCCTTCTGTCCAGGCCATTTAAGCAGGGAAAAGTGTGACAGCAATATTTTATAGGAAGGATGAGTACAAAGGAGGATACTATGGATCCTTTGTAACTGTCAGGAGCCAATAAGGTCCTTTTCAGAGCGTGTCTTGCTTAAATGATGTTCAGGATGTCAAACAAGTTAAAGACTCTCTGCCCTCACCTCTTCAATAGCTGAGTAGAACAACCTTCAAGTTATGCACTGGAGAATTGGAAACTCAATCTGGCTACATGGTGAGATTAATTTTCCAACTGGGATTTGCACTCTTGCTATGTCAGCGCAGGGGATCAGACTGTTCTGTGGCAAAGCACAAGCATGTAGAGTCACAGTGCTAGCCGTCTGAAATCCTTGAGGTTTTTTCACATTAAGTTTTTTGAAGGACATTATGATCACGTAGTTGTAGGATTTGATGCCAGTAGTTCATACCACCAGGACGTATTTTTGCCACCCTATATTTGAAGAAGTTTTATAACTTAGGTGTACTGTGTTATTCTTTCTCCTAAAGAAGTCTAGAGGGGTTTGTTTCTCAAAATTTGCCCTATCTGTCTAGTTTAACAATACTCTGCTTACTATCTAGGCATTTCCAATACATTTCATTTTATTACGGTTAACAGTAAAGACATTTGTCTTTATTCCCTTTCATATAATCACGGATCTGAAATGGTAGAGGAAAGATCCCATAACCTTTATTAGTTTTATTAGCAATAGAAGGTAGTTGCTTTATTAGCATACTGGCTTTCCTCATCCTCAGAATTGGCATCCAATTCTCGTTCTCCTTTCTGTGTTCAACTAAGTCATAGGTTCTTGTTTCCTTGGTTTCTTAGATATAGACGTATAACAACCATTCCCAACCCTTGCCTGCTTTCTTGTTTTGAAGCAACTTTTCACACCCACTGTGCTTAAACATTTCTGAGGCAGAATTTGAGACTAGAAATTGGACAGTGACACGTACAGAGAATCCATATGAAATTGCTTCATGGCTCTTGTTTGTATTGGGATAAGTGTTCATGTAATGATTAGCAAGACCATAATTATCACTCTTGAGGGAAATATAGGCAGAAAGGCTAACCACCAAGTGGGCATGGAAAAGCGTAAGTTGCAGATTTTTGCACAAAGATACTCCTCCAGATGAGGGTTGAAAAACACTAGAACGCAAATAAGGAGAACCACTGTGCCCATATCTTGCTGTGCCCCATAAGCATGTATAAGCAGCAAAAGTGAGTTGGGCTGTCAACTTTCACAAGTGCACTTTTCAGCTAAGAATAATTTATAGGGGTTGTACTCAATGTGTAGTACTCCTAGGGGTTGCATTTGCCAGAGCATTACTAACCTTCAGTACATAAATATATTTTGACCCATGTAGGGCCTGTTTGTGTGAGCACCTGCTATAAGTTGCTGTTTTCTGCACAACTTCCAGATAGTCCTTTAGCAGGGAGAAATTTCAGGGAGGAGTGTGGATGTGGAAGCTCTGATGGGAGCACATTGTTCTGTCAGGGAACAGAGTGAAGTGATGTGGCAATGCAATCCTCACTAAGCAGACTGAGAAGTGTTTAGATCTCACCATGTCACTTCTTTTGGACCTCTGGAAGCATAGGAGACCCTCCAAGGGAAAAAAACCCCAAACACTTTCTAATCAATATTTTCTCCTCTGAAGAATCTCTCCACAACAAGAGTATGTGTAAAAGGCTGTACCATCACCCAGCCCAGCTTCCTCCTCCCAAAATTGTGTGGTGGAGGATGATAATGTGTCACATTTGGAAGGTCCCTTTAGTGCCCAGCCCTGTAGCTCAGAACTGAGTTAAACAGCTTGGATATATTCAGCAAAATATTGCTGAGTCTAGCAGCCTTGTGTCAGACTCCTTTTGCTTTCAAAATGTGTGGTAAGACTTGATTTTTGCCTCATTTTCCCAGACTAGTGGCTTCCTGTCTGTTGTCATGAAATCAGTAATTTCTGTTAACTTTAAGTAGTTTAGATATTGCATCCTGTATTGTTAGACTAGACTGGGGGAAGCAGTGCTCAAGCGTCTACATCAGATATATTGGATATGTATTAGCCTCTAGGTTGGAA
This sequence comes from Grus americana, assembly GCF_028858705.1. Taxonomy (NCBI): domain Eukaryota; kingdom Metazoa; phylum Chordata; class Aves; order Gruiformes; family Gruidae; genus Grus; species Grus americana. The sequence goes on from NC_072859.1 coordinate 32,042,247, forward strand.
GCTGGCACTTAGCTTAGGTGAAAGAGATGAGTTATGGCCCTAAAGATGCTAAGCTGTTTGAAGCTCTTCTGATAAATGGGGTCTTTTTGTGATGAGCTATCCTCACTTTCTTTGGCTGGTTGGTCTAAAAGCTTTGTATATACAAGCACATTACTCATTATTTACTGGTCGTGGTTGTAAGGTTGTTTAATTTTGCAATAGTCCCATCTAAGGGATGATTCTTGCATTGCATGAAAGGGACACTAAGCAAGCTTTGCTTTTCATTTGCTTTATATAACTTTGCCCCTATGGAAACACTGGATAGCCAGCACATTTGCCATAAGACACAAAGTGCCAAACTTGTGGCTTTCTGGACATCGAAGTTCCACTCATCCCAGAGGAGAACCAGAGGACTGGCATGGAAAGAGAATAACAGAAACGTGAGAAAGAAGATAGGTGTGGTGGAGAACAGAGCTTTTCTTTTTGGTGCTAAATCCCCGATATCCCCACCATCTCCCTCTCCATCTCTTGTTTATTCTTTCCTCTTAAATTCTTGCCGCCTTCTTGTTTGTGCCTCTCTTTCATTTAAGTTTTTTTTCTACTTTTTCTTCTTTTCTCATCTGTTGATTTCTCTTCTCTTCTCTTCTCTTCTCTTCTCTTCTCTTCTCTTCTCTTCTCTTCTCTTCTCCTATTTCATCTTCTTCTTCTTTTTTTGTCTTTCTTTCCCTGCTCTTTCCATATCTCAGTCCCTTACCTGTGTCCTCATGTAACAAAAAGCAAAGAGGAAGGGATGGTTGTGGCTTATTCAGTGCTGATCTCTCAGGTTTGCTCTCAAGGCTTGTAGTAAAGCATTGTGGTGTATCGTCTGTTACGGGTACAGCATATCCACACTGCGCTGATTGGGCTGTGCCAGTGTTCTTGGACTGGAAGAGGAAAGATTTATGATGTCATTGATCACAGTGCTAAAATAAACTGCCCTCCCCTAACCAAAGGAATACAAGTTTGTAAATGCCAGTGTTTTATACACAAAATGAAGGACACTGACTAAGGAAGCCAGCTGCTTAGGTTAGCTGTTCAAAATCTGAAAACAGCAAGTCTTTAAAAGCAAAGAGCCAGAAAAAGTCATTTACATTAAAACAAACTCTGTCATGAGTCATATGACTTCTTTTTCTCTTACACACACAGTTTATGTCTCAGGCCTTCTAAGGCCTGAGTAACATCTGATACTCTTTAGGCTGAGCCAGCTCTAATCGGAGTAGGATTCTGCTTCCAGTTACAGTGTACCACTTAGAACTCTATTTAATTTGAGTCTTGTGTTTACAGGCTGTAACTATTACTTATTTGTCATTTTTATGGTAATAGAAAAGATTGTTCATCTGTGATTCAGTCCCAGCGATGCTGTTGAATAGGTCTGTGTCCTCAAAAAAAAGAAAAAGTGGCCCGAGGGGGGCTTTTTGCCTCATTCATTTTTCTCACGCAGCTTCAGTTGTGCTGGTCAGCAGGCACGAGTCGGGATGCCGGTCCCTTGCCATCCCTCCTAACCACCACCTCCATCCAACAATATCAGCAGAGCATTGCCCCACATTTCTCACACAGTTTGCGTATGAGCTGCCTGTGATTTTTCTTCCCTTCTCCTTTAAAAGAGCCAACACCAAAGAGTGTACTGTCTGAAAATTACAGCTTTGCCTTTTTTCCCATTTTCCTTTTTTTGGTCCTCTCCCTATTCTTCATCCCCTCCCTTCTGCTCCCAGATTTTTGTTTAAATATTTTACCAGGTGCTTCAGGAAGGAAAATAGTTAACTGCAGCTAGAAAATATGAAAAATGCATGAATTCTTTAAGTCTCGTTAACTGCTTGTGCCAAGGCCTATACAGACCTGAAAAGGGAATATGAAACACAGACAAAGGTCAAAAAAGCTTTGTCCCACTCAAAAGTTTACAGGGAAAGTGTTCAAACACCCCAACCGGCTTCCCTGTGCAAGGATAACCTTCCAGGCCCACTGCTAAAAGTGACTGCACCTTAATTAAGCAGCATGACTCTTGTTCCCCCTTGTGGCTAATTACACAGGATCTCTTCCACACGAGTATTTCATTTAGCTGCCTTTGAACTTCCCTGCTTAATTTTCCTCCCGTCCACATTTTTTCAGTGTTTTGTAGCTTTCTCAATTTCTCCTAATTATGGCATTTGCCGTTCTTTTGATTGTGACTTCAGGAAGCAGGGAAATATGCTGTGGATAGGTAATACTTTATATCTGCAACACAGCAATAGGATTTAGGGTTGGAGAGGGTTTTGCTCATATTCCACCCATGCATGCTGGATTTTTTCTGCAGCGTTAGCAGTTCATCTTGTAACTCCTCAGGTATGAACAGATATGAATGTCCAGAAATGTTAGACACCTCAAATCAGCAGGCTTGTTTAATGTCCTTGAGATAAGAACTGATTTGCCTGGCTTTACGGAGCAAACAAATACCATGTAAAATGTAGTGTAGTATTTCTTAGTGACGGGGGACAAAAAAACCTGTATTTGCCAATGTAATTCTTATTAGCAGCCTGGTAATGGGCGATAACGCACACATTGGATGAAACTCTGTCATCAGCTGTACTAGTTCAAATCTAACATAAGGCAATGTAGTATCAAGTTCTGAGTTTACCTCAGTATAAATAAAAGCAGAATTTTGCAATGAGAAAATGTTTGTTACCTGACTTGAGAGTCAGAGTTACATGAGTTTTATTCCCAGCTTTGCCACTCACTCTGTCTTTGACTTTGGGCAAGTTTAACTTAGCCAACTGATTTGTGAAGCAGATCTAGTAATGTTTAAGTACCTCACAGGCTGGTTTTATAGTTATATTAAAGGCGATAGAATGAAAAGTGCAAAGAAAATGTATGATGATGCTAATGGTGTTGCTCTGGTGGATTAAAATAAGTAAGAATGGAACGGCCAGTAGACTGACAGCTCAGTTACACGTAATTGGAACATCTTTTCACTTCTGAATGGGAAAACAAAATCTTACTTTAGAACTGCAACCAGTTTATTATGTGTGGTAATTTTCATCACTATGTATATAATATGAAAGATGGCCTATATAGTGTGACATGAATACAACTCAGAAGTTTATATCAGTTTTTAATGTTTACAGCATTCATGACTTTTAAAGGTTGTGTTAGACATTTACAATGAAATGCACTTCATATGCAGAATTCTTGTTCTTAGGAAATATTTGGGCAGCAGTGGGAGACCACATCCTTTAAAGCACAAACTCACTCTTGGTTTGTATTGGCAATTCCTTAGGAGCAGCAAAGGCTAATTCAAGATCAGCATTTTCATTCGCAGGCTTGTAGCTTTAGACATCTAAAGCTGTATCTACCATGTGACCCAGAGCCTGGGTGCTCTTTTTGCTCAAGTACGGAGCCCTCTAAACTGCAGTTGAAGACATTTGCTGGAGACTTCTGACAATCAGATGTTATCCTTTTTGACTGCAGGATCAGGATTAGCAGAAACAACAGATGCATCTTGCATTGCTGAGCTTTTTTTGATTTGCATCTGAAAGTGGTTTGTGACAGGTCAGTAACCCAATGAATGTAATGTAAAACATTCAACAGGATAAGACCTCCTTGTTATAACTGGATCCTTTCTCTTGCATGTCTGGGTTGTTTTTTTTTTTTAATTAAGTTACTGAGTTGTAGAATGGCCTGCATTCTTTCTATTCCTGTAAAAATGAAATGACTGACAGCTTTTCAGTTGCACATGGTCCTACCATTTCTTGGAAGAAGAGGGGGCAGGATGGGATCCTACCAACTTTTTCATGTATTATATATAGAGAAGAGATTGTTGAGCATGAGAAAACCGCTTCTTAGCAAACAGTTTAACTAGAACTGTTACTGATGCAGGCTGATTTTATAGAGATCTTCTCAAATTATTCTAATAGCAATAACCAAGTCAGAGCAGAACAATGAGTAAGTGCATTTAGAAAAGTTGTATAGTAAAATTAAGTCTTTCATTAGATAAAAGTAATTTAATTTCCTTCCTCCCATTCTAGACTTGTCACAGCCAAAGAAATACCTTTGAACTAAAACTGTCTTTTTTTTAGACTTGCTGTATTAAGCAATTTCCAAAGTACAAAATTGCTGCTAATGGAAAAGCAAAACAAATCTGGGATTTTGAGCTAGTGCAGTGTTCGTGCAAGTAATTAGCCTGTACAAAAGGAGCATTCCTCTCAAAATGACAGATAAGTGCTAAGGACAGGATTGAAAACTGTAAATATGTTAGCACTTTAAGCGAGAGCACAGCTTCAGCACTTGTTAGACTCATCAGCTGCTGTAAACAATATGGATCTTTGAGATGATCTCTGCTGAGATCTCAGCACATTAGATAATGATATAGTTGTTCATTTTTGCTTCTTCTGGTTTGTTTTTTCTTTCAGAAAGTACTTTCTGCAAAGAATAGGCCTATGATGCTGCCAGCACACACACTTATCTTTCTCCATGAGCAGACCCAGCAAGGGCTGTAGAGTCACTGTGGGGAGGAAGGAACAAGCCTGCAGAGCTGGGCTCTGCCTTTCCCGATTTATGCACGGGTGAGGAACAGTATGTGCAGCTGCAGTACAACTTTCCTCTCATGGCTCTGCCTCTACGAAGGCTAGGAAAGGCTCTTTGAGGTCACCCAGGCTCAGTTCACAGTTAGGACACTTCTTCAAGTACTATTTTAAAAGGCAGGCTGTTCAGGTGGTGGTGGTAGCAGTTTCTCTTGTGTAGCTTTGCAAAGGGTTAACAGTGACTGAGCTGTAACAATGGAGGGTTTCATGTTGTGAAAACTGCATACAATAGAAATTAATTTGAAACCAATAAATCCACTTTGCAAAGGACACTATAAAAAGCTTGCATACCACTCAGTGACCTCGCTGAGGTTCTGATTGGTGACCTACAAGTGAAAAGCTCCATGAGCCATTTGAGTCTCTGCTATTCATCTCTTCTCTCAGCTTGCTGTCTTTAAATGAAAGGACAGATCCTCAGCAGCAGGAATTGGCTCAATCCTTAGGATCAGCTGAATCGTGAAGCACAAAGTGTTTTTTCTTCAGTTGTGTCCTACATTGGCTAGATTTCCCTCCTGAGTGTTTGATGTTAATCTAGTGGTTATTGATTCCCATGGAATATATGAGAAACCGAGGTGCAGAAAGCTAGTGTGACTTGTCCAAGCTTAAAATTCGGGAGCTGGCATATCTGACTGCCCTCCTTACAGTCACAGAAGTTGTGCTGGGAAAAGCTTTCACCCATAAGCACTTCAGGAGCTGTGGGTTAGAAATTTCTTGGTAAAGTGAGTGAAGGGGCAAGGTTTGCTTGGAAATAGGAGCCACAAGGTGCACCTCACTGCGGGCTGCTTAAAAATGGGAAATGGAATGGGACAGCAAAGTAAAAGTAGGACTGGTGACTGGCTAGGTGGTGTGAAAACATCCCTCTGGATGGTGTTTGGTGCTGTTTGTCTTTCCCAGAGATGAAAAGGACAGCTCATAAACAAGCTCACCAACCCTCCCACCTAGCCAGAACTTGGGGTAGGAAGGTGGAGACTGTCTAGTGTACTCTTCGCGGCAAGATCTTGGCTTTAAAGATAACCCCTGGGGCAGGACAGTGCTATATTAGATCTTGGGCTGTGAGCCAGCCAAACTCTGCTACCACTTGGTGACTCACTCACATGCGAACTGCACGTTTAATTCTAACTGGTGTGCTTTCAGACAGAACCAGCTATTGTTTGGGCACAGTCAATTATAAAATGTGCTCTGTTTCTATTTGCCAAATGAATGCAAATGCTTTCTTAGAAGGTCTCCTAAGGAAAAAGATGCCTCAGATACCTTTAAAAATTCCTGCTGGCAATGCTGGGTGGCAGGTTGAGATTTGCTTATTAAAAGAGGTTATGTAATATTACTGCAATCAAAGGCTCTTTTATGGCTCTGGGGCAGGTGGGGATTAATAGCCCTTGCTTTTGGTTTTGTATAGAAAAATGTCAGGCCTGACAGATAGCTAGAGTAGTGATGAGGGTAGCTTTTGACATTGACCAACAAGAGGAGTTTCTTCCCAATGAATTTGTGTAACTTGGTGCCTCCAAGTTTTTCTGTGCAATCAATGTAATTGCCATACACAGAGAGGTTGTGCATATAAAGAGGTTCCTACTTACAGAGAAGATTTAATGCTAGAGAGAACTGTATTTACCATTTCCTAATGGTCTCTAGGAGATACAAGCCAAACTTTTTAGGAGCAAGGGGAACAGAACACCTATTTTGATGTAACTATTACAGTTTCTTCATACAAATCTCTCAGAATTCTGTGTCCACAGGAATCCCACAGTTCAGGTTGGGATTCTCCCTTGCTGCTGTTAGAGCACATTTGGCAACAGACTGGCTGTCCCATCCGTCAGACCAGGCTTCCCAGGTTTTTAAGGAATCAAGAGCTTTCTAAAATTTCCTAGCAATGTGTATCCAGCATTTAAAGTCTTTTTTAGGAACAGCACACTTCTTAAAGGACAGTTTTAATGGCAGAAGAGCAAATGAGAGCAGTAATTTCTCATCCCTGGCTGCCTCTGATTTTCAGACTTAGAGAAGAGAGGATGCCCCTGTTTTTAACGAAACAGGACAATGTCATCAGCTGATCAGTGTGCCTTGCTTCAGCTCTCACTCAGTTTAGTCGTTTGTGGCCTCTAATTTGGGAAAGAAAAATACTTTCTGGAACAGTGTGCTAGAAAAGTCTCTCACTCCTTGTCTGTAGCAATCATGACAAGGAAACCAACGGCCTTCTGCCATAGACAGCTATCTTCTCTGCACAGTGCTCCACATGGAGAAATGGCTGTGCAGTCCAGTTCTAAACTCTTAACAGATTTCTCATTTCTCCTAGGTCTTACTCTCTGCCCACCACATGTTGGATATCTATAAAATATCAGTTTTCTCTTAAGGATATTTTAATTTTTTGTTGGAGATAGGATGTCTGTAAGGTTACCAGAAAGGCTCTCTTCATGTTTTAATGCAATTTTACTCTCTGTTTTAACATCTCAACCTTCTACTGGTTTACAGTAGTGAAATACTTTTTTTTTTTTAAAGGTCTCGTGTTTTTTATGAGCTCCTGTCCAGGGTAATTTCCCAAATGCAGTCCAGATTGGGTAAAATGTAAGCATATTTCTGAGGTATAGGGGTTTTTTATAGTAAACCACACATCAGATTAACTAGATAAAAAATAATCCCAAATCTAAACTCACCGTCAGGAGTTCCCTCATTAACCTCACATAGACACGGGAGCATGGCAAAGAATATATTTGAAAGATGAGGGGAAAAGGAAAGTCTCCTCAGCCAGTGTTGGAAAGATGGAAAGAATAATTAGATGGAGAAGCGTGAAACGTCACTAATAGTTTCATTTTCTTGATGAAGTAACCCTAAAGCAAAGCGTAGGCAGAAGTTGTTTTTATGACAAAATCCCAGCCTGATACCCCAAAGATGCTAAAACATACCAAGTGGGGAAATGAACAGATAGACGTGTACAGATTAATTAGATCGAAAAAATGTTTTGACAGCATAAGCGAACATATGGAAAGAATTGAGAGAACCCGATCCAGTTCCCCATGTGTAAATGATGCCTTAGCCATAGCTCATAAAGCAAATACAGATGCAGGGAGGGGGGAAGAAAAAAGAAAAAAAAATCCCCCTTTCCTATCCCCTCCCCCAGTAAACCCCAATCCATTGCCAGATGGCAAATAAAAGTTTGAACTCAGTGACTAAACGTGAGGAAAGCTGTATGTTCAGCGAGAATGTGAAAAGAAATCAGCTGAATAAATCTGAATTTTGCACCTTAAAGGAAGTGGTGCAGTTCAACTAAATATTGTGTCAAGTACACAGCCGAGTGTCAGGATATCCTGTGCGGATGCAACTTCTCTGTTTTACCCTCCCCTGTCCAAATGACTCCTTCTGCTTTCTGTCCTGCTCGTTTCTTTTCTTGTGCAAGTTAGTGTGGAAGCACACACCTGCCCTGCCTGCCCCAAAGGTTTTACCACCTAAAATTGAGGGTAAAAGCATTAGGACAGAGGGTGAGAAGGGAACCAGAGAAGCAAAATACCTTGTTCCAGGTTGTACAGAAGAGCAGCACTCCCAGGCTTAGTTTACTCCATCACCAGCAGCGATGAGTATGGAGAGGGCTGACTTAGCTGGCAGCTGTAGTGCAGTCCCTGGCACTGGGATCTGATGTAGGAATCCGCTCTCTTGACTTCCAGGTGAGCTTGCTTTCTGTTAAACACAGCTGCCTGTCAGCATAACATTTCCAAGCCTAAAAAGTGGGTTAAATCAATATATTTTCATGTCGTTTATATGGATAAACCTTCTTAGTCTATTGTAATGGCAATGCTGTGTGTGGTTAACAAATTTATTCCACCTCAGAAGGGGGTGAGGGAAATGCGCTGTCTGTCCCAGTTGGCAGTGTAGTCAGGGAGCCTCCCCTTCGTAATGAAGCTGCCAGCCGTGGCATCGCCACCCACAGCGTGGGACCAGCGAGGAGGCAGAGTGGGCCCCAGGTTGTGGGAGCCAGCCTGGTGGGCAGCCTGGGCAGCCCTCTGTGCTGCTGCACGGGCATCTTACCACTGTCTGTGCTAGCTGAATTTTAAACTGTCTTGGATCTTCATACACAGACACTGTAAGTGGATGTACACTTCATGAATAATCTATACAAGCTCATGTCAGGGTAAGTGCAGCTAAACCGTGCCCCAGACTGTTTAGATGTTGCCCACAGACTGTTGATTCATGGCACCCAGTGCCAGCAATCTGTGAAACTGAAACAGGAGCTAAACACTTGGGCTCTTTCCATTGCCCACGTAAGCTGAAACCCCTGCTAAGCTGTCAAGTTTGCATCCAAGCAGCTTTGGGCACTAAGAGGTGCCAGCAATGGAGCCCTCACAAAGTAAACTGCTTAATTATTTGATAGTCAAAGGCAACTCGGGGGAGCGCAGAGTCAAATCAACAACAAAACAACCTATATTTAGTAGCAGTGTGGCTGGAGCTTAGACCCAAACATAGTTTCCAGCTGATAGATGATGTGGCAATCATAGCTGACCCTCATCCCATTCTAAATTTGGTCTGCGGAATAAGTAATTAATATCATCGCTAGCACGACAAGCCACCCTTTACAGCAGCTGCATTGCCACTGCTGCTCCTCTTATGGCTTTGTCTGTCGGCTAGCCAGCCTGGCTGAAGCACAAGCTCTGTGTGACACTGAGCTACGGTGGCCGCAGTCTGTCTGACACTCGGTGTAGTCACTGAAGCAGAGTAAAAGTAAATGCTCTGGAAGTAGAAGTGGTATCGTGGCCTTATCTGTGCTTGTCTGTATTGTTAGGTTATCTCTTTTTCATTTATTTTTGTCTCTGATAGTAAGGAATGAAAACTGTGCTCCTACAGTACAGGACAGGTCGAGTGATAGGTACTTTAATGAGGCATGGAGGGCTGCAGTGGGAACGAGAGCTCCATGTACCACCCACAGCACAAAATTAGGGACAAACCTAGAGTTTACAAACCGTGTACAAGCCAAAACAAACCTAGAGGAAAACAACGGGCACAGCCTATTTCAGAGGATAGAAGATTAAAGGAGTAAATTACATGTCCTGAATAACTCAGGGAATCTGCCGCAAACTTTCTGCATCCCGATTCAGTGCTTGTACCAGAAAACTACCTCGTTGCAGTACTGGGGATCCAGCCAAGGCCCATCCCGTTGGCCCTGTCAACTGAAGTTGGATGGTTTAGAGGTAGAATAGTGTTGGGCTTCTTCTAACCTACCCGCCTGATTCCCCTCCACCCTCCACCACAGTAACAGTCTTTAACAAACGAATGCATAAAATATTCCTCTAAGATGTGCCAGTGCTGTTATCTAACGTATGGATAACGTATGGATAGCAAGATTCAAAAGGCCAGTGACTTTTCCTGGAAGACAGACTTGAACTCAAGTCCTGAACTGGTATCCTGCTCACTGGACCTCCATCCTTCTGTCCTTTTCTCCCTCCTTCTCTGTAGTCTCACTTACAGACACAGACAGACAGAAACACCCTCTCTCTCTCCGAGGTTTGATACGAACACAGAAATCTATGTTGGAACAGAGCAAAAGGAAAATAAAGCTTGTGTGAAATTTTCCACCTTTTCACTAAATGAATGAAAGCCAAATTTTCACACTTTGGTCTTAGGTGTGAAATTTTTGCTCAGCTCTAATATTTATCCATAATGTGTTTTAAAACTTGGCTCGCTCCATTCAGAATACCACAGAGAATTGAGTTACAGATTTTGGGCTTTGTACATGCTGCCAAGATCTGCCCCTATAACTCAAACAAATTTAAGAGGGGAAAAAAACCCACTAGAAAAATATTGTATATGGTCCATCACATGCTTTCTTCATGCAGTCATATACCTCTAAAAAGTAATGTTCTGCTAGGGGTCTGTTACATAAATACATTCATGTAACTCCTGTAAGCATAGATAAGATGAATTTTGCATCTCCAGGGTATTGAGTAAGCAATCGCTAAATAAAAGCCTATAAGAAAAGAGCAGCCTTGCTTACGACTCTTAGAAAAGTTTAAAAGTATTTCTTGAACATCAGCATTTCAAGAAATCTATTTATTCCCCTCAAATCCAAATATATCTGTGCCTGGACTTCTTAAAATGATGTTAGTTAGCATCTGTTAGGCTCAGCTTATGTGTGTGGAATAGTGATGAGTGAGAGAAAGGTTCTTCACTGTTAAAGGACAGTAAAAATTATTACATATAACATTATTTACTGTATTTGTTAAGAGGACTCAGAAGTGTAAAGAAAGTCAGTCTGTTAGTTTAAGGTACTTACACCTGCTAAATTCTGCAAACAGGAACAAATCTGTTGGGGAAGAATGTTCCTTCATTGCAGTCTGTTGTGAATGGGGCAACTTTTCAATTCTTTCCCTGTGATGCTGGATCTGTGGTGGTAGAGCTGTACAGAAACACCAGAGTCAAGACAGACCTGACTGGGAGCCTGGGTAATGTTTTCAGGGTAATGAAGGCGAAATCCATGTTTCAAAGCTCTGTGTGGTTCAGAAGTTCAGACTGACCTTCCATGCGGACACTTGTGTCATTCTCAGAAATATGTGAAGGAGCATGTTTGCTGGTACAGATTTCTCACCACATTTGGCTGTGAGAATGACGGTGTTTGATCACTTGGCTTGTGTTGCCACAATAAAAATGAATATAATTTTCTCCTTTTGCATAAGTGCTACAATGAGGTGAATTAACAACTTCAGCTTGGGAAGAAGAGTAAGCCATACGTCCCATTCCAGCTTGTTCTGAGATTCCTGAATTAGTTATGTTGTAATTATGATCCCAAACCAGTTTACAGCAGAGTTATTTTTCATCCTTCCCATCATTCGTTGGCCAGTCGTTCTTGGTGCTATGGCTGTCACTGGACAAGCCATAAACCAGCAGTGTTCACAGAGAAAATTTGCTTTATTTGCATTTGAGTACCCCTCTTGGTTTTCATATTGTCTAAGGATCTTTCTTCCACATAGCTGGCACACCATGGCTGTATACCAAGGCACGGTATACCCAGAGCATTTGGTGAGCTTTGCTGTGTGCTTGTGCATGTGCAGGCCAAATGCTTTCAGCCACTGAAATTGTAAAGTAAAACTTTAGATGATAAGTGGTTGTTTTCACTGTTAATAACTACGCTAGGTAAAAGTCCAAACATTTCTTGAGATTATCAGAATGAGTAAGTGGGGAGAGCACAGCTGGGAAATCGCATTTGTGCTCGAATGCCTCATCCATTTAACTTCAGATACAATTTTTGAAGTACCTAATAAAGCAAAAGCCCAAATCTTTAGGAGACTGATGTCTCCTAAATTTCAATGAATTTTGTTACTTGACTTCCTTACCTAGGGCTGACGTCCCTGAATATGATTTCTCATTTGATGTGTGCTTTTAAGAGCCTATATCCCATTAATTTTCAGTAATATTCAGCCACATAAGTCCTTGAGTCACTACTGAAAATCAGACTTAGGGACTATTCACAAGTGGGCTAATCTTCCTTGGCTGCCTCAGTGGTCCCAAAGGAGACGGGCTCCTCTTGTGGGGTGAGCCGGATCGTGCTGGGTGCCCTGAGACGGCCCTTGCAGGAGCCGAGTGGGTAGGGAATTGGAGAAGACTGGTCTCCCAGTCTAAAGCTGGCCCTCGTATGCCAGGCTGACACACTTTCCCTGGTGCCTCCTGGCGTGGCAGAGTAATTTGCTACTCTGTGGCTGCTGCACAGCGTTGAAACCCTTTTCCTTTCCAGCACTGAAGGGACAACAGTTGAAATTTCCAAGTTTCATATGCTGTGTCAAAACAGGGTTTCCCTAGGAGACAGGGAAACCTGGGTTCCAAAGAGGGTTTCCCCGGGAAATCTACTGCTCATTGAGGCTGCCCCGGTGTCTTAAACATATCCCTTCCCCAGATCATGCTGATGAGCAGAATCCAGCCACCAGTACCGAATGAAGTTGAACAACTACTGATCTTCCCAGCTGGGTCGCCCTTCCAGCAGCAAAAGGGCACCTTGTTCTGAAATCTTGGTGTGCCCTGGAGAATTTGGTTCCCTGGGCCTGTGCCTCCTGTCCCGGGCAGGGTAACCCCGTTTGACTAACTCTCTCTGTGGTAAGCAGAGTGTTTACTGGCTTGTATCTGTCTCAGCTTTGACACTCTAACAAAAGGTTAGAAATCATGAATGCATCCCTTTATTTCTGTTCCACAGTGCCTCTCTTTTTTTCTGTGTAAACCCTTCACTTGCCTCTTGCCCAGCCTTTAGAAATGATGATCAAATGCGAACTTTTAGGGTTTATTTATAGCATAGCCTTTATGGAAAGAGAGAAAAGAAATGATTAAAAAGCAATTTTACAAAATATTTTGTTTTAAGAGAGAATTCATTGTGTTTAAATCACTGTATTCATTGTACTGTCTAGACTGGCAAACAAAGAAGATAGAGCGTCATTCAAATTAAGATTGTGAAATTCTTGATGACTGGAATTATGGATTTGGATGTCAACCCTCAAACAAACTATTTCTGAACAGCAGTATTATCACTTTGCTATATTTAAGGCTTTGTTGGAGACGGAACAGTGCACAAGGTTGATCTGATTCAGTAATGCGATTCTAATGTTCCTTTGTTTCTGATTTCATTATAAATTCATATTTTTCATGTTCTGTTCCTCTTTGTCCCCAGAAAATTGTTGAAAAGACTTTCCTCTGGGAGTAAAGTTTTTGTTCAAACTAACAATGACCAAACTGACTTTAAAAACAAAAAAACACACAACTGAAATGCAAATTAAGAGAGGGAATTAATTTAGGGTATTTTGAGCAACCTAGAATAAGTGAGTTGTTGAAAATTGCTGGCTGTGTATTTTTTAACATGTTATTCCACATGACCATGGTAGTTGCTATGAGACCTTAATGCTGCGGATTCTCAAAGACCTATGTATTTCCAGGGGATTTAAAAATACAAAAGTATTAGGGGCCTAATCGTAGAATCATTTAGGTCGGAAAAGACCTTTAAGATCATCGAGTCCAACCATAAACTCAGATCAGTGGCTCCTCCCCCAGATGCCCATCTGTGCCAGGGGTTCCAGGTCTGAGGAGACCTCACGGGGAGCGTAGGAGGCTTTCCTCAGCCCTCTGGAGACTCGGTTTGGCCCCTTGAAGACCACTGCTGCAGAGCACATTGGTCTGCAAGCTGGAGTGTGCAGGTGGTCCGTGTGGTGCTGGGCCCTGGCAGCCTGGTGGAAGCACAGGTGGGGAGCGAGGGGATGTGCAGGAGGGAACCAGGGCCGGGGCTGCAGCAGCCAGCGGGACAGCCGTGCCGAGCCAGGCTGCCCTCACACCTCCACGCCTGGTGGAGTCGGCGCTGGTCTCTGTTCTCTTGAACCAGCCCGAGGAGACCTGGAGTTAGATGAGTAACGGTGTAAAAATAAAATCTGTCCGAAGATACGTTTATCTCAAAAGGCTGGCTTATTTCCCAAAGAAGCAGTAATGCATTTTTCAGCACTGGAAGTTGTAAGAAGCCCCAGAGTAAAGCAGAACACGAGTGTGTAGAGTACTTATGGCAGGAGCAGGACGTGTCCTGAGAATGGCGCTGCTTGTGTCCTGTTCTCTTAACGCTGCCCAGAAACAGGCAGCAGAAGGCAGGCCCTGTGTGTGCACCGAGGGGTGAATGACAGAGTTTGGCCCTCCCTTCCATTTTGTGTTTGCACCTGTGAAAAAAAGTGGATTTGTCTGAGACATTTAGACCCTTTAGATGTCTTGGGTTTATTTTCATGCAGTATCTCCAGGGCAATTCAAAAGGAGGTGTAAAGCGGGGAGCAGAAAGCAAGGTGACTCTTCCTGTTAGTGAGACTGCTTCAGGGGGCTTTGCCTTTGCTTTACATTTTCTGTAAGACACAACGCTATCTGGAACAGCAGTATTGATTGTAGCAGAGGGAATTGTCTTTTACTTTGAGGAGGTTTTTTCTGTGCGTTCATTCTGGGGTTTTTTTTGGGTAGCCTGTAAATCCAGCTGGCCATGTAAGGGACTTGTAAGAGATAGACTATTGTAAACAGGAGCAATGCTTGAGCTAGTATCACCTGTTAAAGAACAGGGAATAAAATGCCCATTTCTCTTACTGGGAAAGATATCAACCTTTCCATGCCAGGGCTTTCATCTGGCTGGTGTGCAGAGTCTCTGTGCCAGCAGGCTCACATGTCCTAGAGAAAAGAACATGCTATCTCACTGGAAGTGTTATTTCAAGGGTGTTTCTTGGGGAATCAAAGTACAATCAATTTCTGCACATATGAAAGAGTGCGGGCGTAGAGAGCACAGAAATACTTCCTGCTGTTTGATCAGAAGCCCTAGCAGAGTAAAATCCTGACAGCACCATCACTGGCACTGCTTTTCACTTTGGTAGAGCCACGATTTCATCCACTATTAACCCCCTGGAGGTGACACATGGAGAAAGTAGGTGTTCCACATTCTAGTAGCACATTTGGACAGGCAGTATAAAAGGACGTGTTGATAAAGGGCAAAGCAAACATGCCCAGTACGTGCCAGGTAATACTGCAGGTTCAGCCAGGCAGAGCTGGGGGCTGCTGACTGCTCTGGCACACGGGTGGCATCCCAGGCACTTTGTGCCTCACTGAGCAAACGCTGTTGTGCAGGGGAGACAGAGTACCTGCTGGCCTCATGGGCTGCCCGCTTACAGCCCGGCATTTAGTCATGGTCATATTTCTGTAACACGGGAAATGGGAAACCAGAAGATGTAAGGTCTGCCAGTCATCTTGCTTATCCTCAGAGCCCCCCAGCCTGTCCTGGGCCAGTGGAACTGGGCTTACATTGCTCATCTACGTTGTAAAGTTCTAGAAGATCGTCGGCTGTAAAATGCTGCATTAGTGGGAAGCAAAGATTTTACTACAGCAGATATTACAGCCTATAAAATCATCCAACTCCTTTAAAAATCTAGCAATAGTATTTGACTAGATGGCTTCCAGCAGCAGCACAGGCTGACTGTTCTCCAGGGGTCATTCTGATGCTCTCCCAGCGCTGTGCGTTAGGCACCAACTTTAAAACAGATTTATGGTCCTGCTTAGAAACTATGAACACTGATACAGATCTAGTCAGACACTGATTTTTGAATCCTGATCTTTTATGCTTAACACTGTTTGATCTGAAAGCTATTGCTGTAATGCTCCTTGTGAAATAACTTCCACTGAAAATAGCCTGTGCCTGCTGCCTCCACCCTTGCCTGAAAGCTTGATCCTCTATTAACATTGGTGATTAGTGTCTCATTCCAGTGGGATTGCTCAGGAGAATCCACAGAAAAATCAGAATCTCACAGAGATCAGGAAGGGAACCACATTATTTGGTCCTCTCCTTCTGCAGGGGATTCTGCAAGATCCCTCTGTCTGACTTTGCTTTGGCCAAAAGCAGAGTAGGATCAAAGCCTGTCTCTTACACCTTTATGCTGGAGTGGGAGGGCAGCTGTGGGCTCCATAACAGAACTTTGCGAGTCACCTTTAGCTCTGGAGCTCACTTGAGGCCTCTCTTGCTGCAGGGAATTGATACTTTAAGAATATGATTAAGGGATCTCATGTAAAGTATTGTTTTATTTGAGAAATCTCCCCTCTGGGGATGCAGTGTTTAACATTTCCTTTGGTTAGTGTAAATAATAAAAGATAAGTCTGTTCTGCCTCGGACTCCCAGTAAGAAAGAGGAACAGATTTTGGTTTACTGAGGGGTCTGCAGTACTTTGTTCTCATGACTACTATATAATGGGATTGAACATATTTTATGCCATCTGGCCTGTTCAGCCGAAACAAAATACATCAGTAATGTTCCGATTGGTTTTGAAACATCTTGTTCTTGTCAAAAAGTATTTTAAATCAAAACAGGCTTTTCCAGTTTGTGTTTGTCTTTTACTAGGAGGCCATGGAGAAAATGGGGAAAATTGGGAGAGTCGTGCAGCCTAACCATGGGCATAAAAGGTAATCCTGACTTTTGAGTGTTCAGCCTTGAGAATTTACTGAAGATGAAGTTAGAGTCTGTCTCTTTATAGCCCTGCTTGAATGCAGTAGTATTTATCACCCGGATTTTTTGAGGATTATGTGGGCATCCAACTCTGTAACGTGGCTGAAGGCAGTCTTTCCGCTCAGTGGGATGTGAGCACCGTAGCCTGTTCATCTCTGTCCGTGTATTGGCTTGGCAAGCAAAGGCCAGCAGCCTTTCCAGAGCGACCTGCCGTAATTTCACGTCCGCTTGGCCGAGGAGCTCTGCACCGCCGAGACGCACCGGCCCGCGGGGACGAGCGCGGAGCCCCGGGCGCTGCGGGGCTGCGGCTGCTCCCACGGCGACGGGGCGCGGGCACCCCCTGGCGGCGGCGGGGGGCCCCGGGGGAGCGGGGTCCGCGGTCAAAGGGCGCCCCAGAAACCGGGGGTGTGTGTGGAATGGGGTGGGAGCAGTGAGCTCTCCTTCGCGGGGAACGCGTTCCCTGCGGCGGGGATAAATGGGCAAAAGAGAAGCGGAGCCCCGGTGCCTGCCCACTCCCACAGAGGAGAACTTGGGAGGAAAAACTGGAAATCAAAGCTGGCCATAGGGTAAACAAAAGGGGGTAATTATAACTTGAAATCACTTGTTTGGGTGGCAACTGTGCTCTGGCAGCGTACAGAGCTCCAATCCTAGTAAAAATTGTAATTAGGAAAGACTCAAAGCTTCTTTGATGCTAAGTGAAAGAAGTAAGTATGTCTATTACAGGGGATTTACATCTTAAAATCTCGGGCATTGCTGAAATTAACTTTCTTATACAGATTTTACGACAAGAAATATGAAGTATTTTTGAAACTTGTGGAACATCAGAGAGAGTATCGCTCCATCATGAACAGCTTCTAATCCAGAATCATGTAATTTGGGAACAGCAGGGATAACGAATTTCCAGATACTTGTGATGAGGGTAATTTCTTCTTACTGTACCGTCCATGGTAAAAATAGATTTTTATCATTTAAGGTGTACGTTTTAATTTTTAATGAGAAATAAAATGAATTCACTTCACTGGGAAGCACTGGGTATTTTCTGTCAATAATCCCTGCACCCCAGGGACAAGGAATAATCATTTGCTCCAGCCAGAGAAGACAAGACTACCAAGCCAGCTGCAGATGCCCCGGTGCCAGGATTTAGACTGGCCACAGGCAGGAACCACACAAGGAACAACATAACTGACTCAGATGGACTTGAATCGCTGCCTTTTGCCATGCTTTTCACAGGTAAATGCACCTGGCATCACACATGGGCCTTTTTAGTATCAGCTACAGGTAACACCTAAACATGATTTCCATTGGAAAGTTCTGTTTGTTTGGGTTTTTTTTTTACTCTGATTATAGTACTTCTTTGGTGGCTGATATTTGAGAATCACTTTTGCAGCTGTGCAATCTTTTTCTCTCTGTCTTCTGTCTCCTGGTCTCTTTTTTCTGTCTCCATCCTTGCAGCGCAGTCGTTTCGCTATCGATTATTTGTGCCATTTTGTCTTTTGCCCTCAGTGCGCATTAATCCCTGTGCAGATGTGAAACGGCCCACTGTTGACATTGAGAGACTAGGTTGAGCAGACGTGGTTGCTGGAAATATGTTCATAATCCAGGTGAACTCCATCCGTCCTGCCAGCTGCCTCACAGGCAGTCAGCCCTGAAACAGCCCAGCTCTCCTCCATGTCCATTCTCATCACGTTGCTCCAGCCAGACCTAGCTCAGAGCATGTGTGTCTGCACAGCCCGCCAGCTGCAGAGCTGAATGCAGTGGCAGCAGGCACAGGGAAGGCAGAGAGACAGAGAGGGCTTTCCTGCCTTGGACTTGCATTTGTCAATGCTCGGAAACCTTCCCGGCTGCCTGCTGGTCAAATCCAGTCAACAAAAGGCTTTCATTTGTCCTCAGGTAATTTTGAAGGCTGCCCTGGATATTTAGTCTTACATGGTACTGCCAGGCTCAGGACAAGAGGTCGTGGCATAACTGGGCTGTGGAAGGAGGGAGTTTGGATACTCTGGTTGTATACAGCAAAAATGTTTCACCTCTGACAGGACAAATTGTTTTGATCTTGCAAGATCCAAACACTGTCAGCGGCTTCAGTGAAATTCTCTCAGAAATTAATTCTTTCTCTGCCATTTGTCTGTTACTTCTTAATAAAAGATATTGTTCTGTTTAAAAAGCTAAACCAGGGTCCCCAGCTGAAGGAGACGATTAAGAAGCAAGGGGTGAGAGAGCAGAAGAGCATATTCAGATCACCTACAACCCTGTTATAGGTCACTCATGAGAACCCTTTTCTTCAACTGCCACCCTCTTGGTGAGCCTGCGTTACACAAGAGAAACAATCTCCAGTCCCTTTCCACGGAGTCAGTATTCCTATAAATGGACTCCATCTTTATACACTTAGCTTGACAGAAATTCCGTTCTTTAGTATTGGCATAGGCTGTAATTCCCAGTTAAATGCAAACAGAAGTTACACAATAACAAAATTACACTTAGAGAACTTGGAAAATAATTGTTTCTGGGTTTGGTTTTTTTTTGTTAGTAGTCAGCACTCAAAAACATCTGGTAATTTTTTTAAAGAAACAATGCACTTCCTGCCTTGTAGTTCATGGAAAAGCAATTGTTGCCATTTCCAAAGTACTCATTGTTAAGAGAAACAGCTTTACAAGTTCAGGGACATAATTAAAGACAATGAAAGTTGATGGGAATAAAATAAAGAAACATCATAACAAAAAGAGTCTAACAAGCCAGAAAACAACTGCAACATGATGTTATATCATAGCTTACAATTCAAGGGCACAATAAAATATGTCAGCTGAAAAGACATAGAAGGAAAAAACAGTTGGAGACCAGTGTATTGTGAACAACATTCATAAATTTTAATATATCTATTTTAATGTACAGTTCGTATGTAAAACTGAAGTCTGCTGACTCCAAATACATAGCAAATGCACACATTGTACAGGGGCAGATGTGTAGGGTTGTCTGGTACTGCACCAGCATTTTTAACTCTTTGCGGCTCAACACAGGCACGCACACGCACTCCCCCCTCCCCAACTTCGGCAAGCTTTCCATAAACTTCCTGCTATTTATAGCATCATCATAAAATTGGCCTTGATCTCTCTGGCTGAACTGGTACCAAGACTTACAAGGAAATCACAAGGAGTGTATGAAGTCTAGAAAGGAAACAAACAGTCCTGCTGACTGTGTTAAAGCTTAGATGCACAGAGTTCAAGGAAGCTGTGTACCTTGCCTAGGCTTCTACAAAAGAGTTACACAGAGATTCGTTCACATTTCTTGCATGATTTTTTTATGATTTTCTCCCCTTGTAATACTTCTGCTTTATAGTTGCATTTTTGTTCCAAGCCAGTGTTACTACCAGTTTCGTATTATCCATTTTATAATCAGGACTGTACTCATTGCAGAGCTGTAAAAAAACCTGTATTCCAGTGGATGTGTAATCAGCTGTGATAACACAAAGCACTGATACTATCAGTGATACTATCTAATATTCCTTATGTTACACAAGACTTAGCAAATTGTACAGTTTGCTAAGTTCTCAAATTAAAATTTTATTCAAATTGAGTCGAGATGTAAAATGTTAAAGCTCGAGTTCTAAAACTCTTCATCTGCAAGTTGAGTGGCATTGTAATTTTAGGCTCTGTTCATAGCTTTAGGCATTTGCAATTCAGGCACCTTGCATGAAGGTAGGTTACAGAAAAGTGCAGCATGAAAGAGTCTAGCAAGTATACAGCAGTGTGTAAAACTAGCCTTCTAAGCGCTCGCACACCGAATCACTTGGCCATGCCAAGTATTGCTGAGTCCTGCTTCAGCCTTTGTCAGCAGCAGAATGACAAATCCATCATAGGCTGTCCCGAATCAGAGAAGTCTGTCATCGCTTGATGAAGTTTGACCAAGGAATCCAAGTTTGAGTCAGTCAGGACTCTGACAGCATGCTCTGAGCCGCAGACCTTGCCATATTCACCCCATTAGATGCAATTTGCTGACAAATGTTTATCATGCAAATTAAAAGAAGGGAAACAACCACCATGTCATCAGCTGTTCCAAGCGTCCTACAGAGAGGCCCAGGCTTTGTGTCAAACGGAGAAGACAAGCATATGATTGTTCCAAAGGAGCAAACAGCAACTCTTAGGAAAAAAATCCATACGAGACCACCCCAGGTGAAGATTCCTCGCAAGGCAAGAGTCAGGAATAACGGCATGTCATAAAGGTAATCTGCAAACTAAATACTCAGATGAGTTAGGCTATTTTGCATTCTCATGCCTGCAGTTCTTTCAGTTGAATGTGTCTTGTAAGCACTTTTAGATTCGCATCTCTTGAATGAAGAAACTTTTTGTGCTGTCCAAATCTACCTACACTGTTGAATTATTTTGCAGTATCTAGAGGCACACTTCTAAAAGGAATCCCCACTCCCCCAGCACTTTGAAAATAAAGTATTATGCTCAACATTGAATGTTTTTGGAAACTGGGCCTTAATGGCTGCACTGAGTATATGTCTGTCCTTAACACCTGGCATCAATGTAAGCTGTGAATGCTTGAAAATGAGGCCTCAAGTCTTGCCTTGGTGTGGACAGGAACCATAGAGCCGAGTGATTACCCCTCTTCATTAATGCTAGTTTGTTGGGCTGAAAAACAGTATTTTCCTCCACGGTGCTTAGTTTAGTCCGTAGACTGAAACACACCCCACAGCCCTTTCAGGCCCCTACCAGGATGTGACAAGAGAGGAAGATTTGCTTTGGTGATATTCTACACCTTGTCAAGAATGGGCCTCACTTGTGCCTTCAGCCCTTGTCTTTCACATCATTTCCACTGCCTGTCACGTCTCTGTACCAGCTGGGATTCCAGCTTTAAAAAAGTGCGGAGCCAGTCTGGCCAGTATTTGGCAATACCTGGGGAAAAAAACAACTGCTTTCTAAGCTGGAATCTGATTTGAAATTTTAGAGGCAAGTTAAAATCCTGGAGTTAAATCTGAGATCAAATTTGAAAGTTTCAGCCTGACTATCTCTGATTCTGGTTTGCTTCCTGTATTTCATCTCGCATTGCTTTCTTCTCCCTGCCAGGATGACTGCAGAAGGACTCGTCTGAGTTAGGAACTCTGAGAAGGTGCTGGACCCAGCAGGGGATGGTAACATTTCCACAATGGTATCGCCAATAAGTGCATGGAAAGGTAATTCACATAATGATACAAACTGGTTTTCATTGCTGGATCTCTTTCAATCCTCTATGTGTTGTGCACTGCTAACTAGGTAAATGCAGATTTATAATTACTTACGGGTCGAGGTTGCCCTGAGAAACGCTTGTTGTAATCTCTAATGTCATGCACAATTTGTTTACTTGGCTTATCTTGTTGCTTTTCACAAGAGATGTTATCCAGAAGAACCACCTTCATAGAAAAGAAGATCGACATTAGAACGGTGTATTTTAATCACCAGCATAAAGGATAGTGTTCTGTAGTACGTGTCTCTCCATAGTCTCTTCTCACAACTGGACCTTTGTCCGACTCCGGCAGTTCCACAATGGCAAGAACATTCTCCTTTTATAACCTGCATCCATCCTTCCAGTACAACAGGCAGCTCTGACCAGAGTCAGATGAGATTAGGAACTTCCATACTGCTTTTTATAGAACGTTATCCCAGAGATTCAATAAACCATGCAAAAGTAAAATGCTGGAGGCCTGTGTAATATTTCAGAGTTGCCTGATGCAACATGTCAAATCATAAATGCGAATGGCTGCAGGGTCATTCAAGTCTAAGTGGGTTTTGAAATGCTACGGAAAATTAGAGGATAAATAAAGTTGATCCAAGGAGCTCAAGCTTGTCATTTTGTATGTATCATAATGCAGATGTGTAGAAGGGAGGTAAGTCTTACCTTTTGTCTGCAGAGAGGGCAGGTTATCGCTGCTAACCAGGGACTATGTTTCCAGTACGTGATCAGACAGGAACCTAAAAAAAAGAAATTGTATTGAGATACATAAAATATATTTAAGGATATTTAGTGTTTACAAGGAAGTTACCAGAATTAATAAAGCCTCTTTCTACAACTGACTGTAAAATGAATGTAATTCTTTGCTTTTGTTTTAATACGTGGTTTTACTCTGCAAAGTGACTGTGTAAAAATGGAGCCTTAGCTCTTCTACACTGGTCTATATAGAGAGGCATGGATGTCATAAGGGAGCCTTTGATTCAGTGTATTCTGCTGTGGATGGCATCTTATTCTTGAAGCTCCCCTGACTGTTGCTGAAGCACTCAATAGAGGTACCCTTCAGAGCGCAGTGTTGGCTGCTGTGGACAAAAGCAGTGCAGCTGCATAAAGGTGGACTTCTTGCAGAGCCAGGGTGGCTTTTACGGGTTATGAGGGCCAGTTATCCCAAATAAACCAACACGCACAGCCAAGGGACAGCCTAGTGATGCAGAGTCCTGGTGCCACAACACCTCTTGGTGATAAACACTTGGTGACAAAGTACCATACATTGAGCTATTCTGTTTGCTTTTTTTTCTTTCTCTTACTATATTTCAACTCTGTTACCCTTCTGGAACTGCATAGCTCTGGATGAGTGAGTTGCAGCATTCTTTTTGATTCTTCTTACCCAGACAACTGCTGACTAATTTCCAAATACGATCTCATCTCTTCTTATACAAAGGTCTCAGGTGTGAAAGAGGGCAGAGTCTGAGGACAGTGAGATTAGACTGCACATAGAACTGACAGCAGCGGTTGACATACACAAATGTCAGTGCTGGCACTAACAGCAAGAACAGCAAAGCATAAATAGCATCTAATCAGAAGCAGCCCAGCTTGACTTTCAGCTCCCGGGCGCAGTGTGCAGTGTGACAGGTCAGGAAAAAAAATCCCCTTAACATTTAAACTGATCAAATTTGACAAGGACCCCAGTGAAAACAGAAGCAGAACGTTGCACTGCCATTTTGATGGAATTGTTTTATTGAATTGAACAATGCTCTTTGTTCTTAAAAATAACCAGCAAATAGTTTCTTGTAAGCAGTACTATAACAAGAAGTCTTTAGGAGCCCTCAGTGCAGTGTGCTTGATATCCAGTATAAAAATGTTGATGATGCTATCAGTTACATCCTGATATACTAGGGATGTTAAATTTGGCCCAAAGACATTTTTTATGAACCTCCCACTGACTTACGCTTTTTACTTTTCCTTCATTTGAGTGCAGGGTTTTTCTTTCTCACTTTTCTATTTTGTTTGCATATACAGACCGGTTGGCTGGGCACATGGCCGTGTTTATATCTAAATCCCCATGTGGTATGTATAAACTCGGTCTGGCAGCCAGCTTCAAGCTTTTGCGTGAACTTTTGCATTTGACAAACATCACGCCTGACTTCAGGAACTGCTTTGACCCACTGGGTCCAGATCCTGTATCGTGATCCACGCGGCTGCATTGATGTGCCTGTGCTCGGTCCCAGTGATGACAGTGGGACACTGATGGATCCCATAGTTCTTCAAGAGCTTTCAAAAAAGAAGCCCGTGGAAATTAAAATTTTCTGCATGCAGAGTCCTTTGTTTCATAGAACAGGAAAGGAAGGAGTCCTCTGAAGTTGACCTGTGCTTCGGTGCATTTTTCATAAAATAGACAAAATCCTGTTTTAATCTAGCCTGCTGCACAACCTTCTGAGGGTGTCTGTAGGTTTCTCTAAAATACCTCTGTGGTTATTGTTAATTAGAAAAAAATAATATTGCTCAAGGATCGCTTTTCAGTTGAACTTCCTGAACATATGGTTCAAACTGAAGCTGAAAAGGAAAACTTCAGGACAAACTGTATGAATTACTACTAATAATAAAATCAGACATTTTTTATAAGTCCACATTAATCTTCTTTAAAAGCTCTGGGTTGACCACATTTTTTAAATAAAACTTTTACTAGAGTGGAATTTATTAAGAGAGCTCAGTGTTGCCTTAGCTCTGTTCCACAGGGCATCAAGAGAAGTTTTATTACTGATTTCAGTCACAACAGACTTAGATCTATGCAGAATGGTTTTGATAAGCCCAATGTAAAGTTTTATTGGTTTAAGACATGAAAAACAGACATGTTACAGAGGCCCCTTCTACTATATAAACATAGTCATAACATATATAATGCATTGCACTGGAATCAATGCTTCAGAGTGTAAATGATGATGTACTTGAGGAAAGTAAAGCCTAGCTAAATATATACAGCTAACGATAACAATATATACCAAGCTTATATATGGTACTTCTCCTCTGCAGATCTCAAAATAAAATAAAAATAAAGTCCATATCATTACGTCATATTCACAGATGGAAAAGGGAAAAGGCCAGAGAAACAGGAAAGTTGATGATCATTGTTGTTATGTCTATCTTTGTACTTGAAACTATAACTACTGTGACATGATTTGAAACACGTTTTGAGGCCATATGCTTACTGTTTGTCCTGGAGTGAGTTATATTCAAAGCATCCTATTCCTGTATGCTATAAAACAGTGTTATAAAAACATGAAACAACCCAAAGTATTAAATGGTGTTGTTTATGAGGTAGATGAGCCCTCAAAGTGTCCCTAGCTGTTGGTGATCCACTGATCTGTTGTGGTTTCAGAGGACAGAGGTAGTGACAGTTGTGATGAGGAGCTGTGCTGTGTGACCCTCAATCTAGAGAAAAATGACACTTCCTCAAGATAAAAATTGTGCTCTTATTGCACCAGCATTAACAACACAGTCCCTTGTTCTCATTTATGCTTGGGTCTTTTTATAGCACTCTTCCATGGTGAAAAAAGTGTAAATGGCTTGTAAATATAACTTGCAGTTGCTTTAAGGTCTCTCTAAAATGCCGGAGCAGTAGAAAGCCAGCCAGAAAGTAGAAAGAATGCCAGCCCTGCTCTGGGGATGACAGCAAGGAACCTGGTAAGCAGCCAGGGCATGACGTTGTAAACTTTACCTGCAAATTCACTGGGCGACGTATGTCAGAGGTCTGAGAAAATGTTCAGTCCAAGTATGCTGGTGGCCTTATCCTGCTTCCTTTCAAAGCAGGTGCAAAGCTCCCACTGGATCTAGTGGTGCAGAGTGTTGGCCTTTAAAATCCTGAAATCCTCTTTATAAATGCAATTATGAATATAACTCCCTCCACTATTCAGTGCTTCATCCTTCTATTCCCTTTGAAAAATTATTTAAATTTTGTAATCCTGACCATATGGCTTAGCAGACTCAAAGAAGGCATTTAGCAGACACATTTATCTAGATAATTATGGTTTTACTTATATTATCCCGTGAGTGTAGGTGCACTGGGTGAGGAGAGGAGACCACACCATGGACAGCTTCAACAGAAGGACCCGTTAAACCTGCTTTATTTTAGGCAAATGTTTCACATGGGAAGCAAGCCTGCGGAACAGAATCAGACCCGAGCCCAGTGTGTTTCACTCCCGATTTTCACCAATATAAATACAATCAGAGTCAATTTTATGGGATGGCTGGGTTTTTGTGCTGTTGAGTGTCGACATATACAAAGACAAGCTGTCTTCCCACAAGTGAGTTCATGCTTGAAGATAAGACTTCATGTTTGTTACATTGTGAGCTTTTACAGTCACAAACTGTATGATTGTTAGACTGTTGATTTTTATAACAGGCTTTTTGCATAGTTGAATACAAATGGTGTGGTTTTCTGGTGCATTTTACCCATTCCATGAGGTTGTGTTGTAATTTAACAGTATTCTGTGAGATAATCTGTTACTTCTTGTCGTCTTAAGACTTCTTGGGCATTTGAAAAGTGGCACCTTGTAGATGCAAAAGCAATGAGCAAATAAAAATACCATACTGATTTTTTTTGAGGGATATAAAGATGGGACTTCTCTTGCTTCCAGTGAGAGCACTTACATTAATTCCAGGGAGAAGGGCTTGGTCCTGGTTCTTACACAGGACTCGAGATCTCTGTAAGAAGCGTGCTTTATTCAGTAGCCTGCATAGGCACTGCACTGTCAATCCAGAAATCTTACCACAGAATAAATGTCCACAGTTGGTTTCTACTGGAAAAGTAGCTGTCTGGAGACAGATGGGACAGCTGAAGTCACTGTAATTACTGGGTCGCCAAATTTGGAGTGATTCCTGGAAAAGAAGTAGTACAGAGTCTTCAATAAATTAGTATTTTGATTGACATATCCAGTTAATTAATAATAATTTACTATGATTAGCAGAGAGTCACAGAAACTAAGTATAGATGTCACACATAACTAATAGTTACCCCAGCAGAGAATGAAAATTAGGCAAAAAGAAATGAAGTGCTTTGTGTAATCCTACAGAAGGAACCAGTGTCAGAGTAAGATTATGCTGCCATGTTTCTGCTTCCAGTGATATATCCACATCCCACTGGATAATATTTATGTTGTGAAAGCCAGTCGAGTTTGAACCACTGGCTTGTCTAGCTGTCATTATTAGTCAACACCCGAAGTCTATCTCGGTAGCTTTTGGATCTTTTTCCTCCTTCTTTGTAGTCATGTCTATGACTTATATGCACAAAAATAAAGTCCAGTGTATTCTCTGCCTTCCTTGGGTGGCAGAATGGTATCCTTAGTATGTACCCTAGGCTATGTAGCAAAAAGACTCCTTTATTTAAGTAAATAAATTGCTTCCAAACAATCCTTTCCTTTGCTTAGCAAAATCTGTAATTAAGAATAATATTGAGCTTTGTTTTGGACCGAGAAGATAAGAATTTTGTAAGCCTCTGAAATGCTGAAGAGGCATTTTGAAGCACATTTGTATTATAATATTCCTGTAGGGGAGAGGCTGAAGGATATCTTTGCTCCTAAATTGTTGCCTGAAAGCAGTAAAAATCTATTTGGCAGTATATTTGTCTATGCCAGGATTGTTTGATACAGTGGGAGATTAAAAAAAGTCCTTACTTTATATTGATTTCTTACCACATTGAAAGTTTTTGCTACCTTTATTATGATGCATTAGATAATCTGTAATGGATGATGGACCTGCCTACTTAGCACACTACGGAGAAACTTGCATTTGACCATATGTTTGATTGCCGTAACCACAGTGAGATCAGTCGTTGAATAATGTGGTAGTGTCCTTTCTTTCTAAAGATAAAGTTATTTCAATGTTTCTATCAGTTCCAGAAACAGAGGAGCACTTCTGAAATTGGGAGGGAGCTTCCAAGGAAGTTCCTTCACTTCTAAGACAGAGTCTTGAAGGTTAATGACTGTCCTCCACTGCCTACACGTTTAGCGAGATTCAACAGGAAATGGCCTCAATTACAGTTTTGTGTTTTGATCAAAAAATGATGAACTTCACGTTTCTTAATGACCACAGAGGTCAGCATTATATGGAATGGGTATTATTTCTCCATTACTGGAGTGAGGCATTCAGATGAGCTGATAGCAGTCCTTGGGATTACAGTATCACTGTATGCTTGCTGTCCCTTGTTGCCCAATTTGGATTGCTTATTTGTTTTTCAAATACCTGACTGGCACCTGTCTACATCACAGATCAATGAATACACTTCCAAGCATTTGACTACAGAAGTTTTTATAAAGAGAAAATGGAAAAGATTCTGTATTTTGCATGTCAAATACTAGAAGATCCAGAGTGACTGTGAAGATTCAAGTCATTTGACAGTAGACAAAGATTTTTTAAGTAATAATAATTCCAAGAAAGAAGAGAGAGGTCATCATGTAGGTTTGCCAAATGAGTGATCAGGAACCCAGGTCTCTTGCCGGAGCCATGTCTATTATTATGAGTTCACCAAATTAGTAATTTTAAATCAGCACCTTTAATACCAGTCTTTCCTTCCTCTAATGAGGATCTGTAAATTAAAACCTGAAGGTTTTAAAACAACATGCCACAACTACTGGGAAAAGTCTTTCTCCTTTACTGTTTGTGAAGTTATAAATGTATTTGTTTCTGATTTTCAACAGAAAAAATTCACATGCTGAAGACATTTACATTGTTTTCAGATTTTCTTCTCTATGCACTGATAAGATTATCTTCTGCTGAGGTAATAACCACACAAGAGCCCAATGATGCTGGGATGACTGGATATGAATAACTAAAACACAACAATGATCAGACAGGTGAACTCCAGGCAAGCAGGTTTTAACACAATGCTACCTAAAATTCATATGGCACATCACATTCCTATACTTTGACTTCCCATGCAATACTGACGGGGTATTTGCAGATTCAGAAGAGCATTATTTCAACTGATAGAAGCTGTAATAGTTTTTGGCAGCTGAGGAACTGCCCCAGAGCACACAACCGTTGTGTTTATAAACATTGCATACATGACATAAGCCGATTAGGTATCTACTCTTTATTTTTGCAAAGTAATAACACACACATTTCTTTAGCTTTGTCTCATACAACAAAGGGAACCAAATGTGTTTCTGATTATGCAATAGATACTGAGTCAAGGGAAACCCAGCATTCCCAGACCATAACTGATGGAAATTTTGAAACGCTCTCTTGCCCTCTGCAACCTCAACAAGTTGAAATCGCTTGTGTATTTTGTATTAGAATGTGTTGTACAATAATTAACTTATTATACGACTCCTAGGGGACAAATGATTATAGTTTTTTTCCAGATGACTCATCTTCTGCTGACTTAATGAGCAAGTCTGCAGAAACAGAGTTTGTGCTGTTCAGAAAACAGGAAAATTGAATGTTGCTGTGTTGCCGTATGATACCAGTTCTGGCTGCTGAGACTTTGAAAATGCTCAAGGTCTGCTCTCAGAGCACTTGAGTTAGAGTCAGGACTCTGAATTAGAGCAAAAAAGCAGGCAATGATTCTATATTAATGACACTAGGTGAAGAGTATGTGCATGTATACAATGAAGAAAACCCATTCAAACCCAGTACCGTGAAGTTGCATTTTTTTTTTTTCACATAAGCTGTCTTTTACTGAATGAAGCAAGGTGGGAAACTTGACCAGCTCTTGCAGTATGACTAACAGGTGCAGACTGAGAGGAAAAAAAAATAGGCAGTTCTTTACATATGCAGTTGAGCAGTGGACATGCTTATGGATGCTAGAAATTTCTGAGTTCAACAGGTACTGGGCATCAGGTACTACTAAATGCAAAGGCAGTACCCCTGACTGAGGAAGTTCCTGAACCATAAATTGCTAGAGAATGAACGAGTATTCTGGGGAAGCATCATTCATGTTTCTTTATTCTTCTGTAGGCATCCAGTGCTGCAGATACTAGTTTGACCTAGTATAACCATTCTTAAATTAATAGAGCATTTTGAGGGAAAAAGAAACTTGGAGTCACCTTCAGCAAAGATACCGGTTGCTTAGTCTTATCCTGAGTAGACAGGCTAGGAAAAACATGCCAAATCTTTCATTTATTTTTAATAGATTATATGCACATAATCAAATTTCTGATTTATTTAGTCCAAGCACTCAAAATGGTGTTCGAGTTGGCTTTATCCTACTTATAAGGGGACCGCCCAGCTGGATCTGATAGAAAGAGAAGACAGATGATATCTGACATAGCCGTAAGTCTGCCAGAATTAATTTACCCCTTCCAAAATCTTGAGCCAGCCTTTGAACATTTGAACTAGCAGATTGAATTAAAGATTGAAGTAGCGATTGTGGCAGTTAGTATTTTGTGCCATGAGGCTTTGAGTTTTTGATGGCACTAAACAGTCTTAACAAAATAAAATATTTAGTGTGACTTTGCCTAAAATGACAGATTTTTAGGGAGCTTCCTTCCTCTCATACAATACTTCTACGTGTAACTACAAAAAGTAATTAAAATTGTGATTCCAATGCCCATCCAGAGGGACCTTGACAGGCTTGAGAGGTGGGCCCGTGCCAACCTCATGAAGTTCAACAAGGCCAAGTGCAAGGTCCTGCACATGGGTCGGGGCAATCCCAAGCACCAATACAGGCTGGGTGGAGAATGGAATGAGAGCAACCCTGAGGAGAAGGACTTGGGGGTATTGATTGATGAGAAGCTCAACATGAGCCAGCAATGTGCGCTTGCAGCCCAGAAAGCCAACCCTGTCCTGGGCTGCATCAAAAGCAGTGTGACCAGCAGGTCAAGGGAGGGGATTCTGCCCCTCTACTCTGCTCTGGTGAGACCCCACCTGGAGTACTGCGTCCAGCTCTGGGGTCCCCAGGACAAGAAGGACATGGAGCTGTTGGAGCGAGTCCAGAGGAGGCCAGGGAGATGATCCAAGGGCTGGAGCACCTCTGCTATGGAGACAGGCTGAGAGAGCTGGGGTTGTTCAGCCTGGAGAAGAGAAGGCTCCAGGGAGACCTTAGAGCACCTTCCAGTACCCAAAGGGGCCTACAGAAAAGCTGGAGAGGGATGTTTACAGGGGCAGGGAGTGACAGGACGAGGTAGAATGGCCTTAAGTTGAAGGACGGCAGATTTAGATTAATCTCCTCACCTTCCCTGTGAAGGTGGTGAGGCACTGGCACAGGTTGCCCAGAGAAGTTGTGGATGCCCCCTCCCTGGAAGTGTTCAGGTTGGATGGGGCTTTGGGCAGCCTGGTCTAGTGGAGGGTGTCCCTGACCATGGCAGGGGGTTGGAACTCAATGGGCTTTAAGGACCCTTCCAACCAAAACCATTCTATGATTCTGTGATTCCATTTAACATTGTAGGCTAGAAACTTTGAGAGTGCCCATAGAAGTTACTATTTCATAGCCTTGTATTTGGATCTTGGTGTCTGTCATCTCACCTTTGAAAACCCAGGCGTAGCTGATGCCATACTAACACTGTAAAGCAGCTTTGATGAATAAAATGGAAGCAGTTTTCTATGTAGCATACAGAAATTACACTCCTGTGCCAGGAACATCTCTGCTTTAGGAGAAGTGGAGCAAAGTTGCAGCATTTGTCACCAGAAACATCATGTTCCAGTGACTGTTGATTAGCTGCAGTCAAATTAGGGAGTGCCACAATGTATAGTACAGAAAACCAAGTCTGGAAGTTCCTTCAGGATTCATACAGGTCACACTGGTGAGGTTTGAAATGAGTCTGTTCCCAAGTCTAAGGGACAGAGGGAAGCTGAGGAATTCCTCATACTTTACAACCACAGTACTCCCATCGTGTTATATGAAGGAAGACAGCCAGGTCAAGATTTTATGTATGATTTTCTTAATACTATTTTTAGCACCTAATATCAGCTTTTGTCTAAGATTCATCTTTTAAAAAAAACCTAAAATATTGGTATTTTAGCCCATATGTTCTTGGGAATCACACTACAGTCAGAATGGGAACGTTAAATGTATAGTCCAGTAGAAGTCAGTTTACTTCATTTGGAAGAAGTGGGAAAAACCCCACCCAAAGTTCAGAAGCAAATAATTCTGAAAAACAGACTTAGAATCCAAAGATCCAGAGAAAGCCTTACACTCTGCCACCTCAAATTTTAAGTGCCACAATACCTACCTTTTGGCTAGCCTCTCCACCATGAATTCCCTAGTCCAGCGTTAGCCTCCTGAGCACCTTCTACAGCACAGAGAGAGACTGAGACATGTAGGGATTATACCCAAATCACCCAGGCCAAGTACTGGACATGCCTACCACGAGCCAATGGTAATACTAAACACATAGGTAGCCTCAGCATTTGCAAGGAAAAGCCCATCATGTTGTGAAGCTGTGGGACCCAGCATCCTCTCAAGTGCACAGGAGTATTCTCTGAAAGAACTGGGCAGTGCTCAGCATTTCGAGGGAGCAGCACTGGTCACCTTTTAAATAATTCTCAGCATGGAATGTTTTCACCCACGTAGGGAATGCTGGCATAGTGCTTTCACTGACCAAAGGGATTCAACCCCTGTGTCCAGTGGGAAAACCCTCACCACCAAACCAGCAGTTTTCACCAGACCACATGCCTGAAGTAGCTAATGGACATAAACTGACTCCCTATGTAAAAAGTAGAGGGAAAATGAACCCACTCACGAACTAGCAAGAAGATAGTAAGTTGAATGTACTGTGACATATATGCTTATATATGACACAAATGGCTTTTGAAGGCTTACATTAAGATTATAGGAGTTGCAATGGATGATGATGTACAGTGCTTCATGTCAAATTTTAAATTTGCTGGTTGGCAAAGACCATGGGAAGTTTACATGTTTATATTTAAATATAGTTTTTTTCTAAAATCAAGTCCTTATGTTTGTATTCCTTTCTCAGTGAGCACCACAGGTGTTACTTGCTTCTGGGGTCAGATTTGCAAAAGAATTCTCGATGGAGTTACCTCATCAGGAACTAGGTTTTCAAGCTCTTGATGCCCGGAAGTTCCCTAAATGACAGTCAGATTTTTGAGAAAAAGGACATTTTTTCAAATCTGGACTCATCTTTTGGCTTAAAATGAAAGCTGAGCATTTCAGAAAATGATTCTAGTAGAACTCTGCAAAAATCAAGCCTATTGTACTAAAGTGCTGCCACTAGATTTGATATATTTTTAATACTTGCATGCAAAAGGAAGGCATGAAAAAGTAGTGATCAGATTGTTGATTATGGGTTTAAGCCTTTATCTCTGTGACACAGCTCAGCTCACGACAACTTTCAGTTTTACCACAAAGAAATTTAGTTTTAAAGCATCAGTGATGAAGCCATTCTCATCAGCATGTTTGAAGAAAAGGAATTAAAGTTTTAAAAGCACTTAGCAGATTTGAGTGCTAACAAACATTTGTTCATTTTTCCATGAACATGTGCCATTATTTAGAAGTAAAATAGACCCTGCTTTGAGGTTTAAACTTGTTAGGAAGGCATGACACAGTGCGAGCTCTTGATCAGATTGCTGTGATAGGTGAGCAGCTGCTCCGTGTCTCAATTACAAGGCCAGTTAAGATCATCAGGGAGGATACACTGGACAGCTCATTATTTGACAATGCATATTTAACATAATTACAAGCAAATTAAAAATATGACATATTTTAAATGGAAGAATTGATTCATGCAAATTTTCCAAAAGTAATCCAATGATTAAAAGTATAAATAAATACTTCAAATATTTATTAATAATAATTCTAATGAACACTTCCTACCGTGGTTCAGAAGACCTACATAAAGTTTGGCTTACCATTCCTCTTTCCAGAAATGTTTGAGAAGAGCTGAGCAGGTTACACCAGCTGACACTGTTGGTGTGGAATCATTCATTAAGGCCAGCTATGCATCTTTGTCAATTATTAACTTAGTTGCCCAATGGCAATGGTCTGTCAGGTTTTCTAAATTCTTTCCATGAAACAAACGTGGTGGGTTGGGTTTTTTTTCCCCCTCAAATAAAGCAAATCTGCTAAAAAAAGCAGAGGACTTCTGGAAAAAAACCCCAACAGCCCTCCCTTTCTAAAACACCTAAATAAATCTTCTCACCCCAAAAGATGTTTAACATAATTGAAAAGATACCTGAACCTAACCAAAAAATTGCATTACTATTTTTAAATATTAACTTGATCAAGGGCACACTACAGGTATTTTGATCATCTGATAGAGTAGCAGCTTATCAGTACTGTTGTGAAACAGGCTTAAAACTTGCCAGACACTTGTACTACTTTGGAGTTGCATAACTGCAGAATTTGCTTTTCTAACACAATATTGTCCAATTAATCAAAAGTGAAATGTAGAATTGAAGCAAAAGGTCTAACATGCTAAAATCATTTTGAGAGATGGGCATATATACTTCATAAGGTATTTATCCTTTGTCATGCTCTATGGTCCTTAAGAAAGGCTTGGTTTCTGTAAAGATGTTCTCCAATTTAATGCAACAAAATGAATATGGAAACCTGTTAAGGGCTTGGTTTTGTGCAGTGTTAACTATCCTGATCCTGATTCATCAAGGCATTGAAGCACATGCCTAATTTTCAGCCCTCAGGTAACACATAACCTATTATGGAGGGTGGAGTAGGAGTCAGTAATATTGGAATAGAAATACACTTAGAGCAAAAATAATGCCCCTGGCATTCCTGCTGAAGCACTGATAAGCTAAACAAAGCAGTTTTCAAAGACTAATAACTGGATGGGATTTGTAGCATAAACAATGCTCCTTGTTAGTCCCCAGTCCCCAGGGCATCTTCCTCACTTTGTTACAGATAAATTGGCAACAAATGAAATACTGTATGTGATTTCCTGCCCTGGGTATGCATGCGTGCTCGCATGCCAGTGTGATAGCTGTCATTTATTATTTATCCAAGTATGTATACAAATCTACAGTGTGATTTAATTACTTATTAAAGGTGCCAGACTGACAGATGCAGAAGCTGGAGCCATTTCTTAATCCAGAGAACTGACACAGTGTAAGCAGTGCCATCCTTTCCAGGCTGTCCTAGTAAAATGCTTCACCTCGATGGACTCTCCAAATGTCTGAGCTCTTTCTCTCTAACCTTTTCCCAGCTACTCTGCTCAACATGTTACATTCATAAAGGCTGCTAACAAAGATGTCATTTATTCGTGTGATTTTTAGACAGGAATGTTTGTACACTGGAAAATTGGTTTGAACACATTAAATCTATTTTAGCTAGGCAACTCGAGCATTTGATTAGTACTAACTCAAAAAAGGATCAGAATGGTTTTAATACAGAGGTGAATTCCCCTCTAACTAAATAATAGCAAAAAGATTATAGACGTTTTGTAAAGGTGAAATAAGCCCAGAAGTTTTCCTTTTACTTGCCAGGGGCTGTATGCATAGTGCTATGGCTCTTTTGCAGTCACTTAATGCCCTTCTCTAACAGACAACGCTAGTCTTGGAAACTGGATGCTAAATCATGCATTGTTTTAATAAGCAGGATTTTGGGTCCGTTTTTTTATGTCACTCTAAACCTGTTATTGCTCAGTTACTATTACGGTTCAAAGCACTTCCCCTTTCCCCCAGGCACAGCTAGATGCAGGACAGCCGGGAATCTGCAGTCTTCTTGCACTTTAATCAGTGCCCAGTCTTTAACGGGGAAACTGAGATTTTATTAGGCTTAACTCCTTGAATTTGACCATACTTATCTGCCAGAGAAAGATGCTAAATAACAGCAAGGTTCCCATCACATGGCTCCAGAATATTTTGAGAAAGATAAGGGCCGCAAGAAAAATCTCTTAAACTTCTATGAATCTATATTTTAAATCAGTAAAAACAT
Source organism: Grus americana (assembly GCF_028858705.1). Lineage (NCBI taxonomy): Eukaryota > Metazoa > Chordata > Aves > Gruiformes > Gruidae > Grus > Grus americana. The sequence goes on from NC_072859.1 coordinate 32,077,819, forward strand.
GATTGCCCAAGGCCAGTCATTCCTATTGTTTTGCTAACTTTTTTGGCCCCAGTACATGCTTGAAAGTTGCTTTTCTGATCCATTTTGTCTCATTGTGGGTTGGGCTTTTTTGGTGCTAGATCTTTAGTTGAGGCCTTAAAGCACAACTACAGTGCAAGTAATACTGTTTACTGATAATAAGTTTTGGCTTTGGAGTTTGAGCTGGCAAACACTTAACATGCCTGAGTTATTTTGCATAGTCAAATAGTCCCATCAAATGCCAACCAGTCATATTACTGCATTATTAATTCCCAATTTTACAAATAAAGTTTCTTATTCTACTTGACAAAAGCCTACCTAGCCAAAAATTTGGCCTGAGAAGTATAAAGATGGGATTGAGAAGCATAAAGATGTGAAGTAACACCTCTTGGCAGTGTTTTGGAGCAGAACCTATGTAACGGCATTTGACACAAAGCAAGGGGTTTTCGGCTGAGATGCAGTTTTGCATTATGAGCTCTCAGCGTGTCCCAGCTGTGACCTAATTCCATCCTGGGATGTAAGAGTGGCGGCTGCTGGCTATGTAGGCAGGCTTCACAGTGTTCTGCTAAAATGAGGAGCTGAGCTATCAGAACACTGTGAACCTGGTTCCTATGCAAGAGCAAAACATGTCAGAGCAACTGTCAGTGAAGAGCATCAGGAAAGCAAGAGAAAAATCTCTCTAAATGGAAACATAAGTGAACAGCTAGTAAAATCAGACAATTGTAACTTTTATCCTAAAAAATTATGCAAGTGCAAAATGTAATTTTGTTATAAATGCCAATAAAAATAATTGTAACCTGCCTGGCACTGCTTAGAGTGAGCAATCTGTTAAAAAGAGGCTCGACCCCCCTGCTGTAGGAGTTGGCTTTCACTCTTCGGAATATGCTATATCAAGAGAACCTTAAAATATGAAAAAAATTTGTTCAAAACTTTTAGGCAAACTGAAGCTTATTTTCAAAGAAAAAGATATTGATATAAAAAGGATGGGAAATCTGAACTCAGTTTTGACAGGTGCATACTAACTTGCTTATTCAACATATAAATGTTGCGGTGAGTATCAGAACAATTCATCTTATGCTTTACGTACCTGTAGCTATTCTACTCTGTTTAGTTATGGTTGGGGTTTAGACATTTCTGTGTTATTAGTAGCAAGTGATAGCTGTGACATTTTCATCTAGTGTTTCTGTTTTTGAACACAGACTTTTCTTCTTCAACTAGAGAATACTATTTAAACACTCCTTTTAAAAACACATCTTTTAGTATTTTTTTCACACCAACTTACAGATGTTGAGAAAGGAATACATTGCCCTGCCTTTTCAACGCACCTGTGGAAACAGGATTTGAAAGTGTGAATGTGGATTTGTTTGTGACAAATACATCGCTGTCACTGTTCATATCCCAGTACTGAATTTTTTTGTTACTGGCACCAACTGAAATTGTATCTGAGAAATGTAATACATGTGAACTTGTAAAGCCAGGAGCTACTACCATGACAGTGCAAGCAGTTCCATGATGTCAATTAATGTCAGCTAGCTAATACTGGAATTGCTAAAGCCCACTTTCACTTGTGACCTTGTTCACTGAAAAAAAGATAAGAGTACCAAAATAGAAGTGCAGATATCTGTGCGAAAGTAAACAAAAAGCCAGAAATAGAAAAGCATAGATATGAGGTTGACAAATGTTAGAGAAACAACCGAGGCAGCGAGAGAGCGTGCTAGGAGGGAGGGTTACAGTGACAAAGTGAGGTCTCGTTGAGGAGAAGTGATGTCGTAGAGGTGTACATATTTTATCTTGCTCAAGTCATTGTTCATAAAAGTTCCCTATTCTGAAATATTTCCCTAAGATAATCAAGGTAGATCATTCCTTAAAGATGTTAACCATTTATTCTCCTGCTGTGTGAAGCTGAAAGGTACAACTACAAAGATCTAGTCACAATCTTTTTTATAAATGTAGGCAGTTAGTTTTCCACCTCTGACCTGCTTTGTTTCCAGTATAGCTTTTCATGGAATTTAATGAGATATCACAACTTTTGGCTCTGTGGCATTATTTTCCCCTTTTCTCTACACCACCCCCCCCCCCCCCCAGGAATTACATTATACTAAAGCAGAGATACTCTGTCATTCTCTGCATTCATCTTTTCTAGTTCTTTAAGGAGTGACCAGGTAAGGTAGTCCTCATACAGTCCATCTTGTCTTTTTCTCTTTGATCCTGCAAAGTGAATTTCCTTTCCCCAGGAGAATTTAGACAGTGGACTGGCCAGAGACACTCACATAGATAATTTAAAAAGAAGCCACATCTCTGCAGACCCTGCGGCTCTGAAGGGTACTAAGGCAAGTAAGTTAATTGCTTCAAATCAAGTCTGAGCAGCCTCTCTGTTCAGTCAGCTCCTTTACCCATCTCTTCTTTCTCTAATAAATAACTGTCTACGGAGACTCTACCAGGTTTTGTTTATTTGTCTTATGGATTAGATTACCAATAGAGTCCTATTGCAATTTAGTATTTTCTGTAATAAAATTTGATCTGCATAGCTCATGTTAGCAATATTGTTAAAGTAACATGTTTCACTTTATCAATGTCTACTTCACTTGACATACGATAAACCTTAATTAATATTTGTAAAGTACTTGCTATTTTTTTCTGAAACTACTATAATAAACTAAATATTATTATTCTGTGTAACAGGTGTAGATGTATTTGTACTCTATATAAACTCACTGTATCACATGGGCTAAAATAACTATACCTCAAAGTTTGTAGCCAAGGACCCCAGAGATTACTCCAGTCAAAACTAAATTTACTGTAAGACAGAGCAGAAATGCCAGTCCAAACCTTCATAGTTTTAATGAGATGGCTATTTCTTACCACCATTAAGCCTGTGTGGATCAAAGAATATGTTCATTGAGTTAAGATGTGCTAAGGAAAGTGTAAAGAAGAGAATAAACTGCTCAGGAATTCCAGGAATCCCACTGGCTTAAACAGTCTTTTATTAAAAACAAGTGTTCTCATAGTTGAATGACTTCCGAGAAGGGCCTCAAGTGATGAAAGTATTTCCATCTAATGTGAAAATACTTGAAAGATGCTTATTCTATGTGAAAATATTTCCACCTTTCAGAAAAGTCTGAATACAAGACTCCTTCGATGAATATACTCTCATACAAGGTTTTCCTTTTCAGAATATACAAAATATGCAGAATTCCTACTGTGTTGGATTTGCATGGCAAGGTTTTGGTAGCGGGGGGGCTACAGGGGTGGCTTCTGTGAGAAGCTGCCAGAAGCTTCCCCTGTGTCTGACAGAGCCAATGCCAGCCGGCTCGAAGACGGACCCGCCGCTGGCCAAGGCCAAGCCAATCAGCGCCTCTGTGATAACATATTTAAGAAGAAGAAAAACACTTAGAGAGAGAGCTTTTGCAGCCAGAGAGAGGAGTTAGAAGATGTAAGAAACTCTGCAGATGCCAAGGTCAGCACAGAAGGAGGAGGAGGAGGAGCTCCAGGCGCCGGAGCAGAGATCCCCCTGCAGCCCGTGGTGAAGACCATGGTGAAGCAGGCTGTCCCCCTGCAGCCCATGGAGGAAGGATGAGGGGGTGTAGAGATTCCACCTGCAGCCTGTGGAGGACCCCACGCCGGAGCAGGTGGAGGCACCTGAAGGAGGCTGCGGCCTGTGGGAAGCCCACGCTGGAGCAAGCTCCTGGCAGGACCTGTGGACCCGTGGAGAGAGGAGCCCATGGCAGAGCAGGTTTGCTGGCAGGACTTGTGACCTCGTGGGGGACCCACGCTGGAGCAGTTTGCTCCTGAAGGTCTGCACCCCATGGAGGAGACCATGCTGGAACAGTTCGTGAAGGACTGTAGCCTGTGGGAGAGACTCACGTTGGAGAAGTTCGTGAAGGAGCGTCTCCCGTGAGAGGGACTCCATGCTGGAGCAGGGGAACGATGAGAGGAGTCCTCCCCCTAAGGATGAAGAAGCGGCATGAACCAACATGTGATGAACTGACCGTAACCCCCATTCCCCGTCCCCCTGTGCCGCTGAGGGGGGGGGAAGGTTGAAGCCGGGAGTGAAGTTGAGCACAGGAAGATGGGAGGGGTGGGGGGAGGTGTTTTAAGGTTTGATTTTATTTTCTCATTCCTCTACTCTGTTTTGCTTAGTAATAAATTAGATGAATTTCCTCTCTGTTCAGTCTGTTTTGCTCGTGACGATAATTAGTGAGTGATCTCTCCCTGTCCTTACCTCAACCCATAAGCTTTTTGTTATACTTTTTCTCCCCTGTCTAATGAATGAGGGGAGTGATAGAGTGGCTCCGGTGGGCACGTGGCCCCCCGCCAGGGTCAACCCACCACACCTACTCTTTTGATAATGAATGGATTATAGTGACTTTCATCTTCTATAACAGCCAAAGTATTTCAGAATATTTTACAAAATAGATACTTCAGTTACATAGTGAAAAATTTTACATTCATCATCATGACATTGCTCCCATTTCCCTCAGGGCATAATTGACTTGGAAAGTACCATAGAGCATCTTCAGAGAAAAAGCAATGGGATCTCCTTCAAACAGAGGAGACACATTGACAGAGCACAGTAGTCAGTCGTGTTGGCTAACTGTGCAGTACAGACATACTCTATATAGCCTATATCATCCTATTCCCCCCACCCCTGCATAAACCACCACCACCAGTACCTCCTGCCCTCACCAAAAATCATACAAGGGCATAGAACTGAAACACTGCGAAATGGTCAGCTATCCCAATAGTATTTCAGCCATCACAAATGCCTCTTTTTACTGTTCCTGTTTTTATCTTTTCATCACCTCAAGCTGTTTTTCTCAGAAGTGAGGAGGTAAGCCAGCATCATGTGCCCAAACAGCTCCTTTTCAGATCATGGTAAGGTTTTCTCTGTACCTCAACCATCCTTGCTCTGTGAGTTGCTACTCTTGTAAAATGCAATTGATGGTAAGATTGGAAAGCAATAATGAAATAAGCTGTTCCCCCCAACCTTCTTACACCTCAATAGAGTAAGCAATGGATTGGTATGACTCTTACAGCTGACACAGGTGTCTTGGGTAACTGTAAGGAGCTGTCAGGCCCTTGGGGGTACAGCAGTAATCACAAGACCATGAGTGCTGAGTGCCAGTGACCTGCAGTTTTTGGAAGCCTGGTCGGTCTCTTGTGCAATCAGGAAACACAAACCTGCATGAGACCAGCAAGATACCGATAATCTTGAGCCAGTCAAATAACATGAGTTCACGTTAGAATCATGATGTGGGGGTTTTTTTCTTCATGTTTTATGATTTTTAGGTGTTCAGTTATGCTGAATAATTTTTATTTGATTATAGTAACTTCTAAATTGGCCACATTTGGGGAATAAACAGATAGCCAATGCCTTTTTCATTAAAATATGTAACTTCCAATACAGACAGAGCTTGATTCAAAAGGAAGCAGGAGTCTATGTGCCAGGAAGATATAAGAGACTATGACAGGATGTGAAGGGACATGTGGCCTAGGGAATACAGCAGGTATAAAATCAGTTTGTATTGCCTAATAATTAACTGCACATATTTTGGTAATTGGTTAGTTTCTAGTTTCTGCATCTGAAAAATTCAAATATGCCTTAGCCCCACAGAGCATCATGAGGCTTATTTGATGTTTCTAAAGCTTTTGTAAATGCTCGGGAAGTGCAGACTTCCATAAATCGTATCAGCCAAGCTACAAAATGTGACGGAAAAGCTGAGGATCATTTTTCATCTCATATATTCTAATGATGAGAAATGTGCAAGTTACATAACTAACCACCAAGTGTCACTGTTCAGTATTTTTACATTCTGATGTCTTTGTTGCCAAGTGCTTAGAAAATCCCTTTTAGATGCAGTCCTGCAAATGAGGATTTTCCAACAAGAAGAAGAATGTTTTTAAACTACAAGAGACATGCACATCTGCCACACAAGGTACAGGAAAACTCAAGTGTCTGGATATGCGGCTTGCTTGAGCAATCTACCAAGTAATGTCTGAACTAAACATTGTTCATATTACTGTATATAATAATATAAGTCCCATTGAAAATAATAATAAAAAACCCACCCTTAGGAATAATTTTATTTTTAAGCCTAGCAATTTAAATTATTGCAGCAGATACCATTGTTCTTTTTTGTTAAGGTAGACAACCCTTACTGAGAGATTGTCAGATGCTTTGTCAAGAAGGCAAAGGACGCACTATCAGAAAGAGTGAACACATTTTAATTAAGTTCCTATTCTGAGAAGTAATTTAATCTGGCTTTAAAATGTAGTAACAGTGAACATTAGACATCAGGAGATTGAACCGCAGTCCTGGTATGAGGTGCCAAGCTAGTCTTCCCTGTTTCTAGAACGTCAATATGTCATAATCTTTGGCACAAAACCAGAATTTGCTGACAGACATTCACGTGAGCTACAGTTCATGGAGAAATTTTCAGCCAGGAATAAAAAATAAAAACAAACTACCTTATTCTACATAACTTACAAGGCTTCCCTTTGTTACTGCTTCCTCTGCCCCACAGCTGAACTCTACGCACAGCTTGCCAGTGCTGTGGAGTTCCTGATGTGCCCCTGTGTAGCTGCAATATGGAAGATGTAAAATAGCTGCACAGATTTCCACATATATTTGTATTGTGGTTCTCTGTAGAACTCGGCACGCTGTAAGCGTAATGTTCCCCAGAAAGATCCTTGCTGTGTGCTAATACTGGTTTATCTGGGTGAGCACCCAAATCATTCGGTCAGCCATTTGACATGGATGCAACAGCCAGGAGCACATAGGTGAGCCAATCTCATCTGACATAATCCCAGATTAGCAAACCTGTACAGCCTGCCTTTTATTTCAGATGAGTGCCTCTCCCACAGATCTCAGCCAGCCCCTCTGCACTATCTACAGTCTGTAACACCTTTCCAGCATAGGCAACCCTTATGAATAATAATTTCTAGATGCTTTTGAACGAGGAGCAACCCTGAAATAGGGGTATTAGGCCTTGGCTAGATCTGATTATGCCCCGCCCTTCCCTCCTGTCTGCACTGTATAGCTCTTCAGTGTAAAACTGTTCTCTGCAGTATTTTTTGCATGTATGGAAGATGACCCCCTGAAGCAATGTTGTCAGGGCCCTGAGTGCACTAATGGGCCTTTATGGCTTTACCTGGTGCCTCCACCCACACCCTCAGCCCATGAGCCACTCTAAGCTCAGCCCTCGGCCTTCAGCTGAGTCAGGGCCATGTCTGTGCCTGGCCAAGGACTCCACTGATTTGGACTCTGACCTGTGGACTGAATTCCCAGCTTGACCTCAGAACTGTCTTGTCACTGTGCACCTGCCCGATGATCATGGGACTGTGCCTGACGCTGGTTAACCTCACTGGGCCTGACCCTGACCAGCAGATTGCCTTCTGGGCTTTACTTTGTAGTTGCCTCATCACCATGAACTTCCCTGACCATCTGAACTCAGTGTTAAACGTGCCTGGACCTGCCTTGCTCACATGCTGTGGGATGGGGCCCTGGCTGGTGAAGCCCCTGCCCTGCAGGCTGCGTTCTCGCTCTTAGTTCCACGTTTCCTAGAAAGCAGCTGTCTTTTGCTGCTCCCTGGCTTATGTGGCATAAGCCCAGGAAAGAGGAGCTGCCTGTAGAAACTGTATAAAGACAGCAAGTGTGTGAGAGGTTGAATCTGCAGAGAAAGCGCATGTGAAATGACAAAGGTGAAATGCAGCTTTACATGTTTCTGTGAAACGGGTCAGAGGAAAATGGGTAAAGTTTGGTAGGAAGTGACAGATGCTAAGATGTGGTACTTCCAAAGAAGGGAAAGGACATAAAATAACAGAAAGGAGAAACAGCAAGGAAATGAAGAGCAGTAAAGCAAAAATTAACAAAAGATAACAGAAATTATAAAAGAGGAAAAATGAAAAAAAAACTACAATGAGCCTATTCAACTACACAAATCCTAGCACAGAACTCTGTGGGATTTTACTGTAAAAACCTTTTATTCCTTATTCTATTTTTAATAAGGATTTTCCATAATCTTCAATGGCAAATCTCTTTAAGAACCTCTGGTGAAGGAAACAGTCAAAAGCTTTCCAGAAATCCAAGACCACTCTCAAGCCTTTATCACTTCTAGACAGCACCTTGGGGGGAAATAGTCATGTAAATACTGTCCACTTCCTCTAATCTCTATGCGTAAAAGTAGACTCAGTAACAGAGAATTAAAGCATGTATGTTGAAGTAGAATAGCAAAAAAAGTATATGATGACCATAACAGCTATTACTCAGTCCACTATTAGGTTATCCCACTGATGTGTTTAATGCTATTCTGCGTATTCCGTTAACAACGGGCAGTGTAAGAATCTTGATTAAAAAAGAACCAGCTAACAAAAAGTAACAGTTTGAATCAATTAGTAAAAGAGGCTGTTGGAGAGAAACATTACTGAAGTTCTTGTGCTGAAACAGCAGAGGGACAGAGTAATCACATCTTCTTAGCGTCTAAGGTACTTAGACCTTTCTCTGGAGCATCTGAGCCAGGGTATTACAGAAGACAAGATCCCGAGCCAAGCATACCCAAGACGTGATCAAATAAAACAGGTTTTCCAATGAAACAAATACAACAGAGGAAAGCAAGTGAAAGAACTTTGTTTGGGTTTTTTTTTTTATGAATCAAGAAAGATCAAACAAAAAAGTACTCCTATGTTTTAGGTATCATGTATTGAAATACGTAAGATAAAAAGAATGTGCACTGTGCCTGTCAGGTGCTGTTTGATGGCCTGTGCAGGCAATCATTACAGGGCCGCCTGCAGAAACTTGGCAGCATGCCCCACGCTGCCAGGTGGATGAAAGACTTGCTGGGGAGTAGTTCAGCAGTGCCCCCGAGCTGTGGCCTCCTTCACCCCTCTCGCTGAGGGGTGACAACTGCCGCCCGTGAGACATGGGAGTCCGGTGGGGTTTGGGTGGTACTAGCAACAGCCTCTGAGGCTGAGAAAAAAAAAAAAAGACAGTATTAAAAAGAGGTGAAACTGCTGTAGCCCTTCTCAGTCCCACCTGTGCTGCTGGACAGGGGCATGTCATGGAGAAGGGTTAAAATGGTTGCTCGTCAGTCTCCTGCTTAAGTGCTTTCCATCCTTTGCCTCCCCAAAAGAAGGAATTGATATTTTGGCCTCATTCAACAATGTTATTTTTTTTAAGCAATTCCATACCCTGCTCTGAAAGCAACATTTGTGGCTGGTATATGTACACTGACCTACCTACACCTTAGGCACAGTAAGTCTGAACCATGCCAGCAGCTCTTCACCCCGTGATCTCCACGGACCGTCCGTCCCCAGCCTCCGGCAGCGGCTGTGACAGCGGCTGCAACAGCCGAGAGGCAGCCGCGGCCCGCGCCGCCAGGGCGGGAGGAGGAGGCCGCCATGTTAGGACAGAGCGGCGCCTCCTGTGCGGGCTCTCAGCCGCGGAGGGAAGGTAGGGGCTGTACCCAGTGACTCCTCGGCCTACGCTTCACCCCAGGGGTAGGTGACGCGTCCCCGCTTTTCCCACACACGCCGTGCCGGGGGCCGCACGAAGCGGAAGCGGCAGCCGCGGCCACTGAGGAAAGCTGCCGCCGAGAGGCGCAGCCCCGCCCCTAAAGGAGTACGCCATGTGATTGGCGCGAACTACTACACCCCCTCCCCTGTGATTGGTCACGCCCGCTGCCACTCCCGGCGTTTGAAGGCATGGGCCGGCGCTGACGTGTACGTCCTGACAACACGCCCGCCCCTCGCGCGGAGGTGGGCGTGGTTCGGAACGTGTGCGGGCGGGGTGGGCTCTTCTGTCACGTCAGCTGTGCGCTGTGCTGGGCGTAAGCGCGCTCGGTGCATCGGGTGCTTACGCAGCCGCCCTGAGCGGGGGCGGCCGGTGGTGGGAAGAGGCCGCCGCTATGGAGGCGAAGGCGGCTGACCTCCTGCTCTGTGACAGCCTCATCCTGTGGGTGAGTGGGGCGGGGGGGTCCCTCCTACCCGCGCTCCTCCCTGCCCGCCGGCGGTGCGCTTTCGGTGTCCCCCAGGAGTCTCCGGAGGAGGAGGCGGCGGCGGGGGTGGGGTGCAGGAGCGGCCTACCCCGGCGGAGAGGGGCTTTTCCTGTCAGGCCCCCGGAGTGCGGCGGCGGGCGGCTTCGCGCCTGCGGGGCTGGCGGGGAGCGGCGCGAGGGCACCTGTTGGTCCCGCGCCGTTGCCGTGGTGACGGGGGCGACGGCCACAGGCTGGGTGAGGCGGCCGCGGCGCCCGGCAGCTCGGTGGCGGCGGGACGGGGCCTGCCGGGGCGGGGGGACGCCCTCTGCGCCCCGGAGGACGAGCAGCCCGCTGGCTGGGGCTCCTGTCAGGTGCTCCGAGGGGCGGGAGAGCCGCCCAAGCGGCGAGTGAGGAGAGGCTGGAGGCGGTTGGGATACAGGGATGGCTGCGGTAATGGAGCCTGCATGGGAAACAAGTGTTTTTACAACCCGTAAAATGTTCTTGCAAACTCCCTTGAAGTGTAGCTGTGGTCTTTTGAATATCCTATAGGCCCAAGTAGTGGTTCTTCAGCAGTGGCTTCAATGTGGAAACTGCTCAGTAATTAACAATAATAACAAATATATGCAAGTAATTTGAATTGAGTTCACGGGAGCGGAAACCTCAGAACGTTTCATACCAGCTTTCAGTTGGTTAAAACAATTATTAGTCAGGCACAGTGCACCTAAATGTATGATGTCTGCAAGAAGCACGTTATTTGTTCAGTATTTGTTCAGTCAAGCTTGTTTTCTTTTTATCCCTTGGTCTTTCCAAGTTTCTTCAGCTTCCTTGTCTGTAATTCTGGTCTTGCAGATGCAATGTTTTTGGTGAGAGTGAGCTCTACTAAACAGAATTTCACATCAAATCTTGGCAGGGAAGGCCGCAATTACCCGGCATGAAGAGTTTCTCTAGAAATAGCAGGTGTTTTACCTGTGTGAAGTGTAAATCAGGGAAGGAAGGGAGTGGTTTAGAAGCATTGTGGAGATCCAGGAATGAAACTGGCAAAAGTGACAGCAACAGCTACCAGAGTGGGTGTTCCTTTTACGTTCTATATGACAGCTCAGAAGTTTTGATGAGTAATAAATCACTGAAAGCCAATTTCCTCCTTTCTTTTCCTCCCTCCACTTTGCTTTTAGTGACCTTATATGTTTTCAATGTTTTGTTGGTCTTAAGAATTTCAGTTGTCTAGTGGTTGCCTTTCTAGAGTTGGTATCTTCTATATGTACTTTTCTTTCTCTTTTTTGGATTCTTTAACTCTGTATTTTCCTCTCAGTAGTCAGTTAGGAATAATTGCATCATTATTCAATTGCAGAATAAATCAGTGAAGCAACTTGAGCATATGCGTTCCTGAACTCTGTCTCAAAATCCTTTCAGCAGTGCTGAACTCTTATAATTTCTGCAATTCCTGCTTAAGATATTTTCATTTTTGGTATCATCATAGTGCATAGCTGTAATTAGATCATGAATCTTAAAGGGAATACTAATGGAACTTTATCTAGCCTTAAACTGAAAGAGCTTTGTGTGGTGTTGTTTATGTAAATGAACATCCAGCTCTGCGTGTTCAGGTTTTGTATACAACACTCAGCAGATGCACTGCCAGATGCATGTTTTCAGATTTAACACCCTATTTTTCAAACCTAGTTTACAACTTAGTAGAAAGCCACTGTTAACACTGATATGTTTCAAACATCCTTTCAACTTGAACTTCAGTCTGAACAAGAAAAAAAAATTGATCTTTTGAAGTTGAGCATATTTGCGGAGGGGGGAGTGAAATGCTGTATATCTGAAGAGAGAAGGATTCTGTAATTCTCTGGTGCTAAAGGTTTCTCAATTTATTTACTCATTAGTATAGTGAAGACATGCTCATGATTTTCTGTGTTCTGCTGCCAGATCTTGTCTTTATTTATTTTAGAAAATTCTGTATTAGAAAGCATGAATTGTCCAGAGAAGAAAGAGAAAATTTGAATAAAAATGTTATGTGTTGATTCAACAACCCAGGTGTCATTGTATTTAAAGTTTTGATGGAGTTGGATTAAATTATAGGGGAGATATGTGTGAGTTTCCAAGGAAAATTTACTTAAGTAGTATCTGTTAAGATTGAACTCACAAGTCTGTTGCAGAAACTATTTTCTAAGTCAGAAAGACAAACTTCTGTTAGTATATGTGAAGTAAACCTTAATATTTTCAGCCTCTGGGTAGGAGTGGAGCGATAATAGTAGCAATGGTAGGCCAAGCGATGCAGTAATATCTTCTGTGTTTAGGTGCCATTACAATTGGTGTTTTCTTTACTGTAGTAGAGCAAAGGTTTCTTGCACGTCTTTTGGTATTGTCCAGCTTTGAGGCTGCTTCTGTCTTTGTCTCCAAACTAGAGACTAGATGTATGGTAACATCTTAAACAGAAAGGTTTTTCCACAATAGATGTACCCTTGTTTGGCACTAGGCAGCACTGGTAATGTTGACCCTGTCCAATGGCCTAGATATTCTGTTAATATTCTGGGATTAAGAATGGGAATGTTTATTGTTACTTTAAAATCTCTTTATAAAACTTCTGTCCCTTGTGTGTATAATCTGGATAAAAAAATGGAGCACCTCAACCCTACATCATCTGGATGAAATTGAGGGCATACCTTCCCAAGCGTTGGATAGGTGGATTTCTACTGGGTAATATGAACACTCTCATTTCATCTACAGCTGTTTGGTGGTAGAGCCTTCAGCAGATCCAGAGAAAAGGCATTAAGTGTTACATGCTACAAAACTAAATTTCCAGATATATATTGTGATCATAATAGCTGTATGTCTGAGAGAAAAGTACTTGCTTCTCTTGTAGCAGCAAGTGGCAGGGTGCATTTAAGCTAGACTCTTGAAATGGTTTGCAGCATGTCCTTGAAGCTATATTTAGTAAAAATAATCAAATTTGGGGGAAAAAAGAAAAAAGAGTACTGCTACAGTCTTGAAGTCCATGGCTGCTTCTACCAACCTCCTCCCCATGCCTACTGCTTTCACTGGTTTTGCAAGCACAGTAAAAATCTGTTTTGCCAAAATGATTGGGCTGGCATGGGGTTTGGAGAATCCATAGTTAATACTTCTACTTTCATATTATTTCTAGGTGCTGATGTAACTTCTAAATATATGAGGAAACTAGGACTCTCAGTCCTGCTTTTTGCTAAATTTTAATTAGCTGTTTCTATTCTGGGAGATACTGGTGTACATAAAGCTGTGTTGTATGTCACAGGGTTTTTAAGGCTTTGTTGACCTGCTCTAACAGGCTTGGGTGAAATGGTAGTAGCAATTTCTTTGGTTTACAATATCCACATGGCAGCGTCATGATATTGTGCCATAAAACTCTAAATTCTGGCATGCTCAGTCTTGACTCTCAAGCTTGTGTGCCTGTTCTTGCCTTGGCATTAAGGCTGTAGTAGTATTAGAAACCAGTGCTGTCAATCACAGCTGCTTCAGTTTGTGGTGTTCTACTTAATCTTTTATGTAACCAACCAGGGATTACTGACTTCTCACTTGTGGTAATACAGGATTTTAAAAAAAAAACCACAACCCTTTTTAAATTGAAAAACAAATTAAAAAAACCCAAACCCTTGCTTTGCCTATTTTTCTCTTCTTGGCTTGATTAGACTCTTTTTAAAGGAAGCAAACAAATATTCAGAGTATGCAGTCACTCTTTATAGAGTAGACGACAACTGCCTCAAATTCTCACAGTTGGAAACTCTGTTTTTTCTACCACTCTGGTCCAAGTAGCTCCATTTCCCAAATACACTTGACAAGGTCATTCACCAGTGGCTTCTGAAGACGCTTAACTTTCATGGGATGTTTGGGAAATACCTCTCACAGATGAACAGGTAGTTTAGGACATTGTAAACATACTAAGTTTAAGAAGTCAATTTTTGCAGTGGACAGAGATTAGAAGGATCTATTCTTGCTTCTATTCTATTCCACATATACATCTTTTAACAGCAAACTTTCTCCTTTCTATTTTATTCATCATTGTAAAGAAGGCCGAACTTAAAAGAATTGCTGATGAGCTCTTATTTTCCTGACTAACTATGTGATGAACTGACATGTGTGGAAAGAGCTCTCTTGCCTAGAATAGTTAGTTCTGAGCTGATTGTTTTTTGGGGAATAAAATATTGCAATTACAATAGCCAATTCTGTCAAAATGTTAGCTATAAGCTTGGGGATAGTTTAGAAAAATACACAATATCCAAAACAGGGAAACATTTTTAACGTTGAGGTAATCCCATCCTAGTGATCTTAAATGCAGGAAAACCAGAAAAGGAAGAGGAAAAAATGACCGTTCTCATGGGAAGTTTGGAAGAGCTTCCATATGAGAATTGGCTGAATAGATGAGGACTATTGGTCCTGGGAAAGACAGAGTGGGAGGAGATGGGTATGGTAGAGGTTGATAGACCTGAGCTCCTGGAGAAGGCAACTGATACATAACTTCAAGTTAGAGTCAAGTTTCTTGGATTTATAGCAGTATTTTGAAGTTGCATATTCAAATAGGAACATCTTTAGAGTAATTTTGGAGTTTCTGAATTGCAAGGAAATATGTTGCCAGCCCACAGGACTTGAAATGGTTCAGTACTTTTCAGCTATCTTCATATCCTTAAAGTGTGCAATAGCTCTGACAAATGTCTTTTCCACTATTTTTGCATAATTTTCTCCCTTCCATTTTTAACCCCTAAATAATTTCAGGGGTCTCTATTGGTGTCATGACTTCCATTACTAAATGCTTGTATTAAAAAAAGTGGATATTTTTTTCCCCCTCTATTTTCACCCATTGTTCTGATGCCATTTTTTGTTTAGGTAGTTATGTGTCCAGAACTAAGCACTGCGACATAATTTGAGGGATGGATAAATATGACTTTAGTTTCCCAAGTTAGTGTTCCATAATCTGATTGACAATAGAAGGACTAGCATGAAAAAGCAAAGCATGGTAGTACTAACTTTTTAAGCTACTAGTCATGATCAACAGTCACAAGTGTTGAGATAATTGGGATAAAAACTGCATTGTTCAGAAAGGGTTTCAGCTGCCTCAAGTAGAAAGACATCTTGAGAAATTCTTGTGCCTTAAAGAGGAAAATGAAAATGATAACTAATTTCCTGTCCTTCTGTCTTCCGAGTGAGAAACACAATGTTTTTCCCTGTTTTAGTTGCAGACGTTCAATACTGCTGCACCTTGCAGAGATGTTCAGGACTTGACTAATGGGGTTGCCATGGCGCAGGTACTTCACCAAATGTAAGTTGATACTTAAGTTCAAAGAAGAGGTATTGAATTTCTTGAGGATTTTGTTTGACATGCATAGTTGGTTTTAAATTAGACAGAAACTTAAGAGTGGACAGTTTATAGCAGAAGATAAAATATGCCTTTGTATTGTTGTTTTGGGGATGATATAATAGTCGAATAGTAATATGATAGAATGGAGAAGGTGATGATAAGGTTAAGAGTAATTGGGCAAGAATGATACCATCTTTTTTCACTTTTCCCATCAACACTATTTCCATGGATATCCATGCTTCAGGCAACATGTTCCTCTTTGGAACAAGGAACTAAAAGTTCAAAAGGCATGTCTCTGTGCTTTCTTATTCTTGGGATTGCTCAATTGATTCAGATTTAATTTCTAGGGTTTAATTTTTAACTTACTATTTGTGTGGAGAAAAAAGAATTGTGAAACTTCAATGGCAATTTTATTATTAAAAAATAGTAGTTTGCTAATCAAAAGCAAAATAATTCCTATTTTCTTGATGACTAATGGTACTGGCTTGAGTGACACACTAGTTTTGAAATTTGCAATTACTTCAGAGGGTTGTAACACAAGTCTTTTATTGAAAGAGTATGATGCTACAAATCATCACTGCAATTTTATTGTTGTGGTTGGCTCAGATAATAAAGAAGTCTGAATTACCATCTCCTGCTCAAACTATATTTTTGATTACTAAGAAATTACTTAAACCCCCCAAAACCACCATCAACAACAAAAGAACACCAAAAAAAATGAAACCCAGAAACCCCCCTGTCTGCTTGAAAAGATTTTAAGTGTGCTGTGTAAAGACAGAGCTCACCCTTTTCCTGGGGCACAGCAAAAATTGATTTCGGATTCCCTAGCGAAGATTCGCTGAGGGTTGCTTCCCATGTGTTTGTGGTACTAGGCTACCACAGGCTTTGGGCAAAATTCTTTACAACCAAGTTGTTTGATATGCAAGTGAGGATAATAATTGTCTTTTATTAGATGCTTTGAGACCACTGAATAAACAGTATAGTGTAGAAGTTAAGGTATTGTTAGATATGCTGTGATTGTACTGCTTGGCAGCTCAGTGTGTGTAAACACTTCCCATCAACTCATCCCTCATCCTTATTAATGCTGTCAAAGTGAATATAATTCTGCCTAGGGGAACCAAAGACATACAAAAAATACGAAATGCCGGTAGTTTAAAATGTTTGGGGTTTTTTTCTTGATAAGTGCCTTTGACAAATTGTAGTGAATGTTAGAAAATCCAAATGTAGAAGAGTAGGTACCAAACTTAATGTCAGTACTAGTCAAAAGAGGATGTTTCTTTACAGCATTATGATCACTTTGTTGGGTATAAAAATTCAGCATGACAAAGGCCTTCACGTCCTTTTGTTCCTAGCTGTAGCCAGCTCAAGCATGTACAGAAATTCTTCCTGCCCTGGAAGGTGGTGTCTTAATGCAGCCAGCAAGATGGAAATTTCCTGTGACATTGGTATAACTCGCAGTCTCCAGGAATTCATGCCTCGTTAGACACTGTTGTCAAACAGCTGATGATTTAATGCTGGGAATCTGCTATCTTATTTATTTAAGTCTGTACTTACTGATGTTTAATAATTTAATTTTGTTTCAGAGATGTTGCTTGGTTTGATGCATCTTGGCTAAATCGCATTAAAGATGATGTTGGTGACAACTGGAGAATAAAGGTATTCAACGCTGAAGTTTGTGGGGTTGGGTATTGTGTCTGTCCTGAGAGTATCTTACAGTCCAAAACCCACAGAATTAAGATCAGAGTTTTTTAGGGTTTTTATTTTAAATGAACTGGAACTCTCTAATAGTTTAGGTGCCTTCCAGGATTGTTGCATGGGGATTTTCTGTTGCAATATTTATCTTCCCTTGTCACTATAGGGATCTCTTGTAGAGCTGCTATGTGAACATTTTATTATAAATTATTATTTAATTTCAGCAAAATTAAGAATTTTTAATAAAAGTCTGTAACCTTATCTTTCATGTACAACAATTAGTCCAGTAATCTGAAGAAGATACTGCAAGGAATTATGGACTACTATCATGAGGTATGGCAAAGCAGCAAGTTTGTTCTTCTAATCATTAAATGTTATGATTATTGTCCTCCTTTACCTAGCTTTTTTTTTTTTTCTTGTCAAAGTGATTTATTTTACGGAATTTTTTGGCAAGAAGTATATGATAATTATTTGGTTAAGTGGGAGGCCTGACTGAATATAAGATTAATTTGAGCAGGTGTATTTTAGATAAACTCTTGGAGTATAATTGGGAGGCCATGCCTCTGTCATTGCCCAGGTGAATGTCATAAGGACTGAGCTGCAGAATCCTGTTGACTCATGTATGTGCATTCATATTTGCTCTTGTTTACTGAAATTGTAATCCTTTTGTACACAACAAATTCTGCAACCCTAGTCTAGGTTTTATGATGCTCACTGGGAAGCTGGGAAATAAGTTATGAATCTTCCTGGACATCATAATGATTATAGTTTGTTCTTTGTCATGCAGGGTGAGTACGATAGCCATAAAAGGGTGCTGTATTTTGGATTGAAAAAAAAATTGCTGAATTTTGTATGGAGCCTGATTACATTACTCATATGTAATGAGTATGGTATAGAAAAACTTGCCAGATCATCTTATGGCTTCCTGGTCTCACCTGGGCTTAGTTGTGATATTGAGTGCCAAGTCTTTCTGTATTGCCAGCACTGAGGCTCTCTGACAAGCCCATAAGTAGAACTTTACGCTTATGAGGAGCACTTGGAAGGATTAAGGAGCAACTGAATTTGGAAGTGGTTTTAATTCCTTTTTTTTATTATGTTGGTAGAATAAATTAATTCTCTCATATTTGAGGTCTAGCCCAAGAACTTTCAACTTACTACTGTCGCTTTTTCCTGTATAAGTGGTCAGTTAACTAAACCTCCAGTTAATAGACTTTCAAAACTTGTGGTTTTGCCAGAAAAACTTTATAAAGCTCTTACTAAAGCGGGTAACTTCATTGCACTAAATAATCGCTAGGTATTTTACATGTATTTTTTAATGCTGTCTACTTTAGATTAAATTTAAACCTATTCAGAGGAAAATCTGAGGTGCCGAGTATGGTAAAAGTGGTTGGCTAGCAGTGGATTGAGTACCCCTTCCCCCAAACACACATCCACACTGAGGGATGGAGACAAACATTTGGAATGGTCTTTGCTGGTACAAGAGGCGTAGTGTGCGACATCTGAGTTTCATGTATGAAGCCCTGTAACAAATGAGTTAAGAACATCTACTTTATCTAGACCTCTTCAGATTTTCTAATCTGATACTTCTATCTATATACTGTCTCATAAGGCAATATTTTTAGTGTGTATCCACTTTTAAAATCTTCCCGTTCCATAAGTTTTATGGTAACAAATTTATTAATAGATGATTTTCTCTGGATGGCTTACTGAGTCCAGATTTCATACATGATACCAGATTTTTATGTTGTACAAAAGTGGGAGTCTTTCTTAATTTTTTTTTTTTTTTCCCCTCAGTTCTTGGGTCAGCAGATTTCAGAAGAGCTTATTCCAGACTTAAACCGGATATC
Organism: Grus americana; assembly: GCF_028858705.1. Classification (NCBI taxonomy): domain Eukaryota; kingdom Metazoa; phylum Chordata; class Aves; order Gruiformes; family Gruidae; genus Grus; species Grus americana. Next base: position 32,096,673 of record NC_072859.1, read on the forward strand.
CGAGAACTCGGATCCCACTGAACTGGGCAGGCTTTTGCAGCTTATTTTAGGTTGTGCAGTCAACTGTGAAAGGAAACAAGGTACGCACTACCTTAATCTGTTCAACAAACAGCAAACTGCTTCAGGTGATTGTGAAGGTGGAAGAGATGTAGAAACTTTTCTTTCTTATGTACCAAAAAGTCTATTGCTAAGATGTTGCATGCCTATTCTGAAACTGGAGTTCCCTAAAAATCAGAAAATTCTATGAGAAACTTCTGTGAATAAAACTCAAACCTTGCTCAGAGTAGGTTTAAAAAAAAGTCTGAATTGTGCGTGGATTATTTATACTTGTTAAAATATGTACCAAAACTTAAAACTTATTATTCAAATGCAAATCAAGCAAATTAAACTAAAAACTTACATTAGAAATTGCCTTTTGTTTATCTGCAGAGGTTCAAGACTGAATTAGTTGCTTTTTCTCTCCCCCTACCAGAGCTAATGCTCAATGCTCTGATGTCTAAGGAATCCTCAATGTGATTCTGTTAGTAGAATAGGTGTGATTCCTAGGTAGTCTGAAATGACTGCATCAGAGAGTGTTTGGGAAGTAAGCCATCAGGCTGCACTGGGAATGAAGATGCTAGCAATTACTTTTTCCCATTAAGGGTTATTTACTCAATTGCAAGCTTGTTGACTCTTTGGAAAAGCTTATGTATATGCATACATCTATGTATGAAATATGAAAAAAGAACCATGTAAATAGGGATGTCTTAAAATCTCCTCACTCTATTATGCGTAGTATAAACTTGTTCACTTAAGTGATTATAATCTCTTATGCTTACCTACCATAATACTGGATAATAATGTTGGTTAACAATAGTGCTCTGTACAAAGAAGCTGTTTTGAAGAAGCTTTATAGTTTCTTCTGGATCTTTCTGCAAATGGTATATCACGTTACTCAAGCCATTAAGATGAACATTGTCATATGTCACTACAAATTCTTTTTCACAGAACACATACAAAATATCATGACCCTTGAAGAGTCTGTTCAACATGTTGTCATGACTGCCATTCAAGAGGTAAGTAATAATTCATAACCTAATGCTGTCAGTTGAGAAGTCCGAATATCCATTTGTTGATCTTTGTGAATTCTTTCATCCAAGCAAAGGTCAGGGAAGAGACTGTGAGTACTTCCCTAAATTATCTGGGAGGATCAGGACCAAGAGGCCCCAGACTCCAAACAAGGGGTTTTGATTTTAGTCTCGTATGCCCAAACATACAACTTGTGGAGACAATAAATGCTTAACACTTCCTGTTTCACCCAAGAAATGTATCTAGTTGCCAATCGCCAATTATACTGGAGCCAGGTTCTGAAATTTCTGTCCCAGTGCTGTAGTCTTGGACCCAAGGTTAAGCTTATTGTAACTGTGAGGCTATGTTGTTCTAACAGACCATTCTAGCATCTGATTTACAAACTCCCAGGTGCATCTCTTCTATTCTTGTCATGGTGTGCTCCACACACACACCACACCCCCCACCACTATCTTAATTTGTTCTTAGTTGGATCATCTTAGTGATCCAGCTCACAGCGTGGCTCTACAGTCACTCGCATCTGTGAGCTTCAGGACTGTGAAACAGAGTGTGGAGGAAGGGAAAAACTAAATGCTGTCTCTGAAGAAAATGTAATGGCTAATTGCACCCTCATCAAGGTAACAGTGGAGTTGGTAGTAGGCTTTAAAACTTAGGTTTAAATTGACTATGTAGTCTTTAAAGCTGTAAGTGTCCCATTGGGAGAAATAAATTCATAAACTTCTTGTTGTATTCTGACTAATCAAACTGTTTCTGAAGAAGGTCTAGAAATAAGAGTGTAATTCCTGAGTAAGGAGTTAGGCCCTTTAAGTGTTGATAAACATACTGTGTACATCATTGTACTGGAGATCACTGAGAGCTATGTTAATGTTCACACTGTTTGCTTAATGGCAATTAACGTGACAAAAGAAGTGTGATGACTATTAAATGAATTGAGTGAAATCCCGTCCTCTGGTTCATTCCACTTTAACTTGGCTAGGGGGTCACAATAACAGATCACAGGTTCGTCCAATAAGACGTTACTGCTAACTTGGTTAATTTGGGGAGGAGTCGGTAAAAAAAAGTCATCTTATTCTAGATTTGTTTAGATCCTTTACCAACCATGAAGTGGTTTTTTTATTATTATTAATCTGTTTTGATATATTGAAGGGATGCAAGGACATGGTGGAAAATACAATTGGTACTCAGTAGACAGTGCATTTACAGATATTTAACCTCTAATTTAACCTTTTCCTGCGGTCTCTTTCTGTAGCTCATGAGCAAGGAAGTAACGGGTCCTTCCACAAGTGATGCATCAGGTGAAATGGAACAACAGGTAACTGCCTAATATTTGTTGCTGTTGTAGTTCAAGCCTGGACAATAAGCTGATTTCCATCCCTTAAATGAAGAGTGGGGCTGCTCTTCCTCTCCAATTCTAGAAGTTTTTTTAAAAAAAATGACCTCAACAATAAATTGCACTCTTTTTGTCTTCTATCTACACAACCTGGTCTGTGTTCCACTTGGAGCTGATCTGATTAAACCGTACTAGTTCACAAAGGGCACAGCAACATACTGATGTAGGCAGAGAATATACAATAAAGTAATGCTATTTTTTAGTGCTAATTAAGTGACAAGTTAAGTGCTATTTTATAGCTTCTTTTAAAAAAAAAAAACCCCGCAGTGACTGCTATGTAGTCTTCCTGGATGGGGTAAAACTGGCCAGTGCAAAGCTATATTGCAAGAAGAGCTAGGGGTACATTAAGGCTCAGCCGTGTCAGGCTAAACACTTCAGGCTATTTTTAAGGGGTCATGAAAATTCTTGATAACCTGAGCAGTACAAGGTGTTGCACTTAAAATGAAGCTGTCTTTAAAAGTACCTGCCCATAAAGGAGCATCAGTATTTCTGTTCTGAGATGAAGGGCTTTTGATTTAAGAGGCAGAGAATTTGAAATTGTGACAACACGAATGTTCCTGTGTTTGGTTTTGTTACGGTTTTAGCTTAAGTTGTTGTGTTGAATCTGGATGTTACTCTGAGTTTCAATAATTTACTTGCTACATGTGGTAGTCATTTAAAATGCAGGTGAAATGAACAGAGACATTTTGGAAGCTAGAAGTGTGAGTACTTTGGATGTGGGCCAGAATGATTCACTGTCTTATTTTTTAAAAGCTTAAAAAAGCTTTGGAAGAGCTTCAGGAAGCGCTAGCAGAAAAAGAAGAGTTGGCACAAAGATGTCAGGAGCTAGATTTACAGGTAAGAAACAGCAATTGCTTATTTCTTTAATATGTGGTGGCACTGCTATTAAGATGCAGAAATTCTGAAGGACAAAGTGAATTTAGCATTTATTTAAGTTTCTGTGAGAATTCTTAGTTGTTTGTGAGGGGAAAGCAATTATTCTGTACTCCAGAATGCAGTTACTGGAAATAGTTTTCTGATGGAAGCGTAAGCTGAGGTCCTGTGCCAACTGTTAACTCAAAGGTTGTTTGGTCTGCTAGTTTTATGTTTACTCTTAGTAGCAGGTAGCATCAAACAATGTTGTTATGATAAATAACATAAATATTGCCCCTTTTGTTTTTAGTCACTGCTTCCTCTAGTCTTTTGAACTGTGTCCAAAAAAATCCAGTTCATGTAATAATCAGTCATTACATTTAATCATAGAAAAATTATGCTGTTTTCAATAGGGGCTGATGAAAGACTAAAATTTGAAATCTATCTAAAATTTACTTTTTCTCATACACAGTTGCAACATGGAGGATATTTCAGGAAATACAAATAATGGAAACATAGATCCTTACTGGCGTTTTCAAATGACACTGATAATAGTTTTGTTTTTAATGGATATAGAAGTTAATCAAGTCACTCTTTAGAAAAAGGAAAGCAGACTTCATAACAATAAACAGGAACTTGCATTTCAATCAACTTTTTAAAGAAAAAAGGGGGAAAAATCCATTTGTTAGCCCTAAATATGATTCCTCTTTCATGACACTATAATCTGAGAATAGGAAGAGGTTTATCTAGTAAGGCAGTTTGTCTCAGATTTGAGTCTGTGCAGAGAGAACATTTGGGTGGCATCTTATACAGCCAGTATAGCACTCTGGCTCCTGTGAGGCCCCCACAAAACCAGAGGACAGTTTTATATTTCTTACAGGTAATGATGACTGAAAAAGTAGAATACTTATAAAGTAGCTTACAGCTAATTGCCATGCCCAGGAAGATATTATTAGAATTGAATTGATATTTAATTTCCTTTTTACTTGAGGCAGTAGTAAGGCTTCCTAGTGAAAGCAGAGATCTAAAAATATTTGTAAGCAGAATCTGCAGGAGAAAATTATTTTTAAATGGGCAAGGGGATTGATTTGGCAGCTGAACTCGCAGATTACAGTTGTTAAACTTCAAAAAGTGTGTTAGCTGTTCAAAAGCTCTCTCTTCTAGAGGTGTTGGGGTAACAATTTACCTGCACTTTCTGCTTCCATTAGGAGACTTAGTATGTCTCACTAGAGAAGTCCCAGGCTTTCTCCTGTCTCCACAAACTTCTCTTTTGAGATTTCTCTATTAATTAATGACAGGTTACACAAAGCCAGTTGCTCATAACATAGCATGGGCCAGCTGAAGGCATGAAAGGTGTTCAAGGGAAAGGTACTGCTGCGTATAAACAGATGAGTTAAAGATGCCACAGTATTAAAGAGCTATGGTGTGTTTTTAAAATATCTCTTCATAATTTGTGTTGACTGTCACCACTTGTTACGATGAAATAATAAAGGAAGAAGTGAAAGCTATCAGAAAGAGCAAGTTTTTTATCTTTTCTCAGTTCCTGAGTTGTGTGATAGGTTTTTGGTTTTGTTTTTTGAGTCTGACATGGGTGGGTTTTTAACAGTATTCTAAAAATGTGGATGTTGTGCATATTTAAGGAGTAAGGAGTGGCTGAACCTTGAACAGGAAGTATTATGCTGAGCAAGGCTCAGATATGCTCTCTACTCACAGGTGTTTTGTGTACATGTATCTCTTAAAGTGACCTCCGGTATGTAAAAAGAAGTGCACCTAGAAAGCTAGCACCTAATGAAGTGGTAGATTAACTACTATTTTGTTTCTTATATCTGACTGACAGACTTTTAAATTATGATCACAAACAAGCTGTTTCTTAATATTGCATACTGTAGGTTATATCTGTTTAATCTAATAATGTCACCATTATATGTTTTTATTTGTTTATTTTTATTTGAAGCCATAATATTGACTGACGCTTCTTATTTAAACTAATTCTTAATAAATTCACTTGTAAGGTCTCAGTCTTCCTTGATATTTTCCAAGAGTATAAGAAAGGTAGGTTTTCTTTATGATTCAGGAAAGCATAACCCAAAAAGCGTATTGTCCCTGTTTAAATGCCAGTTAACTAACACATGCTACATGCTCTTATGTTTGACAGGATGTTAAAATTAACCCAACAGCTTTCACTAGAAAAACTTTAAAGGTTCTATCCTCTTAATCCTTCCCTGTTTTATGGCTGTTAATATACTTACTGTTCAATAAAGTGATGTATTCTCATTTGCTTAGCTGTGAACACCTTCAGTATCAAACTTGTTTGATTGTTGCAAAAAATGCATGTTCTATATAAAGCTGTCTAGGTTTTTTTCTTTTGCGTGTGTGCTTACTAGCTTATGGCGCCTGAAACCGCTTCTCGCACAACCATTCACTGCTGAGCGCACGGCAGTACTGTGTTAGTGTCCTAGCTGGTGCCATCCTGCTTTTTATTAAGTACAAGCAAGATGGAGAGTACCTTTACACCAATACTTTAAGCTTTTTGTCCGGCGTCCATGGTATCCTTTTTAATGAAAGTACCAGTTTCTCTCCATATCACATTGTCTGCCTTTACCATGGTTTCAGTTACAAAAATTTGTCTTTTTTTAGAGGGACTTTTCCTTTAGTGCTTCATAACTGTCATACACTAAAGCATCTGTATGCTCAAGTATGCTGTGTAAATTACGTTCTAAAATTTCTAAATGCTCAACCTTTTTCATAAACTAATTTGATGATGTACTGCTGTCTTGCTTTAGTTCTTTCCAGTTGGCCAGGTCTTACAATGTTGATGCTGTTCTATCTGCACTAGGTGACTGCCCTCCAGGATGAAAAAAACAGCTTGATGTCAGAAAATGAGATCATGAATGACAGGCTAGAGCAATTAGATGACTCTCTTGATGATCCAAATACTGTGGTTGCAAAAAAGTATTTTCATGCACAGTTGCAGCTGGAACAACTGCAAGAAGAAAACTTCAGGTATGAAATGATTTGTCTCAGAAATCCCTCGCTTGTCATATATATCCTGATAATTTCTGGTACTCTTTCAGGATTTTCCATCTCATTTTCTTTTTATAGAAAAACTTTTGAATACTGTAAAAACATATTTTAAAGACAGTCCTTACCTTTAAAAAGAAACTGTTACTTGTTGTAGAAAATATTACTTTATAATTGCCATATGGTAGCCATTTGACACTTCAAAAGAGGTGATGGAAAGCAGAAAATGAGTGCCAAAGCAATTTGTGTGTAAACAAAAAACCTTGAACACCCAAAAAACCACCATATCTCTTTACTGATTTCTTTGACCTACTGGTCTTTCTCCCTGTCATCCCTATGAGGGGGGAAAAAACACTTTTCACTTGATCCTTGATATTGATATGGTAAACTTGCAGTATACAATAAATGATGATTTAACAGGTATACACTAAAATGTTCCATGCTTACAATACTATTTTTCTGGCTACTTAAATCAGTAGGTTTCCTTTGTCTTATTTTTAATAGTTCTAGCACTAAATGAAAAATGTGTAATAATGATGAGTTTGTAACAGAGTTCCTGGTTTTGATCTGATAGGCTTGAAGCTGCAAAAGATGATTATCGTGTCCATTGCGAAGACCTAGAAAAACAATTGATTGAACTGCAACATAGAAACAATGAACTAACCTCTTTGGCAGAAGAATCTAGAGCCTTGAAAGATGAAAATGATATTCTTAGGTATGTAATAGAGAGAGTTCCCCACACACACATTAGGAGGATTTAATGACTAAATCCAAGGCTTTGTATTTAACAAGAATTTTTCTGAGTTGTTACTTCTGCAGATAGATCTTATCTGAACAGGATCAAAAATAAATGTTGGAAAAGGGCCCTTTAACAAAGCAGAGATGGAGTACAAGCTTTCAGGCATAGCCTCTATTGTTTGCATAAGAATAGCAACATGGAATTTTTCTGTGAGGCACGATTAATGAATACAGAAATTATTATTCTTTATGTGGGATGGAAGGTGAAGTTCTGCAAGAATTAAGAAATTTTTGGCATGTGTGTGCATTCTTATTAAGGGGACATTTGTGTTGGCAAGAGTCTGCCTTTTCTGTAGAAAAGCATATATGCAGCTAGAACTTTGACATAACTTTTGATGTCAGCATTCTAGGCTAGATTTAGGTTAGCAACACGATTAACAAAATGATGAAATACACAATAACCTTGATGAGAATAAAATTGCAGCTTGTGTAAAGTAAATTACATATCAGACCACCCAAGAAATACCCAAAGCAAATCATATTGCAAAAGCAGGTCTGCTATTCATAAAACAGTATGAGTAAAGCATGGAAAGAAAAGTGGTTTCAGGTGTTTAACTTATAGTGGTTCTTAAATAACATCTGAAACAAATCTTAACTATTGATTTTGTTCCGTAATTTTCTTGTACTAGCTTCTAGTGATATGTCAGATATTAAACACGGATATTAAAATTAATTTGTGTATTTGAGCCAAATATTTTCTTACCATGTAGATTTTTTTGTTAATGATTAGCTGGTAATTCTTGGTCATATCTGCTATTGGTCATTGTCATAGTGCAATTACACTCTAATTATGTATAATTACGTATAACCCCGCAATGAGAACCTCTGCGTGTTTTTTTCCTTACCAGGTACAAGTACTTTGAGATGACTATCTAGCACAGGATGTTGTGGTGCATTTACATTGCACTCCACAGAATTCCCTAGAGATATTTGACATACTAACCCTTGCTCTTACTTTTAGCATATGAATGTTAGTCTTACTCCCACTTAAACCCCACGGTGATTTCAGTTTTCATAAGCCACCTTTGCATAATGCAAGTTTGCACTGATTATGCATTTAAAAATATAAAGCAGTAAAATCTAACTCTGCTGTTAAGAACATTGCATCTCCCTTTGAAAATAGCTTGAATATGCAGGAAAGCAGAATTTGAGTTTTTTAATCTTTTGAAGAAGCATACTTCTTCTTCTAATTCCTGTTTATACTTTAAGGACTACTGCAGACAAGGCAAGTAAGCTGGAATCAACTGTTGAAGTGTATCGTAAAAAGCTACAGGATCTGAATGACTTTCGCAGACAAGTCAAATCTCTGCAGGAAACCAACATGATGTATATGCACAATACAGTCAGTCTGGAGGATGAACTGAAGAAAGCCAATGCAGCACGTGCCCAACTAGAAACCTACAAAAGGCAGGTAAGGCTGCATCTATACTTAAGATGTTACTTTTTCCTCAGATAGTCATCTTAACTAAATAATTTTATTTTAATTATGTTTCAATGAAGTAACTTGAACAGCTTAATTTAACAGCCCATGGACTTAACCTGTATTGTCCCCTTAGAATTTATTATTTGTGAAAACTCCTTCATACTCTGCTATTCACTTTCTGTTTTCCCATGTTTATTAAACTAGCGAGCTTAACTGTAGTTGCCCTCTCAACTGATTGATTGTCCATGGTTTGCAGGCTTTTCTTCTTTACTTTAACTGAGGTAATTTGTGTGCCTGGGAGAGGTTACTCAGCTATTACTGAGATCACTTGTATGTAATCTTTATAAAAAGGTCCAGGAGCTTCATAACAAACTATCTGAAGAATCAAAAAGAGCTGATAAGCTAGCATTTGAAATGAAGCGACTTGAAGAAAAACATGAAGCTTTAATCAAAGAAAAAGAGGTAAGTCTCTTGAACGAGAGTTATTTGAACATCTAATAAATTTTTCTCAAATGTTCTGCTTGAGGAAAACTTTCCCAGAAGTAGTGCTACCATAAAAATGAAGTTTAGCACCTCATGTGTGTATGTATACACATATAAAACATGTCTTAATGTGTGTTGGTACTCTTCCTCATTAGTGTTATTTGGTCTCAAAGCAGTGCAGTATGACTTAATTCCACCTCAAATGTGTCTTCTTAGAGACTGATAGTACAGTGTGATGCGTTAAAAGAGACAAATGAAGAGCTCCGGTATTCACAGATGCAGCAGGATCACCTGAGTCAAACAGGTATTGCTTTATCTTCATAGAGTTTTTAATGTATATTAGTGGTTTTTTAAGTTTGCTTAAATTAAACTTCCCATGCGATTTCAGGTGCGTCTCGTATTAAAAGCCATGAGAATCTCGCCGCTGAAATTCTGCCAGTGGAATATAGGTAAGGCAAAGGTTGAGGTTGTTTTGGGATTTTCATGGGTGGGACATAATATTGTTTCTAATATTTTTGACAACATGACTCTATATCCCATTTCTTGCTTTCCCTCCATGATGCTTGTCTGGACCTCCATGTAGCTGTTCATAATTGTTTCCCTGTACTATAATTACTTTGCATTCTTTCTTAAAAGCGTATCAGATTGCTGTATATGAAGTTTGGCTTGAAACATCCACTTTAAGGAGCAAAACATTTCTAATCTTGCCAGTGGCAGACAGAATAAATAATACACAGCAACTAAGACAAAACAGCTAAAGGCTGGCCAATGTTACTTTTAAAGTCTGCCAGAGTGAAACACAGAGGCACAGTAAAATCTGGTTTTGGAGTGACTTAATTTAAAGCTTTGTTCATATCTCTTAAATAAACTATTGTGATGCTTGAAAATTGTAAGTTACCTTTTAATAAAAAATTGCATTGTTACCCCAACTATATCCTTAAGAAGAACTTGTTTTGCTCACTTCAAGGTTGGGGGAGAGAACAGGAATATTATCTCCTACACTTAGTCACCTTTTTCTTAATTAACAGTGACTTTTTTGTTGGTTTTGATTCAGAGAAATGTTTATTCGGCTGCAGCATGAAAATAAGATGCTTCTATTACAACAGGAAGGATCAGAAAATGAACGTATTGCAGAACTCCAGGAACAGCTGGAGCAAAAGCATCGGACAGTGAATGAACTAGAAACTGAGAAAAGGTGATGGGTAAAACAGCATCTTAAAATATAGCAAAAAGTGATTTCTGGACCTTCAGAGTGGCCTTGTGGTTTGCATCTGTAGTGTAGCACTGTGCAGGAAGCCAATTATCCTTTTTCTTTCACCAGTGTAATCATTAACGAAGGGTTATGAAGCAAGCAAGAAGGAAAATAGCTTAAATGTGATAGATCCGTGTGTAGCATACTCTGAAGAAAGTGTTACTTATAGGACACTCTTCTTGGCTCTGAATGATTCTTCGTAGACGAGGAATAGATGTAAACTCAGACTGATCATGTTGTAACACTGGGATATGGTCTGAATTTCTCTATCAGTTAATGAATGCTGAAAGCAGTTTACTAGGATATGAGAATTTTGGGTAGTTAAGCTTTCTCAAAACTCAGAATTATTCTAGGTCTTTCATTATAATATATTTAATAAAGCTGCCATGTATTTGTTTCAGCAGAAGTTCAAGTCAAACTAAAAACATTTGAAATCACTTGCTTTGTGGCTTAAGTCCTGTTAGGTAAATACTCTGAAAAGTTATCTTCCAGACATGAAACAGAAAAAATCAAATTGCCTGTTGTGATCTATTGAGATGGGTAATAACTGTCTTTTCCTTAAAGGCTAAATGAAGAGCGTATTGGGGAGTTACAACAGCAGATTGAAGATCTGCAAAAGACTTTACAGGAGCAGGGATCCAAGACTGAAGGAGTAAGTGAAAGTTCAGGCTTCTTGACCTTGAAGACGTCTTGCCAGTTTTGTTTAAAATCCTTCAGTGTAATGTCAAGTCCTTTGTTTAGATGGGCCTCTTCTTTTTCAGTGTGTCTAGTACTGATAACTACTAAGAAGGCAGGATCCTGGTTTGGTGTTTTGTCTTGGTTTTTTTTAGTTAGTTTGAAAGGCACGAGTTTATGCAGTAGTAAGAGTAAGCAAGCTCAGAAGCCCCTTTGGGTCATCCAGCTCCCGTCTCAACTCCAACAAACACACACCTTTCAAAAGACCTTACAAGCAAAGATCTTGTTTGAGGCTGTTCAGTGTATTCTAAAAACTCTCTCCTGACTGGAAAAAAAACCCCACTTCTACAATTATAGGTAACACAGACTTGGCTCCACTGCATTCATGAGTTTAGACTCTATAGTATGAGAATCTACGAGACCCCCGCACCAACTGCATTTCAGTTGAAAAGCTCACGGTTTTTGGCATTCCCTTCCCGCATCCCCCCTTCCCCTTCCCCTTCTTTAAGTAACAGTAACTCTTCTACCTTTTCATTTTTAAAATCTGTAGGTTTTGGCCTAATGAGAAGGATAGCTTTAAAGGAAAAAGATGCTGGATTTGGTATTTCTGTGATGCAAAAAATTTGAATGTGGTTGTGGAAATAAGCAGTTTTCTTTGGATTTATTTGATTTAACTTATTTAGGTATGCTAAGTATTCCTGGCTGATTTGTAAGAGCATTTTAACATTGCATGGTATGAAATACTGAAATACAACTGAATTTTAACTCTTTCCTTTTATAGTCCAGCAACCTGAAGCAGAAATTGGCAGCGCATATGTAAGTAAGGCACGCGCATCCACAATAGCTTTTTTTATGCTAAATAATTCAACTGTTGTAGCACAGAAACTGCCTAAGTCTTTGTGGGGACGTTTTGTTTTTCTAAGCCACTGATTGGAGAATCATGCATGTAGTGAGTTAAGTATCAGCATTCTAGTTTTGTCTACTCTGAGCATGATAATCTTGTAATACTAATATCCACTTAGCAGTCTCTTCATCTCCAACAGCTTTTTAACTGTTCTTATTCTACAACAGACTGCTAAAACCATCACTCTTACTGGACTCAAAACGTGATTCATTCTCCTGAAATACCTCCATCCTTTCAACAGATGCAGTTCCTGCTAAGGAGATACTGGAGGGTGTTTTTGGTTCATTTTCTTTTTTGTTTCTGGTTCTAGGTAAATGTGACTCAATTCAGAAGTCACAACTTTCATGGTTTTTCAAAAATACATAGTAATGTTTCTATTTAAACTCAAAAGAATTGCCAGAGTTTAAAATAGTTGTTTAAACACTTCCACCATCAAGTTTTAGCTTTCAGCTCTTAAAACTGTTCATTGAATTATTTGTAACCTAAATCCTTAGCCCAGCCTTTCATTTGTAGGGAAAAGTTGAATGAAGTTCACGATGAGTTACAGAAGAAGGAGGCTGATCTTGCAGAACTCCAGCCTGATGTTAGTCAGAACCGTAAGTTGTTTTGTGTGGGTTTTTTTGTGGTTTGGTGTTTTGTTTGTTTGGGGTTTTTTTAATGAGACTGTGTTAAGTTTCTTCTGAAATGATTCCCATAGCCCCTGGCCTATGAGATATTTGTCTGGATAACGCTTTCTGCTACAGCTTAGTTTTAAACCTGAAATGGTGGTAGGCAGGGAGAGGTTCATGGGGGCTTAGTTTTGTTGAACAATACTCTGCAAAATGGGAATTCAGGGTCAGGTGGGACCTTATGGTAAAACTGAAGCAAAAATAAGAACTTAGGAAACTGTGTAGTAGCTAGATGGTTTATTTTGGGGGTGGTTAAATCAAGAGAACTCAGAAGCCTTGAAAGTACCATGTCTATTTTTATTTTGTATGTCTTTTTTGACAATTTCTGTAAATAGCCCAGAAGATTGGAGAGCTGGAAGCAGCTTTGCGAAAAAAAGACGAGGATATGAAAGCAATGGAAGAAAGATATAAAATGTACCTTGAGAAAGCAAGAAATGTGAGTGGCGTATTTCTGAACATACACATTCCTCCCTTATAAATTGCTAAACAAATTGATTTGAGTACACCCCCCCCCCCTTCACCTCTCAATTAAAATTAGTAGCTACGTGTTGCATTTTTAGTCAAATTGCTCAACTGCAGTCAGTTGAGTGTGTGAGAGAATGGGGTTTAGGCTGAAGCATGAGATGCGTTAATGATTCCTTTCAGCCCTTTGATATCTTCTCTCGTACAGTGTAACAGCCTAGTTTTCATCATAACTGCCTAGCTAGTGCTTAGCCTTTTCAGATTTCTATTGTGAGCAAATGAGATAAAGCTGTTGAGAATGACACCTGACTTGTAATGCTTTTGTTTTGCCTTGTACAGGTGATAAAAACCTTAGACCCCAAGCTAAATCCAGCTTCAGCAGAAATAATGTTGCTCAGAAAACAGATAACAGAGAAAGACAAAAAGATTGAAGCACTAGAGGTAAAAATTTACATATATTTAATAATAACTTCTGACATGTTCTGCTGTCTATGATATTAGACGCTCAAGTTACTGTTTCCTAATGATCCAGTACCCCTCAATGCTGTATTCAGTTAGAAACTGCACAGACCATCAAACCTAGAGATTTTTAATTTGGCTTAATTAACCATGTATCCTAGTATAAGTCTGTCAGAGCAGTTTGAAAAACACTGTTGGAAACTAATGCACAGCTGAAAGTCTAATTTGGATTCTTTCTAAACCCTTTGAAAAGCTGTAAGTGAAATACTTCATAAGACTAATAGTTTTGTCATGTTATGGTGACTTGTACAGAGCTGCAGAGTCTGACCTTTTTCAATGGTAATGTAACTTAGTGTTTATGAGGGGCTAGGTATTTGAGCAGTGACTTGTTTAATTTACTAGACCTCTGATATCAGTGGTTTTATGTACTGGAGTTCTTGAAACTATATAGAAGAGTAAAACCTGTTAATTCAGTAAAATCTGCTTGACTGAAATCCTGAAAGGATTGGTGACAGTAGTCCAAGGACCAAAAAAAAAAAAAAAAAGTGGGAAATGCTGCATTCAGTTTTATAGCAATATTGATGGGACTGGTTAAAATAGTTACCTGAGCAAACACAAAATTCCTCAACATGACTTAGTAAGTTGAATTGTCTGACTTTATAAATGCTGTGGCCTCAGATTCATTCTATGCGTATGTACTAGGTAAGTATACTATATAATAGCAATTCAGTTACATGATATGATTATTCAGCCACTAAAGGTACACTCTTGTCTTTTTTGACTTTCAGGTGAAAAAATTACTAAATTATTTATAGATTTTTCTGATACACTCTAGACTTCCATGCATTTCCCCCACACCAAAGTACGTTTCTAAGCTGTGTAAAGTTTAGCTTCTTTTTGAAGTAGTCTGTAACTTCTGTCATAATCATGTATGGAAGTATCTTTATTTACACTGCTAAGCCTTCTAGTTATTTTGCGTATTTAAGCATTTCTGCTGCATGTATTTATTTTACTCAATGGACTGCAGTAAATTTATGCAGATTATTTTTGTGTGTTAATTGAGATTGTCTTCTCTATTGTCTGCTTGCAGGCTGAATACAAACTTGCTAAGTTACGTGATTATGAGGAAAAGCTAATTGTAACTGCATGGTATAACAAGGTGGGTCAAAAGTTAATTTGTTGGTATCTCAGAAATCAGAAAAACACATTTGACACTTAAATCTTACATTGTTGTTTTTTTTTTCTTTTTTGATTCACTATAAACAGGTGCTTAGGAGATGAAGCTAGTAGTTTAGCTGTGTGTAGCAGAAAAATTGAACTTGCAGATTAGCATGGCCTTGTCCAAAACCAGGGAACTAAGGAGAGGAACAAAGTTTGAGAGTTCCAGTTTGAATTGAGATCACTCTTCCCCTTGCTAATTCTGACTTCAAGCCAGAATTCAAACTTGAGTGAGTTCTAGCTGGAATTGCCAGTCCTATTGAGGTAACTTCGAAAATGCCAGCATAAAGGGAAAATATTTTAACAATTATTTTGTAAAATTATTTTTTATATGTTTTCTGCTTGTCTTTTGTACTTTGGAACAGGAGACTTAAAATTTGGCATAGGCCATGACTTCCATGTTAGTAATGTACTATTTGCTGCCACAAGCTTCCATCTGGATTTAGCAGGCTAAATTCCTCAATGTTCAAGTTTTTGGGCTTGACACAGAGGAAGACCATGGTTCAGAAGGTTTCCAGACTCCTCTTTAGGTGTTCAGTGTCTTTAGCACAGTATTTGTGAAATAAAGCTAGAGCTATCTTCTCATCCTGCAGCGATGTTACAAAGGTTGTTAGAATGTTTGGTGTTAGATTGCTGTGAAAAGACTGGAGAAAGTTGTTCATATGAAGCAACGTTTAAAGAGTTTCATAAAGAAAGCCTGGAATGGGAAATCAAAAAAGGAAAGTAAAATTATACGGCTTAATAAAGGAACAACTTTACAGTAAGCTAAAATTAACACATTGTATATGAATGTCAATGAGTCTTACGTTCTTCAGCCTTGGTTCATACCTTTTATGGCAGCAAGAGGGTACATAAATACAGGAAAAGAAATTCTGGCCCCACACTAAGTAAGCATGTGCTTTGTGTATGAAAGATGGCCATTTTTTCTTCTGCTTTTGCTGCAGTGTAAATGTTGTGTAACTTATTTGCAGAGCCTAACTCTTCAGAAGCTAGGTATGGAAGCAAGACTGGTTGGCAGTAGTGGTGCCTGCAGAGATGGTCCTGGACGCTCCTTCCTAGCTCAACAGCGTCATGTCACCAACACCAGAAGGAATCTCACTGTTAAAGTACCGGGTGCAGCATCTGATTAAACCACAAGGACCATGAGGAAAACTTAAATGCTAAAGTGTCCTTAAATGTTTTATAGCTTCCACTTTAACTACTTGATGAAAGAGGAGGTTAGAATGGTGGGCAACTGCGAATTCAACATCAGAACCTGTCAAGAAGTGATTAAGTTGATCCGTGGTCTATCTAGAAGGTAGCACGTAGTTTTCCAAGTAGAAGTAGATTTAATAACTGCAGTATGTATTTACAAGCACAACTTAAAAGATTTATATTTGCCTTCAGAATATATTGTAAATATAAAAATTGGCTCTATATATTTAAAACTTTATTTAATGGGTTTGGGCTAGAAAGTTGACTTTTGTAATGGGAAGATGTTATGCAAAAATGAAACTTCAGGAAACTGGCAATATTGGGCACTTTTGCTGGGCTCTTCTAAAAATAAGTTTAAAGGATTGGTACCATGTTTTAAAAACCACTTTTTTAGATTACAAAGTACAATTTTAAAAGCAAGAAAATACTTGCATTTAAAGTTGACTTGTTATATAACAACAGAAGACAGGATTTGTTTTGTCATCTCAAGTGAGAAGCAGAATTACTCAGTTTATTTAAAAAAGAAAAGATTAAGTTTGTGCGTATATACGTTAAGGAAAACCTGTCTTTAAGATGTTGAATTCACTAAAGCCAAATAAGCTGTCTTTTCCTGTGTAAGAAAAAAAGCTATTATAATAATTCAAAAGTCTAGGCTATGTTTTAAAAGTCTGGCATATTGGTACACTGCATTTATTTGCAGAAAGGGGGGGTTAGGTGGAAAGGAACCCCATTTATTTCCAGCTATTTATACAACCCTGTGCATAGAAATTATTTTTCTTCTTTTTTAAATGTAGTTTCACTTATTCTGAACTAACTGTGCTAGGCAGATGAATGAAAGATAGCTTTGCTAGTTGTTAGCAGTAAAGATTGTTGGCAGGGAGAAAAGTGCATAAACTGTAATGGTTTTTGCAGTATCTGGATCGAAGATGATGAAATGGGGATTGATATCTGAAATTTGTGTGCGAGAAGGTGCTGTCTTTCACAAAATTTGTATTACTTTATTTACCAAATGTCTTATTTTTGTTGTGAACTGTGTTTTTAGGAAACTCGTTAATGTCCTTTCTTCTTCACAAGCTGTCTAGAACAAATTCGATATACTCATAGTTAAATGAAAATTACACCAGCCCTTAAAATGAATATGAATACACTTAAACTAAGTATTTGAGGGTGCTGTACCAGTCCGTGATCTAATATAAAACTCAGTCGTGTGTGTGAATGAAAGCATATGTCTGTTTTAACCATTAAGGCCATCTTTGATTTGAGAGCAGGGTTCAGCTTTGCAGAATTTAAGTTTTGAATTGTGAAATTTGAGTAGTCTTCCATTCTGCATGCCCCTCAGTACGGCTTGTTCCTTGATTTCTTCCTTCCCCAGCATCTTAAATTCTTTACTGGGCATTGCATGCAATGCTAGAGAAAAGGGCAGTATTCATTTTTAATACTTAGCGTTGCTTCTTCATTGTGGTGATAGTTTTACAGTGCTATACCTTTAGGCATTTAACAGAGACTTCCTCTTTCAAAACTTCTGTCTACACAAGGTGTTATTTAAAAGCCAGTCTCATGCTAAATGTGATATGAGCAGAGAATATGCCAGACAAACTGCCGTTGCAGAGTTTTGTCTGTCAGGTTGTGTTCTTCAGGACTCTATGCTTCTTTGGACTACCTCTTGGGTTTTGAGGTCTTTTATTGCTGCAGTGATATTATTGGGGTTTGTATTTCTAAGATATAATTGCTTGTGTAATCTGCTAGTGGTGTGGGAGATGGTGGTGAGCAGTGGAACGGGAGACTAAGTCTTAGCAAGATGCTTACATTTCTAAAGCCTGGTACTTCGGTGTGTTCTAGTGAAATGTGAAGCTGTCACTGATGGTGTCAAATGGGTCTCTTAACCCTTGTTCTTTACAGCATGGAAACTTTCATGGATGTCTTTCACATACTCATCTAGTTAGGCTTGATGCATTTGTCATACTTCTCGCAGTAGTAGAGCTGTGTCAGTAGTCGTATTGGGTGCTGAATAGTGAAAAACTTGGAGCAAATGTGTTTGTATGCTTCTCAAAACTGCAGACCCTGGGACCAAAAATGATCAAGAACCTCCCTATCATTTAATTGGAAGATTGTCTTCTGACTAGTAATGGAAGAATTTAAATATGGAACTACAGGCAGGGATCAACCTTTTTCAGGGCAAGGTTGTCCCCAATAGTCTTATTGGGGTTGCCAAAAATGAATTGGGTTTTCAGGTATTAGATAAAATTTTACTTATTTGGGACTTTTCCAAACTGTTCAAAGTTAAGCCTGTGAATATAACGTGTTTCTTTGGGATTGCGAACCTGTTTAAGAGTGGCTGGTTTATAACTGGTTAAACTTGGGTTACGTGCTATGAATGAGGAACTGATCTATAGAAATATTTGATTATAAGCCATGGTGTTGTATTTGCTTCAGCTCATCTGGCTGTGCAGAAAGGATCATTAGAATAAATACCATGTTAATGTTAACTTCATTCATGTCAAACAAAAAAAGCTACCAACAGCATTGCTGTGTTACAGCTGAGTTGTATGCAACACGTAGCAGCGGAACAGTGTCAATACAATGGTCTTTGTAATGTGCACCACTGTTGAGGCAGGGCAAAGAAAGAGGCTACTTGTCTCTGCTGCAAGATGAATTCGTATCATGCCCAGACAGCACAGTTAGGAACAGACTGAAATTATGAAATGAAATCATTAAATATTGCTGAATTTAATCAGCATTATTAGTAACATTAGCCAGTTTCCAGTAAAACGGGTAATATAGATCCAAAGAAACAAAAATATGTTCTGATTGACATATCATTTGTTAATATTTTTTTATATAAGATTAAGAATAACTAATATGACAGATAAGTGTTTTGTAGCAATAATACAAATTTTGGACTAGTAGGTTCTGTTAATCAAGGTGGATCAGGCAGCAGTTTTGAGAAGATTCTTTTGCAACAACTGTATTATAGTGGATTAAGAAAAGTTCACTGAAAGTAAATTTTCACCTGATTTTTTGTTCATTAAAAATATATATATGGGTATTCTATTTTCTACAATATACACTTACTTGGAAATAAGTAATATAAGCAATACTGATGTTTTGTTTAGGTAGCCATAACCAGTTTAGGAATTAGAAAATGAAAGCAATTGTTTAAGAGTTTGTAATGTCTAGTAAAGTAATTCTCTTAACTTTTTTGCTTTTCTCCCTTCCCCCGCCAGTCAAGCTAGAGTTAAGGTTTTCAGTGTATTGGTGTCTACATCTTCTGTTTAAAACATATGTAAACACTGTGTTGCATAGAACTTGAAAAATTGCACTAATTTTTAAACTTTTTGTTTTATTTTTCTTTGGAAAGAATTCTTTTATATTCACATAAAGATTTTTAAAATTAATTCTTTCATGTGTTTATTCCAAGCAATGTATATAATGGTCCCTAGCTGATGTAAGCATCCATATTTATGGGCAACATATGAACTGGGTCTGCATGTTGATACATAGCCTGTAACATGACACTTTAGATAGTGTGTTGTAACAGGTGTGTATGAGTGTGTGTATGTTGTGCTGTAACAACAACAAGTCAGAGTTGTGCTACCTTCCCCTCCCCTTTTCACTTCACTCTTGCTTACAGTTCTGCTCCCACACAAAGCTGGTTATGTCTACTCAGTCTGCTGACAGTATCTGAGAGCTGGACAACTGACCTTGTGAAGTGGAAACACTAAAACCCACTACAAATTAGCTGTTGAGTGACTTCAGTAATTGCTTATTGCTACTGAAATAAGTGAGGATCTCTGCCTGCTCTCCTCAGTGCCACCTGAGAGGACACAGAGGACAGGTACACACCTCTAAATCACCATGTTTGTTATTTGGAAAACTCACTGCCCTCTACAGTCTGCTTTGCAGGTTATTTATGTGCCCAGTTCTTAGTCTCATTGACAGCTTTCTTGTTCCCTGAGCACTGACCTCCATGTAGAACTGAGGTTGGGAATGAGAGCAGGCAGCCTGACATGGGTAAGTAACGATTTTATTGCCTTGGGCTGCCACCCCTGTGAGGATGGGGAGCTGTGTGATACCTCAGTGTGGAAGGGCCTTTGCACTGGCAGAAGTGTCCCAGTGAGTGTGAAGTGAATGGCCAGATAGTGAAGAACCATTTTTGCTTCTTTCTGAGGCTGGATGGAAAAGCATTTTCAGGCACTGCTGAACAAAAACTGCAGGTGTGTGTTGGAGGGAGAAGGGAAGGGAAGAGGCTCTCAGCTGTGCAGGAAGCTTGAGCCAAGCTGCAGGATGTTTTCAGCCTGTATGTGATCTGTCACAGCCACTGCTGTCTTCCTGAGTTCAGAAGGAGCAAGTGAGGGTTGGTGTGTGCAGGGGGGTGTGTGGGGGGGGTGTGTGTGTGTGTGTGTGCGCTCTGTTTCCATGTGCTGAGCAGCTGTGTTCAAACACAGACTGCCTGTGCTAAGCCTGGGCCTGTGACCCTGTCTGCTTATGGCTTTTCTCATGGCTCCTAAGAGCCAAGCACTGCAGCAGCAGGTTTGTATGTTTAGGTGAAGGCTGTCCCTGGAAGAGAGGTGCAGGAGTACAGCCCCAAGCACAAAGAAAGGGAGAAGGTGAGGTCAGCCGTGCATGGGAGATGGCTTCAGTGGAGGGGGTGAAATATCCAAGGAGCCCTTATGCAAAACGGTCCTGTGAAATGTGCTCTGCTTGGAGTACAACGAACCCAGTGGAGACCTGGGGAGAAGGGGGAGGAAGTGTTTGGATATAGCAGCAGCCTGGGAAAGGAAATAGGACTCTGAGCCAAGGAGTGTGTGGGGGGAAAAAGTCAGATGACACCTGCAAACTGGAAGTGCTTTGGGAGTAATGCTGTGCACAACAGAAACTCATCACTGCTCCCCTCTCCAGTTTCCAGTCAATTCCAGGCACACAGCCCACTTCCAGCCTTCCCTTCTGCTTCTCCCAAAGAAGAAAAAGAACATAAGGTCTAGAAAGTCAAATGAACTTCCGTGTTTCTGCTGTGAAGGGAAGATGTGGGAGTCCCTTTCCCAGAGGAGGCTGAGAGGTCACCTGGCATGGGGAGAGGAGGAGGGGTGGTGAGCCTGGGGTTGGGGATGGCTCATCCCACTTCCAGGGACAACCTGGTCAAGTCTCCCGCATTTTATGAATAGGTTGGTTTGGTTCCCACCACGTGTACTCATACTTCCACCTTACGGATCTGCGAAACAGGAGTCTCAAGTGCCAGAAAGAGCATCTTATTCCAACCTCTTGTCTTCACCCAGCTGTGCTTGGCACAGAAAATCAGAGGAAGGGGGCAGAGCCTCCCCACCAAGCCCTATGCTTGAAGGAGCCTTACCAGAAGCTGTGTTTCACCTGCTATAAATTTTGCTTTATGTTGTATGGCTGTGCATGGCCCCAGTGTGCAGCTGTGGGACCACAGCGTGTTTCTGCCCTTTTGTGGGCTGGTTTGCAGGGCCATCCCCTTCTTCCATGCTTCCTTCCCTCTGTGCTTGGAGGAGAAGAAAATGCAGGTTTAACTAAAAGGATTTAAAACCCACCTGGGCATTAATGCTTGCATGAAGAAAAGATGCTTTTAATTCCTTCAGGAGATGACTTAATTCTCAGAAGAGATGCTGGGGAAAAATTTGCTTCCTCTAGGAACATTCATAAAGTACTCCAGGAAAAACTGAAAATTAACAGGAAAAGATTGCTTTCTGCTCAATTCCTCAGCAGCTGAGCAGGAGCTGGAGGAGTGTGTTATCAGTGCTGTGTTGTACCATGCCTTCCTGCCTTGCGGCCCCAGTTCTGTTCCCAGGAGCTGCAGTTTCTCACACCTGGGGGCCTCACCAAGGTCCCATGGGTGTAACTGTTACCAAGTTTGATGCTTTGGCTGGTGTTAACCATCAGTTGTCAATCGTGAAACTTTTTCACCTTGCATGTGATAGAAAATACCAGCAACAAATTACTATTATTTTAAACTAAGTGACCCTTTAATTCATTAGACTGAGTGCAGCAGGCTTAGCTGTGCATCACGTGCTGCTGGAGCTCAACCCTCTGCCCCCCACCCTGGGCACACCAGCTACTCTGTGATGCTGGGCAGATAAACAGGGAGGATTTAGCATATTCTAAAAGGCAGGACACACAACTTCTATAGCTACACGTACAGATGTTTTATAGAGACTTCTGTCCGGGTAGGGTGCACTCCCTGTGCTCCACATGGGTGTTACACTCTTAATTTCTGTGGCACACCGGGATCTGACCACAGGCTTTGGTTTTCCCACTACTTGTACTGTCAGGATCACTTATTTTCATCAGTTTTGTAGGAATTGCCTTTGCAGTTACAGTGCCAACCTCTCTGCTTACAGAGAGCAATGCCTCAGTGATGTGGGTCAGGCACTGTGTGGCTGTAGCTGCCCAGGTGGGTTTGCAGCCCCCTGCCACCCCCTGCCCTGAAACAGGGAGGCATAGCCGAAGGCTACAGCCAGCACTTGAAACTGCCTGTGTTGGTCTTAGCCCTGCAGAATGCTTCATGACAAAAATGTTTTGGTAAGCATTTATTGATGCATGTGAAAGAGAAGTTACAGAGTAACTTTTTAAATGGATTGTCAAGGATAACAAAATCAAAAAATGTGGGCACTTACTATATCAAACTTATAAAACAAGGGCTGGTACTGCTCTTCTACAGTACGCAGCCACAGCCTGAACACTGCACTCTCTACAGTGTTGCTCATTCTCTTGCCAGTGTGAAGCATGGCCATCCATCATAAAATTAGGAAAGCCCCAAGTCCCTCATTTACAGTGCCATATTGCAAGCCTAAAAGTGCCCTGGCAGATCCCAGGCTGATCACTTTACCCATGTCATGCAGAGTGCGAGGTCCGCTTGTAAAAGAAATGATTTTGCAATTGCTTTAGAAGAAGCAAACAAACCACCCAGCCTCTCCCTGGAGCCAGGCGGTTATTACTACTGCCCAGGGTTCGTGTTCTGCATCCCTGCCAAAGGATTTTCCCTGCAAGGACGGTGGCCAAGGCTTCCCTACCGAGGCACAGCACAGATCTTGTAGGGCTTTGGGGCCACCGTGATGCCCAGCTGGAACTGGAGGTTGAGCGTGGTGTCTGGGGGTGCCTGGAAGGTGAATTTCTGGAGCAGACCCGTGAAGAAGAGGAAGAGCTCGGAGCGGGCCATCACCTCGCCCAGGCAGGCACGCTTCCCTGTGGAGACAGCCACCCGTGGCATCCTCAGCCAGCGCTGCCTGCCCAGCTGCTTTCACTACCAAAACCACCTCTGCCTTCCCTTAGGACCACAGCCCAGCTGTGTTACCCCCTTTCCAGGATGAATTTTGCAGCCACTGCCCAATAAGGCATTAGTATCACAGCATCCATTGCCCCCCGAATTGCATGACACTGCAAAGGCACACGTGTGTAACCATGTGCACAGGCATTGTATCCTCCCCTGCTTGGAGAAGCTGTGCTCACACGTGTGGTCTGGATGTGCCCGTGCTGGCAGAGGTGGTTTGAGCCACAGTAAAGAGAACTACCAGAGAAGGTGTGTGATGCTGGTACTGGAAACGGGTGCTAAAAGCAATCTCCCTGAGGAGGCTGTTGACTGGGGTACCCCGTGGTGGCCACGGTGAAGCCCCTAGTAACCTCAGTCATGTGGGAGCAGCAGCACAGCAATGCTCGTGCCTTGGTGAAGGTGTTTCTAGGGTCTCTGGCATTTATGTAGTCTTTTATTCATCCTCATCTCTCCTGTGCATGTGAAGAGAAACAAGAAAGGGCTCAGAGTGTGGTTGCAGTGGTTTGGGGTGGCCACTTGAGTGGCAGCGTCTGCCCTGTCCATTGCTATTTTCCTCTGTCTCTCCACTGTGCAGTTAGAAGCCCCATCCCAGCATGAAAACATCAAAATCCAGCAAATCTTACCTATGGAAAATGGCACAAAAGACTCCCTTTTCCAGAACTGACCATCCTTCAGGAAATGCCCAGGGTTGAAAGTGTCGGGAGTTTCCCACTCATTCTTGTCAAACATGACAGAGGTTAAATTTGGGAGCAAAACAGTGCCCTAGGAGGAGAAAAATAAATTGTTGTCTCTGTGACTGACAGCAGGAGGGGGATTTTTATCTTCCAGTCTGTTCTTCATGAAGAACATTGGTCAAATTCTGCTGCAATTATTTGTCCAACGCCCACCCTGCCGCACGGCCAGTTTTTTCTTCTACTTGTCTGTTTGGAGGTGCAATGATTTTATTCCCATGTTTTTCCCTCATCAGCATCATTTTTATCTGCTGTAATCTTGGGCCAAAGTTCCTGTAAAAGCAGTGCGAGATGGAATCTGTGCCTCGATGGTGTGTGTGGGGGAGTGTCTCACTCTGCACCATTCAACGTGCTGGAGATCACTGGATGGCAAAAATACGTGTTCAATAGGAGTGAACTCTGGATGGGGCAGAGACGGCGTGGCTCTGCCCCTCCTGTCTGTGCAGGAGGGACCTGACCCGGTGAAACGTGCCTGGGGAACTGGGAGGCTCTTGCTCAAGTCTCAGTGCTCAGGAGTGGGGTTACCTTTGGTATGTGGAAGCCATCCAAGACTGTGTCCTTCACCGTCAGTCTTGGCACGTTGAAAGGGATGATGTTGCTTTTCCTCTGCACTTCGTGGATGACAGCATTGGTGTAGGGCATGTTGCTCCTGTCCTCCAGGGCTGGCAGCCGTGCCTGCCCGATGACCGAATCGATCTCGGCTTGCACGTGGGCTGGTGTGAAAGAGCAGGGATCAGCCAAAGTCCAAAAAACCCCAAACCCACCCTTGGAACAATATGGGGTGGTTGCTGTGAGGGTCCCCCAAGGACCGACCTGGGACACCTGCCACTGTTTGCACCTCTTTTGTGTGAATGCAGGGGGATTCACGATTTTTGTCTCAAAAGAAAAGACTGTCTCGCAAAGTTGCGAGGGCTAAAAGCAAGGAAAAGCACTGACATTTTGCTAATTGTACCTTGAATTTCTGGATTTATGGCCATAAACAGCAGACCCCAGCGGATGGTTGTGGAAGTGGTCTCCGTCCCAGCGAACAGCAGATCAAGTGCGCATGCCACGAGGTTTTCGTCCTGGAAGCTGCCGTTGCCATTTTCCTTCACAAAACGGTGTGTTAGTGCCGCTCGCACAGCAAGGGAGGCCCTGACCCCAGGCTTATTCCAAGTCAGCCCCAAGAATTTTGGCAGAAGCTGCTGGCCTCCATCCTCTTGATGGGTGCCCTGAACCTGATGTTCGTCCTAAGCTCATAAATAGCTGCAGAGGCAGCTCAGAGGGAGAATTTGGGCTCATTTCTTGTCCCTCCTGATTTCTAAGCCCTGCTGTGGAAGGGTTTGCTCTGTGTTGCTGACCTTGGCTATCTCCTGCAGGTAGCTGTCAATGAAGTCTCGGCTTTCCAATGGGTTCCAGTCCTCCTTGTGTTTGTTGATCTTCTCTCTCACGAAACTTTTCAACAATCTCCAGTTTTTAAAAATGGTTTGGTGGGATCCAGGGAAGAACTTTATTATAGACGGGAAACAGTTGTACAGCTTTGGACACAAAAAGAGAAAGGCAAATTGAATAAAGGACTGAAAAAACCCTTCTGTTATTAAAACTTGAGGAGCCTGCAGTGCCAAGCTTACTCAATTGCTGGAGTTGGTGGATACAGCTCAGCTCCAGAAGAGTGTTACAAGGGATTGGCATTCCTATTAGAGTGACTCGTGCCTTCCCGGTGTTACAGCAGGCAGGCTGGCAGTCAATGGGCAGGAAAGGTGATGTTGGGTGACAGAGAGAGAGGAACATGAGCATTGCACAGCTTGAAAATGAGGCAGAAAGACATTATAGACAAACCTACCCTGTGCAAAGGAACAGGGAATGACAACAAAGTTTGGTGGCGAAAACACTACAAGTTTTGAGGTTGACTCCAGAGAAGATACTATGGCACTGCAAAACTGCATACCGTCCGTGTTGGCGGCAAGAGGGCTGTACCTGACTCATGATGGTCCCGTGGAGGCTAACTGTCTCGTCCATCAGCCGCAGCAATTTTTGGAATTCCTCATCGTGGTAGTCAAACCGATTGCCAAAGGTGACGGAGCAGATGATGTTTGAAACGGCGTTATTGATTTTAAAGTGAGGGTTGAAAGGATTCCCTGGAGAAGGAAAAGGGAATGATCAATTGTCTTCCGGCCTTCACAGAAAAGGAGAAGAAAACACAGTTGTCAGAGCTAAAATATTCAACAACTATGAGTGAAATGAGTGGCCCCTGATGGGCACCCTCCTGCATCACTGCTCTTCCAGGATGCTTCACCGCCCCCATGAGCTGGCCAAGCTTGGCTGGGCAGCCCCAGGGTGGAGCAAACATCCCACCCTCAGTCCCAGTTCAATCAGATTATGGAGATGTTTGTTTAATCTGGAAAGCAAGGTCTGTAGGAGAGTGGATGTTATTTGAATTAATTAGAAACAGTGGTGTTCTCACACACGTGGGATTTTCCAGAGATCTCCAAGAGAGCAGTAGGCTGAAGGTGGGCTATGAATTACGCTTTGGGTGTTACCTAGCTGCATTCACCAGCCAGTTTGAGGGCAAAGCACCTGTAAAAGGGAGCTGGGATGCTGGCAAGGTGAGGTATTTTTCAGCATGCAGTGAATCATCAGTGGAACTATAACGGGCCACACCGGTTCCTGCCTTCAGCAGAGCTTATGAGGGCCGTGGCACTCACCCTGCTCATCCCCAAATGCATCCACGAGGCATCGGCACTCCTCCTGAATGCGCTCCTCCAGGCTCCTCTTCCCCAAGCCGAAGTTTCGGAGGGTGGTCAAGGTGAACCTCCTCTGCTGCTTCCACAGTTGCCCGTTGGAGGAGACCAGTCCTGGCAGAAATAGCGTGAGCCAAAGCAGATCCCTCCACCATGGGGGAAAAGCTCCAGGGCTCTGCCTTACCTCCAGCTGTCTCGGACCCAAAGCAGGGTCAATGCTTTGATGTTACAGCTGAGATACGTGTCCTGAGGGATAACTCACCTATGCGGCTAAAGATCTCCTTGTCGAGAGGAACTTCAGGGCGATCTATGAAGTTTTCCCCTTGGTGTACAAGAACTTCTTTAACCATCCGCAGCCCATTTACGAACACAAATGATGTGCTGCCAAGCTGCACGCTGAAGATGTCCCCATATTTCTCAGTAAGCTGAAGGTGGGGGGGAATAAATAAAAGGGGTTTCATTTGTGATGACTGTGTCTGCTGCGACAGAGACAGCCCTGGCAGGGGACACAAGTGAAAATAAGGGAAGCTAAGAGCAGGAGGGGAGATGGGGTGCTCACAAGTGTCTGCTTGACTGCATGCAGTCTTTTTTCTTTCCTCTTTTCTTGAATCACTGATCAGGAATTGGTGTTAATGGGCCATAAATCAAGTAAAACTCTCCAGGTTTGATTTTTCAGTCCTGTGAAATGTGTCCATTTTTTTTCACTCCCTTCTCAAACACCCTTCCAGCCCCTGGTCAGACCTGCAGGGCTCCTACAGCCGTGACTGCAACCATGGTGTCATGCCGTGCCCTTTGCCCAAAGGGCACCTCCATGCTTGTCCCCCTTCTTGTACCTGGGCAAACTTCATCCACGTTGCTGCTGACGGAGGGCAAACCTCCTGCCCGCCCTGGGGTGAGATCCTTTGAGTCCTCATGGGCCATGAGGTTTGGGTTAACCCCCTCCCTGAGCTGCAAAGGTTGCGTAGCCTCAATCCCCTTCTGTCCCCTTCCCCGCAATGCCCACCACCCCCGTACCTTCTGCACCAATGTATGGGGATTGGTGAAGTCCAGCAGGTAGATGTGCCCAATGAAAGGGAGGGAGAAGGGGCTGGGAGGGTAGTTCTTTGGCTTTCTGTGCTTCATGTAGTCGGCAACGAGCAGGAAGACGACAAGGAAGACAAGGAGCATCTGGAAGGAGATGCTCTCCCAGAGGAAGCGCAGCATGGGTGGATGGTGGGGCTCTGCAGGTATATGTCTCACAGCAGGTCAGGGCAGATTGAGCTCACGGGGCACCACTGAACCCCCCAGGCACAGGGGCAGATGGGCAATGTGCTGGCACAGCTGTGGGCAGAAACACAAGACAGCATGGAACAGCTTTTGCTGACCTGGCCTGGAGGCTCCATTCGGACTCCTGCTTTCCCAGGTTTCAGCAAGGACTATTTGATTAAACCCCTTCTTGATTAAACTCAAGCTGTTCCTCTGATCTCATTGAAAAACCCGCAAATACAAACCAAAACACTCCCAGCTTCCCCTTTCCCCTCCCATCTCCCACCGCTGCTCTACAAAACCCCAGTGATCCACATCCTTGTCTAAAGGACAGAAACGAGGTTTGCGGGGCTGGGATTAAGAACTTCCAGCAGCCTCGCCGTGCTGTTCCCACAAGCCCATGGCTCAGTGCAAGACCCACTTTCTCCTCCCTGTGGTGCCCTCACCGTGCCGTGTCCTGGCGTCGGCTTCCCAGTGCCGGGGAGGCTCCAGCTGCTCTGAGTGCCTCGCGCTTTCCTCCTTTGCAGAAGCTCGTTTGCTGGTAGGAAGAGTTCCAGGCTGAGCCCCAGGTCAGTGGGGACATCCGAGATAAGGTTGCACAAACCTTTCACAAACCATCTGACTCATGGGTTAAGGTTTCAGTGCGTCAGGGTGATGTGGGCTGGAAGCAAACAGCCATCCAGGATTTGCAGCGGTTTCACAGCACGGTCATTTTCTCATCTCTGCCAGACAAGTGCAAGCAGAGCAACCTCCTGCGGCCGTGAGTTTGGCCCTGCCCTGAGCCCTCTAGCCATCCCTTCCCACCTGCTTTGGCCTTGGAGTCCGTAGCCTGCGCTGAAGCCGTGCCCAAACCCCACAAAACAAAGGCAGGTGCTGAAAAGCCAAAGCAGGTGCCCAGCTCAGCAGGCTGTGGCCCTTCGGTGGTAGCTGGTAACGGGCTGTGCTGGATTTTCCCATCTAAAAGTGGCTCTGAGACAGGTATGTGATCATGCACGTACCCCACGTTCAATTTTGACACGTGTTGCGTTTTATTGTGAAAGAAGCAGGGGCATTCGCAGCAGCAGTTTGCCATTGCACCATGCAGCTCTGCCACGGCTGTTTGCAGTTGTCAGCTCCCACATAATGCTCCAGGGGATGACTTGGGTTCATTTTCTTTCTTTTGGGGACATCACTTTTGGCCGTTGGGGTTGTCCAGTGCCGAAGACAAGGCACAGAGATCCAACAGCGGTGCTGGAGCAATGCCATGCGTGCGAGGGTGCGCTGCGTAACCTTTCCACTTGAGAAAGTTGAAAAAGTTAAATCACTGTTTTATTATGGAACTTAAAGGGAAAAAAAACCTGCTTTCGAGGAGGATGTCTCTTTTTGTCTCTGGCTTTTAAGCACACTTAGGCATGAGGCTGTGGGGATGCACGTGTTCCCTTTCACTCACATGAGATGTTCCACTCAAGAAATAAACAAATGAATGCCTCCTTTCTTTACGGTATGTGATCATTACATTTAAAAATGGGAGGGTTTGGGGGAGGTTTTCCCAACTGATTTAAAAAAAAAAAAAATAGAAAAAGAAATTTCAATCATTCATTCTCTCCATGAATAGGGAAGGAAACACTGAGGTAACAGGGAAAGGCAAGTTTGAAATGGAAGAAGGAAGAGACCAACATTTATTTGCTAAGCCAGTGCAAGTAATACAAGCTGTAGCCACATATCAGAGGTCAGACCTACACCAGAGCGAGTAATAAAAACGGAGAGAAACCAGTGTCTAGTCCTGAATGGCTTTGGAAACTCTATAGGTGAAAAAAGTCCGCAGACCTTTTATGTTTTCTCTTTCAGAAAAAAAACCCCAAACAACAAAACTACTAGAGCCTGTAACTGTGAAACATTAATTAAAAATGCAATAGGATTAAAATGATCAGTTAGAAGGACGGCTCATTGACAAAATCCCTGTGTGCCCGGTGTGGCAGGGATGTGACGTGCAGAGGACTCTCCCATGTGGCATAAATCTGCCACTGCACAGCGATTGCTTTGTAACGCGGCAAGGGCGGTTATTGCCAGAGATGGAGGCTAAAGCCGGTGGAAGTGAAACTTGATTTAATCCTGTTTTCCTGTTAACTATTCAGTATCCTACATGCATGTAGAAAAGTCACTCATGAAAGGTGAGAAGAAAAAAAAAAATTATCTTTGCTGTGACTAGATTCCAAACAAAAGCACACAGGAGTCGACATCTCTCTAACCATTAATGCTTGGTCACGTATATATGGAAAAATTCTCTACAAGTTGCATATTTAATTAACCCTTTTCCAAAGAGCCCCCGGTATGGGCAGAAGCAGTGCCTCCAGCACAGAGGGTGCCATGCCTGACTCACCTCCTTGGCCCCACGCTATGGACATGCCGTCGTGAATGGCCACAAATCTTTGCCAGAAGCGGAAGGGAAACGGGCGAGCTTGTGACTTCTCACTGCAAAACCTCCGCGTCACCATTTCCTTCCTGATGGCCAGCGGTGAGCCGCAGTGGGCATGACCCTTCTGACACTCTCTGCTGCTTCTCATTCTGTTGAGCTTCAGCTGAACTACTGCTGAGCAACCACACGTAATTTTTTTTTTGCAATTTTTTTTTTTTTGTCCCTGTTGTGTACTTTACTAGCACAAACCTTTTTGGATAAACCTTTTCCACTCATGGAATTGCAATACTGCACTTTTACAGCCATTCACAACCTGGAGGCATGGCTCCTCATGCCATCCCACATGGGTTGGCCTACAGTAGATGCTGCTTCTGCCACCCTGTGGCCTCCTAATTAAAACTTCCATATACGTATGAGATGAAAAAACTGCATGCTCCTGCTGCAATGATCTCTACTTCCATTGCAAAGCAGCAACATGGTGGTGTGGACAATGCACACCAAACCGAGGCCGAGGCCACCTGAGCCTCAGGATCGGCCATGGCCACCTGGAAGTCCAAACTGGTGCTGAGGCATGAACCCAGAGCTTGTACGTCCAAGGGCAGCTGCCCTCACTGACCAGGGAGACCTCAGAAAACACAGCCCATGGCCATTCAGGGTGCTGCAGTGTTGGAATTTAGGGGTTGCTGAATGGTCTCTGGGTGGTGAATGTATCCCCTATGGAAGAGCCACTGTGGACCCAACTGTGCCCATGGTTCTGCAGCTGGCAGACACCTTCCTGGGAGGTGCTAACGGCGGAAATTAAGTAATAAGGCTTTTAAATTCATGCATTTTGCCAAACTGATAGAGGG
The DNA here is from genome assembly GCF_028858705.1 of Grus americana. Taxonomy (NCBI): domain Eukaryota; kingdom Metazoa; phylum Chordata; class Aves; order Gruiformes; family Gruidae; genus Grus; species Grus americana. Next base: position 32,127,764 of record NC_072859.1, read on the forward strand.
GAGGAGGCAGGAGGTGAAGGGAAGAGTGCCAAGGATTGCCCTCGTTGCAGTGTGCAGGATGTGGCCCTCCTGCCCTTCCCACTGCTACCTGCATGTTCGTGGGTGCTAGATGTCCATGACCCATCATTTTGGCCTAAAATCTATGGGGTGGATGGGAGAAGGGACACTTTCCAGCTTACGGAGGGCTGAAGCAAGGGGGGGCGGGGGGGGGCGGCCTACACCGGCCTCAGTCACGAGGCAGCGCACGGATCTGGAAGGGCTTGGGGCAGCGCGTGAGGCTGAGTGTGAAGGCGAAGGTCACTGCAGCAGCCGCCGGTGCCCAGAAGGTGAACTTCTGCAGAAGGGCTGCAAAGAAGATGAAGAGCTCAGTCCTGGCAAGCTGCTCCCCGGGACAAGCCCGCTTGCCTGGAAAAGGAGCAAAAATAACCCCAGTGAGTCCCGAGCGAGCTTCAACCACCTCTCAGGCTCCTCTCGCACATGCCGCATTGCACAGGCTGTGGGAGCTTTTCTTCCTCGAAAGGTTAGGTGGCAATGTTCACCCACACATTTTGCAGAAACCTTCCCCAGAAGTTTACTGCTGAGCAAACTGCGACGGCTGTTAGGGTAGATGAAGAGGGGAAAGTTGGTGAAAAAAAAACCAAAACATTTACACAGCTTGTGCAAGAGGAAAAAAACCTCATTTTTTTCATCCTGTGATAACAAATTGATTTCCCTCCTGCTCTGAGCCATCAGTATTAACTGTTACTGGGATTTTCACTGTGGGGATGGGCTGAAAGCTGGACAAGGAGCAGTACCCCCTACTTTGAAGGGAGTGTCTTGGGGAAAAAAAACCCCAAATATTGCAAAAAGGAAAACAATCTCCCTATCCATCATCCTACCTGCAGAGAAGGGCAGGAAAGCCTCCCGCCTCCTGTACTGGCCGTTTTCCAGGAAATGTTCAGGATTAAAGGTGTCTGGAGTCTCCCACACGTTTTTGTCGAACATTATCGAAGTCAGGCTGGTCATCAGGGTGGTGCCCTGCAAGAGGTGGAGAAAATGGGCGATTACGCAAAGGAGAAGAGCCGACGTGTTGTCAGACTAGTTTATTATTAGATCTGTTCCACATACAATGTAAACTACTATTTTTTTTAAGGGCAAAATGTTTTTTCTTAAGCTATGTAATTAAACGAGGGTGAAAGCCTACAGGATTGTTCACTTCTGTGCTCTTCTATATATCACCATAGTGTTGATCCGTACTTTGTGCTGCTGTCACTGGTGATCTTAATATAAACCATCTTAAAATCCATAACATTGTGTTCCCATAGGAATTTGAAGCAATTTAACCAAATAATTTTCAACTGATCCATTTTATTGTGCTTTTTTAAAAAAAACCTGATCTGATTTTTCTCCACATTGTCAATCAGAAAATGGAAAATATTTTAATCAGTGTGGAGCAAAATGCCCAGATTTTTTTATTTTTAATTTTCCTTGATGCAAACAATCAAATACATGGAAGTGACTAGATATATCTAAATCTCATATTTTCTTTTTCATAATGCCAGAACAGTGTGTACACATCAATACCTATTACCTGGCTTTTATCAAGTGCTACTTTTAATAAATTATTTTTAATACTCTGTGGAATTAATAAACCCAAACTGTTTGCTTTCGTATGTTTCTTGGCCCTCTATTTCCATAATGCCTGGAGGGTGCCTTGTATAAAATTTGTAAAACTGAAAATTATGACCAACACTGTAGGATCTCACGATTCTCCTCCGTAAGGAGGTGTGACCCATAAAAGCCCTACAGCATTCTTCAGGAGGACTTGTGTTTTCCGTATGAGTGTGATATGTCCATAAGATCCCGCTGATTGGTTCCCCTCCAGATGAGATTTGGGACTTGGGCCATGAAGACCTCTCTTTGGTGGGGCAATGGGAGGGCTGGTGGTCTCCACGTACTTTGGGCAGGTGATAGCCAGCCAGGGTGGTGTCGCTGGTGGACATCCTGGGCACCCCCAGTGGCACAACGTTGCCCATCCGTAGGACCTCGCTCAGCACTGCACTGGTGTAGGGCATGTTCTCCTTGTCGGCCATCATGGGTTGGCGGGACTGGCCAATCACTGTGTCGATTTCGAGCTGCACTTTCTCTATGGAAAGTGAGAAAAAGAGACCTGTGGTCAAAAGGTTCCCAATAAGAAAAGCAGGGCATAGGCATGTCCAACATGTGGTAAAGCTGGAAATAACTTTGTTTTTTTGAGTTTCACTTCTCTGTTTTTGGGCTAAATGAAGGATCCATCAGTGGCCTTACCCTGAATGTGGGGGTATGCAGCCATGTAGAGCAGAGCCCAGCGGATGGCGGTTGCCGTTGTCTCAGTCCCAGTTAAGAAGAGGTCCAGGGTGGAGCACAGCAGGTTTTCCTCATGGAAATATGAGCTGGTGTCACCCTTAAACTTTGGGAAAAGTATGGCAATGAAAACTCCTGTTAGGGAGGAGACGCTTTTGAGAACCCAATCCAAAACCATCCATCAAGTCAAGTCCTGCTGCTATTTTATTATCCATCTCCCCTGGACTTGGAAATTTCTGCCCCTTACTTTCATTGAATTTCAAGCCCTGTGGACTACTTTGAAAGACACTCTGCTGCAGAGTGACTTTTGAAAGCAGGTAGTGTTTTTAAATGTGAAGTTTCACAATAGCAAACACAGGCCTGCAAGCTCTCATAGAAACGTGAACACGTTCCCCGAGAGTCCTCCTACGCTGCATGACAGAATGAAAAATGGAAGAAGACAAAGTGTAAATACTTTCAAATGAAAAAAAAAAATATAAAAATCTGTGTGTTTACAAAGTGATCAGGCTCCTGCTGTTGCTAAAAAGTTTGATGTGGAAGAGGTAGGGAGGAGAAGGCAACGCGGGAGGCACGGGCTCCTGTGACAAAACAGCTTTGAGTTTCATCTGCTCATTTCTTGGGTTAAACTTTAGGTGGCTTTAGGTATTTCTCTCTTACTTTTTCTATTTCCTTCAGGTAACAGTCAATATAATCTCCTGCCTCGGACTGGTCCAAATCCTCCTTGTGCTTTGCAATCACTCCCTTCACAAAATATTGAAGTTTCTCCCAGTGCCTGAAGATTTTCCTAAAGGGTCCTGGTAGCCATCTCATGACCAAAGGAAAAGCATTATACAGCTGGCAAGAAATCAAACAGAGTAAAAGAGCATTTCTTGAGTTAAAAAAAAAGCATGTATTACAATTCAGTTGATAGTGCAATTTATTAGCTCCACTTGCTACCAGGAAAAAAAAAAATCAGTTTTGCTACAAAGGTCAATTTAGCTACACAGATGTAAACAGTACAAACAAGATAAGATGTTTTCTGCTGATAAAGCTCTTTAATATTGGGTGGCCAAAGCTGTCACCTAATGTGAAGTGGTCACTGGAGTCAGAAATCAAGTGTGGATGCAGAGGAGCCCCTTAGTGCTGGGGTCCGTGGAGGGGACAGGGATCAGACCTGGCCCATGGTGTGCAGCCGTTCAGAAACTATGTCCCCAAATCCACCTACTTGAGTTATAAATCTGCACTCTCAGACAGTTTTGTCATAAATAAAAGTCATTTGAGAAACTGGTTGGGAAAAGGGTGGGGGAAAAGGGAATTTTCACTGAGAGTGCTACTAATTGACTCTTCTGTTTGTAGAAGCACAGATATCTTTAAGGTTTTTTCATTGCTCTTCAGCTATGTCGGGCATAAGATTGGTTTTACAATCCTGCAGTGTTTTTTCTCCATGTGCCTCAATAATTCTAACTTGCTTCCTTGCTTTCCTGATGGATTTTTGTGTATAAACCCAGTGTAAAACAATACTCGTGGTCATTTCCCTTATGACATGACTCTTTTTCTACTGGGAAAAGCAGATTACATGGGTGCCTTAGAGACTCCAGTTTCCCAGCTCTTATATGCAGCTGAAGCTAGAAAAGCATCTGACCAGCTTTACCTGGCCCCAGAAACTTCCGATGAGTAGCAGCGTTTCAGCCAGTGAGTGCAGTAATTCCTGGAAACGGTTGTCATGGTAGTCAAAGCGGTTCCCAAAAGTTATGGAACAGATGATGTTTGAAACAGCGCTATTAATTTTGTAATGAGGGTCAAATGGTTGTCCTGGAGGAAGCAAAATGAAAGACAGCTTTCCTTTTTCTTTCTTTAAAGTCTCAGTCAAAACCACATTCTCTACCAGATTGATAGTTGTGAAGCTGGGGTGAGACCTCACCTACTTTTCATCCATGGTGATGCTAAGGCTTCAACCATGTCCTGGGGTCCCCATCACCTCCAGTATCCCGTTGGAGGTTGGATATTAGGTACCATGACATCCTTTCTCTGAGAACATCCCCTCCCATCTCCAGTCCAGGCTGCTGGCACACACCGATGTCAGCACAGAGCTGCTGAAGCAGGGCTTGAACTGTTTTCCAGGGAAATCGACTGGGAGCACGCCACGGTATGGCTGTCGGGTTTGCATGCTCCAACACAGTTTTGGTGCCAGTTTTAAACACCAGGAGAGGGTCCCTCAAAGCTCAGCCCGGGGCAGAGAGCTCACGTCTAACCACACTGCAAAAATGCTATTGCACTGGCCTTTAACTGTCCACCACAAAGAAATCACGTGGGATGGGAGAGAGGGCCGAGGATTGCAAGTCTCTGTGGCCGCCTATAAGATCCAGCAATAGCTCGTATGACACATAGATGTGATGCACATAGCTCCTAAAAGACCAAAGTGTGGTGTGACGTTCATCACATCTATGTTCCTTGGGAGAGCTATTGAGCAGAGACCATCATCTCCTAGGGCACATTTGGGCAGCCTGGAGAGCTACTTGCCATGATATGAAAGACTAATATAAGTAACGAATCCAGTCCAGCCTCGAGCTGCGGTCGCTACGCTGGGGAGCATCACTTTGAAATGCAAGGCACTGTGCACAGTACTGCTGATCTCTCCACTCTTCAAGAAAGTAATTAAACTGGGCTGGTGCTCAGATATTAGAGTGATGGACATGATCACTATTTGTCATTACTAATGGGAAGAAAGGCCCAAACCAGCAGCTTAATTAGTTTATTGATTAGGACTATAAAGGACTATAATCAATTGGCAACATGAAGTATTTGGCCTGTTCAGTGCAACAGCAATTAAAATGGAGCAAGTTCAGTATATAATTTCACAATTCCTATTTAGATCTTTCTTGTTTACTATATATAGCTCCATAGAATTAGCTAAACCCCATCTGCTTCTATTTAAAGCTGAAGAGCAACATCACCCATGTACCAACATACAAATTATTCTTACTAATATCCCTCTGGCAGTTCTTAAAAGCTGGACCATAAAAGAGCAAGGCACATGCTTCATCTGTGCACGATACAAAAGGAAATCCTGACTAAACAAGTTTTAAAATACTTTGCAAAACCAAGGACAAGCAGAGGTTAACTAAGCCTCTGAGCATATGTGCCGGATAGCAGGAGAGCTGCGTTTATTCCTTCGCAGAATACAGGAGAGACTTTCTTAGCCATATAAACATGCAAGTTTTAATAAACACCTATATATATATTTGCTTAATATTAATAAGGAAGAGCTAAAATAGTAGGCCTGAGGTCTAGAGGAAGTGCTAAAAGGTGCAGTCTGGAAGTGTAAGATAGAGATTTGAGCTGTTGAAGAAATGTTTTGCATGTTAGGAGCTGCGTCGGAGTAAGAGTTTTACTTCTCATCATTTGTTTAGCTGGAAGCTTTGGGCATGGTGCTGTACCTTAACTGCCCACCTTTCTCCTCCTCGATCGTCTCCACAAGGTACCGGCTCTCCTCTTGCACTTTTTCCTCAAAACTTACAGCAATGCTTTTCAGTGTTGCTGAAGCAAATTTTCTCTGTTGCCTCCATATATGCCCATTTGATGATATGAGCCCTGTAGGTGGAAAAAACAAGTGAACGAACCTTGCTCTGGGTCACGTATTAGTCTTGAACAAAAACCCCAATCCAAAGCAAACAAACCCTGCAGACATTGAAAAACTATAGCTTTGCCTGGGAATTAAAATTCAAGAGTAATTGGCTTATGCTAAAGATCTAGCTTTATGGATTTGCTTTAATCTGCTACTTTGTCACTTTGCGTGGGAAAAAAAGGTGTAAGCCAAAATACTATAAGTACTATCACGCTGTTGGCAGAGCTGCAGGCAGGAGCACCATACACCGTCTCTGGAGCTATATGCAACCAGGGGAGAAAAAGTAAAGGAGAAATTAAAACCAAGGGGAAAACTCTTCCACTGTGTCGATCGCTGGGCAGCTTGCATTTATTTCTCCTCTTTCATCAAGACTTGACTTTGGGCCCATCATCATCCCTAAATCCCAGAGGGGTTAAAACATACACCCCTGAGATTATTAGACTGAATTCAGTTCTTGCCTTCCTCTGTGCAAGCTTTTTTGAGGGCAGTTAGCAAGGGTCCAATTCAACCTGTTTCTTTCACTCTAATTGTTATCATTGCAAATAGATGAAAAATTTGTACCCAAATCCTGGTAGCTGTTCTTACCAAAGCCTCTAAATATTTCTTGGAGGAGTGGAATATTTGGCCGATCTGTAAATATTTCAGCCTGGTGGACAAGAGCTTCTCTCACCATCTGGTACCCGTTGACTACCACAAAAGTCAGACTTCCAAACTGCACGCTGAAGATGTTCCCGTACCGACCAGTAAGCTGAAAGAGAGTTCATTGAACTCTGAGAGCAAGAAGGTGGATATTTTCAAGACTCACCAGGACAAGACCTCAAGCAATGGCATCTAACTTTGAATTTAGTCCTGCTTGGAGCAAAGGTACTTAAAAAAACCCCAAACCTAAGTCTGCAGGTCCCATCCAACCTAAATTATTCCATGAAGGCTGGAGATGGCATAAAAATACTAGAGAGCTGTAGTATGGGAAAGGTGATTTGCTCATATTTTTTAGCAGGTATGAGATGAGTTTTACCAGGCGGTTGCATCAATTTAACTTGTAAGAAGGACATTATTGCTTGGTAACTTACGGGCATCTGCTCCATCCCTCTTCTTCACAAGAAGGGTACAAGAGGTGAAGGCAGCACCTGGGTCACCATGCCCAAGCTCTTGCTGTTGAGGGCAAAGCACAACAAATAATCCCTTTCATCAACTTTGTGTTTAAAGTAGTGTGGTTTCTTGCTCCGGCTATCCCATTTAGAAAGTAGCTCCAACTGCTGATGGCTAGAAACCTACTTCTAATTTTAAGCCTGAATAAATTTATGGCTAAATTATAGCCATTTTTCTTGCATGGACTTTGCTGGCATTAGTGTCTCCTGTGCAGCGTTCAAGTCCCTGATGTATCAGAGCAAAGGGTGATCATACCATGTCTTGGGCCCCACTCCGCCAAGGGGCCATCCTCTTCCTAGTATGAGTCTACATGAAAGGACACGCATGGTCACCCTGAACTGCCGTGGTCACTCATGAAACCAGTCTGGGGCCAAATGGGTGTCTCAGTCATTGTGCGCATGTAAATGAATGCACCTAATTTTATTAATAATAATTGTGTGTAGTGAAAAATATCCTGAGCACGCTGCATCAGCCTTCCCCAAGGGTTCCCAGAGGGAACACCCGTGCTAGTGGCCTGTGAAAACCCAGGGCAGATAGGCTGGTGTCAGCCTGCTAAGTAAAAGCAAGGGATAAACAGTCACCAGAAAGGCTACTTGCACCCAGCAACTCAAAACTTTTCCTTTCACTTTTTCAGAGAAGCATACTCAGCATGTATATAGTACCTCTCTTTCATTGGCTCTGGTGGGAGTCAAAGCTCTGGAAACCTTTCCAGAGCAATCACTGTCTCTTTCTGTGACACAGAAGAAGCCACAAGGGTGGTTAACTCGGGGGTCTTAAATGTTTCTTTCAGTTGTAATGGGACAAATCGTTGGCCTCTGAGGAAAGACAATGACAATACAATTTCCAGAGGTGATGTTCACAGTCCAAACAGTTAATTTCTCACACAGCACTTGCCATTCCTCCACCAGCCTGGCCCAGTCCCTCCAAACCCTTCCTGGGCTCCAGCAGAAAATGATCATGGTCAGATGGGAAGAAAGAGGAGGAACATCTAGGTCTTCCTCCATTACAGGTTTCTTTCCCATTGGACCTTCCTACTCCCATGGAAGAGGAGGTGACAGTAAGAGATAAAACCATGCATAGTTATTATATAGCTAGTTCTTTGGAGGCTGCCCTTGCTTCTCAGGTTTGGTGACAAAAGTCACTGAAGAGGTAAAATATTGTTAGTAGGAGAAATGTCCATGGAGCTCTTACCTTCTGCAGTGCAAGATGGAGGGGCTGCTTAAAGTCCACAAAGGTTCCCACAAGAGGAAAGAGCTGTGGCCCTGGAGGGAAATTCCTGGGACGTCTCTTTTTCACAAGGTCAACAATCAAAAGAAATGTGACCAGAATCACCAGGAGCATCCGACCGTTCAGCTTTTCCAAGAGCAAAACCAAATCAGGCCAAAACTGAAGCTCCATCTTGGCTGATGAACTCATGGATTTTCATCCCAAGAAGGTACTTGATGCTGGTGTTACATTTGCTAAAACAGGAGTAAGAAAGGACTAGAAAGAAAACAAAACAAGCTAAGATGCTGATAGCTTACTGGGGACAGGACTTGCCATGGGTGAGCTGCTTTCTCATGTACAGCTACTTCCAGACCACCTGCTGAATAACTAAGTTTAAACACCAGGATCTCCAAAACCTCAAACGTTTGGCCAAAAAAAAAAAAAAAAAAAGCAATCTTGCAATCCTTTAGCTTTACATCTCTGTCAACTCCCTAACTTTCTCATGGAAGAATATTCCTGCCTTCTGCCCTTAACAAGGCGCTCCTTTATACAGACACCTCACTGGGATTATAAGCATTACAAACATTTGAGGTTAGGACAAAGCAGCTTACTTGGGTAATTACCTATGGTGGGCATTGCATAATTTAAAAAACGCTAAGGCATCTGAGGTGATGGACACCATACAAATCACTAAGGGGCTGATCCTGTTAAGTGCTAAGCACCGTCTGCAAAGGACCGGATGCCTTCAGCGTCCACCAAAGCCTGCCCAGCTTTACCAGAGTCATCAGGTGTTCGGACAAGGGAAGCACTGCGAGAGCCCAGGGCTCTGCCCAGCCACTTAGACGAGAGTTAAAGGAGCTTAATTTCCAGAGTGAGAACTTAGGCTCATGTGCTTGCCAGCTAAAGGAGAGATTGGAATTTATGCATTTAAATCTCCTGGGTTTTCAGAAAATCTCCTTTGAATAAAGCTTCATGCTGTCCCAGGGGAAGGCTGCAGTGGACTGACAGTGATCTCTGTGACCATGAATCAACCTTGCATCGCCGGCCAATATTTTAGCTACAACTTGTTTCCAGGTCTTCTTTTTTTTTTGTTTCCTTTCAGAGATTTACTTTGCAAACAATCTAAATTTATACTGAAGCAAAATTGTCAATAATGATTTTCCTAGAAGTTATGGTAAGAAGTTCAGAAGAATGGTAAATTTTTGTTGTCTTTCACATTTTTCAGAAAGTTTTAATTTTTCAGGAAAAAAAAGCAACTTTTCACAGGAAATAATAACTGGGAAAAATTTTGGTATTCTTTAGTCTTTCACCACTTTTAAAAGCTTTGTTGTCCATGTCTTTCATTACCGTGGTGGCTGCAGTGCCAGCAGAAGCAGACACAGGCTGTACAACAGACCTGCGCCTTAGATATTGCAGGAGTCCTTTTTAAGGGCAATACCTACCTGCAACCCAACACTTCTTGGTTTGAAATATTATTTACACATTTCTGGATGGTATTAGGCACCAAATGGGGAGCAGTAATGGGAGAACCATCTTGTCACTGTAGCACAGCTGTGAGCAGCAGTGGTTGGACACGCTTTGCTTGTCCCCATGCTGGTGCACCCGTGATGCTCCTGTACCATTTGCATCAACGCACCTATTCCACCCTTCCCAGTGTAGCAAGCCAAGCCTCGCTTATCAGAGGCTAAATCAGGATAGTGGGCTCGTGCTCTTCATCCTGGCATCGGGGAGATGACTCGGTTGGTGGAGGTGTCAGCCTACAGCATGCTCAAAGGGACTGTGATGATAAGGCGTCAACTTCTGCTAGCCCAGTTTCACTCCTCTGTTCTTCGCTATGCCATATGATTTGTCAGCACGCACACAGAGTGCAGATCCCTCTACCACTTGTGGCTGCTGTGAATCAGGCTACGTGCAAAGCCAAGGTGTTAATGTGTTCTTCTGGGTGGTGTTGTGGGGGTGGATGCATCGTGGTTGACAGGAGAAATGTTATTTTTAGCAGGAGGAGCACATTTTGCATGTACTCACATGTGTCTTGTCAGTCAGAAACCTCAAGCCTATTACTTTGCCTTGTAGCTTCACATGTCCAAATGCATCTCTTCACAAAGTCCTTAGCACGCTAGATTTACTAAAAATTAGGGAAGAGCATTCCAGTATTACCAGGGTTCTCCTAACCTCGGTAGACAATAACACCAGCGTGTTACCAAACTGTATTGCAATGATGCTATTTTGGGTCTCAGGCTTTAATCAAATCAGTTCCCAGCACATGGTGATGTGCAGATCCCCAAAGCACTGAGGAAGTCACATCGCTGCAGCGCATGGGCATTACAAAGGTGTTGGACAATTCTTATTATTGCATTCTCAACAAAACCCTTAGCTGTAAGATCCTGCTCACCTGGAAGATGAACTCGTGCCTCTGGCTGGCACCATGAACACAGCAACATTGGTCTTCTCTGGTCCAAATAGCCAAAATGTGAATTAATATGAGATAAGGATGTACACCCACACATCTAATAGGGAGCAGGATGTAAACCCACCTTCCCCAATTCCTCCTTGGATACCTCTTCTGACCCCAGTACACAACTTTTTGATCACCTCACCTGAGCTCATGGATACTGAGTAGATAAATTGTGCCATATTGCATGGACACACACACACATCACTGCTTGAATATTAAGGCATCTTGAACAGCCAACAGACAGAAATTGGCCCATATGCTTTGTACCTTCTTCCCTGGCTAGATGTCTAACTGTGTGCAGAAGGTTTTGAAACACAAAGAGAAACATTCTGTTAAAAATGCAATTACCATTTGTTTTTCAAGATATAGTATCCCATTATTTTTTCCAGAGAAGTGAAATTCAATAAGGTTACAACAGAATGTAGTCCAACAGTTACCGTACTTTCAGAGCATTATTTAAGCTACAGAATTTCTTAATGATTAGAAACATATGTAGGAAAAATCACATGCAAAATGAGAATGACTGGAGACAATTTTCCCCCTCAAACACTTTTTTTCAGGCAAGTAACAGCTCATCCACCACTGTGGTTCCATCCACCCCACTGGAGGTGTGAGACACCCACCCACGCGGGGAGCCACGTGCTCAGGTCACGTCAACTGACAGGCTCCAGCAAAGCCCGAGGACCCATCCTGACTTACATCAAGGAATATTTTGCTGCTTCTTGCCTTGTTATGTCAGACCCAAATGAGTGATGCCATTTTCACCACGGGCAAGCTGGTGAACAGCAGCGACCACCCCAATGTGTACATAAAGGCCACGTCCCAGCGGGCTTTCACGCAGGTGCAGCTGCTTTTTCATGATCCAGCCCGGGTGAGTCCCTAAGGACCTGGAGGCAATGGCTGCTTTGGACACTCATTTCCTTTTAGAATTTGCTTTACTGTATCAAGTGAAATGTGTAGGAGATCTGTAATTGCAGAAGGAGAGGAATGGAGAGTGCTGAGGCACCTGTACCTCCTGGAGCGAGCTCAGGAGAGACATGCTTGAACCCAGTCCTTAAGCTTAAGTTCCCCACTTGGGGTGATTTCACCGGGACCTAAGTGCTTCCATGGGAGCTCGGGGCCCAAATATCCCTGGGAGTCTGACTCCATGCCCTGAAATCGGGGAGCCGAGGCCATATTTACTGCTGTGCTTGCGTGGTTAATACTAAACTGCCTCCAATTTTGCATCTTCTCTCTCTCCTGCCTAAGACTAGATGCAAATATTCTCCAGGTTTTCCTGGGACTCCCACAGACCTCTCACCTATTGCCTCCTGGCCACAATGAAATTTCCAGCACTAATTAAAGCTGTAAGGCAGGCAACTGTCACCATGAATGGGTAAACTGAGGCATTATGAGCTGCAGGGAGCACTCCTTGTGCCTCCAGACCCTGGATCACCCCCTGACTTTTTGGTCTTTGGACCAAGATTTTATTCCTTCACAGCCAGGGTCTGCATCGCCTTTGCCAGCCCCATGCCGCCCCGCATGGCAGACCCCATACGGACGTAACGAATCAGATTTTGGGGGTACCGGGTGCTTTCCCCCGAGGGGGCTGTGCTTGCGGCGCTGCCAGCGGCAGCCGCCCACGATCCCCCCAGCAAGACTCTGCCGCCGTCTGCCGCAACCTGGCAGAGCCGGGGCTGCAACCCCGGCTGTTCGCACAGGGCAGCTTCCCGCATCCGAGCTCTTCCTCTGCCTCTCCCTAAACCTCTAAAATGCTCTCCTTTCTAAGATGCACCTTTTCAGTATGCACAGAGAAGAGTATAGTCACATATTCCTCTCAAAGCCACAAGGACTTGACTAGAGCTAAAATGTCATTTATGTACATATCACAAGCGTTTTTCTAGGCACAGATGTCTTTCTGGTGCCAATATGCTGTTTATGTACTTATCTGTCACAAGCACATGTCTACATACATATGCCCTGCTGGCAGAGACACAGAGCATTTTGAAACTCTTATTAGACTGCTAATGAATAATACGCATACAAAGGAGAAAACAGAAGGTGGATCTATCAGGAACAGCCTCTTTCTTAACTACCTTTTAATTGTAGGAGAGGAAGAAAAGAGATGAATTTTGATATGTTGGCATCTGTGAAGCTTGCTTAGCAGCATCGAACGCCATAATTTTAAAAGCGGATTTTTCACAGGTTTGGGTATTTTGGGGGGGGATTTTTTTTTCTTAAAAAAAAAAAAAAAACCCACAAAATTTTGACACTGAGAGTATTGCAAATCCTGGTGCCAATGATGTACGATAGTGTGATTGTCACCATGGAATGCTGAAAAGCCCGAGCAGCTGTTTGGCATATTGACAGTGCGAATTCGGAGCGTTTTAAATGCAAATGACAGTATTCAATTGATCGCACGAAAACAATGGGTCATAGCCTTACCTTTCCTTGGCTACACTCTGAATAATCAGTCTGCAAATCCATGCACAATAGGAATATTGTACACGTTCTGGGGATTTTGTTCCCTGCGTACACGGGGGTCGATATGATGCTTTTGGGCAGAGCTGAAAAAAGGTGCTGCTGCACTGTCCCGGGCACTGGGCTGGGGTGAGATGGAGAAAGGGGCATAATTTGCTCCAAATCCACCACGTCCTAAGCGTCAGCCTGTTTTTCTTCACTTCTATCCTTTTCTGCTTGCTCTTTAATCATTCCCAAGGGTGGCTGGCTTTCTGCCTGACTTGTCTCCATTATACCCTGCTGCAATCAATATGGCAAGCAGAAATCAGCAGGAGAAGGCATGTTCTGCTCTCAGTGAGAGCCGGTGGGAGGGAAGGAGAGCAGGCCAGCCAGCTGCAACCCCAGCCCGGCAGGCAAACTGAAATCCAGCCGAAAAAGCTGCCGCCAGACGCCTGGGTCTTGTTTCCTTCATGGTGCCCCCTTGCCTGGTAGTGAACAGCAGGTAAAGGTCTTCCTCCCTCTCCCAGTCCAGGGAGGGCAGGCAGGAAAACCTGGCCATGGTAAAATTTCCACTGAAAGCTGCTTTTTTTGCAGTGTTGGAAAGAAAAAGGCAAAGGGTCCTTCCAAAGCAGAAAACTCAAGGAATGGGAGACCCAAACTGTCACCCTGTGCAGGACCATTATGTATGGACACTGCTGAGCCCTTGATGGTAGTCACACTGGGTCAGGTCTCCAAGGCCGGCCATGCTAAATTAAAGGCAGCCACTGCCACTCCTGAATATCTCTAGCCATAGCTTTTTGTTTTCAAGACTCAGATTTCTTTAAAAACATGTTCAAAAAATGTGCAAGAGTGCTGTGGGTGAGGACATCACCCAAACAGTGCTATCTGCCCATGGCTTTATCTTACAGCATACACATATGACATCTCCCTCCAAGAATTTTAACTTTCCTTATTTTGTAAGCCTGAAAGAGCTTTTCAGGGTCTGTTCCATTCCTGCAATCCCCTGATTGCAGCAAAATGGTACCAGTGAGCAGTGCTTTTCTGTCTCCTGTGCTTCCATCCACGCTTCTGCTATTTTAGTCATAAGCATTTTGGGTCAAGCGCTGGGGTTTTTTTCATCTCCTTGATCCATGGATTGTGCGCTCTGAGACGGCTCTGAGTGCTTCTGCAATACAACCAGTACACAAACAGCATCACGGTTACCGGAGCAATTGCTGAGATGTCTGAGAGATGCCCATGCTCAGATTTGCACCTGGGATCATAAGGTTGAGTTGAACATCACAAATTGCTCATGTTCTTGAGCTGTCTGAAAGTGGGGTCTATGTGGTGGGCTCCTTGCACCAGAAATCAGCTTTTCCAGGGAGTGTGCCAATTAGAAAATGTTCCATTTTAAATGGGAAGGTTCATGAGGAGTTGGAGGCTGGAGACCACATGGCTACTGTCATCCATTAATGGAGTCAGGTGTTAGGAAGCTCCACGATTTTTTCAGGCTTTCCCAATCTTTTCCAGCAATCCTGCCTGTGCGTGAAGATCAAACGACTTGTCTGTACAGCTAAATGACACCTATTTCAGTGTTCAGCCTTTCAGTCTCTGAAGGAAGGCAATGAATAAACCCCAGTATCATTATTACCTTTGCCTTTCTAAGACAAATCTGTTTACCTGTAAAACAGACACATTAAAAAACAATCAGCAGATAGAAATAATTAGTTACAACATAGACATGTGATTTGCTCAGCCTCTGGAACAGGGTAGTGTCTTGCTTAGCTTGAACTCATTGCTGATGGATGGTTGGTGAAAGGTCTTGGAGACTATGTACTCAGCTAAATGCTGGGGAGACAGAAAATGATTACTTCAGAGAGACATTGCTCAAGTCAGCTCTGCAAGAAATTCATCACCAGCAGCATTGGCATCACACATGAGCAGCAGCGTATGGAAACTGAACTGTAAAAAGTAACAAAATAAGTGAACTAAGGGAATATCGCATACCATGAGCATGGGGGAATGCATCATTACCCAAAGGGAGAAACATTCTTATTCAGCGGGCTTTTGTTTAGTTAAAGGAAAAGCTTGTATGGGGGGATTTAGCTGTGAACACAGGGCCTTTGTTTTCTGAGAACAAAGAGAGCTATACCAAGGTTGGTAATGGATAAACTTTTTATCAAAATATGCTTAGCTGAAAAGTAAAGCCTTCAGCATGCCGGACTGGCCTCTTGTACCTAAAATCCCATGGCCCCAACAGTTGCCCTTGGAAGTAAATTTATAGTTCATTTCTGCTTAGCTCCAAGTGGCCTGAAGATTACCCTAAAATAAAGTTACTGCCAAGACCAAGAGGAGGGGCTGCTGCAAAAGGTTGCTCTCTCCCCATCATGCACATGTCTTAACAAGATTCTCTTGTTAAATATAAACCTTTAAAAGAAGTAGATGTTGCATTTAGTCTGGAAGGCCACTGCTTGGTACAAGTCCTTCTAGGGAAGTCCTCCTGCATGGAAACCAGGAATTGGGGTGTCCTTTGCCCCAAACACTTTCTGGGAGCCCTTTTACCTGAAAGGTGGAGCACAGCAGTCTTCAAAGGCTCATGAACATGCAATGAAGTGTTCAACTTAATTTTGAATGTGACAAAAGCCCTTGTTGTTTACAAATAGCTTAGCACATCTGGAACGAAAAAGTGGATGCCTTGTCTTTAGCTAAATGGAGGGGCTGATCTCATTCTACGAGAAGGATAACAATGAAAACACTCCACAATTGTCCCTTGCGATGACAGAACTGGGAGAATTTTTCTGATCATCTTCCTCCTGCTGGCAAACAGTAGAAGGCAAAAGTCTTGTGGAGGCAGAAGGAATAAAACCAAAATGTCTTGCAGAAGGCTAGAAAACTTTCCCAAAGCATTTTTCTTTAAACTTAACTACATGATTTACAAGCTTGTTATTAGTTGCCCCCCTCCTTATATAAAAAGAGAAATTTAAAAAGTGTAGATTAACACATTTTTGGATATCTTCCAAGCTCTCCATTCCTCTGCATAAAGGATTATTTTGACAAATCAAAGATCACTTTTTGGGTGGCCTGGAGAGAAGCAAATTTGTGCTGTCTTTGTAGCAGAAATGAGAGTTCCTCGAAGAGCGTTTAGTTGTGCCTCTCAACAATTACAGAGACGAATCCAGTCCAGCTTCTGATCTAGCTGTAATAAAATATTGGCTGGTAATTGCTAAGAATTTTTTCCAGATTGGTCAAACACGGGCTGAGGACTGACTCGGGTACCTTAATCTCAGTCGGTGAGGAATGCACAACGACAATGTTAAGTCCTGTGGCCAAGTGCTAGATTAAGGTGGATAAGGGGTTCCTGGAGCCAGGAAAACCTGAGGAAGAGCGGAGAGACCAGACAGGGACCGGCAGCTCTCGCAAGCGAGGCCTACGTGACCTGCGTGAGGCTGACATGGCTTGGGCTTTGCCAGGAGCAACCGCGGGAGATTTAAATGGCCCTAGGGAGCACTAGCGACAGGGCAGGGCCCTGTAATCTGCTTGTAGGCCCACAGCCCAGGGAAGTGCTCTGGGTCTCCACCAAAATGGTGGCACTCGCCTCAGAGATAAAGCCAGCGTTCCTACAGAGAACATCTCCCCTGAGATGTCTGACGCATTCCCCCAGACAGAAGTGGTAGGGAAGGAGACTTCAGTACAGGCGGTAGGTTGCAGCGAGTGCCCAGACCCTGCTCCTGGTGAAAAGGTAAGTACCTGCACATGATGTGCACAGGTTGATGATTTGATACATCAGGTGGTTGAGTTGCAGGAAACAGTGAAAAGGCTGCGCAGTATTAGGGGGGCTGAGACAGAGATAGATAGGTGGTTTCATAACCGAATACCTGTAGTGGGCACCACAGAGAATGAGGCACCTTGGACCCTGGTGACCCACAAAAGTAGGGCTCTGCTTCAGTCTTCACCCTCCAGCTTCACAGCCAAAACCAGATATGAAGCCTTAACAGCTGTAGACACCCATGAGCAAGATGTGCAAGGAGAAATTGTACCAGCAGCACACAGTGGACACTGTAAAAAGAAACAACAAGTGCTCGTAGTGGGAGACTCTCTGTTAAGGGGCACTGAGGTGCCCATCTGCTGACCTGACAGGGAGTCACAAGAGGTATGCTGCCTCTGGGAGCCCAGATCCGAGATGTTGCTGAGAAGGTGCCACATCTTGTCAAGAGCACAGACTACTATCCACTGCTAGTCCTTCATGTGGGCATGAATGACACTGCAAGCTGGAACCTAGGTAGAATCAAGGAAGACTATAAAGCCCTGGGGGTGCAAGTGAAAAACATTGGTGCCCAAGTTATCTTTTCCTCCATTCTACCAGTTGGAGGGAAGGGGGCAGCCAGAAATAGATGTATGATGTATATCAACTCCTGACTACATAGCTGGTGCCATAATGAGGGTTTTGGTTTTTATGACAATGGGAAATTCTTTGACTATAACCTGTTAGAGAGGGATGGGATCCACCTGTCTAGAAAAGGCAAGGGAATTTTTGGCAGCAGGCTGGCCAACTTGGTGAAGTGGGCTTTAAACTAAAGGATTCAGGGGGTGGGGTCCAAAATGGCAAAGCCCATGCCATTGTATATAACTGGGGAGGCTAACCAGAGCAGTGACAAATGTCCTGTAACTGCCTCCCAAGATGAGAACCAGAAAGCCAACTGCCTCAAAGGAGTGTGTGGCTATGGCGGGCCCTCCTGCACCCCTCCAGGGAAACCTCCACACTCAATTACCTCTCCAAAATGCATGTACGTCAATGCACACAGCATGGGAAACAAACAGGAAGAACTAGAGATCTGTGTGCGGTCGCAGGGCCATGATCTCATTGCAATTACAGAGACACGGTGGGATAGCTTGCATGACTGGAATGCTGTCATGGACAGTTATGTACTTTTTAGGAAAGACAGGCCAGCAACACGAGGTGGTGGAGTTGCTCCTTATGTGAGAGAGCAACTGGAATGTATTAAGTTCTATCTAGGGGTGGATGAAGAAAGAGCCAAGAGCTTATGGGTAAGGATTAAAGGGCAGGCTAATATGGGTGATGCTGTTGTGGGTATTTACTACAGGCACCTGATCAGGAAGAGGAAGTTGATGAGGCCTTCTACGGACAGCTGGAAGTAGCCTCACAATCACAGTCCCTTGTCCTCATGGGGGACTTCAACGACCCTGATATTTGCTGGAAAAGCAACACAGCCAAGCATGCACAGTCCAGGAGGTTCCTGCAGATCATTGATCACAGCTGGTAGAGGAGCCCATGAGGAGAAGGGTGCTGCTGGACCTTGTACTATCAAACATAGAAGAACTGGTTGAAGATCTGAAGGTTGGGGGCAGTCTTGGCTGCAGTGACCATGGGATGGTGGAGTTCAGGATCCTATGTGGAAGGAGCAGGGCAGTAAGCAGGATTGCAACCCTGGACTTCAGGAGAGCTAACTTTGGCCTCTTCAAAGACCTGTTTGGGAGAATCCCATGGGTTAAGGTTCTAGAAGGTAAGGGGGCCCAAGAGAACTGGTCAATATTCAAGCACCACTTCCTCCAAGCTCAAGATCAGTGCATTCTGAAGAATAGGAAGACAAGCAAAGAAGGAAGGAGACCTGCATGGATGAGCAAGGAGCTGCTGGAAAAACTCAAAGGGAAGAAAGAAGTTTACAGTATGTGGAAAAAGGGAATGGTCACTTGGGAGGAATATAGGAATGTAGTCAGAGTGCGTAGGGATGCAACAAGGAAGGCTAAGGCCTAGTTGGAATTAAAACTGGCAGGGGAAGTCAAGGACAAGAAGGGCTTTTTCAAATACATCAGCAGCAAAAGGAAGACTTGAGGAAAATGTGGGCCTGCTGCTGAATGAGGTGGGTGCCTTGGTGATGGAGGATACAGAGAAGGCAGAGTTACTGAATGCCTTCTTTGCTTCAGCCTTTACTGCTAAGGTTGGCCCTCAGGAAACCCAGACCCTGGAGGTAGGAGAGAAAGTCTTGCAAAAGGAAGATCTTCCCTTGGTCGAGGAGGATCAGGTTAAAGAACATGTAGGCAAACTCGACATCCACAGATCTATGGGCCCTGATGGGATGCACCCATGAGTGCTCAGGGAGCTGGCAGATGTTATTGCTAGGCCACTCTCAATCATCTTTGAAAGGTCATGGAGAACAGGAGAGGTGCCTGAGGACTGAAGGAAAGCCAGTGTCACTCCAGTCTTCAAAAAGGGCAAGAAGGGGGACCCAGGAAACTACAGGCCAGTCAGCCTCACCTCCATCCCTGGAAAGATGATGGAACAACTTATTCTGGGGGTTATCAATAAGCATGCGGAGGAGAAGAAGGTTATTGGGAGGGGTCAACATGGATTCACCAAGGGGAAATCATGCCTGACCAATCTGATAGCCTTCTGTGATGGCATGACCGGCTGGGTGGATGAAGGGAGAGCAGTGGATGTTGTATACATTGACTTCAGCAAGGCTTTTGATACTGTCTCTCATAACATCCTCATTAGCAAGCTTAGGAAGTGTGGGCTGGATGAGTGGTCAGTGAGGTGGGTAGACAACTGGCTGAATGGCAGAGCCCAGAGGGTTGTGATAAGTGGCGCAGAGTCTAGCTGGAGGCCGGTATCTAATGGTGTGCTCCAAGGGTCAGTGCTTGGTCCAGTCTTATTCAACGTATTCATCAATGACCTGGACGAGAGGACAGAGTGTACCCTCAGCATGTTTGCTGCCAATACTAAGCTGGGAGGAGTGGCCAACACACCGGAAGGCTGCACTGCCATTCAACGAGACCTGGACAGACTAGAGAACTGGGCAAAGAAGAACCATATGAAATTCAATAAGGGCAAGTGTGGGGTCCTGCACCTAGGGAAGAAAACCCCAAGCACCAGTACAGGTTAGGGGTTGACCTGCTGGGAAGCAGCACTGCAGAGAAGGACCTGGGAGTCCTGGTGGACTACAAGTTAACCATGAGCCAGCAATGTGCCCTTGTGGCCAAGAAGGCCAATGGTATCCTGGGGTGTATTAAGAAGAGCATGGCCAGCAGGTCAAGGGAGGTTATCATCCCCCTCTACTCTGCCCTGGTGAGGCCACATCTGGAATATTGTGTCCAGTTCTGGGCTCTCCAGTTCAAGAAAGACAGAGAACTACTGGAGAGAGTCCAGCAGAGGGCTACAAAGATGATTAAGGGACTGGAGCATCTCTTGTAAGAGGAAAGGCTGAGAGAGATGGGTCTGTTTAGCCTGGAGAAGAGAAGACTGAGAGAGGATCATATTAATGCTTATAAATATCTAAAGGGTGGATGTCTAGAGGAAGCGGCCACTCTTCTCAATGGTGCCCAGTGACAGGACAAGGGGCAATGGGCACAAACTGGAACACAGGAAGTTCCACCTGAATATGAGGAAAAACCTCTTCACTCTCAGGGTGACCAAGCACTGGCACAGGCTGCCCAGAGAGGTTGTGGAGTCTCCTTTTCTGGAGATATTCAAAACCCGCCTGGATGCAATCCTGTGCAACATGCTCTAAGTGATCCTGCTTTAGCAGGGGGGTTGGACTGGATGATCTCTAAAGGTCCCTTCCAACCCCTACCAATCTGTGAATCTCTATCTAGTAACTACTCAGAAGCTACTAGTGCTTCTTCCGTGAAAGGAACCCTTGGGAGGTGCTGCAAGACCATCTGCAGTGGAGGCCTCTACTGTGAGCAGGCAGTTTATTTGGTGTTAATTTATTCTTCATTTTAAATTTACCTGCTTCTTATCACAAGCTGCTTGTGTTTCTGGATTGCCTGACAATTCTTTTTTAAAAGATGTCTGGCCATTGAATAACATCTCGGTCCCACTAGATGAGTGTGGAAAATGCCCCCGAGCAGGTGACTGAATGGCACTGTGGTAGAGAGCATGTATCATGGCAGAGAGCAATAGTTGGGCTGTCTACTACCCTGCTTCTTCTGGTAGCAGCGAGTCCTGTTTTGGTGTGGCAAAAAAGCAGCATGACTAAATTGACTCACCCCATTGACCAAGAGCAGCACTACTGGAAATGCCCTGGTGTCACCCACCTTTGTGGTACCTGGGTGGACATCATAATGCCATCCAAGGGGCATGCTGGGTTTCTCACTGGGATCTAGCTGCATGTCCTGGTCTAGCCCTGCCACAGTGATCACCATGCGTTGGAAAAGAACTCCTCGTGGCCTTAAAGCATACGGTCACATTGATGGATTAAAGTGTGTATTGGAAAGGCAAATGGGTCAGCAGATAAAGTGCCCAGAGTAGTTCAGAGAGGCAGTTTAAGAACAAATCAAACCACTGTGAAAGAAACAATTGTCCTGGAAAAAAAAATAATATATTCACTTAAAGGCAATCTTCGTAAACAGGTTGAACAAGACTATGAGGCTGGAGGAACAGATGGGAAAATGGAACAAACAGATGGAAAAACTCTATTTCTGAAAAAAAAAAAAAATCTATTTGTAAAGCTATATCTACTTTGAATGAATGCTTCTATGTTAGAGAGCTGAGGCACCAGAAAATTCGTAACAAGGCCGTAAATTCATACATCTGAGATCAATTGGATGGCAGGTCTTTTAGGCAGGTGAATAAGGTGCTTCTCAAACAGCCATGTACATTATTTATCCATACTTAATGCCTCCATCCACATGGATACTTTGCTGCCCATATAGTCTATATCTTACTCACTTCACAGTTAAAAAATATCTTTCAGCTTTTCATTAGCCATCACTGGCTAATATATTAGAAGAAAAGGAGCACGCTCACCTCGCTTTCTGTCATCTAATCACAAGGAAAAAATGGGCACGATCTCACCAACACCGGTAAAAAAGTCCTACAGACAAGAAGGGGAGAAGGAGCAAGCCCCATGGCTTAGTCCACCAACTTGATGGGGAAGTAAAGGCATCTCCATTAAATGCCTCCAATCCATCCAGCTGTTCTTGGTCAGCTCTCTGTGTAGTTACAGTAGGGAAGATCAAGAGAAAAAGGTGGAGGAAAGGTCTGGTGCTACACTGACTTCAGGAGGAAACCTCACCTGCAGCAACCAAACTGCAATGCATGAGATGAGACACAACCTTGCAAGAAAATGTGGGTCTTGTGTTTTAGTCAAAGAACCACCACCCTGCAGAAATAAATCCAGCTCACGCTTTGCACAGTGTTCCTCAGTGAAGATGGGTGAGATACTTACAGCAAAAATTTCCAGCCATGGACCAGGTGCCCAGAAACTCTCCCTGGAGTAAATGAGTTCAGCGACCTCCGAGTAGTGACTTGCATTAGCAACAACAAAAACGCATTACACAGAATGCTAACTTACTCCGAGGACTTGGGAGATGGGTCATTTGAGCTGGGCAGGCAGTCTTAATAGGTACTGGTTTATGATCTTGGCTTTAATCCGTCTGAATCACAGCTTCACAGCTGCGAGAAGGGACAGTAGAAGTGCTCCAGCTCGCTGGGGAGATGCAAAGATTGAATTTTTAACTGAGTGAAATCAGCAGCATGGGGGTAAAAAAGGACATTTGCTTTCAGCACAGGGACTGGGATGGGAATACAGCAGCAGGGACCCACCTGCCAAGTGTGTTTTGCTCTCTTCCTTATTTCAGGTCATTTTTTTTAAGTTGGTGCAGGGCTTTTAAGGACTGTGTCCCATATCTGGGTCTTAGCAGATTTGCCCACATGTTTTCCTGTGCGTGTTTCTGGGACTCATAAAAGCGTCTTTAGTGCTCAAGTAAGTTCCCCTTCGAGGAGGGACTGTCAAAGACGGGCGCTAATGTCATTAGGAGGTTACAAGGGGAAAACAAGAGAGAATTTGCTACAGATCCTCATTTCCATAATCTTGCCTCGACATCCTCGTTTGTCAGTTCTTAACCTCAATTCCTTAACCTCCAAATCTGTGGAGTCATTGACCTTGGGGATTTGTCTTCAAACTGATTTCAGGTTTTAGGCAATCTAAATTGGGCTCCCCGTGACAGAAGACAAAACTTGGTCTTTGCACCCAAATGTGAAAGACAGGCCCAGAGTGCAAGTGAAATCTTGCAATCGTTTTTTCAAACCATCTGCCCATCTGCAGTCCCAGAACAATATCAGTTCGGTGCTGCCTTCCCTCTCTCTCTCACAGGAATAAAGAAATTACCATAAACAAAGCAGATTAAGGGTCTATTTAAGCCAAATGCAGCCAAGACACATTGCTTCAGAAGGGAGAAGGAGAAAAAAAGAGCTACAGGGGAAGTTTTTTCCTACTTCCTATTAATTTCACTTTGGCCAGTGATGCCGGACATGACAGTGTAATTTGGAGTGGATGGTGCTGTGTCCCTCTCCATGGGCACTCTGTTTCCAGGATATTTCTGCGTGAAACAAAAGTGATCACCACAAAGAATACTAGCCAAAAAAAAAAAGAAAAAAAAAAAAAAAAAAGAGAGAGAGAAAAGACTGTAGAACTGCTCCCTAACTGTGCAGAGGAGGGACAATACAAGAAAATAGGGAAATTAGGCTGGACACAAAGAGCCTTTTGGTCTCTCAGACCATTTCTGCATTGCACATGGCAGTCAAACCAATGCCTGAATCATGCTATTTCTTTCAGGGTGTAAAGCCATTGTGAAAAGATGCATTATTTCCAAGAGTGTGCTCTGAGTTAGAGACTCTGCGGCAAACTGGCAGGGCAGCTTGGCACAGGGATTTTCTGGAGCAGCAGGTAGAGATGAACAACGGGAGCTGGACCAGTCCCCGCATGACAGGGAAACAGAGGAGGCAGAGAGATTAAATAATTCAGTGTCTAGGTTGATGTGATGCACGGAAAAATACCGCCAGAAGTCATGAAGCTAAATGCTCGGGTATCTCTTCAATGGATCAGTGAGCAGGTTTTGGGGGTAAAGAGAGGGAAACGGGCACATCAGTGTTTGGGAGCAGCTTGTGCAGCCACGGTGCGAGCAGCAGCGTGCAGGGTCGTGCGTGCTGCAGAGAGGCTGCCCCCGAGGTGCTGAGAGGGGGAAGGAGATCTGCGGGAGCCTGAGCCTCATTATTTTTATGTTCAGCTGCCTAATTACTACGTGTCAGCTGTCTGTTGGAAGGAACGATGTACTGCAGCCTCTCGTTTGGGAATTTATAGTGATTAATGGGCCTGGAGGGAATGACTAACGAGGAAATGTTAGAATTAGTAAATATGCATCACCGTGCAATGAGTAAACCAGGGGACGTGACAAATGAGCCCAAGTATGTGAAAGATGTAAATGCCGCAGAGGGACAGCCTTTGGGAGGCCTCAGGGACCCGCAGAAAGCGGGAGGAACAGAAGGATGGGAGCAACAGAGGTGTGATCCCATGAGTTGACAACAAACCAAATAAGAAGGATCCTCCAAAGCCTTTCAGGCAGTCCTGAAGAGACCTGGAGGAACAAACTCACCCAGACATGGCACTGCAGTAGGACTACAACCCTGTTTCCCACTCACACTGTTGTCTCCTATGGAGCACAGCAATGAGCACCGGTGTAATGGCCCCATGTTGGGCAATGATGGTGATCGGTCCTACATCAGCACCCGGGCCTTTGAAGATACTTAGGTACTGCAAGACCTAAACCACTTAGTTTATCCATTTCATGTGTAGAAATTGCTTTCAGTTTGACAGTTTCAGAAATATTTTTCTACTAAATAACAGCTTTGCTGCATGCTGGAGACCTCTAGCTGGTCCAACACCTAAGAAACACCTGCAGGTTCAGTCTTATAGGCAAGGACAACTGGAGACATTATTGTGGAGGGTCCTGGATTTTGGGGCTACTTTCCTGTATATTCCTATATAAGAGAGATATATAATTCCTCAGAATTACAGCCTGCAGGTGTTCTTGAATGGTTGGCACTTTGAAACTTTAACTCTTGGAAAAATTCTACCAATTTCAGTAAATTTTATTAGAACATGTAAAATCATTCAAATCAACAGAATTAAGAAAGAAGAGCAGCTCTGTTTCTGTGTCTAAAATCTCATTGAGATCATCTGGCAGTCACTGGTCTGCTACATCTGTCCATCACCAGCATCTTCTGGTGAAACCACTCCCTGAGCAGTCTACTGCAAACCTTTTGTATCAATGTTGCTGTCTTTATAAGAAGAAACTAGAATGCCAGATTCGAATGTTCTCAAATTTTAGGTAATGAAAAATCTAGAATTATATCTGCCACAGCATTCTGAAATTTTGTCTCATTTGAACCTACCAGATCAACCCCCTCACTCCACGCGGCTTTCCCATTTTATTTCAAGCACAGCAACATTATTCAAATTTCACCCGATTGAAAGATGCAGCTGTTTCTATTTTTGATGCATCCTTGTTAGAGAATAGGAAACAAGCAACAATTCTGTGCTGTGTTTGGTGATCAGCAATATTCTGTCTGTAAGATATTTTTCACTCATTGGAAACAGAAGTCAGGGGAGCAATAGTTTAGGTGCTTCTACCCTTTAAATACTGTAGAACAGCTGTAATGGTATGTTTACGATAGACAATTCTGAAAGCTGAGACAATTTTCAGAGGACATAACTAGATCATAGCTAGGGCTATAGTTATGGACGATATAATTTTCCTTTTCCAGCATGCCTAGATGCAAAAAGAAAATTTTTTATAACCAACAAAACAAACACTTCCCTCCCCCAAACCAATCAAATAATCTCTTTTGTGAAAATTAAATAATCTAAATAACTCTTGCCTTGGTTAGTGTACAGTGTCTAAATCCCATAAAATGGAGGGCGAGAAAGTGAAATAATCTCTGATAGTATATTGTCATTCAGTCTGTGTATTAGAACATACTTAGCATGCACTCTGATTTGCCAAAAAACCCCAAGATGTAGCAAACAAGGAGAGTTGCACGATCCCAGAAGAGAGCTCAGATCCCATGGTTTTAGGAGCCATGTGTGCACCCAGCTACACAAAACTGGTCTAACCATATCCAAACAAACACATTATGCAGGGCATGAGCTTCAAGGTCCACACCTTGGCTGGCACAGGTTAGCTGCTCACTAGCTGGTCTGGAGGACTATGAAGCCAGATGAAAGACTACGATGGGTTAAAAGAGGACTGAATGCACAAACATGGTAAGTGAACATGAAATTACTTGTCCATGGCCATGCAGCAAAATCACCATGGAGCCAGGAGGAGAACCCATATTTCTTGACTTCCAGGATCATGCTTCACCCATAGCGCTATGACTTACCCTTCGAAGAACCTCTCCAGTGAAGTTCATAGGGTGTCTTGTCTTGGAAAATGCAACTGTGGTAAAAAATGGTTTTAAAACTGTTTACTTTCATAGGATAGATCTAATTCCCAAACGCTATGTCATGCAAGCAGCCCCCTGAGTATAGCGTGTCTGCTAGCTTTATTATTTTTATTTTTATTTATTTTTTGTTAATGTTGTACAAATAGAATCTTCTCTTCAGCTTTCTGCATTGGTTTCTCCTGGTGTCCCAGTCATCAGTCTGACTAAAGTACAGCTGGAGTTAACTTCACTTTCTCTCCCTCCTGGCCACATCATTTTCAATTGAGGCTTTGTGAGCAGGAATCTTCACTCTCCTGGGCTGCTGCAGAGGAAATGATTGAGAAGTACAACAGAAAGGACAAACCACTAATCAATTTTAGGGAAATGAGGAGAGAACTGGTCCTCATCAGAGGATGACTGTGAACTCCTACAAGCAGTGACAAGCTCACTCTTGTTTAAAAGCACTTTAGAGGTTTAAAAGCAAAGCAAAGCCACCAGTGCTGTCCACCTCTAGTTGCTGACTGGATAGCAATGATTTCTGTAATTACTTTTTTTAAAAGAACAAGAACACGGCTCTCTTGTTTGCAGAGATCAATATAAATTTAGACCAGCCACACACCAACGAGCTTCTTCATCGGCTGCTTGACTCCATGCCTTCCACTGACCCTGCCCATCACTGCAGAGTCCTTCTTTGGTCCTTCCTAAAGCAGAAACAGCAATAGGAAGGCCCTTGCAACCACTCCTCTCCATACAAACATTAACAACGGCAGGTTTGGCAAACTGAAGACCTTCTCCATTTCTCCCTGCAGGCAAGGGGAAATATCTCATGGACCCAAACATAGCTTCAGGAGCAGCCTAGCACTGCCCCTTTCTCTGAGAGCAATGATATAAAATATTAAATCCCAGTCTCAAAATCAGGACTTTCCCCTTTTCCATAGGTCTATGGCCCCAGCCAAATACCATCTCACATCACTCATAATGGTGTGACGACCACCGCGCATCATGTGAAGGGAGAGGTCATCTCCTGTGAGAAAGTACAGGACTGAACCACGCTCTCATGTTTCCTGGTTTCACCAATAGGCAAAAGCAGTTCAACACTTGGTTGAAACAACGAAAAATAAGACATTTATTTGAAAAATTAGATATACTATAATTACAACCAATCCATTCCCAAATGGAATACTTAATTTCAATTTTCCCAATGATAGCTTTATTGGGGGGCTGTATATACAGGGGGAAAGGACTTCTATTTTTTCAACAGCAAAATTTGATGGTTTTGAATCTACTTTTTCTGTTGGAAAATGACAGGATGGAAAATCCACAGCTATCTCTAACACATCATGGTTAGGTGTGTGTGCATAGCACTTAACACAGCATAAAACATAACATAGCACATAACACATCCAGGTGGGTGTGCATATGGCATGGGCACAAAAAGTAAGTTTTAGAGACAAAGTTTGAGGACACAAAAAATATTGGAAAAGGAGGGTTAAATAGCATTCAGATCAGACGGTACAAAGAAATCTGTATTTCCTTGGTCTCAGGGAAGGTTAAAATAAAAAAGCCACTTTGCAGGTGACACTGAAAACACTTGGAGGTCCCTTCATTTATTACTGGGTACAGGGAGACCTGGTGCAAGAAAAAAACCAAAACAAACCCAGAACAAAGGTATTTGTGCTGGGGAAACAATATCCAGCCCTCAGCAGAGATAAAGGCAAAACCCCGATGATGTTTTTGAGTTGGAAGCAAGTGCAACTGGTCAAACATGCCACACACTTCCCCCCCTACCCCTCCCGCCCCATCTGAATATTACACTTCTTCAAAATTTTCTGGGAGCATGAAGATTTCAACAACAACAACAGCAAAAACAGAGTTCCCCATATGCTGTGTTGTTTATTTTTTGAAGGAAATTGTTGACTGATTTTCATTTTGCCACATGTGAGATAAAACACTCTACTATCCTTTTATTCAATAAAATCTTCTAATATTCCAAGTTTCTCATGTGATGCAGGAGGGGGCTGTTTCTAAATGCCAACCTTTCCTGCTGGGGGGGGGGTGTGGGGGTGGTGGAAGATGCCTGTTTCTGGCTTGGTTTAGCAGCAGGCTGGCGGCAGATTGGCCTTTCCAAAGCAAGGTGCCTTGGGCAGCAATAGAAACAGGTGCCCAACCCTCAGCGAAAATAGACCTAAATATCACCCAAAACCAGGGGAGGAATTTTTTTAATAGCTCCCCTAAAGAGGCAAAATTATTTGGCAAACATTCCAGCAACATCACAGTTAATGTGGATGTTTCTCATGATAAACATGGGGAATTGCCTGAAGTGGGTCAGTTATTGTCCCGGGAACCGCTGGCCCAGTCTGATCTCTTCACCTAACACCTGGGTGTAATTTCCAGCAGCCCAGCCGCTGTTTCCAGCAAAATCAAAGCTGGTACAGCCGTTGACTTCTAAGATCTCTGATAGGGAGATCTCAGCTGTGGTTACCAGCTGGGCTCCACAAGTGTCATTTTCCAAAAAACCCATCTGCCACATTGAGGCTCCAGTAGCCAAGAATCTGCTACTTACTACCACAAAACTGCTCCAGATTTTCAGAGGGGTAACTACTAGCATTTACATTTTGGGAGGGACAGAGAAGGTGGATTTTAGAAACTGTTACTTTCAGTGTTGAAAGGAAATTTTCATCTTCCTGAACTGGTCCAACCCTGCCTTTTTCTCTGCTGCTCTCTTGTTTTGTTACTTCATTTTTAGATAGGTGCCCTTAGCTTCCCAGGACTGTGGGCCATCTCATAGCTTTTATCTTTCTCAAGACATTTTGCATGTGTTTTATGTCTCTAGCTGCTGCCTTTGCCTTCAGCCTGGCTTCCCTTTTCTCATATTAAAGCTTAGAGGCAGAGACAACCCAGCTGAGATTCACATCTCCATGGATGTTAGATGTTTCTGGAGTTGATGTCTACATTGGAGCTAGGGGTCTAGATTCCATTAGCATCAATGGAGAGAAATGAATGACTAAAGCATGACTTACTTGGGGCATCTGAACTTTGCAGGAGGTAATTCCTGAATTGCAAGCATCTCTCTTGCTCAATTAGCAACCGATAGAGAAGTCAATGTCAGGAGAGATGACTCCTATCCTGTATCACTGAAATCAGATTTAGAAATACTCTGAATGTGCCTTTCCTTTGGGAGGATCTTGTCCCTTCACAGATGCCTTTCTACATGATTTATAGGTACCTGCCTTCCCAGATGACACCACCAAGGTGCATGTACCTGGTGGTGGATTTCTGCAAGGTCTGGCAAATCTACCCACCATTATTTCCAAGGTATCTGGTGTGAGTTTTCTCCAAGAGGCCACGTGAAACCATCAACGACCCTATTTGAAGAGTATGGTCATTTACGTGCAGGGAGGTAAGCTGCAGAATGAAGGTTTGTTGGTAGAAAAGGGGATTTATCATGATGGATGAAGGACATTTTTTGTTTGGGAGGCAGCTGGTTTCCCTGTGACCAGATGGCCACAGGGTCCAGGCCAAACTTCGCATCTTGACCATGCTCCAGTGTGATGATTACGACTGACTGAACTCAGAGTTTGGCCACTGTGTGAATATTAAACAACCCAGAACAATTTCTAAAGATTATTAGATTAGTGTAGCACCCGGCTCGACATCTCACCACTGAGCCTGGAAAATTGGGAAGCAGAAATCAGTAGTTTTAAAACAAGGCGGTGGTAAGAAGTGCTCTCTAAGAACGAAACACTAAACTGTTCCAACTGGACCAGGATTGAGGTGCTGGAGCCCACCTAACATACAAGAAAGTTTTAAAATGTACCAAATCTGAGATCTGGATCTTGATTTTACAAATGTGCATTTTATTAATAAAAGTATTTTATCAAAAACATTTCAAGACCTTCTGGTTCTCCAAATTTGGCGTGGGACTGACATTCTGATGTTTGAGCCACCTCTATTAATTACTCATAGAGATGGCATATGATTATCCAGAATTACATCCCAAACCACTGCCATAAAATTCAGCTTGAGTTTCCTCTATGCTAAACATCTCCAAAACAGATGCGTGAAAACCTGTTAGCAGTAGCAATCTTTAGGTTACTTTAGTAAGACAGCTGAGCGTGGTGGCATCTTGGGAACTTGGTGTCAAGTATATCCCTGCTTTGGGCAGGAGGAAGGGGGGAACCAGGTCTATCCGAAGGGGCAGAATGAATATCTGGTACCTATCTGCTCTGGTCGTCTGGTATTAATCTGCAGCCAGGTATCTGTCAAAGCTCCCAAAATCTTTGGGTATCCTAGAGGCAGCTGAGAGAGATTGTGCATGAAAAGGAAGTCAGCTCTGAAAATCTATCCTGTGCACATGATAGAGTGAGCACCCAAAAACCACGGCAGCAGAAAATGCTCACTTTCCTGCAGAAAGGCAGACCTTATGCCCATGCACAATATGTATTTTAAGAGCTAAACACAGGACTTGATGAACCATGCTAGCACAGAAAAGAAGGAGAAAATAGGAAGATAAATAAAAGTAAAACCCAGCTGAATTAATTGTGCTGACATGGTAAGCTACGAGGGTGACCGAGGTATATAAAACCTCCTAGGAATGAGTAGTCCCACCAATAGCCAGCGTAACTACTCTGGCCCTCAACGCCTGCAACTGGCTGCCACAAATTGCATGACACAGCTCCTCCATGCATTCCCGTCCAGGGTTCATCCACGGAGGGAGGATCTTCCTCAATGCATCTGCACTTCGTTAGTAGTTTGTAGACTGCTAAATGAGCAACAGACCCCAGCATGAATACGCATTGTCTGAGCTCGGCTGATCAAACTGTGTGATAAAAGGGAGTGTTAAAAAAACCTGCTGTTCTTCAGTAAACATTGGAAAAGAAGACTGAAGATTAATTCAAACAGCTTGGATAACTGAAACAAGAGAAACGAGCTGAATATTTCCAAATATGGGCTACCTTACTCCAGTATCAAACCATGAGAACCTTGAGGCATGTGAGCCAACCGAGCTGCAACTCCCTGGATAACGAGGCCTTAATTAAAAGCTAAATTGCACATACATAAAAAAAGCACAGGGCTCACTTCAGCCACAGAGGTCATGAAATCACAGGCAATCATATGACAAACATTAATCCAAAAGGGTCCAGGGAACAACTGCTCTGCACACACTCACTCAACACAAGCCACAAAAACACTTCGCAAAAATGCCATAACGAGCTTAAGGCTTTTAGTACAAATAAATAAAGCCACAAATAGTAAAACCAAAGAAAAGAGAAAAGGAACCACCAAGGGCTCTGGTCTTCTGTAGCAGGGATTTGTTCGGTAACAATGCTAAATTAATTCTAAGAGAGAGATTATATCCAGTGCCCCCCCCCGGCCCCCAGCGCCTTGCTTCCCTGCTTTGCTCCCCCAACGGTTCCTGCTAATCTGATCTGGAGGAAAAAGTCTTCCGCACTCCAAATCTGGCACTCATTTTACCCTCACATATAATCAAAACATGCCAACCAGTACTTGAGATGTTTTTCTTTAATACCATTAGGAGCAATAACACACCATGTTCAACATCCCATCTCCAGCTGCTTTGGAGAAAAGCAAAAAACCCCAGCTCAGACACTAAACTATGCACAGGGGGCACAGGGAGAGGAATAATTAGCTGATTTATGTAATTCCCACATTCAGCTCTGGGTTTTATTTCCAGAAGTGCAGAGCACCGACCAGCACCCTGTGTTGGATGGTCCTGACTCCGACCACCTCAAGCGGCAGAGCTCCCCACATGTGCCATGGCACCGAGGATGAGCGCAGATGGTCCTGCGTTGCCGTTGGATCCAGGAGGTCAGTGCAGGGTGATTTATCTCTCGGAGCACAGCAGACCCTGGGGCTCAGCTGCTGTAATTTGGGGGCAACCCAGCTACTGCCATGGACATCTGCTGAGGATCTGCTCCTCTGTTTCTGGACTACTTTTGCCATTAAAGACCAGCAGCTCGCAAGAACAGCAGTAAGTAAACCTATTAAAGAGAGAACATATTATATAGGATGCACCAGGTGTGTTGTCCCCATTGGTGTGCACCGACTTTCAATGAGAAGTAACATTCCCATGTTGGCAGCGCTGACCCACCAATGGCACATTATGATGCACAACCTGCCCTCTCTGACTCTGGACTGCTAATTTTGACTCAAGAACATCATTTAATGAACTTTCTTTGTCTTTTCGTTTCAGCTGGAGGCTTGCAAGACCTTTTCATTTGGAAGAAACGCCGACCCAAAACTCAGCATGGTGCTTGGAGATGGTGGGGCTGCCCATAGCAGGGCTCCTCTCAGCAGTAGGCTCAGTGTGCCTCAGGGTCCTTTGACAACTTAAATACATCCTTCCCTGATGGCTCATTGCATCTCCCAAGTGTGACACGGAGTGACGAGCTCTTTTCCCAGGGGACAGTCAAACGAGGAGTCTCATGGGAACGAGCGGTCCTGAGCAACTCCACGTACAACTTCTGTCTGCAGGAGGGAACACATCGGGATTTCACACACAAGGACAGAAATAATAATCAGATTTTGCCAAAAATTCCTGAGCTTCTCTGGGTGGAAGGCCAGAGCCTTGCTGAGAGCAGGAAACGAGCATGCGGATGTACTCTTGAAATAAACAATGTCCTCTTGAATAGGCCACAAAACAATACAATTAAACACAGTCTGCCAGCAGAAATACACTTGGGACAATGCTTCCCAAGCCTCCCCTCTTCACCCACCACCATGTGCACGTCGTGGATGTGGGCTTTTTGTTCTGGTTGCTGAGATAGGAAGAAAGCAGCCCCAGCAGCATCACTGCTAGGGCCGGATCCGGAGGCAGCGTTGAGCAATACAGCTGGATTTTCCTCTGAGGGTCCAGCCGGCGGGGATGTGGTCACACAGCTGTAAGTGAAGAAGCTGTAGCTGTAAATGAGTGTTGTTCTCCATCTCCTGACGTCAAGGGAAGCTTTGCCGGCGAGCCCTGCCAAGCGCCGAGCTCCAGAGAAGCTCTCCCACCCCACGCAGCCCCCGCGCGCCCAACGTGAGATCGCAGCCGTCTCCCTCCCAGCCGGGTGCCGGCACACCTCCGCCCCCCAGCCCCGAGCTGCCGTAGAGGGGGGGGATGCTGCCAAAAGCCGTTTGCCCAAAAAGCCACTTTCCATCAGCAGCACCCGGTGCCGGACCCCAAATAGATGGAGGGGGTAACGGTGTGTGTCCAGAGGACCCTGGCGCAGGAGTCTTGCAAGTCGCCCTGGCGCACGGCAGCGCGGTGGAGAGAAACCATCTCACCACCAGCTTTACCCTCTAATGCTTTTCAATCAACATCTGGTTGTGAGTGGCTGCTGCTCTTTATTAATGGCAGGGGATATGACACTGCATCGCTCCCTTGCACAGGGAGGGAGAAGAGATCTTTGTGCCTCTTCCAGAAGGGAAAAAAATAAAAATAAAATCTTACAGGCATTTCCTTCAGCAAATAATCAGGACTGAGCTGGAGAAAAGGTGACACCAGGAGAAGCAGGTAACTCTCCCGCAGCTGAGACGCAGGATTAAAAAATGCCATTCCAAGCATATCCTTAAACAAACCCACAAGTGAAGCCAAAGCCGCCCCAAACTTTCCCCTTCAGCCTGTAATTTTCAGACAACAAACTGATCCTTTCACTTTTCCAAAGGAGCGAAGAGAAAGACAGAGAACTGGAAAAACCCTTTATAGAAATATCAGCTGTTCCTCCTCATTCCCACCCCCAGTTCTGTTTTTTGACAAGTTAAAGTGAGGCCATAACTTATTCTGCTTTGTTCGACAGGGCTAATCACACGTGACTCTAATCACTCATGATGTTTTATTGATTTTAAGCACATTTAATCAGAAATTGGCTCTGAGTTAGATTCCTGCTAATTACTGAGAAGCAGCATTTTGAATGACTTCACAATTGGACTGCAGATTAGAATGGACAATATGTACTAAAATAATGATTCATGCATTCAGCTCCCTGGATTTATTTTGTTTATATTGGATTTTTTAATCTTTAAAGACATAATTCTGCATATGGGCAAGCAGCGTTTAAAACCCTTAACAAAATGGGTTTAATTTAACAGGCTAGGCTTTAGCCAGAGCTGGGATATGTGGGGAACAGTTTATCCCCTGCAAATGTAATTCTTTCTCTGAAGGTCACCAGAGGTGCCTTTTGCCCATGGTGACACCACGCGCGGGTGGTCGTGGCACCACCGGGAGGTGGGAGGCTGCTACATGGGGCCCCTTCGGCATCCCCACGCTGCAACGTGGTGAGAGTACGGATGGGCAGATGGTCGTGCTGCACTTTGCAGGATCAGGTCCCAGTATGGAATCCAGCAGTTCTTCTGCCCTGAAGTCAGGGTGAGCTTTTCTCATGCACTGCTGTCCCTATTCCCAGCCCCAAACCCTCCTGGAAATGCAAATGGCTCGTTAAGGCAAGGGGAGCCCAGCTCCGAGATGTGCCCGTGGTGAGCAGAACCACACCAGCTGAATTCAGCTGCCAACAGCCACATCACCACTCCTGAACACGTCTTTCAAAAACAGAAGGTTAAAGAGTTTGTATTTCCAGATTTCTCGACCTAAAAAACACCTTCTTATTGAAAATCAGATTATTGCTGATCACAGCCTGGTAACTAACTTTTAATTTTCAGTAGCCATGGGTATCTCAACTTCATCAGTGCCTAGGCTGGAGATCCATGGCAAAGTGTCTGCAAATACTCCAGTGACATCGTCTGTGCTCAGAAGCAGCTGTGGCCAAGCACGGACTGTTTCTCAGCTCTGCAGAACTTCCACTGCCTCCTAGAGAACACTAATCCAGAGAAGGGAAGCCAGAGGGTGGCAGAGAGGCCAGGCTAGAGACTACCAGCTATTTGAACTGGTAGGAAGTTTCCTTCTAAATGAAAACAGAAACTTTCCATTTCCATCTATCCCATTTTATTTTTGTTGGAAAACAAGAAACCACACTGGGGAAGGCTTCTGCAGTTTTCAGCTAAAATTTTCAAGTTTTGAGTTATAAAGTCAAAATTTTCCATGAAAAAAAAAGGATTTTTTTTTTTTTCAAAACAGCTCTACTAGGAATACTTAACAGCAATCTTGCCAGCCAATTGCTTTCATACAAAAACAAGCCCAAATTCAGAATGATGCACAGAATACTCTGCAATAACCAGAGTCTAAAAAGCAACAGCTCTGAAGTCTCCTTTTCTGCTCCCACTCCTTTCCACAGGTCCATGACACTACGATTCAGAGGGTGGAACTCGCTCAGAAACGATGTGAAACCTCAGTTTCACAGAAAGCTGGGAAATTCACCCCAGAATCACCACTGGGGTGATTCAGGTGAACCAGCCTGCAACTCCATGCTAATTCATCCATCACTGAGAAGCGGTGGAGGTTTTTAGTCTTTAAGTACTGTTGCACTCCTTGGATATAATACAGCAAGACTCTACCCTTCACGTAGGACTCAAATAATAGTAAATCCAGTGTGTAATTCTGACTCCTTCGTGGTTCCCCAGAACCCTTCCCATTCCCCGCTGTGCCATTTTATTATCACTGCAGAACAGCATTTAGAGGCAAAGGGAACTGAACTCTCACCTTGGTATGACTTCACAGGTTATAAAAAGGAAACATCTCTTCGAGTTGAGCCCCTTTAATTTTTTTTTCTTTCCTTCTTTTTTTCATTTGTTCATTTATTGTTTCATTCTTTCTTTTGTTCTTTCAGTTGTCTTTTTTTCTTGCTTTCCTTTGCATAAAAATATGGATTTCAGATATGTTCTGCAAAAGCAAGAGTGTCTGCATTATCCACGTTACTTGACATATTGTCTGCAACAGCACGGAGGGTTGCAGAGGTGGTATGTGTGATGATGTAGTCAGACCGTGCCCTGGCCCTGCGACTTCTCAAAATTGAGCAAAGCCCTGAGGAATACTCTTCCTTCTGAGAAGTCAAGGTCAGCTTTTCTATTTTCAGTTCATTCGTATACCCCTTCAAAATTGGCCTCAAGGTCTTTACCAGGTCTTCAGAAGACAAAGACCTAGAAAGGTGCAGTGTAGGTAACACCAGTTCACTTTACATTGAGAAGAGCTGCAGAGAGGAAGCCACTGGGTCCCAGGATGCACCATCTCAACGTACCAGTTTCAGAGGCCCTGTGGAGGTCCCTGGCCTCAGCCCTGGCTTCCCTGCAACGACATTGCTCCCATGCATAATGCAGTGCTGCCTGGGCAGCAGGAGATGGGTAACAGGAGGAAAGACCTCTCTGGTCTGATGTTCAGTGGGTCATGACTCACCTACAAGGACGATGGTGTTGTGGTGCACTGTGATGGCAAAACATCCATCAGGACAGGGAAGGTTAAGATCCAAGAAACCACTGAGGACACCCACCTCCCTCCACCAACTATAGAGACAGCCTCTCCGAGCTGCCGTCAGTCATCAGGACTATATCCCTAGGAGAACTCCAACAGAGACATGACCTCTCTATACCTACCTAGTGTATCGTCTGTATACCCCTGGAGAAGGCATAGTGGAAAGTCCCGGAGTAGGAGCCAGCTCTGGTGTTACCGTGTACACATCTGTCCTCAACATGCCAGGACAAACCTTCTCCCAACGTGAGCTCAAGCTTGCAGAGCAAGGTCACCTATCAATACAGCAAGAAGATAAATGAGGAAGAGAGAACTGATCTTCTGAAACATTTTTCCTTATGAAAGCTATGCAAAGGCGATTCTGCATCACCTATAAAACTCACCGCATCCAGCATTACTGGGTGTAGGTGTTCGCAGCCCTGAGACGTGTTGCTTTAGTAGTTTTCTGAATGGACATGAGTGACACAAAAGCAAACCTGCGTTCTTCCACTCACTGGTTGACTCCAACTTCAGAGTCTTCAGTGAAAAGTACAGGCTTGAAATTGCCCCAAAGTTACAGCACCTACAAGATTTTTACCAGATGGAAACCTGAAAAAAGATTACTTCTCAGATGCATTGCTCATTTGTTCAGAGTAATCAGTAGATGTAAAACCAAAAATAGATCCTTTTCCTTTGATCCTCTCCAGTTGGATTCTGCGCGTGACAACCCAGAGCACATGTCTCGATATTCAGCGCTGAAACTGCTGCAGTTTTCATTCAAAATCCAACCAGCATTTCACATCTCACCTACGAAAATGCAAATGAAGATAAGCCCTGTCGAAGGACATTGGTGAGCAGCAACTTGTCCCAACTCCTCACATTTTGCATCCTCCTGGGGGAAAGAAATCACATGCAGGCTCACTTAAAAAATTTGCACTGTCCCAGTGATGAGCCCAGTGATTAAATAACTTCATCTGGTTATTAAAAATCCACGCTGAAGTGAGCAGCTAAGGTCTTTGCATTCTCCTGAAGTCAATGGCAACCCTTTCTTTGACACCACTAGCTTTGGGATTAGCCCTTTATATATAGCCTAGGGCAAAGGGTGAGGAAGAAGAGTGGTTTCCAGGAGATGCAGATGAAGAGCGGAGCAGATGGGGCTAGGGCAGAACCTGGCAGCAGGCACCCGTGTGTGTGCGAGAGCTGAGGGGAGAGCTGGCAGCCGGAGCTCGGGAGGTGCCGGGGAAACGACCCAAGAGACATGGGCTCCTGCGTCTCAGCTGATTGCTCTAAAAAAAGAGGCGATTCTCTTACAGTGCAAAGCTCTCTGAGCACAGACGTGCCGGCCATCCTGCTCAAATACTCCTGAGCGAGAGCTGCCTCATTCCCCTCCGAGCAGCTCTGGCAGCTTGATGTGGGCACCCACCTCACAGGGAGGTGCTGGGAGGTGGGACCCAGCACCTAAAGTCTTCTTTGTAGGTTTTCTGGCAAGGCTAAATTAAGGGAAGACCACAAGAACCCATTTCCCATCAATGCCTGGAAAGACTTGTCCTCCTCAGATGGCTTTGCTCCCCTCCAATGGGTAATGTGGTGCCAAGAGCTGGACTGGCTGCACGGCCAGGACCGAAAGAGAGAATGGCAAAGCTGGGACTCACACTGCCGCACAACTCTTTTGGCTTCTAGCAAAGCTTCAGCACAAAAATACAGTCCCACATACAACTAGCAGCAAATATTTCCTCTACTCAAGCAGCGAGCGTGCTGAGGCCGGTCAGCAGACGGCAAGAGCTGCTCACACCAGACCCGCGGGGGCATGGTCATGTTTCCAGCTGTACGTTTAACAAGCCTTATTCTTTATGCTGAGCATTAGCAATGATATCCTGCATTAGAGATTAGGGTAATACTGTACATTATTTCCAGCAAGGGATTAATTAAATCTCAACATTTCTGACAGGCAACTGGTATAAAGGAAGCCATTCATTTCAGTGAGATCCAAATTAACAAGTTTCTCATTTGTTTCTAAACTTGCTCCATGGCGGAGTGAAATGTAAGCTGGGAACTGCCTCTTGCAAATGCTTAATAATAATATAGATTAGCTACCTCCAAAGGTGCTATGTGCCAAACACTACTCCTTCCTCTCCAGGTCCCGCTGTAGGCTGTCCTCCCCACACCCGCAGATCCCTGCCATTACCGAAACAGCCTTTGCTCTGCCCTAAGCATAGGTCCCAAATGCAACAACAATGTCCCACTCAGCAGCCTGCCCAAATGAGCTCTGCAGTGCTTTGTTCCTGACGTTCCTCGGGCTGGAGGGAAGCAGCATGAAGCCCATGGCACCGTGCCGGGAGCGAAGGAAAGCCTTGTTTGAGGCTTAGCAGGGTGAGGGGAGACAAGCAGGGACAGGACCACGTGTTTTTGCTCCAACTGGCTGTAAACAGGGGGTGTGGAGGAGACCCAGCTGGGATGGGGCAGCAGAGCCAATGTGCCCTGGACGTGTGAAGTGGGAGGCCACCAGCCAAAGTCTTCAGGGGGAATTTTCCCAGGAAAATGGGATGGCTGTCATGAGAAAGCCCCAAAGCTGAGCAAAACACCAGGTTCACTAGGACTCTTCACCAGCAAAACTACTGACTGATGTACGTGTTGTCCATAGTGCTCATGGTTGTATGCACATGGCTGCGGAGAGACCTGGGGATCTCCATGCTGTTCACCACAACAAGGTTTCTTGGCTTTTTCTGGGGAAGCTCAAACAGCTGGGGCTGCCCATAGCTGCTCACTTTGCTTTCTCAAATTCTGCTGTTTCTTGTTTGGGCTTGTTTAAGTTCACTTTCTTCCTGTTCACTTTTATTCTGCTTTTCGTCATCAAAGTCCTGATTGTGCCGATGAGGGCTTTTGAGACCTGGAGGGTTTCCACGGTTCTGGCTTGTATTAGAGGGGGTCAATTTCCCAACCGCAGGCTGAGTTTCAACATTGCCGTTCTCCTTGCCATGCTGAGGAAAACCAGGGGCACACATGCAGCCTCCTGCAAAGACTTACTCCATTTCTAGCAGGATGAAACCATGGCAGGGAAATTTTGACCAGAGCAACAGAACAGGCTGGACTGGAGAGCTGTTGCTGGCGTGCTTGGAGATTTTCAGCCCGATGATCATTTTTGCAGCTCATCCTCCATAGCGGGATGGAGTGCTTCACACCCCCCACATGCTGCTTCCCTAGCCAGAAAAGGTGCTGCGACTGCAAGAGTGGGGCTGTTGACGGTCCCCCTGGTCAGGGGTGGCTCACACAGCCCCCAGGAAGCCCAGTCCTGGGGTGGGAGGACCAGTGAGTGGGATGCAGAGAGCATCCATTGCAGATGGGGAGCTCGGAGCTCACAGCTTTGCAACCACCCCTCCTTACAGTCACAACCCTGCATTTGCAATCTTGCAACCACCCCTCCTTGCAATCACAACCCCATGCTCACAACCTCACAGCGATCCCCCCTTGCAATCACAGCCCTGTGTCTGCAACCTTGCAACCATCCCTCTCTGCAACTACAGCCCCGTGCTCGCCTCCTTGCACAGCGGGGCTCTTGCACAGCCCTGCCTCACCAAGCTGCTTTCAGGGCTGAAGGTTTTTTCACCTGGGAATGAACACTGTTGGGATACATTAAAATGAATTCAAGAGCACAGTTTTTGACACAGTTTTATAAACTGTAGGTGCAAGGCAAGTCCACAGCGCTAAACATCATTGTAGTCTTCATGAAAACTGCACCTTTGTGTAAATAGAAATGGTAGTGTAGGTCAAAGACAGCGACTGCTCCCAAACCAGTACCAGTGCCACGGTAATAATGCAATAAACATAATTAATCTGGATTTTGCTCTTCACAGTTTCAGTGCAACTCAACCTAATCAAAGAAGTAAAATGGTGTGAAAACCAATCAGTTTTGCAGAAAAAACAATTGCATAGACATAAACCTGCTGTATGTCCTACCCTAAATGCCCCGATGTCTTTCATCATTTAGAGGAGAGTTTGCTCCCGGTCCTTCCCATGAATCAGGATGCGGCCCACCTCCACCTTTGCATTTGCAAAAGCGAAACCCATCGGGCGATGATCTCCATGTAACGCAGCAGAGTGAGAAACGTGGCCGTGGACAAGGGCCCGCACATGGACAGTGGCACAAATCGTAATTGAACTCTCCCCATCGCCCCCTCCCCAGCGTCAGTTAGGGGCCGGCTATGCAAAGTGAATTGCAATTACCCATGTACCTCATGTCCAGGGAATATTATGTTTTAATAGGTGCCATCGTGCAATTAAGCACCGGCAGCGCGAGGCAGGCATTCTGCAGCGCCAGCAATTTTTGCAAAAAACCACAAGATGGCGGTGCAATAGAAATTTCCAACGAGAGAAAAAGCACTTGGGGGTTACGGAGTAAGGGCCGACCCCCCGCCACCACCCCGGCTGCTGAGCCCACCACCAGAAAGCACAAAGCATGTACAGAGGAGTGGAAGTTTTACACTATTTTCCTTCTTTTTTTGGGGCATGCATAGGCTCGTCCAGCAGTTGTCATGTGTTTTTAAAGATCCAAAGCATAGCACAGTTTGCTTTTTTTTTTTTTTTTTTAATATTAGTAGCTGTCTTGAAATCTCCTGTTCAAGCAGCAGCTTGATCCTGCCGTGACCAAGCAAGTCTGCACGAAGGGGCAGTGACCTGCAGCCCTTCAGAGTTTGCTGCCCACCGGTCACTTAAAAAAAAAAAAGTATCTTTCCTTTCTCTAGCAAACCGCCCCATTTCCCAAGAGATACGTCCATCACTGATAGTCACGCTGAAAGAAATTTTAAGATGACGTGAAAAATTAATTAAGATTTTTAATTAAAATACAGGGAGGCATGGAAAATGGAGAGCTGGCTGATGCAGCGGGTGTAGTTGCAATCCCTTTACCCTCTGAGCTCACCCCTTCCCCCGGGGTGGTGTGACTGGGATGTACAAGTTGGATGTCAATACAGATCTGAATATTGCTATGTTAAAAACCCCTATTTTATCACCTTATTTTTGCTTATAATCTTTCCCCTTTCCTGGAAATGTAGATCCATAGGCAGAGTTGCAGTCATCTTTTATTTAATAAAAGAATATTGAATGTTGCTATGGACAAACTTCAGGGTTCGGGATTTTACACAGTGCTACCCTGCCCCGAAGGACTCAGTAGGGTGGTACCTGCTCCCCTGCAACCCCAAATTGAGCAGCTTATGGTCTGCTGTCAGGGATGGGGTCTCAAAGAGCAGCACAGGGGACAGGGGCTTGGAAACCTCCTTCCCACCCATCCGCTGGTGCAACTAAGCCCCGTGGTCATTCTTGTGATGATTCTCAGCACTGAGGAGTAATGATGTCAACCGTTTTATACATGGGGAATTAAAACAATTAATATTGAGCTATTTTCAAATGTTTGCGAGATAGAAGACACGTTCAACACCTCCATCCTCCCTCTAAAAACCCTCAGTGAACAAATACTCAAACCCTAAGGCCATCAACCAACAGCAGGTTTTTTTTTCCTGTGACTTTTTAGCACAGTCCCATTAAAAAAATTGCCTGCCTCTTCCCTGGGTCTCTGCTTCCCCCCGGCTCTCGCAGTGCGGGGCACAGCTCTGGCCAATGCTACGACAAAGGCAGTGGGCACATGTTACCAGCCAGCCCTTCCGATTTACCCTGTTTGCCCTCAAAAACAACCCTTACCTGCTCATGGAGCAGCACCCACTTCCCACCGAGCCCCTCGGCACTACGCAGGAACAGGGCAGCAGCTTTCACCTTCCCTCTCCAGGGGAGCAATATTTTTACTGCCTATCCCAAATTTGGGGACAGGTGGCTGCGCGGGGCAGTTTCTCCCTGTTTTATGGCACCCGTTTTGCTGAATGAAGATAAAACACCAAATGTTGAGCCCACAATTCAATTAGGATTTGCACAAATGCAGCTTCAAAGTCTCCTCTTGAAAATTTGCCCTGCAAATTAAAACTCCCCTTTGCAAATCTGCCCTTTCCGTTCCTGTTTGAAAAGGAGATGAGACAGATTGTGGAGATTCATTTTTCCTCTAGTTTATATATAACTTGCTAAGCTTTTTATTTTATTTAAATGAGCTTACTATGTCCAATTTAAGTCAAAATTTAATGATCCCTGCAGTAATTCATTTAAGGATACAGCTTCAATAAACGCCATGACATAAGTCAGGGAATAACTGTCCTTGTCCGCAGCTCAATAATTAATCAACTTTATTAAAATTTGGATTGGCTGAGGAGAGAATATAAGAAGACTCAGAGCCTTCTCCAGGACTAAAATGGACCTGAGGCCAAACTTTGCGGCTTTCCACCCCACTTTCCCGGGCCCCCTGGCTCCACGTAGTTTAGGAGCATCCACATCCAGAGCATCTAGATCGGCTCACGCGTGGAGGTGGATGGGATGATAGTGGTCTTAAAAAGGGTTAAAAAAAGACCAAGAGTCCTTAGCACGGACAAGCAGGCTGCAATGCACTTTGGGCAGGAAGGAGATGTGGGAAACATCCTCTATATCTGGCAATTTAAGTGATGTTTCTCGATGCTTTGGCGTAGGGATGCTTTCTGGAGGAGGCATTAATAGGAGGAATCACCTGGAGTTATTTTGTGTTATTTTATGTTATTTTATATTATTTTATGTTATTTTATGTCCTCATCTCCCCCCCAAGTTGGGCAGGGCCCTGGATGCCCACTCTGCTTAGCGAGTGACCCGTGCCATGCCGCAGCCGATGCTCAGAGCAGCTCAGCCCCCTTGGCAGGTCAAGGAAAGCACAAGCA
The DNA here is from genome assembly GCF_028858705.1 of Grus americana. NCBI lineage: Eukaryota > Metazoa > Chordata > Aves > Gruiformes > Gruidae > Grus > Grus americana. The sequence continues at coordinate 32,171,258 of NC_072859.1, forward strand.
GCTCAAGTTGCTGGGGGCAGCTCTGCACCCCCCCGGCTCCGGAGAGCAGCACCCTGGCACGGCCTGGGCCACGGTGCCAGCACAGCCCCCTGCCACTGGGCTGCCAAGCTGAGCAGACCAAACCCCCGTGGAGCCCACATTACTGCCGCGATGACCCTATATGTAACACAGGCCAACCATGAGGGACCAATTAGGTTTCTGGATCCAATTAGCAGCAGCTGTGATTTGTGTGCATCCCTCCGTACATATGGCTACACTGAACTTTCCCTCAGTTTCAAATGTCCCCGTATAGCGCAGGCGAAATGAGAGGAAGGACCATTTGTCTCGGTTTTTTTGAGAGCCTTTATTATGATGGACGAGGAACCTTTTACATCATTCACCAACTTGCAAACAAATTAGCTACCTTCATCACCTTCCCCTGATAGCGGAGCTGGCAAGCGATGGCCCGATGAGCTGTCGGGGAGTGGGTAATGGGTGCGGGGGGGTGTACAAGTGTTTCATTGGACATGATCAACTAAGTTTGCTGGAAATAAAATATAAGTGAAGTCAGATGCTGAGGGCTTAAGTGTCCATGCATTAACCAAGATGGTTTCCATCTCGTGAAGCAATTTGGGCTCCAGCCATTTAGGGCGGGACAGGAATTGTTACTCATTTTAATGGATGCTGGGCATCCAAATCCCTTCGGTGGGATTGAAAAATCTCATCCCTAATTTCAATGTGCCTCAGTCCCTCACATGCAGCCAAGTCTCTCAGGGCACTCCGGGAAGCCTGATAAAACCATTACTGGTATTACCCGTAACGATCTTCCATTTCCTTGAAGACATCGGAGTAGGAAGAAGAGAGAGAAAGGTCCAAGGCCTGTTGACAAAATGACATGCAGATGAATAGAGCTGGCTCCTTCTTCCCCATCAGCGGTTTCAGCCCAGAAATAGAAGATCCCATCAACCGCAGCCCACCAGAAGCCCCATGCTCAGGACCATGCATGCAATGAGACCGCAGCACTGACGGCAGCAGAAGGGGACGATGCAGATTAGTGCAGGTCCTGCCATTAACGATCCTGGTAAGGGCAGCGGTGCTGCGATAAATGACTGGGAGCTAATGGCAAGGCGTTCTGCAGCGTTGCCCGAGGGGTCAGCCCCTTTCTCCTTCCTCCGCAGGGCTTTTAACGGCAGGCCACCGTTCTTGGCAGGAGGTGTCAATAATGGAGTGGATCACCAGCTCCAGCACAAAGGGAGAAGATAAAACCATTTTACAAGGTGCTTTAAAAAAAAAAAAAAAAGTCATCTTAGCTGGAAACTCTCTGTTAAAAAATAAGGCAGTTTTGGAGGAGAGACCCCTGTACACATGCATAGCCTTGACAAAATTGCACTAGAAATGAGGCATTGGATCATTTTATTGCACAGTAAACAATTCGGTATCTCTGTTGCCTGCAACGTTTGGAAACGAGCCCTTTTACACAGCAGCCTTTCAGCAGCCAGCCAGCTCCGGCTCCTGGGGACGAGCACAGGGAGGGGTTGTGCGTAAATTAGGAGAGGAGGAAAGGGGCTGAAGGTTGCATGACATCACTCCAGATCGTGTCTCTGAAAAAAACCTGGTGGTGACAGTTCCCAATCCCTCCTCTTACAGCTGGTTGAACCTGTGTTTCCTTGGTGGGGAGCAGGTAAAGTGTTGCAACGTTATCTGTGGAGGGGAAGGATAAACTGGATGATGTTTTCCATGGAAGTGGAAAAAAACAGCGTAATTAAACTTGATCTTTGGAAGAAGATAAACGTGTTTGAAAACTCAGCCCAAATGCTGAAGTTACAGTAGCTGATCCGCAGAGAGGAAGAATGGTTTTGTGGTTAAGGCACTTCACTGTGATCTGAAAAATCTGGGTTTAATTCCATCAACCACAACCTCCCTGTGTGCTCTTGGACAAATCACTTCATATCTTTCTGCCCAGCTCATTATATAAAATGAGGGCGATAGCTCTTCCTTTTCAAACAGACAGTCCTTACCAAGAATTTGCAGTCGCGGCTAAGTCTACACATTGCGGATTGATGCAACAAGTTTCAGGAGCGCGTCACCTTGATAATGATGGAGACCTTTTATTCTCCTTTGTGGAAGGAGCTGAATTCCCTGCTTGAAAGCAGAATATTATATCCACAATCCACCCCTCTTTGTGGGTCAGGGTTTGAAACCAATTTCTGTATTAGAAAAAAAAAAAGAATCGCAGCACAAAACCAGCTTAATTAGCTTTGTAGACAGCCAGTGTGAGTACAGAATACCCCGAGCGAGGGTCCTCTCCAGCCAAATACCGTCCTTTAGGGAACTTGGCATTCCTTCCAGGCTGTGTGTCAAGGAGACTGAGCAACTTTACATCAACACAACATGGATTTTCCTTCTACCAAACTACTCCGCAATCTGTAATTTTTAACCTCACAAGTTTGAGATTGTACCTTAACATTTGCAGGAAGCAGATGGCTTCTGCATACTGCCAACCTGTTGTTACAAAAGCATCTTCCAAGAATTGTTTTCTACCCACAGTCGCTAACCATAATTAACCTTTCATATGATTTAATAAACAGGAAAAAATATTTGCCATCTCATATTAATAAAGAGAGCTCTTCAGGACATTTTTTTCCCCCCTTCTAGAATATAGAAGCTGCAGTAATTTTTTTGTGCACTTATTTTACTGCCTTTCAAATTATTTAGGGATGCAGCTTACCTATGCAGATCAAAGCTGTGAAGGACAGCATAATAGTGGATGTGCAGAGCACCTTCTGGCATGGCACAGAATGACCTCTTATTTGAGGCAAAAAAAAAGTAAAAAAAAAAAATAAGACTGAGTGGGAAGAACGACTGCTAAGCCCGGGGCAGAGATGGAGAGCAGAGCTCACCGACAGCCCCAGCCATATCAAGGAAGCCAGCTACATTTTACACCTTTCCCACACTCATAATTTTAATGCCTCGCAGAGTTTGAAGTGATAATAATAGAGTGCTGTAGTGCTTCGACCTTTTTAATATTCAGAAACTTTACTGACCCGTCATTTTTGGATGGAGGGCTCTCCATATATACACACCACAGGGACAGGTATCTCCAAAGTGCCTAGGAGACAGCTAAGTGCAAAGTGGTATTATCACCATGATTTCACTAATAAATGAAAATGAAGATGTTGGCTAAGACTTTCCCCCATATTATGGGGGAAATTAAATGACAGACGTAAGTAAAAAGCTGGCGTGGGGGACCAAAGTAAGTCTCTCGGTTCCTGATGGGTAGTTGCTTTGGCTTAGGACATCAAAGGCTTTCTGAAGAGCTGAAACTATACAGAAAATATTCTCTTGGCTTAACCAATTTCCATAATGGGGATTAGGGAACACTCTCCCTGCTAGGACAGGAGAACTTATTTTTTAATTAATATTTCTTGTGGCTATTGAGTGGTCATCATCCATTAGTATGAAAATGCACCCTTGAAATTACAAATACAATTATGATGATAACTGCTTGGCTATTAAAAATAAAATAAAATCATATACATACAAAGACTGAGCTGCAGCCCAGGAACTGATTCTGGGAGATGACCCCAGGTTTTCTGTTTTGTCCCTGATTTTGCTTGTACAGCGGAGTTCACCGAATGGCGTTTTGTTCCCGTTTGCTATCGATATGCTGCCAAGATTGAAATGGATCAACTTGAATTAAGATGGATGCGCATCAAATTAATGCAAGCCTAAGGAGACTGACTTTGTAGCTGAAAACCAAAAATGGACAAATAAGTTTAAAAGAAAAAAAAAAAGTTTGTTTTCTGAGGCCACGAATTAAACAAGCCAAACCAAAGATCGCAAAGAAGCAACTCTGGTTTTTTACTAAGGACAAAACCTCTGTCTTTGTATATATAATATGCACCTGCAAACCACCAAGCAGTTGCAGCATTTTCTCTGCTTCCTATTACCATCTCAGACATTGACTGATATATTTGCTTGCCTGAAATACAGCAGAAAATCACCATTCTGTTAAAGCTGCAATTTCTTTCATTATTTTCAATAATTAATTCTTCAGTTATATCAGACTGTGGGTATACTCCTTACCCTCCTTCCTTTTGTAATAATTTTGTCCTAGTCTTGGTTTAGGGAAATTTTTTTTCAGTGTTCTCAGATTTTATTTAGATTAGAACAGCTTTATTAAAAATTATTCCCATTAAAAAATCGTTACTTTCCTCCAGAGGTTGTGATCACAAAACGTGCGTTGTGACATCAATAAAAGTTTAAAAAATGCAAACATGGCTTTTACTTTTGTAGATCTCGGTGAGATGCAGCATAGAATACAGGATCAGCAATCCTTTACACAACACCTTCTCTTTTTGCACGGTACCGTAAGGTGCCCTCTCCAACTCTGAAGATTTGGAAGTTTGGTGCTGCTGTTATCCTTGGAGGGCACTTTCCTTTTTCAAGCCCCAAGCCCAGTTTACAAGGTCTGACCAATTGAATTTAATTTTCTTTCCTTTTTTTTCCAATTCAGTTTAAGATTCAGGCTGAGGTTTAGCCTTTGACCTTCTGAATTTCCTTTTTCCTGGCCAGTGTCTCAATATTATTATTATTTTAATATAAATGTTTTTTCTTGCTGTTGTTTCTTGTTTTGCTTTTTTGGTTTGTTTAGCTCTTTTTTTTTTTTTTTTTTCCCCTACAGGATGGGTTAAACAGTCGCTCCCAGCACTTTTTGGATTCATTGGATCCAGCCCAAATCCACGGGACAAACATTTTGCTGCCCCAAGAGCCCTGAGGATCTGTAATCTGCGTCTCCTTTCACTACCCTGGCAGTCGTTTCAAGTCAGGACATGTTTGACGGGGGTTTTTTGGGAGAACACGTTTTCATTCAAGAGATGTTACAGCAAAATTTGAGCAAGGTCTGCGGTGGTCTGTGTCCGAAGACAACAAAGCCGGCTTTCTCCTCCGTTTTTGGTTTCTTTTCAACACTTACCAACTTTGTCTCACAACACCCTTGAGAAGGCAAATGCGCTTTTTGTTCCTTTATTAACAGGCGAGGGAACCAGGACACTAAAATCCCAGTTTTGCAGCGGGACGCAGCCCTGGGGGGATGCCCCACAGGATGAAGGGGAGATTTGGGTGGGATGCTCTGGGTACCCTCAGCCCCTGCTCACCTTACCCACCCTAACCTCCTCTCACAAATTTATTCCCCCCCCAAAACTGAGAGCCACAAAGTTTCGGGAGTGCTGCTTTGGCAGCGTTTATCTGCCGTTAACATCTTTTGGGGAATTATTTTTTGCTCCTCTCCATCCTGCTCATGGCCCTGCCATCACTGCCGCCCCTCACCGGTTTTAAGGCATTTATTTATACACGTGCCCGTGGATGAAATGGACTCTTTTTATCCCATATCGCAGACCACAGCTACGAGAGAGGAAGATTTATGTCACTTGCCCAAGTTCACCCCAGAAGTCTTTGGCAGAGATTTGCACCCTGGTCTCCAACCTCACACCACAGATAGTGACTGTCGCTCCTGTCCTCCCTGGATCTGCTTCAGCATCTCTTCTCTCAAAGCAGGGATAAGGACCATTGCCATCTTTTAACATTTTATCATGAATCTCATGATATTTTAATTTTTTTTTTTAAACTCCCTCTCTTTGAAGTGGTTTGAGGGCATGGGAAACTCCACTTTCATTAAAAGGAAAATTAAGTTATGAACAAAAGGCTGAAGAAGAAAGACTAGAAACTGTAATGCTAACAGAAACAATTCAACATTTAAAAAAAAAATCTACTGCTCCAAGGGTCATCCCGTGATTTACATGGAGTGACTCATGATTTTCCAGCACAGTTGCTGGGCAGACCTTAAAGATCGGTGCCTATGCGGGAATACTAATTTTAAAAAGCATTCAGCTCCTCATCAGATGTTGAGGAGCACGGCGCGTTTTCATTTTTTTCCTGCACATTAGCCAAATTAAATCAAAATAAATATCAATGAAAATATTGCACAGGACATAAAACCCCATCCATTTGCGCTCTATCCATATGCTGCTTTATGAGACGCTGGGTTTCACTCCTGCTCCGGCTCTCTGCTGCCAGCCTCGAGAGCGCAGCAAGGCGCAGAGTCCCCGATGTGCTTTAGGCATTCATCCCCCAAATACCGCACCCCGGGGCCTGCCTGCGTTTTTGTTCTCACCACGCATCTTCGCCAGGCTTATTTCTGCCTGCAGGCAGCAGCCGTGGCCGGGCTAACGCGTGCCAGCCTGGCTCCAGCCCCTGCCACCGGCGCGGGCTGCACCGCCGCTGCGGGATCAGCCGTAAGGTGCATTTCTGCCAGCAAAAAGTACAGTTGCTAAAAGGTGCCTCATTCATTAATTATCTTAGGGCAGTTTGGACAAAGCAAACATTTACATGCCCGGTAAGTTGTTTCTTAGGGACGCCGGCGTGTTCGCACCAGGGTACCTCGCTGTACATCTGCATCGGAGATGCTGCCGCTCCCAGCGGGCGTGCAACCTGCCTGCAAAGCAAAGCACGAAACACCCGCGGAAGAAATCGTAAAACAGAACTCAGGATTTAAAAATGCAACCAGTTCGCATCGGCTCAGGAGCCAGAATAGCAATTTCTGCTTTTAAAACTGGTGCAGTTTAGGGTAATGTGATTAGAGATTCAACATTTTCCCCTCTCATTATTATTTAGCTCCCTTATTTGAATGCCCAGGTTTGAGGGAAGGGGGATTGCTTGGAAATTACACACGCAGCCAAATTTCTTCCTTCCCCTTTGACAGGGCAGCGCTGATGGTTATTGTTCTTTTCTAGCTGCATTACGCTGTCCTTGATTTTTGTTTCAAGCAGTCTAATGGCATGATGTCAAATCCTGCTAATTGGTTTAGGATTAAAATGCAGGGCCACATCACTCTCTTGATTAACCAGCAGCAAAACTGCTTTTGTCTAACGATCGTTTCAGAGGAGAAAGAAAATAAAGCATATAAAGGAAGCTTCAGGCTTTTGTCAGTAAAAATACATAGGAAACTGCTTTTTCTTTTAAGGGAAAAAAAAAAAATTGCCACTGCTAGGCCTGCTAAGTTTTGACTTGTAGCAGTTAAAAAGCAGCCCTGCGGGAAAGATCGCTTCCTAAGGAGCGGAGACTGTGCTTTTATCCAGCATCCAGCCGCTCGCTGTGCCGCACCAGAGAATCCGTAGCTGGACCTTCTCATATTTAATAAACCAGCAGCAAAAAATCAATGGGAATGTGTCAGCCCCGTTTCTGGCCTCCCCAACACACCCAAACGGCTCCAGTCCCGGCTGAGTTTGCAGCGGGATAAATAACCCGGGACTGAGCACAGGCTGCGGTGGCCGGCGCAGCACCGGGGAGATGCTGGGAGCTGCGGGCGCTAGCGGGGATTTGAGCGGGATGTGGGATGCCCGGGGCCGTGGGGAGGGGGTTTGCACCCACAGCATCCCCCTTTACTCACCCCACGGCCACAGAAATTAATTCTGCAGCCCGAGACGGGGCTGTGCTTGCTGGGACCGAGCTCACCTGTTGGGTGACTAGCACTGAGCCAGGACAAGTAGGGGTTTTTTTCCCCCGTGGCAGCGAGGATCGGAGATTATAGGGAGGGGAAGGGGGGATGCATGGTTCAAATTAAAATGGGGACGGAAGCAACAACAGACGACTACTTTGTTACCCCTCTGCTAAAAAAAAAACCCAAACCAACAAACTCACAAGAAACTCCCCCCCCCACCCCCATCAACCCCCAAAGATTCTCCCTGCTGCACTGTTTAATCTCTTTGGCTCCTGTTTTCCCTGACCAGCTGAGGGGTTTAATTTCCAGGGAATTAGACGTCCGATTCAGGGTATTGTTTTGGGAGCTGTGCACACACGATTTGCCACACACAGTCCTGAAAGTCACCGGCGGACCCAGCGCTCCCAGCACGCTCCCGGCCTGGCCCCGCTCCGCCGGGAGGTGAAAGGGACTTTATTGGGAAGGTTTTGATGCATTTGGCATGTCTTTGAACCTGGCTCCCCCAAAGGGAGAGAATGAACTCAGGCGGAGAAAGAAAAAGGAAATAAAAGGGCCCTTCCCATCTGCCCGGTTGCATTCAATGAGGAGCTTTTTAAAAGGTATAATAGAGGTTTGTGTGTTCCTGCTGAGATTTGTTCTGGTCAACTTCTCCGGGGCGCTCAGACGGGGCGGTGCAGTGTGCCCGCCCTCCCCCAGCGCCCTCAGAAAGAAATTATGGTGGGGTTTTTTTTTTTTAATTATTTTTTTCTGCTGCAAAAATTGTGCGCCCTGCACACACGTTGCTCTCGCACAAAAGCGACTCGAGCCAGCCCCGCCGAAAACAAAAGTGGGTTTTTCTCTGGGTTTTCACCGGCAGCGCATTTAAGCCTGGTGTTCCCAAGCGTGGCGTTGAGGCAGCAAAGCCCCAAACATCCCCGCAGGATCCAGCCCAGGTTTTCCTCGAGAGCATCTCCGGAACGGTGGGGACCGGGAGCATCTTAGGGCTCAGCCCAGTTTTACAGCATCCTGTCCCGGAGGTAAATCGCCAGCAACAGTGGCCGTACTCCAGAAGTTGTCCTGCTCTTTACTGTTCTCTGCAACTTGTTGGTACAATTATTAAAATCCAGGTCAGATGCAAAGCTGATTTTTTTTAATGTGATCCTGGCCCTGGCACAGACGAGATGACATTTAACAACACTAAACACTCAAGAAGGGGCCCCGTGTCAGCACCCAACAGGTACAAAAAAGCCTGAGAAGTTCTTGGCTGTTATGAACGGCTTTCTGCTTTGCAAACTATGATAGCAAGAGTGGAAATATGTTTTGTCTGCTTTTCCCTGACTCCGGGACTCCAAAGCAGGAAGATGAGAACATCCTGCACACATGTTAATTAGTCATTCCTTAAAACCAAATGTCACAGCGCTCATATTTAATTCCAAGAACAGACTGATGAATATGTACGTATAGTTATATTTCATTTACATACTCTGGGATTTGTTAAGAGACGCCTAATAAAACCATCTAAAATGAATTAGGTCTTCTCCTACCAGCATTTATTTAGAATACACATATATCAGAGGAACATTCCCAATACCGTAATAGGAGATTTTCGCAAAAACAAAATACATATATTACATTTCATATATGCAGATAGTGAGTTAAAGCAGCCGCCCTCTAAATGGGATTTGATTCTTGATGTAGCAAACACACAAGAACAGGGCTTGAGGGGCAGGGGGAGGCAGTGACCGGGCTCATAGGAGTCCAAAGAGGCTGAAGCTCGGCACCCAGAAGGCTGTAAGAAAGTGTCCACCTAAGGGAGATGTTAAAGGAACTGAATTATCTCCTCAAAGCCAGCAGGAAAAGAAAATCCCTTTGAGACTTTTGCATCCTCTTATTTTTTCAGTTTCCCAGATCTGCATCGAATGCCGTTTTTTAAAAACATATGTTTTCCTTTGCTCGGAGCCCCCACCCCTGGAGCGGGTGGCATCCAGGTAGCTGCACTCAAAAAAGCCTTTCCAGCCCGAGGGGCCTTTCAGGGATTTTTTTTTTTTTTTTCAAAACAATCCGGTTTGTAGAAAAAACACCGTGGTTTTGGTTTTCTATTTCCCCCCCCCCCGCCCCCCAACTGCCCTGCACCCCGCGAGCTCTCGGGGGGCACGAAAGCGTGGCTGCTCGTCCTGGCGGTCACATCATCCGTTCGACAGGTCCTGCCGCGGGAATTCAGCTCACACTCCCGTTGATGTGTGAGTCTGGAACAAATCTGGCTCACTCGCCCCGCGTTGGCTGGCCTCTGTAGGGCTAAGAGGAGTGGAAAGCAGTAAAATCTCCTTTCAGTCTATAAAAATCTGCAGAGATATTTGGAATGTGCAGAGGGAGCAGATCTCCTGAGTAAACCAGAGCAATGATTAAAATAGTCACTTTTCTGACCGTAACCGCAATTTAAATACTGCGGCTTTTGTTTGCAGAATAGCTATGGTTTATATTCTAGTGACAGTCACACAGCTCCAGGGGTTGTTTGCGAAGTTAGTGGCAAAAACATGTGGTTTGAATTTAAAGTCTTAAAGTTAGAGGATCAACGTTACTCCGGTAAAGATATTGCCAGTGTCTCTGCGAGTCATAATTCTAAATCATCAGGAACCTGAACACCCCTCATTAAATGATTAAAGGGAACAGTAATGAAAAAGCTAAAAGAAAGGGTAAATATACAGCCATATAAGCAGGAACATCTATTTTCAAAGCAGAAGAAAATATTGCCATCCTGACAAAGGGCAATAAACATATCAAACTAACTCCTTTTTTTTTTTCGGCAGGGAATGTAATCTTAATAAAGCAACAAATTTTAGATGGCAGGGTAAGATTACAGCTCTTCTAGACTAGGACTAGAGTTTTCCCACAAGCAGGTTATTGCTACGGGTACCGGTCACAATTAACTCTGTATTTATGTCCCACTTTCTGAGAACAAAATGATTCCTGAGACGAGGTGCTTTGATGGTGAACTTTTCCGTTGGGGCATCAAGCCCGTTTCTTTACTGTGAGCTCTGCGTTTGCATTTTCCCTAATAACAACAGTCTCAACTCAGCCCTCCCAGACCTGAGCCCCTTCCCTTCTTCCCTCCCAAAACTGGCAGTGGGACACACGGATCAGAGCTGGGATGGGTTTGGGTTTTTTTTTGCGGGGCATCATCAATATACAAGGGAGAGGAGCAACCCAGCCCCGGTTGCATTGCTTTTGACACCCGTTTGCCTTCTCTCTGTGTAAGAACATACCTCAGTTGAGCTGCTTTTTCCTTCCTCAAAGTCAGACGGGTCATGGTCTGCCCAGTACCCCAAGAGCCATTGTGACCAGTTTCAGTAAGTCCCGAAATGGGAAGGATCATGGGTCCCAAAAATGTCGCTAGCAGAACCCTTGGTATGTTGCATTTACAGGAATTGCATTGGGTGGGTCGCGGTTTTGGCCTTTCAGTGCCTGTTTGGGAGAAAAAATTAAAATAAAATATTGAAAAAAGGGTAAATGTCTTGACTGAGGCATTACGTAGTATATATAAACATAAATACATGAGACTTGCTGCAGGAGGGAGAGCCTGTCTGTATCGATATATTGGCAAGAATGCAAGGGTTGTATCTGAGCTGTAGAAAATAATCCGGTGAGTCATCTTCCATACGCTTTGGCTTGGGATCCTCTCCCATTTTCGCTTTGACCCAGGAGGGCACAGCACACAGCCTGAAAATAGGCAGCGAGATGACGCGGTGTGGCTGCACCGCTCTGCTCCTCACGGGGAAACGCACCAATCCCATCGGCGGGCGTTCATGAGGGATGCTCAGAAAAAGTCTGAAAAATGCTGCTATCATAGGAGTTGTCATGTTTTTCTTTAAATTGTATTCAACCACCTAACAGAAATAAGCAGCTTATAAGAATACCTCCCAAAAGAAGTGATAGTGATGATGGTGGTGATGATGGCGACAACAACAACAACAACAGCAATAATAATACCAACGGCACATAAAAACATGACACCCAACATCACTGCGTTTCTAGTCCATGGCAAAGCAGCCGCGTGTTACCTCAGATTACAAACCGAATCAATAACAAAGTCAGAACAAGAAACTGGAGGCACACACATTAAATATGAAAATGAAATTTTGGGATGTAACATTTACAAAAGTAAAATAGGATGGCCAGCCTCCGGCTCGGGTACAGATGACCCATCCATGGCATCTTGTGCAAACTGAATCAGTTACTTACCTCCCTAAAACCGGCTCTTTTCTAGCAGATTTCCAGGCCCAGGCCGTTTCTTCCAAAACAAGGTTGCTGTGGTCTACCCTGAAAGTGTCTTAATGCAAACGGCCAAGGTGGGGAACCCAAAAGCCGAGAGGTGGACCCAACAGCTGGGTCACCAACCTCTCTTCCAGATGACTTTCCAGAGCTCTGCTCTCCCAGCTGCATTACGAAGCTGCTTTTAGAGGGGGGTCAGGGCTGCCCTCAGCATCGTATGGTCACCAAGGGGTATGCAGGTGATGCACTGCTCCCCAAATCAGGTCCTGAGCACTTAACTCCTCTGCAGTGACCCTCTGCAACTCCGCTGGAGACATTCCCCGATATCCCTAAACATGAAATGCAATCCCTGGGAGAGAGCCTGCACTCATGTTTTTGTATTGATCCGCTGCCTTCCTGGAGATGGAGCCTGACAGTCCTGACTCAGCCTGATCTGCTCCTCCACAACTGAGCACCAAATCCCTGACTCTCACCAGTGTGCGCAGCTGTGGTCAGGTTAAAGGAAATTTGAACTTTTTCATATACGTACACACATATGCATACACACACATACATATATATGTACATATAGATGCACGAGATTGTAAGCAAAAATTATCTGAACCTCTGTGATACTAAAAAGCAATTCCTCATCTGTATTTCACATCTAAGCACCCAAGGCATGACCTAGATAGAGGATTTTAATGAGCACACCACCTGGGCTGTATAAGGGTAACTTTCTCTTCATCCCACCAGTCTTCTGTCCTTACCCAAGCTTGACTACCTCATATAAGCCATAGGGCCCTTCATGAACTACCACCATACTATGTTCCTATTTAGGATATCAATTACACTCACTTTTTACGCAGCTTATGATCCCCCGTGTGTTACCAGTCCCAAAGCATCCATACATGGGCCTTAATAACACAGGTGGCTGGCTGGGGTACTCTTGCAAGAGCAAGCTTTCTCCCCCAGGCTGCCATCTCTCATCTTGCCAGCTTTCATTTTGCTTCATGGGTTTTTCCATCAAAAGGAACAAGCATTTTTTTAAAAAAAAAATGATTGAAGTCTTAAGACCTATATATTAAAATACTTTTTTTTTTTTCTTTTGCATGTTGGAATGAGTTATCTCAGAGATGCATTAAATCTGGCTGTTTCTTAATGTACCTTCTCAGCCCAACAGCTGGTCGGAGTCATGCATGGGCCACCACGACCGGAGGGCTTGGTCTCAGCCTCAGCTTTACGTAGAAGAACGTTCCCTTTCTACTCGGCGTGTACATGCACATGAATTATATGTACAATATAGATTCCTGTTAAACAATAGCAAGGGCTTCAGCACATTCACTAAAGAAGTAGTTTATTAATAATTCCTCCATGCATGAGAAAGTAACTGAACGCTCAGTCCGGAAGTATCCCCAGGGCCAATTTGGTTTTATTCTGCCCTGTCTTTGGTATATCGGTGCTTTGCAAGTGGTCGCCCCAGTAAGAGGGATGCTCATGTGGCAGTGTAAACTCCGTTGGTGTGCTACCACATGCCTTCCCTTGCACAATTTGTATTACAGAGAAGCTACAAGGAGGCAATATATTTGGAACAGTTGATTAGAGGAATATTGCTCATATAGGCAAAACATAACATTTTTAATCCCATCCTCATTTCATTTTTAAGAAAAATAAATGATCCCTGTATCTTGGCACATGCGTCATGTTGAAATGGAGCCATTACTCTGGACAGCTTTTCACAATGGCTCGCATAATATGGTAGGAAAATCATGTACAGCTCCTGCATTTGTATCTCAGAAGGAAAATAAAAGGCTGTTAAATTATAAAGCAAGAACTAAGCTATGAATGGATGTTGCGTTCAAGGAGTCTAATGCTTAAGAAGGGGAAATGAAAAGATATTTTTTTTGTCATTCTAGGTATTTTATCCTTGCAACAAGCTCAACCATCAAATGTTTTGAGAGAGGTCAAAACTAGTCTATCTGTCTTTTTTATGTGAGTTTGTGAAAGGAATCTCTCCTTGTGGAGTTGTACAGGAATTGACACGATAAACCTAAATGGCTCCTTTACAACTGTTAGGGTTTTCTGTAAACACATGCTGTCCTGCCAGCCAACCAGCTTCAAAGCCGGGTGCTGAGCACAGCAGATGGTCTATCCTGCCGATACACACGCTACTAATTCATATTTCAATACACAGCTTTGCTGCCTAAATGAAGCCACTGCATCTTACAAAGTTTTAAAACTTCCAATAACTGATGATTTGGGGGGGGGTTAAATGTGATGGGAGGGGAAGGCTGCAAAGAGAAGGCAACCGGCTCTAACAGGAATGGACATTTTGGAGGTGCTTGTTGCATTGCGATGTGTTGTAAACATGAGACCTGCCATGCAGTGCCTCCTGCCAAAGGGAAACCATGGCACGGCTCTGCTGTATCAATAGAGGAATAAATAAAACCAGAGAAACCGGCCCTGCACTACCTACAAGCAAAGTGGGTAGAACAGAAAAGGTAAAGGATGATGAAAAAATCAGGCTACTTGCAGCAATCGTGGACATAACATCTTGCCATCAGCATGGCCACGTCAATCAGGATTTTCATAGAATCCCAGACTGGTTTGGGTTGGAAGGCACCTCAAAGATCATCCAGTTCCACTCCCCTGCCATGGGCAGGGACACCCTCCGGTAGCCCAGGTTGCCCAAAGCCCCATCCAACCTGACCATTTTTGGGAGGGATGCTGGTTAATGCAGTAACTCAAACAACTCCCTCGACCCTTCCCTGCACCAGCTCTGCTAGTGCTGGTGCATGCAGGAATACATTTTGGCATCAACACTTCAATGGAAATACCCTTATCCCTTAGCTAAATCAGCTCCCATCCTTCTCATCTCCTGCAGTGTCCAGTTATCGCCTAGCAGGTTCGGGTAAGGTAGTGCAGTACAAGATCATCGTCTTTCCACTGGGCTGCCAGAGCAAGACGCGAAGGGGAAATTGTTACTACACCTTGAAAAAAGAAAGGAGCAGGGAAAAAATCGGGTTCTTGGGGTTTTTTCTGACTTTATGAAACAGAGAATGCAGGGTAGCAGGTTTATGATGCTTAAGGTACCGCGAACATCGCAGTGTGCAGACCCCAGGGCATGTGAGCACGAGGCTCTGGCTGTGCTTTGCCAAACCTGCCTGGAGCCAGCCGCGTCATCACCACATCCTGTGGCCAGGGCACTTCGGTGTCACCAACTGGTGATGCCAACTGGTGGCACCGAGGGTGAAGCCGGGAGCAGGCACTGCTCAGCCCCGTGCCCACCGCTGCTCCTGCCGGAGGAGGACGTGGGAGACGCATCCTAAACAGCTCTGCAAATTCCTCGAGACATATTTCATACATTTGGCCTGAAGTCCCCACGCTGCTGTTTTAACTTCTCTCCTGCTCCATCACTGACAACTGCTTACTCCAGAAAGAAAAGAAAAAAAAAAAAAAAAAAAGAGCTAAAGAATGGAAGGAGTAACGATCCTCTGCACAAATAACCCCCCTCCTTGCGAGGGGATTGCTTCTTGAATTTCTCTTGTTATGGTTTTATCAAATGTTGCACCTCCTCCACTGAGCCATGATAAGTCGGGCAACTTCATCAAATTCAACACTAAGTAGGAGCAGAACCTCCTTCTTAAATTCATTAAATCTTTCTCCCAAAGGAGAATTAATATTCACTTTCTCTTTTTATTTCAATTTACTTACTTTCTCTTCCAGAGACTAAGCTACAGAGATATTTCCAAATCCACAGTTTATTTCTCTGGCCATAACAGAGAGTGAACAGTTCTGATAAATTTGTTAGAGGGGAAAACAAGAACCAAAGTGGCCCTAAGAGAGGGAGAGCAGCCATTGTTTTCATACACCATTTTGGCTTTCCTCGGTTAAAGAGTCTCAGATGGGTAGTTGGGTTTATTCTTTAAAAACCCTAAATTTGGAGGTCTTGTGTATTACTAAAGGACAGAAAACTAAAATCATGCCTTGCTGCAGAAGTCACTCACACTGTAGCTAAAGAGAACATAAATCAGCAGGGACCAGTAACAGAGTCTTACAACTTAATCACTAATTAAAAAATACTAGTGTGCAATTAAGGAGTGTCCTTTGATACGCATGCCGTAGTACATGAATTAGCTCTATGCAGACACATACACAGCATTGCAATATAGTATTTTTATAGCCTATGTATAAATGCATGGCATGCGTGCGCGTGTATATTATATTGATGCAAGGTAATGCGCAGGACTCTGTGTGTTGCCATTTCAAACGAAAAATCTGCTTACTGTAAATCAGATAACTCCCATTTAGATTTAAAACTTCTCCCTAGCACACCTACTGCCAAGCAGGGGGAGAAAGGCACGGGGAGCATTCCCAGAGGGAAAAGTGGAAGCTAATGAGAAACAGCCACGTATCCGTGCCTTTCTCCCGGCGCGACTGCCGCGGCGTGGGGCTCTGCAGGGCGCTTGGTCCATGGGATAGGAAACATCGCAACAGGCAGTGGCACCACCTCTGATGGGTCAGGGCGTCTTGCCTTTCAGACTTTCTTTTGGTGACCTAATCCACTTTCAAAGTGTTTTAAATGAGACTTATTCTCATCTCACACATCCAGTTGCAAACCAAATTCTGCCACTTGCAGCTCGAAAAGCATTTCCCCACATCCAACTGCTGCTCTCCGTGCCTACAACTGAAAACAGCCATTGGCAAGCACAGCATTCCTCACATTTTGGGTTACTGTGGCCATAGTACTCAACACCATGGATGCCAGGCACCATGTTGCTGAAGAAGACCTAGAGCAGAGCAGGTGAATGATAATAAGATCGATTGACCAGACAAAAGATGAACGGCAAAGCAATGCAAGCTCACCACACAGTTCCTCACAGCTTGTCTCGTTTCTCCTGTAGCCAGGCTGTTTAGATCAGGAATATATTTTCTAAAATTCTCCTCCTTTTTTACTGTCTGGAAAATCCTCCCAGAAAGTCTTGGCTCCCTGCAAGCCCCGGGGGGGTCTCGGGTTGTTGCTCGGGTGGACAAGTGGCTGCGCTCCCGCCTGGAGGCAGAAACCACAGCAGCAAAAAAACAGATTTCACGGGAAGAGCCGGCGGGGGGGGGGGGGGGGGGATGAACAAAAAAACTGGAAATGTGTTAGTTAACTTCGTGTGGTTGTTCGAGCCACTTCCTGACACCCGAGCGAGTCATCTGAATTTAACACATTTCTCTTTTGCATTTTGCAGCTCACCTTTAAGAGAGCACAAGGCGGAGGAGGTGGGAATATATGGACTTCAGCCCTTCCCATCAGTTTCCCCCTGTTACTTTCAAAGATTTTCTATTTAGAAAGGAAGGCTTTTTTTTTCCTGCTGTTCATACATTACACATACTTCCCAGCCAAAATATCTTGCTTGTATATTTTTTTAATTTAGCCTACATTACTCAAAATTGCTCTAAGAATAATTAAAGAGAATCACTTTCCCCGACTCTTTGATTTACCTGACTTTTTATTTCTGAAGCGTGTTTTAAGAAATAACCATTATAAAAAAAAAAAGGAGAGATCGACAATTAAAGAAAAAAATAGCCCCATATCCTCCTCTTTGTCTGAATCTAATGAAAATGTTTAAACTGCATGGATATTTATCCTTATGAAAAACATATGAACAAAACAAAACCCCCAGTATTCTGGTGAGATTCTGTAAACAGGACAGAACGTTAACTGCGGAAATATATCATTTAAGACCTTTATTTCCTTCTAGCTCTTTCCAGGCACCAAACGAGCTTTGCATGCAGATTTCGTTTCAGCTGGGTGGAATCGTTCTCATAACTATTCTCCAAAGCCCAAGCTCTGAGGTCAGCCCTGCTCCTTCTGCAACGGGATAAATATTAACAAGTGTGACTAACCCATTCCTTGCGCCCTTCTTAAATTTTCCAGAGTGTGTCAGCAAGCATGAAAGCCAGACATCAAAAAACGCGAGGGTTTTATTGTTGGAACCGGATGGGAAGAAGGATGCAATATAGGCAAAGTCCCAGCACCTCGGAGAAGCTGGTCTATAACACCACCAATAAAAACCGAGGGAATTACTGGACTGCAAGAAAATTATCTTGCCCTCCTGCTCAAAAATGAGTACATTTTCACTTGCCCCCTACAATAACGTTTTACAAGTGCTGGACCAGTGCCGCAGGAGCAAACGTGGACTTTCACTGTGGGTCCCGAAAGACCCGGGAGAGGACAGAGGTGGTGAGGAAGGTGTAATACAGCTTAGTGCCTTCTGGGCAGAGCGACGGGGCTGCGGTGACCTCGAGGGCCCATGCTCGCTCTTGGTTTTCTCTTCACAGCTGCTGCTTATGAAGTTTCATGGTGTCATGGATAATCTTCCTCCCCCCTATGCGATGCATCCTGCTGTGAACCGAGCTGGCCTCCGTGCTGGAGTTTGTAAGAAGACCAATGCAGGTCTGGTTATATCACCCAGATCTTTCTGGGCAGGGGGGGAAATCTCAGTCTAAAAAATCTGGTGTTAAATAAAGTTTATTACAATTGCAGTTTGATATCTGTGCAGCAGCAGTGATCCAGAGCCCAGTTTGGAGAGGCATTAGGACACGCAAGCCAAGCAGCTTTGTCCATACTCCGTCAAGCGATGAGGAAGCTGTAGATTGTTGCACTTCTGGTGAGCGGGGCATTGGGAAGGGAGTGAAAGAAAATAAGAAGAGTTGTAAATATAATAAGCATCTATCACACAGCTTTCCAAAATCAGACTAGTTCTGTGGACATGGGGAGAGCAAGGGGCCTCCGAACACTGTGCTTCTACCAAAAGTTTGTCAAAACCAGATTATAGCCTGGAGAATCTTTCTATCCAAGGTCAGGTCTAGTCCTGACGAAGCCAAGGAAAATTCAAAGCCAACTGAAAAAAAACCCCAAACCCAGAAATGACGAACAGAAGTATTTAAGCTTGAAAGAAGTTTTATTCACATGATCAACCAAAACCTGGGCTCATATGATTCAAAGCTGTTCGCTCATAATGCACAGGCCTCTTGCTTTCCAGAATGTGTTTAATTCTCCTACACATTCTCTCAAACGAAAGGTATGCCCCAGATTTCAGCACCTCCGTTGTGTCTACTCCACTGACCCCACAAGAAATCATCTCACTCAGTTTGTTTCCACACCTGGCTTTCTTCTCCTGCAGAATGTCAAACTGCAGAGCAGAATATACCCAAGAACATGTACTTTTCTCCCTCCATCTTTTGAAGCACTTTAGCTCTAAACTCAGCAAATGGATGCGCATTTTTTTGGGTCACTGGGTTTACAGATTATAAGAGCTGAAAAAGAAGATACATTAATTGTGGTCCTGACCTATACAGTTCCTCTTCCACAGCCTTGTTCCACCCTGGCACGGTGATAGCCAGAGCTTCTGAGAGCATGAAGGGAACTTGGGATGAAAAGAAAGGGGGAGGAAGAGGTAGCATTTATTGACCCCTTTGTATCTTATAGCCCGTGACATCTGCCGTGACTTGCCAGGCTATGTGAAAACCTTCTGCACACACCGTACAGCAGAGGCGGACCTGTTCAGAGGTGACACTTATGAAAACAAGCCCCATACCCAAAACCCACATCTAAAGCCCTTATGTTTTTCCAGCCTGGGAATTATTTGGATTTGGGTTTCTTCACTCAATAGCTCCTGATCTCCTAGAAATTCCTGTGTGTAAATGCCAGATATCTAGCTGAGAGAGTCAAGAAGAAGACACCTGCAAACCAGTGTTAAATGTTCTGCAGAGCTCACCATCTCCATTTGCACGGCAGTGAGATTCTCAGCAGCAACGCAAAAGGAGCCGTGCGGGAGAGGCTGTAAGGAAAAGTCCCAGGAAACCTCTTGTAACTTGCATAATTTTTAAACTTTGCCCAGTTAAACTGTGGTTCCATTAAACTTTCCTTTGGCTGGCAAAGGACTGGCTGAGTTATTATGGAGAACAGCCCTGAGCAATTAAAAGTGAGAGCAACATTACAAATGTAAGATTCGGTAGACAAAAATCTCTTGCAAAAGACACAGCCCTACGGAGTTATAGCCTACCCAAATGGGGAGAACCAAATTAAATGAAAAAACATATTGTATATTATCTTAATTTATATATGAGATTTTAGACAGTTCCAGATTTCTGGATTAAATACAATACCATGTGGCTCCATTAAGCCTCACTGGCCTTTTAGAATATTATTGAAAGAAATAATATATAACGGTTTGAAAGGTTTTTGGATGCTTGGTGGCATCATTATGCAATTTATTAATATGTGGGCAGAGTGACTAATGCCTCTGAGGATATATTTTTAGTTTCAAAAAAATAAATATAAAAAAGAAAAGTGCACTGGGGGCGTGGGGGTGGGGGGCAAGAATGAAAACCAGCTACAAATGGGTTTGTGCTAGTGGCACGTGATGGCATGCGTCATTCTGTCTGTCCCTCCCTAAGCCCAGCACTCAGAATAGAACACTTCTCCTTTCACTTACAACATTTCCAAAGGGGCCCAGCAATTGCAATTTGGTAGAATGTGGGTATCTAACTCATTTTCTGGCATCTTTCTTTCATTTTTAAGGCTGAAAGGGACAATTCAGACCATCTAGTTTAACGCTCAATATAAATCCCCAAGAAAATAATTTCACACGTTCACTCGCTAATTGAGCCTACTACTATATGTTTCACCAAAGTTATCTGGGCTGGCCTCCAGTTCTGCTTCCAAGATGCAAAAGGATGACAACTCCCCAGTCCCCTTCAACAGTCTGTCCCAGCAGTCAGCCCCCTCTCCCTTCCCAACCTCTCGATTTTGCCTGTCTTAAATTTCCAGCCATTGCATCTCGTTATGTTTTCCCCCATTAGACTATAAAGCCCTTTTGTAAGCGGTATTTTTTCCTCCAAAGGCATTTACTGCACAGAGTCAGGTCGCTGCGTGATCTGCTTTTTTTGCTAAGTTCACCAAATTGAGCTCCTTAAGCCTCTCTCCACAAGATTTCCTTTTCCAACCCTCAAATCATCCTTGTAAAACTCAACCATAGGCTGAGAGTTTACAGCCTCTATCATGAATTCAAGTCCCTGAATCTCAGGTTAATAAAGTCTCTATTTTTTAATAAGGCTTCTGTGAAATGACTAGAAATAGTCCCGCAGGATGTGTTATTTGGAGGTAACTATTTCCACATGGGCTGGAGGTACAGCCCTGCGAGCAGAGCGCGGGGAGAGCAGTGGGAGGGCTCTTCCCTCCTCTCCTCACCCTGTTCCGCAGGCTTTTTTAGCGCTCTCCCAAGTTGCATTTCAAAACCCACTATTTTTCTTGGAGGATCCATCACGATGGACATTTCCTAGACCTCTAGGAAGAAGCAGCGCGATTTCACCTCCCCGTACACGCGCCAAAACCAGCTCCTGAGGAAGCACAAAACCTGCCCTGCGCCCGCCGGGGCCGAGAGCCCCATCTCCGGTGGGAGCAGAGGCACTGACAGGGTCTTGGCACGTCTCACTCGGCAAACCGCTCCTTCCCTGGGCCCAAAGAGACATCTATAAAATCTTTCAAAGCTCACCAGAGCCCCCCCTTCCTCCCAAATTAATAGGATTAAAAAGAAACCCTGGGGTTTTTCTTCCCTGTCCTTTTCCAGCGATGGTGTCCACACTTCGGAGCTGTTTCTTGCCATTATTAATTGATTGTTTTGCTGTTTGTTAAATGACAGTGAAGGTTCACAGGAGGCTTGGCTCTAGATCTTTGAAGAAAACATTCCAATATTGCCAAAAATTCAGTGAAATGACAAGACATGGTGTGTTCTAGACAGTCTCCTCAAGTGCCGGAGCTATGGTTCACTGCCCCACAGCTGCTGGATGGGATAACATTCTGCCTTTTCATCGGTTGCGTTGGATTTGTATGTGAGACTACACACCAGATGAGCAGTTTAAAAGATATGCCAGCTCAGTTTCCATTCAGTCTGGCCTTTACATACCCCACAGGGACAAACTTGCTGTCCCAAACTGAAACCAACAATTTCAGAGGCAATCACGAATGAAAAAATAGTCAAGTGAGTGAGGTCAGCACCAGCCCAACCACTTTTACACTTTTTTCCCTCATTTGTTTTGTTTGATTTTCTGCGGCTCAGCTTTGCTCCCAACATTTGTGATCCAAAATGCAGGGAGAGTCCTTTGAGATACACCATTCACTTCAGGTCGCTTTCCGTCACCCAAAGATGCCTACACATGTCCTGAAACCTTCTGGTGACTTAGCTCCCCTAACCAATCTTCACTATTTGGCTTCAAAACGCCTTTTCTTTACCTCTCTGATCAAAGACCGTGAGTTTAAAAGCAAGCCTGAGTAGGTGATACCATTAGAGTAAACCACCTAATGAACTGACCCTCCTTTCTAGCTGCAAAGTAGCCTGCAAAGAACATATAGAACATATGGACTGGAAGAATTCGCCATCGGTTAGTGACTCAGCATCTCAGTACTGTCATTACACCCAAAAGGTAACGTAGGCTTGTGTAAGCAACCTGCAAAGTCTATTAGATGAAAAGGAAACTTTGCGGTCAGGTGTAAAATTTAAAATTTCCATGTGGCAAGCACAGTTGCCCAAGCATTCTTAAAAATATCTGTGCTAGGAAAAGCCTAAGAGCTTCGTTGTTTGGTGGAAGCAGGCAGGAAAGGGTAAAAAATGCAAATATGCTTGCATGGAAAGCAAATAAAAATAATCTTTGAAGGGAAAGAGTATTAGTGGATGTTTCCTAATGGTCGCCATTCACCCTGTTCATTCTTTGCACTCCACTTGCCAAAGGCATAAGGTTTTAATTTTGTTCATGGTCAATCTAATGTTTAGAGTTCCATCTACTTGAATGATTCTTTGGGGACTGGTTGCAATAGCTACATTTTGGGTTTAAATTGCATTTTTTTTTTTTTTTAAACAACAACTGAATCTTACCAAGGAGTGAAACTGGAAAGGATAAAATTAGATTCCTGAACCTTCATCCCTTTTTAGAACCAGACACGAAAAAACTGCATCCAGTTTTGTTAAATATTTTTTCCACATCTGGTGTTCAGTCAAAACCATAAGAAAAGTGCTGGAAATCTCACAAGAAGCCTCGTACTCTTGTGATTTCCAGTCCAATTTTTGCAGCCACAGGAGATCTGTATAGTTCAGATAAGAATCTGAAGCAGAAGCCAAACCCAAACTGTGAACCTCCCGAGGCTCACCCCACCCACAACAGCTTATGTCTTTACCCATCATTTGCAGCAGATGTTCTCCCAAATTCTCCAGTGAGATAAATTCCATTAAAAGTTTCAGGAGAAAGATTATAAGATACATACAATACAACATAAAAGTGTCCAAAGCAGCTCATCATGCCCCATTAAGTTATTGTTAAAGACCTTTATACAGCAGCATCTATTGATTAGAGCAGTTTGCTTCTCTTTACTACTTGTTTTTCCATGCTGGGCTTTGGGGGCTTTTTGATCTAAAGGCCACTGACGTCAATGAGAGCATTTCCATTGTCTTCAGCGGATCAAGCCCTTGACAAGCTGGTTCTCCCATAGGTCAGTCTGCAGAGTGTGGGTTTCTGCCAGCAGATTGTCCCTAGAACATTTCACTGTAGATTTACAGTCTTTATAAAATTTTTAAATGAAGTTCTATAGTTAGATTCATATGGTATATCATAAATTACAGCAGACTCCGCAAACTTGGGTTTGAGGGTTGGTTGTTTTTTCATTTGGCTCTCGGGGAACGTATAGTTTTTTCCATAGGAACCTTTCTCCAAATGTTAATTTTACCTGCTTTCTGCTATTTTGCATCAGAACATGTAGGTTTCTCATGGCCAAAGCTGTCCAGGGAAAATTGTGCCTGTGGCAGCAGTGGTGATGTGAGCAAGCGTGGACTCATCATCTTGATGTTAGTTGGTAGGGCAAGCTGTGGCTTCGGGCTCTCCTTGGTACTAGTCAGACTAGTAAAAAAAGAAAAGCAAGCCAAAAGTTTCAGATTACTTTTCTCCCTCAAGGTCTAGTTAAAGCTGTAAGTTGGGTTTTGCCTATTGGAGGAGCAACTGGTCCAACTCTGCCATCAAACCCTTGAGGGATAAATCCCTGGGACAAGGGATGATCTTCACGCAGAGCCTTGCACACACGAACAGTGGTCTTAACTGGGACCTCTACGATCTCAATACTTCCTGCGGTGACCAGGCAACGTGAAAGCAGGAGACAAGGGACAGCCCTCAGACACTCGAGTCCTAATTCAGATTCCCCATCGCCAGAGTCTAAATTTAAAGAATTCAAGCAGCATTACTGTGCCCATCTGCAAAGTGGGAGCAATAATCCCACAATACCTTCTCAGAAATGCTGCAAGGCCATGAACTCTGTCTACACAGAGTAGTACTGTTCGGTAGTAAATGAAATCTGTTTTCACTTCCAAGGCTATGGCATAAATTACTATAGGCAGAAATCCAGCCTAGCAGGCAATGAACTGGATGGGGCCCACTCAGTTCCTTCCATCTTTAGCTTTGATTTTCATTGTTCTGTTTCATTAACAGAATTTCCATGTTTTTTTTCTCCCCTCTCCCCCCCGTTGTAATTTTCCTAAACTGTTAATTTGCCAGCAGAGAGAATGGCCTCATAATTGTATACCAGCTCCTCCAAAGCACCCACAAGAATCTCAGCAGTTTTTAGCAGACTCAGCATTTCCCTCTTTACTTTGCAGCCCTCGAATATATAGAAAAAGAGGCTGAAGAAAGTCTGTTGCTGTGTTCCCACTGGGGAACCATAATCCAGCCACTTGTTTTCTGCTTAAAATGAGCAGATACTGACCTTAAAATCAGCACAAGTCCCGCCCAAGTCAATGGGGCCGTGGCAATTGGCACCAGTGGTTTTGCAGGACATAAATATCACCCCGAAACAGGCATCGGCTGACAACATCTTGATTCACTCCGTTCTCTCTTCTGTTCCTTTTTTTTATTTTTAAGGAAGGATATTGATTCTGCTCAGGTCACCTCTGCATGAAGGAGAATGAAAGAGATGCTTAGGAAAACCATAAGGGATAGCAAAATAGTTCAGGTGACTTTTCCAACTCTCCCCTTTGCTTTCCCGTGTTCCCAGTCCCTAAACCCTACCAGGGATCAGCTCCACTCTCGGCCTCTTCCCTGATCACCGGTGCCAGAGGCTGCTTTTACTGTGTGGATGAACAGATGTTTTGCCACCACTAGCTGCCCCTTCTGATTCATGATTCATTTGAAAGAAATTAACAGCAATAAATTTAATTCAAATCCTGTTTTTTCCCCAGTAGCAGAGTTTGTGAGTGCGTACAAGCGCTCCCACTGGAAAGAGAACTGGAAAGATAAAAATAGATGAGATGAATGAGAGATTACAGGATAAAGTGATGGCCACTTACCAGCCAAACAGGATTCGCTGCTGAAGGCTGACGAAGTCTCTGCTGACTTTGGGGTTTAGCAGCAGAGAATCTGCTCCATAATTTATGTTCAGCCAGGCTCTCTTAGAAGTAACACCTGACCATCTAGTATTTCCTTGGGGCGCTGGAAGAGAGGACTTTCGATGCCAGCCTCTGCAGGAATGGCACCGTACAATCTTGACCAGGGCACTGGGGTCTGTGGGGCTGGATGACTCCCAGGGTTTAGAGAGTGAGGTGAGAAGGGTGGTGTGGAAACCAGCACCTGACGCATCCCCTGCCTTACCTGCATGCCCCCAGACATCATTAAATTCTCACCCAGGAGGTTCCTGCGAGCAATTAGGAACGGGCACATAGCAGGACATTATTTGTCCATATCTGAACGTAGGATTTCCACCACGGTTTTGCTTTGCCTGTCATGAAGACCCTGTTTAATCTCCGCTTTTGAGATACAAACACTCAGGCACAGAAAGGTTAAGAAAACAGCCCGAGTCTCAGAGCCAGAAATAAAGCTCATTAGTCCTTCATCCACAGGGAGCCCTGTGCTTCCGTCTCATCCGACCTGCCATACGACAACCGCTGTCAAAGGCATCTCAAAAGAGGAGATCAATTTTATAGTGGTTTTACTCTTTGAAAGCACAAACAGGCTCTCCATTAGGAACTATAATTTATCTGACTGTGACCACTGACTACAGGTCTATGAAATGTATCTAAATGGATTACACAGAGCCAGAAAACTCAACCCAAGTATATATGGCACACACATAACAAAGCTCTGCAAATCTGAAAATGCAGAGTATCAGCAAGTGCTCTGGTTTTCCGGACTGATTTGGGAGGTAGGTAGGCTTAGCTGAAGGCTGTGGTTTCTAAATTGGACATGGTTACCTAAAACTATTGGAAATTTGAATTGCATGTCAGATGTCTGGAATAAATGGACTCGAGAGACGTAAGAAAAAACATGTGGCCCAGTATTTTTCTCTTTTTTAATGTCTTTTGGAAACTGTTTAGATCTCATCTGGGGCTTGTATAGTTTCTTTGTTTAGTAATTCTGAATTGAAATTCTTTATAAAGCTTTGTTAATTAAAAGGTAAAAACTTGATTGTTGCACACGGAGCCCTTCATCCTGAAAGATGCTTGTATGTTTTCCAAGAGCATACTCTACTTTCCAAAAAAGTAAATGATCCTTTGAAAACTAGGCAGCACAGTTATTTTATTTACCTCAAATCCACCAAATTTAAATTCCAAAATGGACCGTTATGGCCTGACCCTGTTTCTAACCCTGCCAAAAGCTGTTGTAGCTGAGATGTTGCACAGCAAGCGGTGAAGCTCCCCTGGAGCCCTTGGTGCCAGGCTGACTTGGGGCTGTACGTCTTTAGCAAGATAACGCATCCAGTACAATGATGAAGATTACAAGTAATAAATTTCCTGTGAATCGCAGGCATCTCTGGGGTGAAATATATAACCTGCTCCACGGCACACAGCTGTATCATCCCACCATGCGATAAGACCAAAAGGGACACCCAAGGGCACCTTTCTGTAGGCAGAGTGGCCTAACCTGAACTGAGCAGGACTTGGGATTAAATGTTTCCCACCAAAATGCGGCCTTGGCTCTTAGAAGAGGGAATTTTTCAGCTCTGCCACATCTTGGAGATGCTACACAGCTTCCCGTGTTCACATTGGGGTCCCTAACCCCCGTTTTCCACAGCCCAGTAGCATTGCCACAACTTTCATCATTTGCTTGGTGAAGTCAACCCAACCAACCAACCAACCTACTCATCACCCACCAGCAGCTTCTTGCTCCACACTCTTTACCTGGTGGATCTTCCCAACTGCCGTTCACTAGGAAGTTCCCAGGACAACGCAGATTTTTTTAAAGTTTTTCTACTTCTTTTTTTTCCTGATGCCTTCTGAGCATTCCTGATGCCTTCTGAGCATTCCTGATGCCTTCTCAGATGCAGCCTCCTAATCTTAAGGCTAGAGTACAACACATGGTAGGTCATGAATATGGTTGGAAAAATACTGTCCCCTCCTCAATTTTTTTTGACCTAATATTGTTCTACAGAGTCCCAGAGACTGGACTAGGAGACTTGATCTCTTTCTTGTCATCTGACAAGGATGCATGCTCAGGCCTAGATTGGTGGACATGGCATACAGGCATAGACACCTCTTCCTCTTCCACATTTTGCATACAGTGGAAAAGGCAGAGAATCTTGGTGGGCTGTCCAGGCAAACCCTGCAGCTCCTCTCAGCAAAAACATATGGTAGTTGGTGCAGCTGAAGTTATGTTTTCTGAAAGCCTTAAACTATACTAGCTAAAGTAGAGTTAATGGTGGCATATAAATGTCATTGGAAAAAATTACCGCCTTTATATTTGCTTCTTTTGTGGCTATTAAGGAATCTCCATCCAGTCTCTGCTTTTGGATATATGTCTATATATATATATATATATATATAGGTCTGTGCAGACTTGGCGGGGTTAAACTGCCAGCGGTAAGAAAGGACATAAACTCTTGGAAGGATTTTGACACCCCCCTCTTTCCCACTCCCATCACTCAGCCATGCCAAAATTTTATGGTTTCTTTTAGACTCGCATAATTAAATGAGTGATGAGGAATTTCTCACCAATATAAAACTGAATTATTTGTTGCTTAAAATAGAGCTGTACCCTCTCCAGGTCGTCAGCTGGTGTCAATCAGCTTGTTCTGGGACATCAGATTTTGCTCCTTGGGGATAACACCAAGAGCATCAGGACAGCACGGTGCAACCTCAACAGGTCTGAGACTGGGAAAGGACCATCATAGTGACCAGAAGAGATGCAGTCCTTGTATACTTTTTTTTTTTTCCTCCCGAGGAATTTTCATGTTCGTGCAGGAATCCCCCGGGGGGCTGGGGAGAGGGTGGCTCGGGGAGCTGCGGAGGACAAGGGAGGGCGTGGGGGTGCCTGCAGGAAAGCCCACGCAGTTTCTCTCCCGGTTTAACAGACAGCCTGGATTCATACTTGCCAAATTTTGCGAGCAGCCGGTAGATTTACGAGCCCCGGGAGCGCACCCGGCTCCAGCTGATGAGCTGCGCGGCGGAGGAGCCGGGGTGAGCCGCGACGGGGAGCGACAGCGGAGCCGCTGCCGGGGCCGGGGGCCGCCGCCCCCTCGCTGAGCTGCCTGGATGAAACCAAGTATGAAAAAAAAAAAAGTATAAAAAAAGGGAAAAAAAAAAAAAAAAAAGGAACAAAAGGGAGGGGAGGGGATTTGGGGCCCCTCTCCTCAGGTTCTCGCTTTTCAGGGGTGAGAACCGCCGGTCCCTGCGCACGGCGGGGCTGGCAGCGGCTGCCCCCGAGCAGGCTGCGGGCTGGAGGAGGGTTGTGCAAGCAAAGCGGCTGGGCGGCGGGAGGGGATATAAAGCCAGAGGCAAAAAAAAAAAAAAAAAACAAAACCCAAAACCCAGCAGGAGTGAAATCCTGGAGGAGTTACCAACAAGAGTAACTTGTCCACAGGGTGTCACTCTTGACCCACATTTGGGCCTTCACCCAGCGTTGTCTGTGGCAGCAGGAAATTGGAGATTTTTAGTTCCCCAACAAGCCTCCAAAAAGGCAGAAGCCTCCAAAAAAGGCAGGCTGGCACCTCTGGGTATGCTGGCCTGGGCACCCACCCGCCCGGCTGCTCCCGGCCCTGCTTACCCACCCTTCTTGCCCCACATTGCACCTTGCCTTGCCCTGTCCGGAGGATGGGGTTTGCAACAGGGGTCCTCCTTGGGCCGAGCTTACAGCACACCACGGAAAAAGGGAGGGAAGGTGAAAGAAAACACTCTTCCCCAACAGCCAAACTCACCATTCTGCCCCAAACTTCTGCCATCTCCCCTCAGTGTTTCAGAAGTATTTCAGTTTACTGCGAAATTCCCCTATCATTCCGTACTGTCAGCCTGCCCCCTCCCTCTGGGAAACCTCCTGTTTCCCAGGCATGGCCTCGTGGAAGATGCTACACCACAGCTTTATGGTGAGTCCTGAACCAGGTTAAATTAAGCGCCGATAACCCTTTGCTTTCAGTAGCTGTTACTCAGCAGAGATTTGAGGGGTTCTTCAGCTACAGGGAAGCCCTGTGAATTACCGCCTTGTTTTCTGTGTCAAGCTGTAGGGTTCTGCAGTCAGGAAGGCAAAGCTGGGGTCAAGCCAGCTCTGGGTGTAGCCTGAAAGCAGGGAGAGCCCTGACCTTTTGTCTGGTGCGGTGCTGAGCGCAGGCAAGGCAGGACTGCCTGCTTGTACTGCCTGCGCCGGCCGGAGGGCTAGCTTACGCGTTAGCCTTCCCAGGACAGACGTAGGGGGATGCGGTCAGCTGCCATGCTCGGAGGGGCCGGTGGGTGACGTGGGTGCTGGGGTCAGCAGCACAGCAGCCAAAGTACAGGCCGCAACTTTTATAAAGCATCAGCAGAGCATGAATTATGGTGTGTCCTCCTGGCAAGGTTCCTGGAGCAGAGGACACACGGGTAAGAGTGCTATCTCCTCTTCCAGGGCTGGTTGGGACAGGATTTGTGTGTAGTGTGTACAGCACATAATTCATCAGGCTATCATTTACATAGCATGAGCTCAGCACTGCAGCACTCTCTGACACTTTGAAATATTCTGCTAGGGGCTCAGCAGCTTACTGGGAGCATCGCACGAGATAGATACATCCTGAAAGGGATGCTGTCCCCTTGCACGACTCGACCCTCTGCTTGTAGGAGGTGCTCCCGAAAAGCTTACATCCATCAATCTTACCTGTCTGCAACTGCCTTGTTTCTGCAGTGACTTCACTCTTTTGCCCCAGGACAGTGTTTTTAGGTGTGCCTGGTATGATTTGAAACACTTCTTGGTTTTCTTTCAGGCCATCCTCCTTAATGTGGCTATCCCAAGCTTTTATGGAAACACCTGCAATATGTAAACACAAACGTATAAATCTCTGTAACGTGAAAAAACAGCTTCATGAAGCTGTACAAGAATGCCGCCGTGTGACTGCAAAACTTCATTTATAAGTATCTAAATATAGATCATAGCAAGCAGCAAACCCAGACTTCAATTTTAAAAGCGAGGGCATAGGGGAGAGTGCAGAGTCAGCGCTTCTCAAATAAGAAGTTCTTCTTGTACTAATTCATTTACAGCAGCATCTTCCTTTGACACAGCAAATTTGCATCACCGAATCCTGATCGCAGAGACATAAAGATTTTTATGGGAGTCGGAAATAGCTTCCATGCAGGCGCTGCTGTGGAAGCGCTGCACCACCGTCGACCTCCGCACCCAGACAAGGGCACGCTGCGGTTTGCACCAAGTGAGCTGCGCAGGCTTTACTCCTCCGTGTGCTTTTATCACATCCCACTACAATTCCCTGGTTCTAGTTTGCCCAAGTTTCTTCCCAGCACCAGCGGCCGTGCCTGCTGCCCACAGTCCCAGGGAGCGCGACAGGCTGCTAAGCACCATGCCAGGGGTGCACAGGGCATGCAGGCTCAGCGGTGAACACTGGACATATCCTCCATCCCACCTGCCTACACCTGCATCTCAGCTGTTTAGGGTGCTGGGAATATCCCCCACACCATTGTATGTCTGTCTATTGCCATTCACTCGCCTGCTGTTAGGTATTATATTAAACTTTTTCAAATCGTTCTTCTAGCCTCACAGTTTCCATAGAAATATAGTTTAAGTTTAGGAGAAGTCAACTGCTCTTTGAAAATTGCTGACAACACGGCAGAGAGACAGCGGCAAGTGTCCAACCCCACGTACCCTAGTCAAACGGCAGCACAGTTCTGTGGGATTCAGCGATACTCCAGATGTGCACAAGGAGTAAACTCACATTAGGCAGCCACAACCCCACCTGCCAGAGTTTGAGCAGAGAGCAGAAGTGGGGAACCAAGGCTTTGAAAGCCAAAACTCTAACAGCCTGAAATTAGCCTTGTTCTGGGCTTACGGGAAGCATCTCTTCAACCGTGAGAGCTGTACCCGACTCACGGCCAAGGCTGGATCCAGCTGCAGGGAACAGGAGATGTCTGGGGAAACGACTCCCTCCTCCTGGACATCCATCCCACTGCAGGAAGAGTGGTGAGAAAGGCTTGAAATGCACCCAGCAGGGAGGCACTTTTCCAACCTGAATCCTCACCTGGGAAAGCTCTGCTATTTAGGAATGGGATTTAGGTCTTACAGCAGATGCTCGAGTGAATCCCTAAATCTAAACCCACCACAGAGACTGCTCTATGAATTCCTAACATTTTCCACTGAAATAATCAGAAGATCACACTTTTTCTAAATATTGCATGAGTTGGCTAGTTGCTTGAATTTCAAATTTTGGGGCAAAGATCTATGTTATTATCAACAAAATGCCAAATTATTAAAGAGTATTTCTCACTCTTTCATTCTTATTCACTGATTTCCTATTTAATAGACATAAAGAACATTAACTGGCATTTGTTTTCAGCCAAATGCTGAAATACTGCCTTTTTTTTTTTTTTCCCCCAGAAGAAAAATCAAGTGACAACTGTTTATGTTCGATGGGACATACAATAGGGCACTGTGATGTTCTCAGATCAGGGCATCCAGCTGCGGCTGCTGAACTTTGGCACGTCGGTGTGATCCCAAACCAACCCAGAACACAGCGCTGCGTTTTGATTGCCCCCATCAGATTTTCTAGTAGCAAACCTGAGATTCTCATGTGGAAAATTTAAGTTGCACAGAAATTTCCTTTTGCTTCAATAAACCCCCCTCAAACTGCTCTACTCTCATGCACAATGCAGAAGAGTCAGCACATGACCAAAGAAGACCCACTGCATCCATTCTGCAGTGCTCATACCCGTCTTCCCCGAGGCTGCCTAACGTGTTAAGAACACTTTCTGCCATGGTGCTTGGCTTAAATTCCTGCACGACAACCAGAAACACTTCAGCCATGCAGACATGGGGCAGGCAAGAAGCAAAGATGCCATCAGACGGGAGGAGCTGACAGACACGTGCTAAGAACATGCCAGAGCACCATGGCCAAAAGTCAAGGGACAAAGCAACGCTTCCTCCCAGCTGAGAAGGGTGAGCAGAGGCCGTTACATCTCCTAAGACATCAGCAACGGAAGAAACTGCTGCTACTTCATGCTCCAAATCCCGGCTTCTCCCAGTCACCCAGCACACAGCAGCAACACATTAATTTTATATATATATATTTTTTTTTTTTTTTCCCCAAGAATGACCTGGTAACTGTAAAAAAAGTAACTACATAATTATACTTTACTACTGCTTTTGTTGGACTCGCTCTGTAATTACAATGTAGTTGCTAAGGAAAACCAACCCATTGGTTTTGCCATGAGCAATTAATGCAGGTTACCAACAAGATGGTTACGCAGGGCCAACGCTAACATTGGCACCCAACCGTGTTATTCATCTATCGGTTGTGGCTGCCCAATAATGAAGGCTCTGCCTCACATTACATGTCCACAAGCATGAGAAACAAATTGCATCAAAAACCCAACTGCGCTACTGAAAGGAAAACTCAAGGAGCAGATACCCATGATGTGTTATGGTTCCTTGCCCTTGATTTCTGTTTTTGGCAAAGGGGCAGAGCTGGCTCTCCTGTTGCTCCGCAGGGCAGGTTTGTGGATGAGTACCTCTGCCACCCACGGGTCTCACGTACACCTCACTTTCCCCATCCCTTGGATGTGGTTTTCTTATCGCTGCTTCTCTCCAGCCACTACCTGACCAGAGAGCTGCAATGATCCTGGGTGCCACAAGAGCTGGAGCAAGAGTCCACTGACCATAAGAATACCTTTGGTGTTCCCTTTTAAGCAGCAGGATTTCACCCATGGCATGTTTACCTTTACACCATAGACCCCAACCTTAATAACTCTCCATGTAATTTTTTTCATCGTGTCTCAAGCCACTGCCCAGCTGGCTACTGGCAGGTTTGGTGCCCCATCCAAATCCCTCTCCATCTCACTCACTCTTGTGGTAGATACACAGCTGCCTCTGTGGGGGTATTTCTTTGGTATGGGACTGTCTGCCTCGGTGATCTCTTCCATCTGATCCACCCATCTGATCTACAGAAAACACAAACTGTGGTTATGTGCAACACTAGAAATGATGGGGTAGCTCATGGGTCACTTGTCCTTCATTTGTGGCACAGAAAACACAGGCAAAAGCTCCTTAGTGTTCACATTGGTTCTGCTATTGCATGTTAAAAACACCATCAGGAAATCATATTTAACACTGTGTTATTTTCTCAGGCTACGAGAAGGGTGACAAATAGTGACAACGGATTTGTGAAATCTAAACCACATTCAAAACAGGGCTAGAAACTACAGCAGGAGGATCAGCCCTTTCACTCTTTCCCAGCATGTTTGGTGTGGGGATTCACACCTCCTCCCACCGGGACAATGCCCACGGCAAGAAGCAGGGACGTGAGGCCAGGATGAAGGCGCAGGTCAGTATAGAAGCACCAGTATATTTGGCACTGGTGAGAAACAGAAATCAGTCCATGGCCCCAGTCAGCCCAGAGCACAGGAAACATTTATTTCTGCAGGAGGTTTCTCTTCCACCATGCTCAAGGGTGTAGGGATAGGAGCAATATTTGCATTGTATCTCTTATCCTGGCTTATAAAAGCACAACTAATGACTCCAAAACTGCTTCTTAAAACTACAGCCTCCATGGTGCCGATGTTAGGGGTGGTTGTCCATTGTCCTTGCCTGGAAAAGGGACTGCACTCCCCTGCCTCTTCCTGCTTTCTCCAGCCTCGGAGATGCTAACACCCGTTGGGGTAGGGCTACTCTACCCAAAACACTCAGCAAGGCTGGCTCCTAATGGGAAAAAGTGGGTAAATGCTGGTGGTGGGTCACCTGCACGGTCTTTCAGTGGAAGGAACAGGGTTGTCAGCCCAGCATGGGAGCCGCACTGACATGTTCCTCCATGGCCAGTTGGCATTGGTAATGAGAAGAATCCTGGAGGAAGCTCCCCAGGGATCTGCAGCCTTGGGAATGCCCATGGAGAAAAGCCTTCCCCCAGCTGAGCTCACGTGCAGAGGTAGAAGATGTACAGATTTCTCCTCTGAACTGTATTCAGTATGTGCGTTTTTAAAATGATGGCTGCAAGAGCCATAATGAAACAGAATAAAATCATTGCAGTATCAGGATCCACCTGCACTAAACTGTAGTCCTGCAGGTGAACCTTAGCCAGCTCTAGCTGAAACTTCTCGGCCCTTAAAAACAAAGGAAGACTCATTAGTCTAAATTAGATGCATCAACCAGACATTTAGGCTTCGTATCATTACAAGGTGCTAATGGCAGCCTGCAGGCATCCTCCACCAAATCCTCTTTCATAACTTACCTTGATGCTAGTGTGAATGATGGTTCCACGCTCTCACCTGTCTTTGACACCTTAGTGGCAGCTGTCCCAGCGTTTTCATGGGCATGGTAAAAACTTTTGTGCAATTCAATTCTGGACCGTTTTATTTCAAGTGTGAAAAAAAATTAAAAGAGATATTCAGATATTAAAATAATGGTTTTTGCTGCAGCTGAGGCAGCTTCTGACCATCATTGCCTCCTGCCACACCACAAGAGATGTTCCACCCTCTGAGCCACCATGCAGAGGTCACCTACCCTAAAGACACCCCACAGCCGAGAGAGTGCACCAAAGCTGTGTTCCTCTATTTCAGGTTAGAATTACAGATTTAACTGTATCCCATAATTTACCATACTTGATTCCTCAGCATCCAATCTTTTCCTTATTTTCAGCATCCTCACATTTTTCATTTTCTTCCCCCATCACATATTCATTGGATGCTGTACAAACAAGTGTAGATTTAAAGTGTCCCCGTAACATTTTACTTATTCTGTGACTTAATAATAAAAAGAGCACTGAATAGAAAGGCTAGAGTTCAATTTCTGGGCTCTACTGCCATTTGCAAGCTGCACTCCCCCACAGCTCCTCGCTTGAAATACAGCCACCCATTCAGCTTTATGCTAGCTCTGGAGCAATAAAACCGCGCTTTGCCAGAGGAATTTTAAATCGTTCTACACCAATGCAGAGATCTTTAAAAAACAAATTCAAAAATGTTAAAAGTGAGGGTTGAAGTGAAACTTTCAGATTTTACAAAGTGGGTCTGCAAATTCTCCATCTTCATAAAGAAAATTTTCATTTACTTTCCAAAGTGAAAGGGGACATTTTTTTTTGATGAAGATTTTTATTTAATTTGCCTAAAGACCCCAAAAATATAAAACTTGGCAAATGAGAATTTAAGAAAAAAAAAAAATCTACCTTAAGTGGAAAGCTCCATCGTACTGATGCGTTTAACAATTTAGATGACAGGAGCCTATAACCCAGACTCTGTTCCCGAGGCCGGGTCCATGCAGGATGGCTGGGCAGCTCTCGACAGCACTCACCGTGGCTGATGGGCAGCAGGATGCGACCTTCTGCTCCGCACCGAGGGCAACAACATCGGGCCTGTGCATCTTGCTGAGCAGAGAAGGTTTCGAAAGGCATCGTGGTGCAATGCACAGGGCACGGAGAGGGCATCTCCCACGTCCCGTTGCGTGTGGCTTGTCACTTCTCTGCCAGGTGCCTGTTTTTCTCCGTGTTTTCTTTGTCTGCCTTGGATTGAGACTCCCTGGAGGAGAGCTCACTTCTGCACAGTGCAAAGCACCGCAGAGGCCTGGCTGCACCTGGGTTTCTAGGAGCGAAATTAAGCAATTACAAATTGTTACTCTTGGTTTTTTGGCAATTTCATGCCCAAGTTCTGTTATTCTTCAAAGCTGAAGGTCAATGATTAATTCAAAACTTCTATTTTCCCCAAAATTATGGGCTGGGGAAATAATACAGAGGCAGGGAGCCCAATTTCACCCTCCGTTATACCTTTAAACCTGAAATAGCTCACTCCATTTGCACCAAGTCTTTGCCTTCAGATTTCTTCTGGCCTTTTCCAGGGCTGTTACAGGGGCTGCAGATGCAGCATTGACTTTCTATGGACCCAGGTCCTCCTGAGTCCCCATGCATGCATTGCCCTCCCACTTGGACCAGCTGAACTGGACACCAGCACTCACAACCCTGGAAACATCTTATCTGGAATTCCAAGTTACCTGAAGTCCTTTCAACACAGGGATTGATGATGTGTCGGATGACGCACTGATTTAAATCTCCCTGGGTGAAGGCGTTGTGGACACAGCTACCTGCGAGAGACCGCATACGTTTTAGCAGAGTACAGATTTTACAATCCGTTATGGTCATCACTGTGTTTTTATTATTAATGTGTCTTGAAAAATAAGATGTTTAGCTAAGCTTACTAATTCCTTGAAACTCAAATCATTTAAGCTGTCTAACCTTGTTCAGGATAATTATTTCTATCCGTTATCCATCATGCTAAAAAATGACAGCTCTGGGACAAGGAGGCTTTTCAAGCAAATGTTTTAAGACAGTGTTTTAGGTTGCAGGCGCTGGCAAATGTTAATTAAATTAGATAAACAATGACTCAGAGTAGCTGTGCTATACTGGAAAGAAAGATGGGAGGTAATGGGGGAAGGAATTTGGCAGCTCAAAGGTCGAAGCAGCTTTTTTGGAACCAAGAATCTGTCCCTTGAGCAAGTACCTTACTGGGATTCAACAGGATCGAGAGAACCGGTGTCCTTTTACTTTTACACCTCCAGACACCATTTGCGTGGGTTTGCTGAGTGAGTTTCTGCCAGAGCACGTGGTGCATGCTACCTGTCCAAGGCATCCTCCAAGACTATCTGCCAGCCTTGGCCACACCATCGCAGGAGGACCATCGTCCTCCATCAGCATCCCCTTCCTTGGGCAGGGCCAGTACTGAAACTGCTGATCCAGGCTGAATGTTGAATCGTCCCATTTGGGGGAAGTTGTCCACCACATTGAATTAAGCAGTTACAAGAGCAAGGCTCCAAAAGCGACCTCCAGGTCTGGAAACGCATCTTCTGATCATTCCTGTGACATAGCTATCTTTAATCTGTATAACAATACATTTTAATATTACTTATTAATAGTTAATACAACAGTTCTTATCATCTTGTGCAACTGCTCCTACAGTGTGCAATAACATTTTGAAAATCAAAGCACTGAAAAGATTTTCTACTGAGGACTCATTGCACTAAAGATCCCAAGTCAAATACCTGGTTTTGAGTTTTCCATCTACCCAAAGAGAAGAGGCTGAGGATGAGATCCTCATTTTTGCTGTGAAAGCAAGTGACTTGCCGATGTGAAGGGGTTCCTGGTGTCCCAGGCTAACCCTCTCTCAGGTCCTACAGGGTGGTGGGGCTCTCCCTGTGGAGGAGTTTTGGAGAGGATATGTTGTTCTGCTGCACCTATGGAGTTTGCATAGGGAGACAAAGCTCCATGAGAGCAGCAGGGGTGCACCTGTATAGGGGTGGGATGACGGGAAGAGAGAAGAAACTCATGCAGCACTCTTAAACCAACTTAAATTGTGTTAAAGGACTATATGTGACACCTATAGAAGTTTATAAGCTTTAGTCTTTTACATCTTTTAGCTCACAACAGAGGCTCTTATGTTTGTTCCAGAGGTCTGAGGGTTCCTTACTGCTGCCTTTTGTCCCCAGCTGCAGCAGGACCCGATAGATCCTCCACTCTGCTGGCTCAATGACCATCACCTCCCTGTGATGGTAGGCATGTCTGGTGCCTGCAAGGAATAACCAATGCCGACTCTTGCAGTGGCCAGGGAGCAAAGGCTTTGGGAGTGAGCAACAAGCCATTGGTGAGCAAGCCAGCCAGCTACAGCTCTCCCGAATGAAACCCAGAAACTGCTCAACTATTCTAATTTCTGCACATCTCAGGTCGTGTTCCTTCAAGCGTTCAGCTGACTCGCCTTTCTTTCTGGAAACAGCAGTACTGCAGTCCCTCGCTGTGCACAGTCCCTGATGGAGGACCTGTGGTGCCCTCACCCTCTGCATCCCTGTGATTCAGCCAAGTGTTGGGTTTTATACTACGGAGAAACTGATCTGTCCAAACTTTCTTCACCTGCTCTGATCATTTCAGCTCCTTGGGGACACACACCTCCATGCCACTGTCCAACTAATTAGTTGCTTCACTGGCTGCATTCTGCAATTCTTCAGTGATGGGTCCCCATCTGACATCTTATGACAACTGATTAGTAAAGTAGGCCACGAGTTTAAGAAATATGTAATTTGGGCACCACTTACTATTAACTGTTTGCATGCTCTTTTTTGTTTGGTTGGTTGTTTTAAGAAATTGTTATCCTTCGATGTAAATACCAAAGGATGAGAAAAAGTTTGTGAACTGGCAATTTTACAAAGCAAGATGCAGTAAATCTTAAGATCCCTTCAGTAACAAGCCCTGAAGAGGCAATAAGGGAATATATGTCCTTACTGCAATGCTATATATTATGGAAGTCTAGATATCAAGGCAACATCCAAAATCGCTAGTCTGTCCTGTAGTCTTGGGCCAGAACCATACGCAAGCTTATTAATTAATTAGAATTAAGTCAAAACAACGTGTCTTCACCCCAGGTTCCCCCTGCCAACAGAGCAGAAAAGAAACAATAAATAAAATTTGAAGGTTTAAACGCAATGAACACTCCTCTCCAGGTTGAAAGGATGTCAGCAAGCTACAGCATCACAGCAGTTAAATGTCGTTGAAGATTTGATTGCCTTTGGTCTGGGATTTGCTCTCGCTCGAGAGCTGGTCAAACCAATCTTTCCAAAACACTGACTTCTGAACTTTTGCCAGAGGTGCCTCTCTCCGGTGACCAGGCAGACAACATGTTAAACCTGTCAGTTCAGAATAAATAGAAAAGTGCGCACCCGCCACGGGGAGG
Source organism: Grus americana (assembly GCF_028858705.1). Classification (NCBI taxonomy): domain Eukaryota; kingdom Metazoa; phylum Chordata; class Aves; order Gruiformes; family Gruidae; genus Grus; species Grus americana. The sequence goes on from NC_072859.1 coordinate 32,210,135, forward strand.
GCGTTTAAAGGCGCAGGGATTCCTTCTGTGGGTGAGATGGAGGGCTTGCCTACGTACCAGAAGGCTTGCAAATATTTGGGGAGAGCGGTCGGACCCCGTTGCTAGCGGGCTGGTATGCACCCCACTGGGGTGCAGAGAGCTACCCCAGTTTAAAGTCTGTCCTTTCTAAAAGACAGAGCTCTGCTCTTGCAGGATGATGCACCATCTGGTTTTAGGGAAGTTCAAAAGATAAAGGGGGAGAAAGAATAAAAACTAAGTTTTAACCAAAGGGAAATGAGAGACAAAACCAGATTTTGTGTTCGTACACAGGCCACCCCTGGCTAAGGATCTCAGGTAATTTCTGATCTAAGCCACTCTTGGCTGTATGTTGAGTCCTTCTGCTAATTTTGAGGATGCTGCAACCACTGGCACATCACTGCAGTGTGTGCTCCAGAGATTTATAGAAGACGAGCAGTCAACAGGAGCCGCCAACAATCCTGATTTTAACACCACAGTTTGGAGGAAGAGTCACAAACAACTGGTGCTCCTCTTGAACCAAACAGTCAGAGTGTAGTACAGGAAAGGAGTGTTTATTTACCCCTTCAAACATACCACAGTACAACCACCTCTGAAGAAGTCCCCTCTGCATACATCAGCAAACTAATGTCCATCGTCAACCTCTGATGTCTGATCAGGACAATTAGACTGCCCTAACTGGGAAGCTGAATGCTTGTTTTGCTGTGATCCATGGTCTAGCCTAGCACAAACTGGACTCACACCAGACCCAGAGCTGCAGGGGCTCTGCTGCTACCAACCTAAGGTCCCCTCCCATCAACAGAGAGGAAGATGATCCACTCTCATCCTTCCAGGTCTCTCAGCATTTATACGACACCACTTACAATGGACACTGCCATCTCACCTGCAAGAAGCAACATGAGTCCAGAGCAAAGTCTGAGCCTGGATCTTTACCCTGAGGTATCAAATCGGCCAAGACATATCTCCAGCTCTTTCAATATTTATATACAACCGAGGGTAGGTGGTCTCAGTGCCGGCAAGGCACAGAAAACAAACATCTCTATTTGTCACCATACTCAATCACGACAATACCAGGATGAGGTCCTAATGCTCAGTCAAGATAAGCTGAGAGAGACACAACAGGTACGTGAAGTTGAACCCAAGTGAGACAGGAGATGTCAGTATGAAAAGGAGAGAATTTGGAAGAGTTGGTGGTTAAAGCACACATTCACGATTGAGCTACTATTTAAAAAAAAATAGGAGAAGAATCCACAAGTACATTCAGCTCTCTCACAGCAGCAATTATCACTTCCAACCATCCCCAGTTGGCTGGGAGACTGCATCCCATCCTGGCAGATACTGACCTGGCCTTAGTTTTTCACACCTTGGTCAGTTGGCTGTATTACAGCAAACCGATATACCTGGGCATGAAGCCTGCAACACTTAGGAAACTCCAAATAGTACAAAATGTTACAGAAAACCACTTCAGTGACACTCACTGCCACAAATACATCACATCTATCCCCAACTGTCTACAATTGCTTCACAATTTTAATTTGGAGACATGTTCAAGTTTTTGACCCTTTTCTTTCTGATACTCCTTGGCCTGAAGCTAGGATATCTGAAAAACTGTGTGAAACTATTGGATAAAAACCATGGTCAAGAAACATGCTTCTCTAGTGTAGCAGAAGTCTTTACAAGAGGAGTAAAGCTTGTCTATGTGGGAGACTGAACTTTTGCATGAGCATGGTATGAACCTGCTTAATCATAGATGATTGTGTGTGCTGTAAACAGGAGTCATCCCCCTCTCTCAGCCAGAGCACTTATAATTGCTTGATGAATATGTAGTATAAAAATAAATAAAACAGAAAAGCTTTGGAGGAAGCCACCGAGCTCTCCTCCAGCACGAACTCAGTTGCAGGTACTCCTCTTGTTGGCATTCATGGCTCATGCAGGCCCTCCCCTCACTCAAAACAGATGCAAGTAAGTAAATAAAAGAGTTGCAAGCTGACAAGACAGTCACAAGATGCATTCAAAGGGTGTTCCCAAACAATCTGCTTTCTGCTTCTCCCATTTGTAACCAGGGTTTACAGCAAGTCAATTTTTAGTTATTTCAGATGAATAACAACTAGACCGCTACATTTGTTTCAACCCACTAGAGGTGGTTACGCCTCACCAAATTCAGATCTCTTTCCTCCCAGATTTGAGGATTTTGAGCAAAGATCAGACAATCCTGTGTGTAATGTTGGGAAAACTATAGATACTAGCGAGCTATAGGTGAATCAGATAAAACCCTTTGTGTTTACACTTGAATTCTTGATGTGTCTGAACAATGCCAGTAAAAAAGAGAAGCCTTCATCTTAGATTTCCAATACCTGGCTGACAAAAAGAGTCAGTGAGTATTTTTTTCTAATAAGTTTGGCAGACTCATAAAGAGGACTCCCTCAGAGATACCACAAAGTGCAATTTTTCAAAGAAATTTGTTTTTGTGAGCTATAAATGTGTGTTTGGTCAGAGTTTTGGCAAACAACTACAGATAGTTTTTGTCCTATGTAAGCCTTTTACGTCATGCCCTAGAAACAACAACAGCTGTTAATTATTTATCAGCTGATGAACATTGGCCTGTTAATTGAAAAACATTATAAAATAGATTAGGCAGCAAAACTCGATATGTATGCAAGCATGGTTTTTTGCTCTGTTTTGTATGTGACTTGATTAAATAAGCAATTTTAGATGTCTGCTTCATTCACAGGGACAGCCTTCACCAGTGATTTGCTCTTAGAAACTCTAACAAGCCTACAATCTTTAGAAAGTTAACTAAACATTGGAAGATTTTTCAGACTTCAAGCTTTTTCAGCCCCTATCACAACTCTAACCTGTCATGAAGATGAGCTCTCCAGTATCTCCAGTGTATCATTGTTTTGACCAAAACAATTAGAGCTCCTTCGAGAGGGGGAGTGCTAATGAGCAAGGAGAAGACCACAAGATTCAAGAGATTGCTCTCTCTGACCTTCCTCCTGCTAAGGCCTAACCTTTACATGATATTCTTGTCATTCAATACTATTTGGGGACGCATCAGAAGACCACTGTAGACAGTTAGTCACTCACCTGCATTACAGGTCCTACTGGCTCCTTTCTTGATCTGTTGACAAGAAAACCACGATTGACTCTGTACCAATGAAATAACAGTTTCCAATTTTCCCAGCCGGTCCCTTGTGCCAATGAGCATTTTCATCCTATTAAATTGGCCCTGATGTACGACAGTCTCTTTCACATACAAATGGCTATACCAGGGCAAGGAGAAAAGGTACATAAAAGGGTTTTTGTGAGGCTGTGCAGGGCTACCTGGTGAAGGACCTCTGGGTAGGATTCCCATGCTGTGCTCCACCATATAGGCATTTTGATATGAGTGAGCATGGGTGGTCTGTTATCAGCATTGAAATAACCTGCTCCAGTTGCCCAGGTTTATCTGCTTGCTCATTACCCATCACGTTTGCCCCATCCTCTTGTTGGCCTTCTAACGTCATCAGTTTGGAGGCTGACCAGGAAAACCTTGTTCTTATACTCTGATCTCTGATGCACTATCTATCTCCTTTGCTTTTTAAGAAGGAAGGTGATTCTTCATGCCAAACTCAGACATCCCAAGAGGCCAGCACTCATCGACCAGCACACAATAAGGTGGATCTTAAACCAGTGCACATTTGAGTAGGTTGATTGAATTAAATGGAGCCTTGCTGATTCACACCAGCTGAGAAGAGCACAAGAGGAAGGGATTTGAGAGGATTTAGGAGCTGTCCCAACTGCAAAACATTTTAAAGTTTGGTCCACAGACCTGCATAGCAGAGAACAGGCTGGCAGTATGTGCGCGCAGATCAAAAGCAGTCCCAAAGGTGGTGAGACACTTCCATCAGGACTTCGTCTTATTTTCTGCATTTGTTGTGCCAGTTACTAATCACTGCATATTCCAGCAGTCAAAGAGCTGGAAAGGGCACGAAACTGTGGGCTCTGACCAGCTTCCTGTAGTTTCTACCTGCAGCACTTGCTGGTCCAGCTTCTCTCATTTCCATTGCATTTTGGTACTGGAACGTTTTGGGTCAGCGAACTCCAAAGAAAAACTTTTCAGCTTTTCAGAAAGCCGTACCAAGTCATACCTGTCCCCAAAGGAAACAAGAAAAACCCAAAACAGATGCATGCAAGCTTGGTTTTAAGAAACAGGGAAGGATGGGAACAGCGTGCTTGTCACTTTTTACTCTGAATAGCATCAGGAAGTCCTACAGTCCCTAAATTAAAAAGGAAACAAACTTTTAAGTGCTGGTTGTGGGACCAATAGTTTATACACCAAAGCAAGGTGCACATTTAACAATTTGAAAATGAGACGGCTCTGCACTGCGCAGCCAACCTCTCAGAAAATAAACAAAACCCTCGGAGCAATTCTCCTGGAAGGTTTCAGCTCCAATTCAGACCAACGTTTGAGTGTACGATGAAGGTGTGACTGCAGGGAGGCCGATGGTTCTCCAGCTGGGACCCAAGGGCTGGGTAAGAGGGGCCAAGCCCAGCCCTCTCGCCAAGGTCAGCGTTGCCTGAACGAAGGTTGCTGGAAGGGGGCCATAATTCACAAAATCATTTAAATAGTTAAATGGGCTACACATGTGGCATAGTGCTCCTGGAGTGACGAATTTAGAGTGCTGTATTCTGTTTAAATAATAAATGTTGTATTTTTTCTTTTTTTTTTTTTTTAAACAGGGCTTGTACAGCCTGTAAAGTGTCTTCAAGTATAGAAAATCCCCAATTGCTCTAAATCTACAATCGCCCTGACCACTGGGCTCTGGCCATCTAAACCAGAGTAGAACTGGGGCAAAAACGAAAGCATATTTATAAAAATATCCACCATGTGAGATACCCCTAAACTGTTTCCTAATAGCATCTATCTAAGAGGGGCTTGAACTCCGGTTTTTGTAGGTAGTGCTTAGATCTCTGAATGCTCCTCATGTTCTTAATCACGTCTGCTCCAGAGATGAGGCTATGAATAATTAACTATGCCTCCAACATTACAGTCATAGATTATGGTGGTGGTGACTTGTGGACTGCCATGCGCAGCATAAACCATTTAGGAAACTCTGTTATCCACTTTCCCTTTATATTTGTCTTGCAATCACTTACCGCTTAAAAGGGTAAATCTTTCATAGCTTTAATTAAAGCATTTAAAATAATTTACACTGAAATTGTATGTGCTTGGGTCTGTCAAAATTGATGCTTTAATAACATGTCATCCCTTTTTTCGATTGCCCTGAAATCTGTTAAAATTACCACTAATCTAATTGGGAACAAAGTTGTCAAATGCATGCAGCTCTGACAGTTTGTCTTTCTGCAAACTGCCGACAGATTGCAAGTTACGCATGTGTTGAGCAGATGGGTAAGTTAAAAGGAACACAAAAAAAAGCAATTTATTAAATCACCTGGAACCAGCAGCTCCATTCCAAAAATAGTGAGAATGAAATATAGCAAGAGCTAGGAGAGTTGGCACTGGAATATGCCAGAAGGTACCAGTTACAAAACAAGATAAACATTTTGAGAAGCCTCAGCTGTGTTGCAGAATAATGAGGCGTTATTTAACCCGATATAGATTACCAGCAGAAATTAATTTAGGGTGCAGGGTTTTGTGAGCGCGCGCGTGTGTGTGTGAGTGCGGTTATTTTTTTTAAGGATTTTTTTTTTCTTTTTTTTTTTAATCCCTGTGTTTTAACTCCTTCATGCCTGAAAGACAAGTCCCCCGTCTCTCTCCCTCAACCCCAGCCCTTCCCTTCAGAGCTGCTGGACCCGCTTTACATCCCAGTGGCGGGGGCGGGCAACGGGTGCCCTCTCTTTCGGCTTCCTCCTTCAACCTCCCTTTCACGGGCATCTCCCTCATATCTGAGAGAGGCCAAGACTGTAGTGACAACTTGGTCACTGACGCGCGTGGGCTAGGCAGTCCCGTACCTGCCTATAAATACTGGTTTGGGAAGGAAATGTAAAGAAGAGGGAGGCAGAGATGGCACCCTGAGGGGACAACTGGCCCATCTGCCCTTTGCAAGCCCTTCCTTGGACCTGCAGCTCACCCGCCATCGGTGCTGCTCCTCTGCTCCCTGCCCATCCTCCACGTCCCACATCTCTCTGTCCCCCCGCAAGCAGCAGGAAACGGAGACGAGCTCTGCAACCATCGCACGGGCCCAGTCCTCCCCGCACGTGTCCATCTGCCCCAGGGACGCGTACTCGGCCCTGTTTATACAGCGCTTAGGAAAAAACAGGCTTCGTTCTTGGTTGCTCTGTAAGCACTCTCTGTTCAGCGGCATTTATTATTAAAGAGCAAGACCAAGATTAAAAAGCAGTGCAGAAGCACTAGACAAGCATGATTCACCCGTTGAGGCCACCATGGAGGACACCAGGGTGAAGATGCTCCTGTGCTTCCCCTGGGTCAGTGCCAGTTCGGAGGGAGGGATGAAGTCACGAGGCTTCACCGGTTCACGTTCATTTTTGGAGGAAGCCCTGAAGTGCCTGCTCTCACCAACGGTGTTGTGGGCAAGAAGCAACTGCTGTGCCTGGTGGCCCTCCGATCTCACGCATAGCTTTGCCAAAAAACCCGCACCAAATCCTGCCCCGAGCAGCCAGATGGGCAAAAGAGTGGGAGGACAAACAGGTCCTGAGCCACCACATCACCTGGAATTGAGAGGATGCTCACCAGTCCCACAAAAAAAGAGATGAGCTCTCACGACTACAAAATGCATTAGGAAAAAGACCCTCTCAGCAACTTTACGAACTAACTTTATAAGCCACAGAGCCAGTTTAAATGGCTACAGCATCATTTCAGCAAATGGAGATACACTGATTTAAACCAGCTGACAATCTTTGGCCCATAACACAAGGTAATAGGTACCCCTTCCCAGCGAGCAGTGAACTGGTGCCATTTCATACATGTGTTCAGGGAGGGGAAAAGATCATAAAAAGAATTGCAAATGGGAGGTTACAAGCAGAACTGCTTCTCCCTTCCCCCTTTTTTTTTTTTTTCTTTTTTCTTTTAACTAAGGAATAGGCATTTTGACCCCTTCTTTCCCATAGAAAACTTGAGGAGAAAGTCTGCCTAATTTTCTGCATTTTAAAGATGTCTTTACCTGCTGGTGTAAAGATGGATGAACCACTCTCCTGCAAAAGTGGTGGCATTCCTTGAGTAAAATTTAGATTTAAAAGTCTCAATGAACAAGAAGAAAATCTAGCCCTTGGTAACTTTACTGCACCCAGCGTGCCATGAGGCAAAGTATGATCCTTAATGCAAGATTAAAAGGATGTAATGCTAAGAAGCTAAGAAGCATGGTGAGCCTGATTCTGCAGTTGTCTTCGAACAGTTTAAATTGTGACTAACGCTATGAAAGCCAACCAAAAAAAAAAAAAAAATCAAAGCAGAGTGAAAACATTTCAGATATTTCAAGCGAGGTCGGGTCAGCCCCTGCATTCCTGAGCTCCCGCGCAGAGCAGGGATGGAGGCAGAAGGTGCTATTAAACAACATTTATGCTTCCACGTCCAAAAGCCAGAGCTTTTCTGATCCCCGCTTGGCTGCCTCCCCGCAGCTGGGCTGTAGCAACCAACGCGGGGAAACCACATCTCTCCTCTCCGCCTCGTCCCGGGGTCCTTCCCCAAAGCTCCTTCCCTCTACCATGCCCCCCTCCTTGCGCGGCATGAGGGGGCCACAGATGCTGGCCCACACTTTCCTTTTTCCTTTCACCGCGATTTAAATGGACATTTTTTTTCCCCCTCCCTCATATCCAAGCGGGTCATCATTTAGACTCCGTGATTTATTTAATGGTGGTTTTAACCCCACTTAGAAATAGGCTGCTTTCATGATTTATTGATTCCTTCTTCCCCTTGTTAATTTGACTCATTTCTTAGGAAATTATTCATAGTTAATCATGGTAAGAATAAAATTAGTTATAGTGCCCACTTTGCTGCAAAGGGAGCGTAAATAACTTTTAAAGCAAATCAGAAAGAAAAACATGTTAAAGCAAAAAAAAAAAAAAAAAAAAAGAAAAAGAAAAAGCCGGAAGAATATATATATAAAATTATGATAATCCAAAGGGGGCAGTAAATTAAGCCTCTCCACTGTTACTGGTTAAAGGAAGGCACAAATTTACATTCCACAGGAGCACGGCTTTTACAGCAGGCTCTCCTCAATTGAATTTGCCATATCTTCTGGGAAACGCACCATTTGGAAGATAAAATCTCCCGCCACTCCACCACCACTGCCACCATTCAGAAGATTAAAAAACCCCGCCAACTCTGTTGTGTGCCTTTTGTGCCCACTAGAGGAATGTAAAACCATTATATTTAAGTATCATAATGGCCAACATATGCTTTTTCTTAGAAATGACACCACCATCTGGATTAAGTTCTCCTGATCATTTCAGACAATGTTACGATTATTATTTTTTTTTTCCCCCTTCAGGAGAATGAACTGCCCAGAAAGCAACAACAGTCGCAGATGGGGAATTTTTGCTTTTCCTTTTCCACTGCTGGCAACCTTGAAAACCATGGTAAACTCTTTATACGTAAGTAAATCATTTGATTTCACTTGCTAATTGATCACGAAAGCCTACCTGGGTACACCCCAATATTAAGCCTGCAAGACTCCTATTGCCTTTGGCCGTAGGACTTCACTATTACAGTTAATAAAGTATGTAATCGCCATAATGATAAAAGTACATCGTGTTACTGTTTGCAGCACTCTCTTCCCCACAACCACACTGGCCGTTCAATATTGCACCCACTGCCACGGGGAGAAAGAGATGCAAGCTTAACCCTCCACTGGCTGAGGGCTTTTCAGCACGTTGGTGTGCAAAGGGGAGGTCTTCTCACCTGAGTGACTCCTTACCGGCCCCATGGCTATTGTCGTGGACGTAGGAGACCTTCTGGGCCACCACATCCAACTGGCGGTAACTGGAAATGGGCACGCCGGGATAATTGATGTGCTCAATCTGACCATGCACAGGTGGCAGGGAGACGGCGTACAGCAGCTTCTCGGGTTTGCTAGTGCCATCTGTTGCCACAGGAACATCTGTCGTCAAGGTCACCCTGTCACCCTCTGTTAAAGTTACAGGTTTGGCGAGTAGAACAATGTCACCTAAAAAAAAAAAAACAAACCATGAAATGAGTAAAAAGGGAAACCAACGGGAGAGAAATTAAAAAGAGGAATATTCCTTATTACATCCCAGACCAGAAGGAGAGAATAGGAGAATAGGATAAAAGTCAGCCTTTCAGTTCAGGGGAAGGAGAAGAATTTTATCAAAATAGCTTGGGAAAATATTTTTGCTTTAGGTTTTAGAGGCAGACAGGATATTTACAACAGAAAAAGCTGCAAAGTTGTATCTCATTTGTTTTCAAATATGCCCCACGGTGAGTCTCACTTCAAGGCTGATGCTGAGTGGAATCACATTTTTATCTAATCTCTGCCCGGGTGAGTTTATAAAGGAGCACTTGCATTCATCTGGCTGCATGATTTGTCCAAAATATTGAAGCCAGCTTTGATTTTCTGTTCAGGGAGAGAGAATGACCCAGTTGTTTAGAAAGAACAATTATGTTAATAGATCCAAATGAACCAATGGACAGAACGCGTTAATGAACTAAGCATTAAGCGCAAACGCTGTGTTTTAAGCCGATAGTGATGCTGTAACCTCAGCAACAGAGGTTCTGGCTCCATTAGATTTATTTATGAAGAGCTCCACCGTATCGCCCAAGGGCCAGGGCAATTTTCGCATTCACAAAGGAGTAGTCCCAGAAAATTGAGGCTGCTGGAAAATTGAACAACTGGACTTCTCAGAAGAGGAGTAGCAACGATTTACCTAGTCCAAACCTCTTCATCCTTTTCTATCATAAACCTCCTTGTTTTTTTAAAAACATATCTAAATCAGGGTGGCAGCACAATGGTTGACCTGCCAAAGGCAGAAGCAGAGACAAGATTTTATCCGAGGATGTTGCAAAAGCAAGAGAATAACGTCAATCAGCTTCCGTTGCTGCCAGTCAACCTGCTGATGACAATATACAATAATGGCATTTTTAGCCCGGACTCCGCAGGAGCTTTTTTTCTGTTTCTTGCCTTCTTATTATGTTGCCAACTGACTTTCAGAAACAACAGGTTCCTATTAAATGGAGAAGGCTGCCAGCAACATCTGAGAATAGTGGCTGTCAGGGTTTGAGGTTTTAAAAAATTTGTTTCCACAACAAAATCTGCACCAATTTCCATGCTTTCCACCCCATTTGATGGCTCACCTTTGCTATTAACCCTTTCAACACCACTTCTCCACTGCAGCCAGCATGGCAAATGAAAATTGTGAATGGGACTTGATGCATTCAAGAGGTGAGTATTATCTGAGGAAATTAGTCTAAGGACATTGTAGTCATTCAAAGTATAAATGCAATTAGTTAGATTGCCCTCATACAGCAAAAATGTTAATTGTGGTTGAGAAAAAAGGAAAACTACCAGCCCCTTCCCCAGCGCAATGAACATTATTAAAACTCACCAGTCTTGGAGCATTTGGCCTTGGACAAATAATTTGTGCTGTGTTGGAGAAGTTGGGTCCTCTTACTTTTTGGTTGCATCTTTGAAGGAGACACTAAATTTGCATGAGATCTCACTGACTCCTTTTCAGACTGTTTCCAAAAGTGATCTGAGATCAAGGAGGAGAGCAGAGGAGAGAGGACCTAGAAAGGGAAAGGACGGGACAACACTGTGGGAAGCAGCCAGGGACACAGGGCATCAGCCTGCTGCACACTTTGCTCAGGGGTTACAGAAGTCCACAGCCAAGCCCGGGCTGATGCAGTGCTTGTGTGGACTCATTTTCTTTACAGGAAATCCAAACAAATAAGGTGGCAACAGCGAAAGAGGCAAGTGCATTTAACCCAACGTCATTTTTGCCCATGTGGAAAAAAGGGTCAGGTTCCCCATAGTTGCTTGGAAGTCTTTTGATACTCCCATTTTTTAAATGCTCAGCAGGGGACAGTGATGGTCACCTAGGTTGTCTCTTTTAGAAAAGCTTTCTACTACTGTCTGCCACCCAGCTGCATTGCCCCATCAATGACACCTGTAAATAGGAGTCCTCCAAACTTAAAACCATCAAGAGCCTTTCAAGAATCAGGGCCTGACCTTTGCTGACCCCAGCAGATCTGCTCCAGAGAGATGCAATGATGGGAGATTGCCCCAAAACCCATGACATAGAGAAGACCCTCCTGATTACTCCTTTGAGCAGCAGGTTACCCACTCCCATTGCTTAATGCTGGTGGAAAAAATCAGGCTCCTTATGTCCCTAACTGTGAGTGCAAGAACGAAGCTTTCGAGCCCATACTTAAGCCACACTGATGAATACACTGGTGAACTGGGATGTTGGCCATCAACCAGTACAGTTGGTTACCATGAAGCAGGTATTACTTGATGTAACTTACCTAAAAAGTCTCCAGGTTTATACCAATAATTGAAAGAATAAATAATTACATATCTAATCTTCTAGGTAGCCTGATTCACTACTTTTCTGATTTCTTTTTTTTCAGCCTGATACCCATCGTGGTCAGGGTACACACCACTAAGCACATGCGACATATGACAAGAAGACACGTACATCTGAAGTTGTTCATCTAGCAGCAACATTTGACCTTAATGTGTTCTTTTTTTTTTTTTTTAGATTCTAGAAAAAAAACCCCACATTTTCAGATTTAAAGGAAAAAACAGACTCCAACTGCTAGGATGGGTGGCATCCCGCGACCAGCTGCACCTCGGCACCTCGAGCGGTCGCCAGCATCCCCCGCGTGCTCCTCGGGGCCGTGCCGGCTCCCTCCCTGGCAAGGTTGGCGAAGTCGCTGGGATTTTTGGATTCACTTGCTTAAATGTCGTGGGCTTGAAAGTTTGACTTCAAATATAACATTAGTGGGTTTGTGGTAAAAGCAGCAGAAAGGATGGGATGACAGGCGGGGCAGAGGGGACTGATGGAAAGCAGGTGTGGAGGAGGAAGATGGGAGGAGGAGAAAGAGGAAAACATGACTGAGTAAGTAAACTCAATGTTATTATACATATTGAAAAAGAGCACCCATATATAGAGCACCCACCTGTGCTCACTTCTTTTTAACATTTTTTTTTTTAATATATTAGCAAGAGATAGGCTTTAAAATTGAGCTACCACTGGGAGGAGGAGGAGTACGGGACAGATGTTCTCCACAGTGTTTAACTCACCCCTGGGAGGTACTGGGGTCCTGTGGGAAGGATGGTCCAGCAAGGATGGAGGTGTGGGAGCCCATACAGACTTCAAGGTGAGCTTGGTTTCTGGCTACAGGGGGGATTTGGCCTTTATATCTGTATACGCACATGCAGAGGGAATAAAATATAGTGGAGACCGATGTTTCGCCTAGTTTGGCCTCTCGAGGATCCTCATCGAGTTCATTTGACTCCTGCACAGAGTACGGCCTTCTTCCCTTAACTGGTAAAATACATCCTTGAGCAAAAAAAATTCTCCCTTGTAAGGTGAAGGAAATACCCAGGAAGGTAAATTAAAAATTACAGGACATTACTGACCATATGAGGCTGCTTTAGGGAGGCTGGTGAACCGCTCCCTCCCTCCACACATCCGCACACCTTCACACCGTCCTGATTCCATACGCCTTCGCTTATTTTTTTACGACATTTTTACTTGATTGTACATATTATTGTCTCATTAACTGCAAAGCTCTCCAGGACACTGAAAAGGAGAGAGCATTAAAATACACTGAAAAGTCCTGGAGCTCAATTAACACACACCAGGGGGTTCAAGGGGAGGGGAAGAGGGGGGAGGTTCAGCTCCAATTATAAAAGGCAAACTTATCTTCCTTTTTTTTTTTTATAATATCAGCTAATTAGACTTTGACAACCAATTAGCAGATTTTTAGCTTTGCTGAGAATCAAGTTAGCGCCGAGACGGGAGGAGGCAAGTAAACCAAACACGCAAAATGTTCCTCTTCTACCACAAACAGGCTGTCCTTAAAAAAAAATATCCACAGGGCCAGATCCTGCTCTGGGATTTATAGCCCTTTCAGCTAGCTGCCACACCAGTTACTCGCAGGTGTAAATTGACCATAGGACTTGGCCTGCAAACTTAAGCTCACCGTAACTCATGCAAACCGGCGGTGGAGAAGCGCTCTCCAGCCTCCTTGCAAGGTTACATTTTAACTTTTAATAACCTTTTTTTGCCTTTTTTTTTTTTTTTTTCCCTACCAACCATGAAGTACCCAGATGATTATTTAGGATTAATGGATTATCGAAAGTGCCAGTTGGCACACTCCTAGTAAAGAGAAAAAAAAAAAAAAAAACGGGGGGAAAAAAGTGTAACAAATGCAGCTGTTTACTAATAAATAAAGCCTCAGCTGTAACAGAAATAAATTAGATGCATTTAATTGGTCGACTGCAAACCTCCTCTCTTTATTACAATGCTGCTTCTTGTTATTTTATGATGTCAGGGTAGATGGCAGACTGACAGAGTGTTTATGAATCACAGTTTGCAGATGGCACTCCTGGTTTTTCGGCAGTTATGAGCACAAGTAGCATGAGGACTCAATAGAGGGTTTTTGCCAGGGAGGACCCCCTGAGAATTAGCCGCCTTCATTTCTCTGGTGCCAATCTCCCCCTGACAGGAGCACTATTTCGCAAAAAACCTACATTCAATAAATTACACCCGCCTGGCAAGAACTTGGAAATATTTAACACTCGGAGGACACCGGCGTCTCAATTTGATTTCTATTCATTTCCAGAGGACGCCAGGCACTACTTGGAACAGCCCTCGTTTGCGTGCTTGCGCATGTGTTTCCCCCCCGCCGCCGCCTCCCCAGCTTAAAAAAAATAAAAAAAAAAAAATAAAAAAAAATAATAATGGTCTCTGCAGCCAGGAATATCTTGCCCTGCCTTCAAAATGACTTCAGGTCTCCCGAGGACAGTTTACGGTCTCGTGCCCTGGTCCTCCCGAGTTGCCCTGCCTAATGACAGCTTTGTAATCCAGTTGGGAAATAATCTCACATGGCTGCACGCGGAGCTTGTGAGCTGTAAAACTTCTGGACTGAACTCCTTCGCCTGGTCACTTCAGTGAGCTACAAGCAAATGCAATGAGGGATGCGGTCATAATTGTCAACAGATTTGTAAATTTGTGTCATTAGTTATGCGCATAATGGATTTTATTCTAATGAGCTTGTTCATAAGAATGCCAGGAGGACTTGGCCCCTTTGGAGGAAATAAACTACAAACTTTGCCCATGCATTTTAAAACACATCAGTGCCACATAAAGGGGAAAAAAAAAACATTTCCTCTCCTTTCAGTGCACTGCAGTTTTCACTTAGGTGAACCTGATGCAATAAGCTGCGGCTCCTTCTACTGCTGTAAACTCACTCCCCACCTTTGCTAGGATTTCTCATGGATATATAGACCTTTTCAGATGGGCACGTGGTTTTTTTTTCCATCCATCGAGTAAAACTGGAAACTATCGTGACTCTGTGGGCTCAAGATACCGGTGTGGAGATAACCGAAGGCAGCCCTTGTCCATACCCTCCCGGCTGAAATCTGTTCCAGGACACGACGCTGTCCCAGCTGCCACCGCCTGAAAACCAGCGCACTGCCCCCCTCCAAATCCAGCTAGAAACCCTGTGGTGCTCAGGGGGTCAGTCAGCAGGACCTGGCTCACGTGGAGGAACAATAAAACTCGTTGTTATTATTAAATCAGGTTTTTATGATATCTATTACTATTAAATGTATTCTTATTAAATCTAGTTATAGCGTTAGATTTGTTCTCCAGAGACAAAGAACGAGGCTTCTAAGCTTGCTCTTTGGGGAAATCTACTCCTGCTTTTCTCAGAAACAACCTGGATATTTTGATTGAACGCACGAGCTGGGTGAAGAAGCAGACGAGCCCATGGAAACCTACTGGCACCTTTGCCAAAACGATGTTCTCCGCGTGCCCAGCGGAGCCCTCTTCCCCTTCTCTCCCTCCTCTCTCTCTCTGATCCTGCTTTTCAGCCAACCACATATAAAAATCTTCGGCATGTGCCAAGTACTACAGATGGGTCCATTGTAGCACACCCTAATGTTCATAGCTGACACCCAGGTGTTACAGTTTGTACTTGCTCGCTAGCCAGACGGTGGCTGTACGCCAAGGGGAAGGCACAAAGCACTCAGCTACCATGCTGAAAAGCTATATAAGAGAGATTTTAAAAGACAGAAGAGCAGGTAAGAGGCTATGCAAAAGCAGGAGGAGACCGGTCCACCAGCAGCCGCCTCTCTCTGCCCACCTATCCAGCCTCCCGTCCCCATAAAGCTCTGATTTATTATCGGATTGCATCCGAGCATCTCTGACCTTATCCGCAGTCAAACCGGCTGCCGATCTGCAAGTTATGTCAGGTCTGGCTAGCAATAAAGCGAATTTTTTAAAAGGCACGGGCAGAGGGAGAACGGGCTGCCCGTTTCTGATGTGCTCATCACGCCTGGGCTACGGGCACTGCCTGCACGGGGTCCGAGCACGTAAGGAGCGGAGCTCCTAAAATCACACCAACTCACTACCTACATGTATTGAAGCGGCTTTGAGAGCATTTAAGAGCCCTTCCTATATCAGCAGCTGGAAAGGGTTAACACCAGTATCCTATTTTCTCTTCCATTTTCCCCTCCCAGGAGCCTACTCCCCTTCCAGCCTAATTTCCTTCAGTTTAATTAATTTTCAGTAATCACAAGTCTAGACACCACAAGCAGCAGCTTCACACCCCAGGTGACACGGTAACGTTCGTAGTGGACGGGCAAAGGGACGCAGCGCGGTTTAATGCACCAGCTCCCCGCACAGAGCTAGATCTGCCCATGTCTGGGCTAAGCCCTTTTTGGAGAACAAACAACTTTTTAGAGAACAAATGCTTTTAAGGATTCAGGTGCAGGGAGCTTTCCGACCATCTGGCTGGCGGGGGCTTCCCAGCTGTCTGCAGCGGGTGCGCTCGGAGCAGCACGTACGAGCGGGGTCCAAGGCTTCGGAGACGTGCCAAACCTGCGGCACATGTGGAGAGCAACTGTGCAGCACCGGCTCGCTCCAGAAAGCCTCGGATTGGCAGCTTGTGGGCTATAAAGCCATGCACCATACGTATGCTGTGGGCCGTGCAGGATCTTTGGAGGTTTGGCAGCCCTTGCTGACATTATCAGAGGTGCTGGGCTCACATACACCTGCTATATGGCCCCATACCTCGCTGCTCTGGATAATCCAGAAGTTCTCCAGTCTTGGATAAAACTTCAGGAAGAAAAAACAGAAAAGAGCAAAAGAAGCTCTGATGGCCCTAAGCAATTTGCCTCTTACTGACCATTTTTATTTGTCACCCATCGCAAGCTAAGAAAAAATATGAGGTATCAGGAAGGTAAGTTAGAAAACAGTAGTGATCTCTTGGAAATACATACAGAGGGATCACTTCAGATATATGCAGAGGGGTAGGACTGCAGTACCGCGAGGAGAACAGGAGCTTGGTGTTGTCACTAGAGCATGGAGGAGCTGGAATGGGCAGGACACCACTTAGCACATTGAAAACTGCATCTTTTCCAACCCAGAATCACTTACAACCCTCCAGGCTGAAGCACCTTCTAGGGCTGCCACCATATCTGTTGTTTTTTTTGGATACGCACTTCCATGCATTAATATTGATTATTTTGCATCCCGACACTAGCTGTCGCTGACGGCTCTCGCGCTCGTCAGCATTGATGAGCTCCCGAAAAGCTCAGTGGTGTTTGAGGGACTTGCGCGTATTTGGGATGAATATCCCACAGCACATGAGAATCAGCCGGAGATTCAAAGAGAGAGCTAACAACCACCAGTCCTGGTAGCTGCTGCTTACACCAAGGCTCCGGACCAATTTTTAGCCCTATAAAAAGCACACATTTTAAAACACATAAAATTGGACCAACTGATAGCCAGCCAGCTTTCGATATTATCTCTCTTTCTGCCTAACTCCAGTACAGAAAGAAAAAGAATACTAATGAAGGCACTTGACAGAAAGGACAGTTAGTTCATGCATGCATTAGTGAACAGTTATGGTGTGTGAAAAAAAAAAAAGAAGCCTTCCTCTCCTTTGGTTGCAGAATATCACTGCTAAATTATTTCTCCCTCACCTCACCCCAGCCTGAGATTTAGTGCTGGTATTTACTGAGCGCAGTCTGCAGGGGTCTCTTCCCGCCCTGTTTTGATGTGCTTCCACCTTCACCAGCACCAAGCAGGATGAAAAGCCAACCAGTCGTTGCCTACACTGCTTGGCTCTCCGTGTAAAGCCCGGTCCTTATTACAAATTATTGCTGACGAACGTGTTTGCTTACAGCGGGGAAGCGGTCCGCTGCGTCCCCAGCCCTCACAGCTCGTATTTAACTCCCCCACAACCTGCGTATTCAGGTTGGTAGCACAAAGCCTCCCTTAGAGGATTGCTTCCTTCCTCTTCCAAAATGAATGACTCCACAGATCTCTTGGTTGGGCACATACATTCCTACAGCGAGAAAGTAAATATTTAGCGCTGGAAATATGTCACCCTGTTTGTGGAGATTGAGAATAATACCGTGGGCTTCGCTGAGCTGGGACCAGCAGCGTGTGAGACGCTCCCAGCACTGCCTCACAACCCAGGATGAATAATGCCATCCTCACCCACCTCGTAATATTTTCCAGTTTCTGATTATTATGTTGTATTTACCAAAACAAGACCACCTGACTCCCGAAAGGTTTTGTGTGTGTGTTCCTGGCAAGCAAAGCAAAACAAAAGAAATTAAATCCATGGGACAGAGCACATTGAAGTCTATTTGGGTGTTAGGATGTGGATTTCCTAATGTACTCAGGATGCCCCAAAAAAATGGAAATTCACTTTTACAGTCGCCTTCCTCCCCTCTCGTGCTCTCCCCCTTCCCCTTCCCTTCAGTAGATTATGTGAGACTCATTACTTTTTATAGCTCTGAACAAAAAACATAATCTTACTGTTTCTTACTAATATTAGGCAATGACATAATGCCATTTGCAGAGGTGTCGCGCAAAGAGGCTGACTTTTACTGGCTTCTGATGGCAGGGCTCTCCAAATTATATTCTGTTTTATGTAAGCCTCCTCAGAATTTATTGACCTCAAAGGATTTCTCGAGTTGCTTAATTATAAAAGGAAGAAGACAGCACAGCAGCCTAGTGAACCAATATAAAAGTCAGCTAAAACGCGTCGTTACAGAGAGGGATGGCGGAGGGAGACGTGTAGCAAGAAGTAGTTTCTAGAGTCTGAGCTCAAGAGGCAAAGCTTTTCCTCCGAGTTATTCCCCGTCAGGGCTGGGATGCTGCAGGGCGATGCTGGAGGACGGCTTCTAGCTTGCCCTGGTGTTACGTAGGTGTGCGGTGTTAGCTCCAGGTGGGATGGGGCAGAGGTTATGGGCATCTCTGAAGCAAAGGCGAGGAGAATTTGAGAAAGAAATTCTGCAGGGAACCTACTGGAGACACCTAAATGCAGGAGAAAGTTTCAAATAAAACCCTATGTTTGGTCTTGCTGCTTACCCTATCAACCAAGTCAAGTCATGGACTAAACCATTTCCAGAACAAACCTGCTGCTGCAGGAGCTGGCTGGGGATTTCACTTTTCCCCAGGAAAACAGAGAAATAAAAGCCCTAAAGCCACCGCTACCTTCAGCTGCAGACCTGGGCACATGGGGACAGTTCAGCCAAGCTTATCCCCTGGAGCATCTTCGATTCCTGCTTCTGACCCAGCACTGGAAATGGCTTTTTCTCAGCAGCTTCAACTTCCAAACCTACATTCCTGGGAAGAAAAAAAAGGAAAAAAAAAAAGAAAAAAAGAAAAAAAAAGAAACAGGAAGGGAGACACTGGTGAAAAAACAAACCAGCAGCAGTTGCTCCCTATTTAGCACGGGGGATTTAATGATTCGAGCCAGACTTCCTCGAGCTCAGTGTGTCTCCACGTTGCACAGAGGTTACTCACTTCACACACTCTCTTGTCCAAACTTAAAGCATAAGTTATGTCCCAACGCCTCCAGTGACACCCTCGCTCCTCAGGATGGAAGTTGAAGTGCCTGGGAACCGAGAGACTCCTCCAGCCTGCTGTTGGAAAAGCAACAAGGAGAGAGGCTGAGCAAAATTATTTAAGAGCAACAATAATGAAGCTAGGTAAGGATAATTAAATACATGCACGTGCTGCAGGAAAGCTTTTCTGCATGACCTGCAGCAGGAATGGCATTGATGTGTTGGTACGGCACCCAGCACAGGGCGACGGGCAGCAGCTTCTCCTGAGGCTCCTTATTTCTTAGTTACTTCTAATTTTAAAATGGTGGACGAGGGAGCTCAGATTGTTTAAAAATGTTATTTTGGTTTCCCATACACTGCTTGGTACGCGGCCCGTGGTCGTGTCTAAAAGAGGCAGATCTGGCTGGAAAGACTGAATGCTGCTTAGTATTTTCCCTGTTACATTTTCACATCTTGGGGAAAACTGTGGTAGCGAGGGATCTGTACCTAAGCTTTTCTAACTCGTGTGACCATCGCTTACTCGGCATGACACCACAGGTCTCACTTCTCTTGGCAGCAGTACAGGGCTCGCGCTTTCATATGGATGAAGTATTCTTGAGCAATTTCTCTGATTTATTAAGCATGAACAGGCTCTTCTTAGCATCAAGCAGATAGAATTTTTAGAAACATTTCAACAAATCTGCTTCTGTGGGACAGAAAGCTTTGCCATGCACATACACATGATTTTTTTTTCTTACGTTGTCCTTCAGCCTCACGGGTTTTGATGAAACTACGAGTCGGATTTATGGCTCCGTGCAAAAGCAGAGCACGCTCCCAGCTCCATAGCTTGGTGGAAAAGGGTAATACTGGCATATCTCCTTCCCTTACAAAAGGGCTCAATTTGCTTCACGGACTGGGAATGCCTAAGTGAGATTTGAGATATGAAGCTCGCCTCCGACAGACTAGAAAATAATGTGGAAATTAAAAGATTAAATAAGGGGCGTCTCTGTGGGGTTGCTCACTCTAGGAAGGAGCAAACATACGGATCCAGCAAAGCCGTTTCACTTGCGTGAAAACAGAAATAACAGCAAGGATCCATCCTCAGGTAGACAACGAGAGGGAAATTGCACGACATGGGGGAAAGTAAAGAAAGACGTGAAGCAGAAGAAAACCAGACCAAAGGAAGAGGAGGAAGGAGAAGACTTGGTAGGGGACCTGAGCCTTGCAAGGACAGGACCTGGCTGGAGAAGGAAGGAGGAGACTTGCAGTGTTCCCCCTGAGCAAAGGGGCTCCACAGCTCCGCACCCGCCAGCCCCTAAGGCAACACTGGTAGGAAGCAGGGACACGTGTCCATTTTATAACTTCTCGTTGTTTACTACTTCTATGAAATTTCTCAAAATAAACACGCGACGCTCTGGGGATGGAGCCAAAGCTGTTTCAAGCGTTGACGCCCGCCCCGCGCACACCACAGGCTGCTGCTCCCCTCCAGAGGGGCAACCGCACCGCGTTTTTCTGCTTTCCCCTGCAAAAAGGATGTCAGCGAAGGGGCCCCAGGCACCCAGACGGAGCAACAGGGGATTTCATATGTGCACTGATTTATGCCTCAAAAAGAAAGCTTGTACTTGTCTTCGCAGCTAAGAGTTCACCAGGTATTTTTGTGATCGAACAGGTTTCTCGTGCCCTGAAAGTGGGGATTCAAACCCTGCTGGTGGGAAAAGCCGGACCTGGATACAAGTGTGTGCTTGATTTTCTTCTCTCTTTAAGACAAAAGTTTTGTTTTTCAAGTCCCAAAAGTTCTTGTGGGATGAGAATAGAAATTATTTTTAGCTCTACTAACTATTTTTGTTAGTCAATAAAATGTCGTTACCATCACCATGCAGAGAGGGCACTGAAGTATTAGTCTTACTGATGTTTTTTCCCCTATGGCCCATGGAGATCTTTTAAAGGGTCTACGTAAGGCAAGAAGCAAAAGCAATGTTTTAATCTTCTTTTTTTAGACTGGATCTGGCATTTCCGGAGGGATCCAGCAACTCCATAGGATTTTTTTTTTTTTTCCAACCTCTGAATTCTGAAGAGTAGAAATCCTAATTAGGCCAAACCACACGTTACGGTCATGAAATGAGTAAAACCACATCTCCCACATCCCAGTCTCACAACAAGCCACCAGACCAGGTTTCCTCCTGTGTTCCTCAAACCAATAAACAAAAGCTCATACCTGCATGCTCAGGACAGGCTTTAGAATTGCCATGCCATTCAAAAATCTCATGACGGCCTATTTTATGGTGAAAGGATGTCAGAAGGACTTTACCCCTCGTGAACAAAGACAATTAATAAACATTACTCTCCCCCTCTTTGAAGCCTTACTCCCAGAGGTGGCACTCTGGCTCTCTCGAAAAGAACGTGAGCATTAACCCTGCCTTCAACTGGCTTTGGACCTTAAATATTAAAAAAACCCCACACCATGTTCCTCCCAACAAGATTCACTGTTAAAAATAGATTAAAGGGAATGGAGAAAAGATACAGAAGGGAATAAGGGAAGTGGGAGAAAGTCGTAGAGTGTGAAAAAGGAGCAACTCTGGCCTAATCGAAGACAACCAGAATTTTGCCACTAACTTAAATACAAACAAGCCTCCGCCTGGAGACCACAAACCAGCTATTTCTGCATGAATGGGTTTTGCTGGATGGTATTGTACGGCTTGTCACAGTCCTGCACCAGGCAGCAGCATGCACAGCCTTGCTACGAACCAGCTTTCAGGGATAACACACGCAACGAAAGCAAGATCGCCTCTGTACTGTGGGTGGGCTTGGAGATGCTGGTGGGGAGATGGGTTGCTTCCATTTCTTTTTTTTTTTTTTTTTTCCTCTCTGTAAGCCTTTATGCACTGAATGTCACTTAGCTAGCTAACCTGGAAAGATGAGGGATTTCATCGTTGACTGGCATGATGTAGATGTAAAGTGTCCCTTGGACTGTGCACTTGCCATCTGTCAGCTGCATGGTAAAACTATCCTCTAGGCTTTCTGTGTCATCATGCATGTACAGCAGCATCAGTACTACAAGAAAGAGGGAGAAATTAAAATGAAAACCTCAGATTCTCTAAAAACTTAGAACATAGCAATTGTATTATTTCCCAAAAAAAGCACCCCAGCTCCCTAGAATACAAGACATCAGTTGTGATCTTTAAATACTACAGATTCGGTGTCCCAGAAAGCCCATCCTGCTTCCACTGAAAGAAATCCTTGTTGCCGCTGCGATGCCAATGCCCAGTCCTGCACTGGGACCTGCCTGGCGAGGCCACGTGCAAACCCGTACAACTGGCAGCCCAAGGCCAGCACCCAAACGGGGTGCTGCCCCTCTGATGGTGTCTCCCCACTGCTGCTCTCTCCCACAGCCAGGCTGTTTAGGGAGAGGGATTTGATATTTCTCTTCTGTGGTCTCCCACCTTGCAGTGACTTGTAGCTCGAACCCCTCCCAAGGGGTTAAGTCAGTGTTTAGCAGCCCTCGGTGGATCCTTTATTCTTGTTGCTATTCCTGCAACTCCAAGAGCAGAAGCAGCACAGCGGGGCTCTGGAAGTCATTCCCTGGCTCACTTATGGAGCAGAGAGCGAGCCAAGCTCGGCACGCCTTGGAGCAGTCCCCATAGGAGGCCTCGATCATTAGTGAGATACTGGCAATTTCTTCAGTAAATCTTGGGGGCACTTAAAAAAGAGAGTCATACTCGATAAGTTCTTCAACACATCTGCGTTGCAGGGCTAGAGCTCTCCCTAAATGTCATGCTCCCCAGGCACAAACATAGCCCTTGTCACCACGCCATCCAAGTGCTTCACACTCGGTCAGCGGCCCCGGCTTGCCAAACCCTTGATGTGGTAGGAAAACACAGGCAGGCACAAGCCAAATTTAACAAGTAACCTAGAAAGTCAATGACCACAGGAAGATTTGAAAAAAATGCTCCTTCCTACCCATGTGCTGCTCTTCAACACGTTTTGGGGCAAGGTAATAGGGAAACATGGGATCAAGCTGTTCATGGAAAGGGCTTAACTGACACTGGGATAGTCATTCAGCTTGAGTGCATGCAGGTAGATACATCCCGAATTTGCTAAACTTTAGGTACTTGAATGCACTGGGAAAAACAAAAAAAATTTGAATGTTTTTTGAATTCCAAAAACTGCATTAAAGAAAAAAATATTCCTAGAAATCATTAGCTTAATCCAATAAAGTCACCCTGGGCAACTAGAAGAGATACAGAAACAAAATCTTTACCACTTTCTTGTTTTCCAAAGATTTTTGAAGGTGCCAAGTAAAAGCAGCAAGCCCCATAGTTTCTCTTAGCTTTCCCTTCCCAAAAGCGCGCTGCCAGTGGCAGGCATCGTCATCTACTGAAGCCACCAGACACCCACCAGTTTGAGAGTGAAGCTTAAGCCCAGTCCTCCCAGTCTCACCCATTGCATTGCTATTCCTCAGCACAAAGCCTTTGCAGTGAAGAAAAAAACCCCTCACACCCAGCCATGCCTGCAAAGGAGTTTTAGCTCACAGTCCAGAAGCTGAATAAACCTCTGGCTCTTCAGAAAATCAGGACCAATGGATTAGTCTTCATGGTCTTGTTGCAAATATATTCCTCTGAAATTTGAAGGTAGGGGAAGGTTTTTTTCTAATAAATTGGTAGCAGTGAGACAATCCCTATTCAGTTCAGGTTTTGCAAAATTGAAAAAACACGTCCTGTCCCAGTCCCACTGCCCACTGGAGAGCAGGCTGTGCACGGGGGGGTGCAGAAATGCCCTGCAAACTGCCCCGGGAGCACCCACACCCAGAGTGGGATGGCAGCCTCGGACACCCGCGCTCAGAGTGACCCACGCCACTGCCAGCCCAAACACCTCTGCAACCTCACCCATGTGAGCGGGATTAGATCAGTCCCTGGCTAGACACACCAGCCCCCACAGGCATTTTTTTTGGGGGGGAGGGTTCTGCTGCAGAATAAGTATTTATGGAAAAGTGCATTAACATAACTGAAAAGATCCATTCAGCTTTTAAGTCTTTGTTGGGAAGAGGAAATCGCGGTAATTGACAGCAAACTTTCCAGAGGTTTCTAACACCTGCTTTATATCTTGCTTCAAGCAGCTTGTACAGGCTTGAACATTAAACAATCAAGTGGCTTGTTAGCTGTACGACTGTCGGTGCTGAATGGTCCCAGGACACCTTCAACACCTCCCGAAATAGATAACCGCCACACCCCACGTAGCCTGTGTGCAGAAAGGCCCCCCTTTATTAGGAGGATTTTGACTTTGCAGAACTCAGCCTGCAGAATCAACCAGTTGGCTTTTTTTGGTTTTTTTTTTCTTTTTTTAAATTTCAACACGGGCTTTTCAAATTTCAAAAACACACACACTTTACATTAGCGCACGTCGCTCGTTTCTCAGCTCAAACCCAAACCGATTGTGGGCTATGGGGGTGCCAAATAGCCCCCAGCCCGCAGCCGCTTCCTCTCCCCCCGCTCCCATGCCGCTTGGCACGCGTGCCGTGCAGATGCCAAGCCGCGGAAAGGATTTTTTTCTGTTTCTTTTTCTTTTTTTTTTCCTTTCCTTCCCCCCCCCCGCTGCATCTGGTTCCTCAGCGGAGTCTGCAGGCAGTTGTGCTGGCAGATGCTTTTGGGTGGCTGCCTGCCTTCGGCTGGGCCGGGGTGCGAGAGCAGCGAAAAGCGTGTGGCTTCACGGAGCAGCAGCTCCTGCGGGCTCTGCGTGGGGAGCGGGGCGGGAGTGGGGGGGCAACAAAGCGAAAGCAAAGCGTGTCTGACGAAAGGCAGGTTTTACACAGAGGTTTGTGCACAAGCCACCGTGCGAGCCGCCGCCCTGGCCTCACCTCTCCCTCCCGGAGGTAAATCCCGGCTCGTTGGGCTCAGCCGGTCCCGGGGTTCGGTCGGGGCTGGCGGCTGCGGAAGGCGGCGGGCGGCTGCAGTGAGCGGCGGCTCCCAGCAGAGGCCATCCGCAGCCCGCGCATCCCCCTGCCCCTGCCTCCCCGCTCCCCCCCCTCCCCAGCACGGACCAAACCTCCTGTAATGAACCCAAACCTCGTTACGGGGTGCTAGCAACCCGCCCCGGTGAGCCCGCTTCCCTCCTGCGCCGCCGTCTATCACCCCCAGAGCCCTGATGCAGCGAAAAGCGGCTAAACAATAAAAAGCGGCGGAGGAAAGCCAAAGTGCCATTACTCAGACCTTGCCTGAGTTCAGCCGGGGGAAAAAAGCTGTGAATCTGCGCGTCCTGACGAAGCACTGCTGAGCTCAGCAGCTCGTGCCACCAGCGTCTCCGCCACAGAGTCCATTTCGTATCGGTCCGCGAGCTGGTGGGAGAGTTATGATGGAGATGCTCGGCACGGCCACGGGGACGGCAAGGTCTTCAGCATGCAGCGTGGTCGGTCCCGTAACACCCAGGGCACCTTGGCACCTTCCCCTACCTGCTGCACGGAAAAAGTCAGGGGAGAGGAAACGCGGCCAGGCCAGTCATCCAGATTTCTGGAAAAGTTAAACAAGAACTTTTAAAACCAGAATGATGGGTACATGGGAGACGTTTGGCCAAAAATATTTCCCAGCAGACCTTCTGCCTTTCTGATAGAAATATTAAAACTTCCAGTGGAAGCGACTGCTTGCCCGTTGTTTGCAAAAACTGGTTTCTGGAGGCCAGATGCACACAGGACTCATTCTGCATCCAAAGTGCCCAAGCCTGGCAAACTCGCTGCATTTACAGGGAGGCCATAGGGGAGGCTAAGGGGGGAGAGCAGATCCCATCGTTGCCCTCAGTGCATCCCTGCATGTGCCTCTTCCGCATGGGTACAAGCCTGCAAAGTCTACAGGTGCTCCCTCCCAGATTTGCTTTCTCTTCCTTTACCCAGGGACTGCCACGTATCATCGCTAATGAAACCTCCGTTTACATTATATGGTCCTTTCCCACTCGCAGCATATGCTCACTGGAAAAAAAAAATTACTGCTTGTAGCCCCATTGCAGGATCTTTTTTTTTTTTTGCACTTCAAACTAGTCTATAATATACGATAGAGCGCCAACGCTTTCATTGACATATAGCTTGTTCACTTGGATGTCATGAGATAGCAAACAAGTGAATCTAAACAACGCAGCTAGCTAGTTATATGGCTAATCTGGTGGGTTGCTTTGATTTCATAAATAAATTAGTTTAGTCTCCTGAACAGGGAGAGAAACACAAACCAGTGATCTCAACAGCGCTGCTGCCCTTTGGTACCAAGAGGGTCTTGCTCAATTAGAAATGCCATTTGTTTTTATTACCAGGTGTCATGCAAGTGCAACCAAATTTTACCAGAATACATTGATGGAGTAAGGGCTTGTATAAAGAACTACAGCCGGAGATGTTTTCCAGTTGAAATACTGGACACAGGCTATGTGTTAAGGGGTGCAGGTAAGGTACCGAGGGCTGGGAGCAGAGCCGGGGGTGCAGACCAAGACCCCCCAAGGATGTCCCGTGTGCAGGCTGCTTTAGCACTAATTGCTGCCAGCTCCCCGCTGATGGTGTACCAGACTCCAGCATGAGTTTTGCCTGGGAACGAACCGCAGGATTTTTTTTTTTTTCCTCCCTCCCTTCTGGATAGAAATAGCTCATTAAATATTTAATTTTTCAATTAAAGAGTCACTTTGAAAAAACAAAAGTTAATATTCATCCTTTTAAACACGTGGTGGGTTCAGAGCAGTCGTGCTCTTCGCACACAAAAGAACCAGAGCTTGGACATGAGCAGAAACTGTTTATAATACATCTGAACTGCATGATGCACAAAAAAAAGAAAAAAGTGCTTCAATGAAAATAAATACAAATGCCCCAAAACCTGAGAAAAAGTAGTGTGTGAAATAGTAGTATTTTTTAAAAAGAGTGTTTAAAACAGAGTATTTCAGGTGTTATTTGAAATAATATTTAAACTAAAAGCTTCATAAAATAATTAGGCAAGATGGCAAATGAAATCTTTAGATTCCACAGAAACTTTTTTGCCTTTGAATTCAGTTAGCCAGAGAGTGGCAAAAGATTTTCAGTCTGACTTTACAAAATCTCCTTCAAATTTTCCACTGTCGCCACACAGCCTGTTTGCTCTATTGCAGAAGGATAAGGTAGTGATTAGCCCGGATGCTTTGAAATTTCGATTTTAATATGCCATCCCTGAGCTAGCTCACACAAGTCCTTAACCTCTTCGCATCCCACTTCTTCCTCTGTAAATGGAGGTGGTGGCACTTCTCTTCCTAAGACCTGTTGGGAGGACAAATGAAGACTCTAGTGCAGAGGTAACAGGATCAGACAGGCTTTTTAGATGGTCCGAACCAGCCTTCTGAGCAGGTTTTGTGGTCCCGCTCTCCGTGGAAGTGGAATTACAAAATTAAACCACTCTGTACATGGTCAGGTTAAAACTCCGGAGGAGTTTTGCTGCATGGTTTTTGTGGAGCTAGGTTAATAGATGCACTAGAGGCAGACCCTTCCACCTGGGTAAGTCGTTTCCTTGGGTCATAACGTTCCTATTTATGGAACCTATTTTAGTACTTCTTAAAAAAAATTGCTTACAATTAATGCTGTTAAAGTTGCGTATTCAGCAGGAGGGAAAGCCGTGCCTCGACATAGCTTGGGAGAACTAGAGCCAGCTGAGAGAAAAATCATCTCATCTTGAACTTTAGGCAAAATGAAGACACTTCTTTTAGCGACAGAAAAATTCATTGGAAAAAGCTGATACAAGTGGCAGAGGGATGGGTGGGCTCGTTAGCAGGGACAAGTGTATTTTGAAGCACTGTAGATTTTTAAGATCCATCAGCTAAGATAGTCAGATCCCTGCATGGACATAAAGTACAGAATTTCTCCCAATCATTGCTCTGTTGAGCCTGTTAACCTGTATCTCACTAAGGCATTTCTTCAAGTAAAACATCCAATCCCAAAATGAAAGTTTAAAAAAACCCCAAACCCAACACACACTGCTTCTATTGCATCCCATACTTACCAATTTTGGCAGGTAAAAATGTGCCTTATTTGGCCCAATTCATATGTGTGGTGTGTTTCAAGGAACATGATGCCCCTGCTCACATTTTTCATGATCCTTCAAGCACAACTGAAGAGCAATTTAGTCTAAAATAGCCAAATTGTGCCCTCAGCATTCAGGATATTGAGACCATGATCCCACAGCACCAAAGTCAACTTATTTTATGGCACTGGCATCAGCGTAAAGCAATAGCAGGTATTAATCTGCGCCACTCAGGTGCTAATCAGGGAAGAGCTGCTCCAGTCTCTTAAAAAAATGGAATTTTGTGGCCATTTGCAGTACAACGCAATGGAAAAGGAGAGCCTAGGCTATATACACTGGCCGTAAATGAAAGGTGATTGAGGATCTGAGCACAGTAAGTTGGGCAAATATCACTCAGTAAGATTCACAGAGTATTTGCTTGAATTTTAGAAAGTGACTCAGCAGAGTTTTATTTACATGGACAGTTGCATGGAGGGACCAATTTCAAGCGTCCTTTTTCTAGTGTCATCCCTATTGAAGTCAGGGTGCCACGCTAACACATTTACTCCGGTTATGTTATGGCTCCTGTTTGACGTGACAATGGGGATGTGCTCCCAAAGTTTTGGCAAAGATGACTCAAAGAGTTGGACAATGGTCAGATCACATTTTTCATAATCATGGACTACTTGTCCTCAAAATCATCCTATAAACAAAACTGGTATGGGTACAGAAGAGAAAAAACCAGTCAAATTTCCATTTGTTCCTATGTATATGGCAGTAGTAGCTGGGTGGTTGGGACAGAGGGGCAATGCCAGAGTGGGAAGCTCTCTCTGTATAACCAGAGCAGATACTCTAACCTAAAGCCTGCAAATTCTACTTCCTTCCTGCTCCCGCCTGAGCTGCTGTTGTCCAAGTCCCAGCGACTCCCTCCAGCCCCATCGTGGAGTATGAGGCGTAAGGTGTCCATTCAGGGAAGGGAAACACAACCACTTTTTTTGTGCAACAACTCAGAAAACCATTTCAATTTTTGGTTATAAGGCCATGAACATTTGCAATTGCCCGTGACTAAACTATAGATTTTATATTATATTAAAAGCCCCTGCCAAATCAATGCAAAGAGTGAGTCGAGGGTTCCTGGCCCCATTTTGGGTCGACTACCCCAGTCCCAGTTGTCCTTGTGATAAATACAAGTAAACCGCTACAGAAATAACATCAGGCTTAAAAATTCTCAGTCAAATTCCCTCAGCATGCTGCGGCAAGGTCGAATCCATGGGGGTAACATATTTTCATTACCTCTTTTGCTGGTGCCCTCTGTTGCAGCAAAGCACTCCAGCATTCTTCCAAACGCCGAGCGCTGGCGTTTCAAAGGACACAGCTTGTTTGGGATCAAAATACACGGCGGTCGTTGCCCTCTCTATTTAGGCCTTAAGCCTTGAATCAACAGTAAGAATCCTGGACATGGGAAAATACAGTGCTGACAAATACGTAATTCAATTAAATAGGCTGACACTGTTTAAGCAACAGCCCTTTCCTCTGATCCATCTCTTTCAGAACTCTTTGTCTTAATATTATGGCCTACTTGAAACACTCGAGCTCATGAATGGATTAAAGAGGGTTTCATTTGTTTTATTTATTATTTTTACTGCTTTGCTTGGCTTTGCAAACAGGGGAGGCACAGCCCTCATTTAGAATTCACTGTAACATGCACATTCTTCCCTCCTCCTCTGCCGAGAGGAGAAGGGGGGGGAAAAACCAACAACAAAAAGATCGCAACTGTTTCAAAAGTACCAAAACTCTTGGGGAATTCATCATCAACATTGACTGATTAACAAAAGCAGCTTTAGAGCACAATCATTTCAAAACCTAGATGGGATATACATTTACTGCAACAGTAAGTTGCGGGATTTAAAAAAAAGAGGAAATATTTTACCCAATTGCTTTTTGTTCAAAATTATGCTAGATAGTCAATATTGCATATTTGCCTTTTTAGCTCGCATTCTGCTTAAATGCAGTCTTTGATTTTAAAGAGCGAGTCCTCACACTCTCCCAAATGTGATCTCAGCATTGTATTATCTCACTGTGATAGTTGTGTATCCCTTGAAATGCATCAATGATGCATTATATCAACAAGGACTCAAGCTTCCATTTATCTTCAAATATTTCACAATCCACTGCAGTATAGTCTCAGTTGCAATTTTTGCTTTCAAGTTTGGCCACCATGTGTGTAGCATTAATTTCTCTGTTCACATGTAATTCATTCAGGGACTTACACCAGCTGAGAACCACATATGGAGGCCCAGATTTACAGGGCTTTTATTTTGTGCCATGGAAGCCTACAAGAAACAATTTTCTATTTGAATATTGAGTGTTTACAGAGGTCTTGTTGTTCACTAGAGACAGCGGATTATGAAATCATATTCTGCAAGAATCCTATCCAAAAAAAAACCTGACTGCAACATTTATTAACTCCTCTTTGTTCAAGTGCTCACTGGGTTCTTACAGGGCGATTGAACGTTGCTTCTCCTCTCTCAGGGTTCGTTGTTCATTATGTTTATTTACCGCTCTTTAAAATTGTTGGTCCAGCTTCACCCAGTTTCTGTTGCGTCTGCTGTTACAAGAACTTTGAGTGACCAAGGCATGGCAGCAGAGACAGAGATGAGGAGTGGGACACCGGACGTGGACCTTAAGCAGACCGACACGTGTACTCTAAAGCTCAGCGCAGCTTTGCTACTACTTTTTCTGGAGCTGAAGATATGCACGGGGATCCTTCTTGATGAGAAACAGTCAAGAAATTGTACGAAGGGTATCCACACCGTACAACTTACTAACGTCTCCAGCGCAGGTACCTGTACGAGGCAGCTAATGTTTGGGGTTGAGAATACGCTCCTATTTTATCACATTTGAGTCAGCTCCAAATGCAGATCTCTAAGACCTCTTCTGTGGTGCTCATTTAGGCTTGTTTTGAGAAAATAATGACACATATTGAGTGACTAATGTCCCACATAATTAATCCTGTAGCTCCTTATTTATCAAGATTTCAAGGGGAACGGAGCATTTTGATGGTAAGCAAGAAATCTGAAGTTAAGCCTAACGCTGACAATAATCCTTGGAGGGATGCTTCAGAGTAAAGCCTACCTGTGTCAGAGACCTGGAGGAGACACCGCCTGCTCCTGGTCATTTGGGAGGGGAGCTGGGGTGCAGGTTACGCATCCCCAGCCTCCCACGGGCTTCTCCCCCCATCCCCTGGGGTCACCCCCTCCCTATCACTTACCAGAGGTAGCAGAGCTGGGTGGACGCAGAGTCTGGTCCTGGGGAGCCCCGGCAGCCTCCCTGGTGAAGGACAGAAAGTGTAAATTGACTTTAATTAGGGATCACCCATGTGGCCTCCAATGTATCAGTTTAAATCAAACATTAGCAACTGTCAATTTCTTCTTTCACCCAAGACCCAAATTCTGTAAACACAAGGACCGTAACAAATCCCTGAAGCAGGCTTTAGCGCACATATATGGAAAACATACTAAACTATAAATACTGTATACCATATGGCATCGAGATTATCTAATTTCACTTCATAACTGGTGATAAAATGACCAATCAACTGACGTGCAGAATGAAATGCCAAGCCAGCGATTCAGCTAGGCTTAAGATGGCTCTGAGGTTTCATTGTGTCCCATTGCATCCCTAAAAATAAGCACGTACCTATTTCACTGACACGAGAGTGTGGACATGGTGGGAACCTGTGCGAGACTAGATCTGCCTTCAGAGCCAGAATTTGTCCTCATTTCTCTGCAGCTGTGTTAAAGGTGAGGAAGCGAGATTAGGAGGACATCAACAGTGCCGGAGGAGAAGTTTTGAACTCTCCATTTATTTATTTATTTATACGAAAAAGCTATTTAGGGCAGGTACCATTCATTCCTCAGCTTTTGCTGAGACCAGAGGTTTATCACTAAGGCTCCTAATCTCTACTGCAGTACAAACAACAGAAGAACTTCATTGTGCACTCATTACTACTACACCTTCTTCAATTTTTTGCCTCACTACTGAAATGGTTTAATCATTGCACAGACCACAGCTCTACTGTTTTGTTCCCATAACTGTAAAGGGCTTCTACTCCAGCAGTGAGGTATCAGCCCTTAGAAACAGAAGATCAGCACTTTGAAGACCAAGATGGAAGTTACTGTTGTATTCCTGAGTTGAAGAAAAGGGATTTCATCATTTGCTGAATTCTCGGTGACAAAAAGAGGAACCACCAGGGAACTGCTGAAGGTTGTCTCTAATGGAAATCACAAAGTGACCTGAAATGATGCCTGAACATTCACATGCTTGGAGAGAACATAGTGGATATAACCTTCCTGGAGGCACTGGAAGTCGAATAAGTCTTGGAGTCATGCAAGAGATTAAAACCACACAAAGCTTTGAAAATGAGTCTAAATCCAAAATCAGCTTATTTCAAAGTTAAACACCAATGTCATCAGCTCTGATTTTGTGGGGGGCTTAGCCCCAGAAGCAGAGAGATCGATTAGTCCACAGATCCATTTCCTAGGAGAGTGCTGGAAAATGGCTTTGTTGGCTCATTTAAAATTAGCTCGGGTACAGCAGTTATGAATATACTGTGCAGAAAATTGTGCACTGAATGATAAACAAATAGGTTGCTATGATTTGATGCTATTTTAATAGCTGGTGATTAACCAAATGAACGCCATTTGGTCTAGCCTGATTTGCCAAATGGTTCCTCTCTCCTACCATCCAGGCAGTTGTAAAGCAGTGCCCCATACAATCATGCACTATTACCATATTAAACGCTGATAAAATATTTTTTAGAGGAATAGCAACATATTGCAGGGTATATACTCACTCATATCAATCCCAGGACTGAGCTTCTTATAGTCATCTGAGGGAAGAGCATTTTCTCGCAAGCCATACTGAGTGTTTGTCTTTGACATGAAGTTAAGGTCCTTGGGGTCCTGTTCATCAGAAACATTGAGATATTTCAAACGGATACGTGCTTAAGATTCCCCATCCACCCCAAACACATCTGCTGAGAAAAACCCAGATTAACATGACTCTAACTGGTCTGGACAAACTGCTTTCTTGCCTTGGTTATCAAGAACAGGTCATCTGATGAAGCCAAGAGCTTGCCATACTCCTGTAACAGCTTGATTTTCTATCCAGTGGTTTTCAGCTTGAGGACTGTTGAGGTTTTGGTGATTTTTATTACTGAATTCATTGAGACTGAAAGTCTGCAAATGCCAATGCACTGCTAATATTAAACCAGAATCAGAACAGAAATCAAATCCTGTCCTGATTTCTTGTCCAGTCTGAAATAGGGGGGTTTGTGTCTACCACCAGGGTAGGCAGAGATCCTTTCCCAGATACCCCTGAGATGTTTGTCCTTGCTCTGCACTGGAGATTGCCCCGAGATGACGGGTGTGAGCCCTGTCAGCCCTCAGCCCAGGCAGGACAAATGAGGTTAGCAAAGATGCCACTGCTCAGCCTGGAAATGAAGCTTCTGCACTTCTGTACCAGCAGCTACAGTAGAGCTCGTTCTGCCCTGTATTAATGAACTAGAGAGATGCATTACCGAGTACACTTTATTATTTTACGTCTAAATCTTGTTTTATCTATATTACTTGGAATTTTGCCTTTTTTATTTTTTTTTTTTTAACGTGGGTTATTTTTATGAGGGAACGTTCTAATTGGCACCTCAGCACCAACAGAAGTATGTCTCAGGTGTACAGGGCCAATGCCTCATTGTGTCCCCTCAGGGTGCATTAATTAGCACTACTGCACTGGCTCACATCGCTGCCCAGTTCTAGCTAATGCCAGAGGTTAAACTGTCCCCTGGCTGTGTCACCAATTCAAGCTCTGAATAGCTCTTCATATGCACAATGCACATTAGTATTGCTCTTATCGGGATGCTGATACTTAACGAACAAATTTCTGAGTGTATCTTAAAGGTTTGCCTTTGCTCCAGCATTAGTTTGCTTTTACTTTACTCTTTTTAACTAGTTATTGAGTCTGTAACACACCTGAACAAAAAAGAAAAAGAAGAATATTAACACTTAATGTAAAAATTCCCACTTCCTTGACGAATGGATTAAAAAAAAAAAAGAAAGAAAAAAGGATGGTTAAAAGAGTTTCTTAGTAATTTTAATGATCCTCACTTAAATTTCTCCAGGTCCTTTTCAAATTACTCAGACCCAATGTTACAAAATGCTTTAGCATATATTTTGCTCTGTGCAGACAGCTGGGGACCTTCTTGCATACTTTTTAAAAAAAAGTGCAGGTTAAAATGCTTTGCTGAACTGTACAAAACAGTAGAGTACTTTTTGTCCCTATTCTGTGAAAGATGAAATGGGGACATGGGAGGTTTTAACATCAATGTTATCAGAAGACTCCACAAAATGTGGTTTCTTCCACCTTTTGGGACTGACTGTCAGAGGCACCAAGCAACACCACCTTCTTCTGCTCCTGTGGCCAGACAATGCTTCCTTCTTCCCCAGACAAGCACCATTCCTGCCTTATCGGAGAAATTTACATTTCATTTCTCCGTTACATGAGATAGCTGCGTTGTGCGGCCGCACAAAGGGGGGCTTTGTCTCCTAACCAAAGGCAGGCAAATAACTAGCTATTGAAACTTAAAAGGAAAGGAATAATGTGACAAAATGCCACGTTGCTGGAATGCTTCTGCTCACGAGTGTGCCTGCACAGATGGAGCAGAGCCTTGTCACCGGTGACCTTGTTCGCTCTTCCGCACCAGTTGCATTTTCTAAGTTCCTTACTCCTACTGCAGCTCCGGACCTTCCCTTCTCTGTGGTATTGCAACTTGCCAGCACACATCTCTGAAAGGGAAGTTTTGAGCAAATCATTTAAAAGGAAAAAAAGAAAAAAAAAATCACAGAGGAAAATTGTATCACGTTGATGTGCCAAATCAAGATACCTCTGTGTTGTTGTAGCATGGTTGTGTCACCTGCCCTTCAATGACTGGCAATTTCAGGATGCCTCGTCATCACAGACAGATGCTCCAGTGCTACGAAACCATGATATTGAACCTCCCGGTCCTATCCAGCAGTTCAAATTCAGCCATTCATAATGGGATTTTTTTTTTTAATGCAATTTTTATAAGAAATCGGTATCAGATAACAATTTCAAAATTTTTGAATCATTAACTACAGTAAACATGAATCCAAATGACAAACCAGGTTGTAAGCTAACCAGAATGTTGGAAGTTTGTTGACATCTCCTGAAATGTCAGGCACGGCAGCTAACCGAGCCGTTGTGAGTTGGCCTGGCAGAAGAGACACAGCAGCACGAGCTAGCAAAGCCATAAGACCACTGAGGAGCTCAGGATGTATTTTCTGCTCATTAGTGTGTACTGATGCTTATGCTGCCTCCACGTTATCTATGATGGCATTTGCAACTACACTTGCCTCACACTAGTATAACATGTTACTGCTTGCACTGACAAATCCGTTTGGTCTGTTTCTGTTCTCATTTGTGCTTTCTCCCTTCTCTTCCATCCTGCTTGGGATCGGGGTTTGGCAATTACAGTAAGCCTAGATTGCATTTCTTCCTGTTGGGTTGCAGCAGGGGAAGGGTGAGATGCCATCACGGAGGGGTTTGTGACAAGTCCTCAGCTATGAGCGTATTTGTGCAGAGGATGGGGATGCAGCCCACGACCCCATCAGTACAGGCACGGTCCAGTGCTCACTGAACCTCCTGTGCGCATCAGGGCACTTCCAGGGCTGCTCTACGTCCCTCTGCTGAGCCTCACCTCTGGCGGGTAGCAACGAATACAAATAGCTGCGACCACACCACGTCCCCAGTATTCCCCATTTTTGCTCTAAGAGCTTCTTTAGAAGTCAGATTAAAAAGCATCAAACCAGGAGAATTATTCTCAAACACTGAGCCCAGTCTTAACCAGGTGAACTGCTGCAGCCTGTGGCATGAGCAAAGACCACGAGATCACACAAATTGTAATTAACTTGCTAGAGTAGGTCAGAACTGTGTGTATTGCAGCGGAGGGGTACTCTGGCTTTAATGATTTCAAATATTTTGAGAAGTAAACTGAAAACACTTAGTCAAATTAAGTGTTTTCTTTAAGCTGTCAGCATTGCGAGCATTGCCAAGATGAACAGGATAAATTGGATTAGATGCAGTCTATATGCTTCAAAACCTAATGGCAAAGGATCCAAAATGTAAAGTAGTGCACAAAGGCAAAGCAAATATTTTTTATTGTCTGTAAAGCAGCAGATCTCAGCTTACTGATTAGCCAAATAGTTTGAAATAGCGTGACTCATCTCTAGAGAAGCAGAGTGTCGCTGCCGGCTCCCGTGTAACCCAGTTGGTGACAGTGCGACAGCCTCCGCCTGCTAAATGGTGGGGTTTACAACTGGGGAAGCAGCATGGTTTTGATTCAAGTCCTGCCACGGCAGGCTTAAATACGGACTTAAAAAAATATATATATGCAAGTGGTGATGTATGTTAAATATGAAAGTGAAATCGTGTTACACAGGGTACCCACACGAGTCTTGGGCCACTGGTTGTCAATGGGCAGGGGTGCAGCATTTCGGGTTATAAAGTGGGAGAGCAGTGTGAGGTGGTAGAGGTGGATGAAGGGCTTCAATCAAAACAGCAACACGTCACTGCACTCGTCCCTCCATCAGAGACAGAGCGAAGGTGTCTGCACGAGGACGATGCCCTAGGGAGGAGCAGAGACCACCGGTCCAGAAATCACGCTCAGAAAGAAGGCGGAAAGCAACCCAAGAGCTGGAAACAGAGTTAGAAACCTGTGGGTTGTAGGGGCTTCATTGGTGGTGGGAGGGATAATCACAGCTAAAATTTTGGAGGGAGCCCCAAAGATCTGATTGTCACCTTCTGTCCCTGCCAACCATGAACAGTCAGGACATAAAGCCCCTTTCACAGACACACTATGCTCCAATTTCAAAGTTTCTTGTCTCCATTTGAGAGCTGCTCAGAATCTTTGTCCTCTACTGGGTAGAAACCATCCTTTAATTGCTAGCCTGAATTTTCTCATGGCAGTTAAGTCTGTCTGGTTTTGTGCCAATATTGCCTATTAGTCTAAATAATTTAGATTTTATTTACCCCCTCTGCTTATTCCCTCAAGATACTTGGAGGTAACTATCTCCCTCTCAGGCTTTCTTTTGCTGAGTTCGATGAGCCAAACTCTTAATGCTCTCCAATGATAGACCCTCCATCCTTCTGATCATGCCTTTAGTTTTTCCCTATGCTTGTTTTGGTTTGACTTTGTCTTTCTGGATCTTGAATGTCTAGATGATGCCTGCCCAGTGCTCTGCAACAGCTAATACTTAATTCATGCTGGAAATTCATGGCTGATTCAAGATATGAGTGCTAAACACCTCAGAGTTAAGGCTAAGGGGTCTCCAAGTTGCCTTGCTCACACCACCCTTTTACCCTCTTCCACCAGCTCCTAAAACAAAGCATGCAAATTTGGCCAATGTCTTGGAAAATTAAAGTCAATGGCAAAATCGGGTGTAAAGCCCAAATAAGCCATTTACTTCAGCCACATGAATACAAATATCAAACAAGAGTATCTAAAACATCAACAAATTATGATAAGTAGCTAAAACACAGAAGTTGTCATCACCATGTCTGGACAGAATTTTGACAAGTCCTCAGATAAATCTTCTCCATCTCCTTTTTCCACAGAAAGTTGATGTTTTGAACAGAAATTCTCAAGTCAAAAGATATACATCAATTTTTAGTTTGAGCGAAAAAAATAAAGAAATAAAATGAGACATACAAAGCAGATACTTTTCGCTAAAGGTTTTTTACATAAAAATCTATTCTTTCATCGTGAAGTTGGTTCAAAAATTTTCCGAACAGTTCTAAACAGTAGCAGTAAATATGGTTCCCAGTGGAGACAGACTACAGGTGCGTGTTAGCATCTGTTCATCTGACAGTGTACAAATCCTTTAAAAATAATAAAAGGCTTCTGTTTAGTTAGGGAGTGCCACCAAGCATTATAGAGGAACAAGCTTCAAAGTTCAGCTTTAAAAATGTACTGTATTAAAATAAGAAATATCAGTTATGTAAGGAAAGATGTTTGCATGTAGGATTCAATCCTATAAATTGAGCAGATCTCAGTGCTGTACCAAAGTGACTTTTTGTCATGCCCAAAACCAACTGCATCTTTAAGATAATTTAAAAAAAAAAAAAAAAAAAAAGCTCTAAGAAAACCGAAGGGATCTCATGGAATATATTTTAGAGGATCCAAGAGGCAAAGACTCAGCTTCCACAAATGCTCGATGCAGCTGATCTCAAGGTAGATATATATTATTTAACAGTAACTAGGAGGCATCTACTTACAGAAGCAATACCCACCAGGAGCAGTATTCAGAGGGGCAATACCACGCTGGCAGCAATTAGAAAGTCCACTCTGCCCCGGGGATGAGTAACTGTGCTACTGGGAGAAAGAGTGGAGCAGCAAGGAAAGGTCTTTCCTATCTCAGAAGATGCTGCCATCGCAGGTGGGAAAAATAACCCTAAAAGCAGGCAGAGAAGGAGAGAAGCAGGTTTTGAACTTGAAAGAAAGATGAATGTGTTGAAGTAGAGCTCTTCTCCGTGCCAATGGCTTAAACAATGATCTTAAGTTTGATAATAAGTTTGATATCTGTACTACAGCAGAGTAGCTGCTGTGGTAGAGAACTGAATGATAACAGGTCTGGAGAAGACATCTCCAAAATAGCAACAAACAAATTGTTTTTTTTTTCTCCCCCGTATAATGAATGCGTTTTACAAGATGATTGTCTCTTAGTGGTCTTTCATTTCTCCGAGCATACATGAGAAGAGGAGCAGGGAGAAAAACTGTGTCATGTTCTTTTGCGTATTTAAGCACAGTTTCAAAGTAAAGTCGGGAAAGTTGCATGGCAAAGAAATTGCCCAGGAAAATATTTAAATAATGGCTTCACTTAAGACAACAAGGATAACAGGGCAACCTGACTTGAAGGAATTTATTCCAGTTAATTCAGTGCAGCAGCCAGAGGGGTCTAGGGTGCAGTGCTGGAAATGTAAGTGGTCTGAAATCACTCCCCAGAACAGATTATTTAGTATTTGTTCAGGATGCCTGTGCAGTAGGTTACGCTGTTATGTCATTGCGCAGCTGTGCATGCAAGCCCAGCAAAACCAAGGCGAGTAAATGCAACCGTCTGAGCCCCAGACAGGAGCACTTCTGCAGCACAAACTACTGAGTTACAAGTCTCAAAATAAAAAAAAAAATTGCATTATATTTTTAAATTAGTCTGTGAGACTACTAAATGCTGTGTTTGTGATAATGAAAAAGGAAAATACAGGAGCAACATTTTAAGAGTAGCTTATATTCTGATTTTCCTTTCTAAATGTGTGTCAAAAGTCACAACTGAAATTAAGACAATCCTTCATTAAACTTACTTCAATAAACTAAAAAAAAAATACATTAAAGTGTCTTTAGGCCAAACTTTTATAGAAAGTCCAGCTATTGAATAGGATGATGTGACCCGAAATACTGGTCTTTTACCAAAGACAAAAATCAGCTTTTGACAACTATAGCTGCTGCTGCAGCTGCAGGGAGAACATTTGCTTCATGTCAATTTATATTTCATTTCCTTCAGCTCAATAGCTGATTCATTCAAGTTTAGGCATTGACTAGGAACTGAGATGCAGGAATGTTGGGGTTTTTTTTTCTCTCTCCCAGATGATTAGAGCAGAGCAGCATTAAAGCATGATCCACTACTACTAAATCCACCAAACGGTGACAAAACCATCATATTGATTAACTCGGGGCATTTTTCCTTTGTCAATAATTTATCAAATTTTAAAATACCAGATATTTACCTTTATGATACCTCTAGCAAATTTCACACAGCTTGAGCTAGCAACTAAAATGCCTTCATAAAGCGAGTGGTTCATGATTTGGCTTGAATTACAATTTCCATCCAAAAGCACTACGTCATGAATCACAACTGAAAAGAATCATCACAGTCATTGCAAAGATCAAGCAGTGTATCCTAAGATGATGCGGGGCAAACAGGGACAGGTAGAAATGCCAGTGTCAACAGAGGTTCTGCAGCTTTCATGGGTCCGTTCCCTTTGGTTGAGCTGGAGTTTAAGCCTTTTAGAGCAAAGGAAGAGATGGTTTCTTAAAGGGGATCTATTGCCTCCAAGTATCTTCTGCACAGACCTAGAGAGCTTTTTAATGTGCATTAAGTTACATTATTATGTGTATACACAAGGCATTACCCGCCGGTTCCTCACAAACAAATACCAAACATCCTGGTGAACAGTGAGGCTGAACCTCTCCCAGGCAACATAACACCATGCTACAAATGCAGAACAAGTTTTAAAACATACAGTTTAAATCAAAAGTAAGAAGAACTAAGAATTTAAATCACTTTTGATTCAATTCAATTAATTCTCATACATAAGGGAGGGGGAGAGGAGAAGAGAGAAGGCAAGTTCAAACATTGCTAGACAGATGAAAAGCCTATCCTACCAGTATGCACACAGGAGATGAATCTCCAGATTGCATCCAACTGGGAAAGCTGATCCACCGTGATGCTCGTTCTTTGTATCACTCCATGTGCTGGAGCCTGGGCAGCCGCACAGGTCAGCTCTGTGCCAACACCTTCAGCATCCATTGCACGGAGATGCTCAGAGGTGGTCCTGGCTGATCCTCCTTCCAGACAACCATCCCTGCCTGCAATCCTTGCTCTAGCTCTGGGGCTCGCTGCTCACCCACATAATCTGGACAGAATAGGAAGGGAAGATAAGGGAGAGCTTATTTCCAAGTGTGAGTGAAAATTAAGCAAAAATAGTATTTGTCTTCACAATCTAGCAACAAGCTGCCCCCTCCCCACATCAGCAACAGGAGAACCTGTGTTACAGACCAGTCATCTTTACTGCTACCTTTAAAGAGACACCGTATTTAGAGTCATTTATACTCACAGACCCTTATTTGATTATCATGATCAATTGATCAGTACCTGTTTGTATCTCTCCGGGGTACAAATGCCTGTCAGAAAGTAGACAGCACACTAATTTTGCATTATTAAGCATGTTCGCCTGTGGTTTCCAGTCATGCTCACTTTTATTTCCAGTCACATTGAATTCTATTGCCTGATCTTTTTTTTTTTCCCATCAGCCAAGATAAAGATATTGTACCATCAAGTTAGAGTCAACTTGCCAGAGAGAACTCCAGCATGCCGGAGCATGGGCCACTTTCTGATCCTACCAATGAAATCCTTGTTATAAATAGCATTAATTAAAGAATCAGAGTCATGGTATGCAACCAGGCATCACTGATTGCCCTGGCCCCACATGGTCTACTCAGAGCAAAAACCCCCATGAATTACCCAGGCTTCAAATACAACCTCTAGGAAGAGACACGTCTAAAAATCAGTAAGATGACAGGGTTTATGGAAATAGCAGCAGATGTTTCTCTGTATGCAGATAATTTCAAAAGGCCTATACTTAGAGAAAATAATAAGGAATGGCAAAAAAACCCCCAGCCTTTCCCAGTTTTGTCTACATGCTGACTCCCAGTCTTGCAAAGGCTTGGGCTCATGGTTCATCTCTATAAACCAGGCTTTTCAAATTGCCCGCATTCTGCCCCAAATCCTCCAGCCAGTCATTCCTGATCTCAGTTTTACTACTGGCTAGTCACCATCTGAAACTTGGGCCATACGAATGGGGGCCCATCTGACAGCCTTATTAACACAAACGATTTTCATTCTGCGTGCCTTGGTAAGCCATGGGCACATGCCTGCAAGATCAAGGCCTTAGTCATTAATAATTTCGGCAATCATTTCACCTAGAAGCCACGCTCTGTCTACACAGAAATCTTTCCGGGAATCTGGTAAAAAGATTGATGAAAATTAAACATCTACTTAGTGAAGCTGAAGTAACCA
Source organism: Grus americana (assembly GCF_028858705.1). Lineage (NCBI taxonomy): Eukaryota > Metazoa > Chordata > Aves > Gruiformes > Gruidae > Grus > Grus americana. The sequence continues at coordinate 32,252,051 of NC_072859.1, forward strand.
ATATATGATTAATACTTTCCAATTATATTTCAGTACAGTACATTGCTGAGTTTGTTATTACCTGCACTCTTAACACTCCATCTGCAGTGTTAAATCCATCTGTTGCTGAAAATATGACTATATCTTCAAGGGTTTCTGAATCATCATGCTGGTACCTTTTAACATAATTATAATGAAGAGCGATATTCATTATCCAGCGGAAATTAGAAACCTATAAATATGAGGGGAGGGGAGCAAGGGAAGAACTGAGGTCCAGCATTGCCCGCTGATCATGTTGGCTGCTCCCACTTAAAATATTGCTCTGGACTCTGGATTTAGCACCATCGGTCCCACTGGTTTCACTGGTGTTTTGCTAACGCCTACCACGGGGACCTGGTCCCTCAGCTTTATTCTGCCAGATGGAGGTGGGCAAGAGAAGTGGCTTCATGACTGACATCCGCATGAGGGTATGGAGACAGTAAAAACCTAAAGAGCGTGCACCAAAGTTTCTGGTGGGGCAGGACATCAAACCTTGGGAAGCCCTCACTCGTACGAGGAGGAATGGTTGAGCTGAACCAGGTCTCCTTACCACGTGGGTTGTCACCCAGCTGAGCTGGCAAGAGAAAAGCTCCAGCCATTTCTACCTTTGAGAAGTATTTAAAGTAGAGGGTGCTGTTTCTAAACACTTGGTTAAATTGACAGAAAAAATGTATCATGTTTTTATGCATATATCTTAGATGTTAAAAAAAATCTCTTTAATACAGCAACAGCTGGTTTAAAAGTGCCTGCAGGTAACACAGGAGAAAGCTTATGCCATGGTCTTCCCTGATCTCTGCTCCCCTCTACCTCCTTCCCTCTGCCCTGTTAGGATTTCTCCTCAGAAAATCAGGAGGCTCCTTTTTAAAACAGGGTTTTTTTTAAAAAAAAATGTGAATTATCAGGCACCATTACACAGTTATGGATAAAATATAGGCTTCACTTTCCCCCCCAAATCCCACAGCAGAGTGTCTGTTTGTGAAATTCTGGGTAGTAATCAGCGATGAAGATTTTTAAAGAGTTCAAATTCAGCAGCTGATTTTAAAAGCAAACAAAGCTCCTTTCCACCATGGCAAATCCATGCAGATTAATGAACCCAGACAGAGGAGGTTTCTGAATTAGAAAAACCTTTCAGATCTCATGGGAGCATGATCAGGGTTTTACTGTGCTGTAGCCAGAGGGACCGTGCCAGGACCCGACAGCTCCACCAGCAAACCTGCCAGCTGTTTGGGGCTGGAAGAGGTCCTCTGATGCCAAGCAAATACGCCTGCACTTTTGGAATAGAAGGACTCTTCCTCCCCCAGGTTCTGCCCTGTGGATTTAAAAGCTTGAAATGCACATCAGCAGATCCAAAGGCTCTACAAGTCCCTGTTTTAGATCTTAACAGGACTGCCTGGAGTCTAACTGGCACGAGTAACCATTTCCAGTCCTCTGATGAAAAACTTGAACTTAAAAGGATGCAGAGTCCAACTTGCAAGACTGAAATTTGATGGAAGATCATTCAAACTACCAGGTGAGCTGTAACATTTTTGACCCGCCACTGTGAATCAAAGCAGTGAGTAGAAAAACCGGCTTAACAATTGTCGTGGTTTAACCCCGGCCGGCAACTGAGCCCCACGCAGCCGCTTGCTCGCTCCCCCCTCAAAAGAGTAAAAGCGAGAAAACTCATGGGTTGAGATAAAGACAGTTGAATAGGTAAAGTAAAAGCTGTGCGCACAAGCAAAGCAAAACAAGGAATTCATTCCCCACTTCCCATGGGCAGGCAGGTGTTCAGCCATCGCCAGGAAAGTCGGGCTCCATCACCCATAGCGGTTACCTGGGAAGACGAACGCCATCACTCCGAACATCCCCCGCTTCCTTCTTCTTCCCCCAGCTTTATATGCTGAGCATGGCGTCATATGGTATGGAATATCCCTTTGGTCAGTTGGGGTCAGCTGTCCCGGCTGTGTCCCCTCCCAACTCCTTGTGCACCCCCAGCTACTCGCTGGTGGGGTGGGGTGAGGAGCAGAAAAGGCCTTGGCTCTGTGTGAGCGCTGCTCAGCAGTAACAACAACATCTCCATATATTAACAGCACTGCTTTCAGCACAAATCCAAAACGTAGCTTCATACTAGCTACTATGAAGAAAATTAACTCCATCCCTGACGAAACCAGGACACCCACTGTGGTGGTTTTTGAGGCTTATGGATTACTGGAAACAAGTTTTCTCATATCTAAAAGAAATCCATACGGTTAATAGCCAGAGGCACACAGCTATAATGTAAGTCTGAGAAAGACAAGAACAAGACCAAGCAAAAAAAACCCCACTGTCGATGAATTGCAATACTTCTACGGAAGAGAAAATGGGCTCAGAGTTTTTTAAAAAATCCTCGAAAAAAAGCATAGCAATTAAAGCTACTGAGCTCACTAAAGAAGTTTCAGTATTGCTTTCCTCTTACCAAGCTTTTATTGTTATTCTTTGGAATGTAATTGGTGATCATTTTCTACTTGGAGTCTGACACAAATCTTACAAGTTACTAGAGCTACTTGAAAAAAAATGAATAGGTTTAGCTTTATTTCTCCTCATAAACAATTTGGTATTGGAAGCAATGAAGTCTCTTGAATGCCTCCAGGACTTCAACTGCCTATTATAATTTCCAAAATAATCCCCTCATATGGTTGTATGCTCTTCACTACAAGTATACTTTCACTTCTTTTCTTCTTTCCTACTATTCTGGACAAATTGGTCTTAGGGCAGAGTTTAACCATTTAGCTGAAAGAATATACCCTTAAGCATTATAGGCTTTACACAGCATACTTAAATTCACTCTCCACAAATATTCATTTAATACTCGCATGAATTTTGCTGATCCCCTTAACATACCTGGGATTTTAGTATTTGCTAAAACACTTAGCAAAGAATACATGCACACATACAAACCCCAGACGGAATAAAATTCAATGAATAATTTGCATTTGTGTAGAAAATGCCTGCGTGGCTACTTTCAAGGAATGCAAGCACCTTGAACAAGCTTTATGCTCTGACTTTTGCAGGGATTTGCTTACCAAACTGTAAAATGCAAGAACATTTCAAAACTATAGGAAGAAGTCAGGCAATAAATACATGGAAAAAGCTGCATAGCTTATTATACGGCAAAGGATTTGGCAAACCTGGATTTTTCAAGCAACATCGTGAAAAGATCTCACTAAGGTAGAAAACACTTCATCCAGTGAACTCTCCTGCCAGATGTGTCAAAGTGCTGGCAGGGAGCAGAAACAACAGCGTCACGTACAGCTCACCATTTTCATTTTCTAGTGGATGATGTGAGATGTGGGGTTTGACTGGTTTGGCACAGAAACTGCAAATCTCTTACTCTACGGAGAGTCAGGAGTGAGCACAACTGTTGCTGTCTGCCATGGTGAATGTGCACCCAGGAGCTTATGCAGGTCTTTGAAATCTGTAGCTTGTCCATTATGAAGAAGAAAAATGCTTACATTGCTGGAAAGCACTGGTGTCCACACAGGGCAAATTTCAGTGAAACACCATGAAAAATCAGTGATTTTGGTCCCCTTTTGCAAGGATCATAGAGAAGGTCACAAGCATATGCAGTGATGGGGAACGTTGTTCTCTGCAAGGAGGCTGCATGATGTCCAACTCCCCCTTAAAATGGTCTGAAGAGGGATTGAGAAGGTGATACCAGACTTCTGCCCAGGTCTACATTTCTACTTTTGTGCTTGTTTGGTGTAATTTAATGTCAAAATTTAGATTCCAATATGCATTATTTGTTCTTATGCCTCTCCCAACATCTCTTTATGAAAGCAGAGATTTTTTAAAAAATGGTAATAAGGATTGCAAATGATGTCAGATGCTCTTCTTGTTTACCTGAAAGATGTCAGTTCAGAAGTAGTAGGACTTGTTTTGTTTAGTTGGTTTTTAGGCTGTAAAAAATAGCTTCCCAACACTGTAAAATCTGTAAAAGAGAAAAATAGATGTTAGATCTTTTCCCTATCACCTTATAAAGTGTAATTCAGCTCGACAGTTTCATACGTACGCAGGAGAAGTGTGGGAGAAACAATGTAGTAACAGCACACGGAAGTTAACTGTCTAGAGATTGAGTGTCTGGAGAGCGGAGGTGATGCCTTGTGATGGTGCAAGTTTCTTTGACAACAAGTTGTTTTGTAGTTCCAGGCTTCCTCTGGCTTGTATAACATGAGACATCAGTCTCAAAGATGGTTGAAAAATGTGGAGATCCAGCATATGGTATCTGACCACTGACTGATCCCACCCTGCTGCTACCAGCCCAGCTCTCAGCTCATCAATTCATAAAAATTATCTTTCAATCTTGACATTTCTATTAATTTCCTATATTTGTTTAAGTGTTCCAAAGAAACAAATTGAATTGGCATACCTAAAGAAAAAAAAAAGCGCGCAATTGGTCTTTTTCCTTTGGCTCTTACCTGTTTTAATACTGCTGAAAATCCAGAGCAACTCTGTTGATTTGAATCAAGGCATTAACGTAAACCAGCAATTGGACTTATGAAGCATCATGTTACTTTTTATTACTGATGAGTGGCTTCAGCCGTCTTCTTTCTGCACAGTTTCCTGCTATGCAATATCCTTCTGCATGGCCTTCAGATCTTTTGAACATTATGTTTTCTTAAAAAAACCCCAAAAACGACAAAACAAAACACCACAAAAAAACCAAAAAAAAACCCCAAACGCAAAACAACCACCTCCAAAAAACCAAACACGTGTTTATTTGAGCATCAAAGATTTGAACTTGACTATCAGATAAAATTAACTCAAATGAGTCCTGAAAAATCTCCCCTCCAAAATGATGATGGTAAACAAGGCTGTAGAAGAGATCCCTTTCTGAGCATATTAGCACGAGGATATCTTAAAAAATACAAGATCCATCACCGATCATTTAGGTAGTCATTTGCTGTTTTCTCTCCTCTCCTATTAGTCCTCTATTAATTCCAGGCCAAGGTAACCTCATTCGTCACACCACGGAGACAATAGCTGTTATGCATTGTTAGCTGGTGTAGACAACGCACTCCCACATTCCCAAACGTTAGTCGCTCCGTTGTTGATCGGTACCAGGCGACTGTCACCTCCACAGACTGCAACACCCTGCCTGGCCCATCTGCAGTGGATTCCTTCATTACCTCTCTGGCACTTGTTGGCTCCATTATTTTAGAGAGAGTGTAATCATCACTTGAATAAAAATCAGAAAACATTAACGTAGGTGTTTCAGTAAGAACCATCTCCCCTTCTGCAAGCCTGAAGATGACGTTGCTCACCAGGAACAGTAAACTCTCATCTTTGTGTGGGATGGCAATGGGAAACCATTACCTAGTGGGAAAACAGCATCTAATGTTTTGCCTTCCGTCCAATATTCTCAAAACAGCCTAATCCTTGGTTGTGTCATTATCATTGTGCTGGTAATAGGCAACTGCATCCTTGAGATTTCTGAACTGCGCCCTTGAAGCTTTTGCTTCCTGTTACATAAATGCAGGAGGAAAGTTACCATGTGCCCTTTCTATCAACATAAATTACCAATAACATTTTCACGTTTAAGCAGATGAGACACACATCTTCTGTTCACCGTGTAAAGGCTGGATCCGCTTAAACCCAACAGGAGCCTTTTCATGCACTTCAGTGAACTTTAGATCACATTCCAAAGAAGTGACACGATTATTTTTTCACCCTCAGAAATACATTGGGCCGTTCTTAGTAACCAGCCTGAAGTCTGCATACTCTCACTGCAGAAATTGCAAAACATATGAAAATCTTTCATTTTTCCAAGGAACTTCTGTTATTTCTTCTAGAATACATGCAAAAGAGTCAAACCTTGCTTAGGAAAATTATGAAGATACGTTTTACAAGAGAAATTGTGCTTCTGTTTTGTAGGCATTGCACTGTATCCCATAGTTCAAGTCACATCTGATAGAACATATCTCCCATCATCTATCCATGTTGGGGACCTTCCACCACCAAGAGCTGGACAGCATTCCAGTTATCATTGTCAGCAGTCTGTAGAATATCCTAAATAATAGGATGTGACCTTCCTTCTACAAAGCCCAACCTTATGATATACGTGTTACAATCAAAAACTGATCATAAGGATTTGCACAACTCTTGACGAAGAGGTAGACAGTAAAATACGAGATGCTAAACCCTCTCTTACATCTAATTTAAGCAGCTGATTTGGGGAAGGGAAGTTTTACAGTGTTTATTTGAGCCTGGAAAAACTATCCTGTTACCACACCAATAAATGTTGAGTCTACTACTACCACACTTCCCTGGATCAAGATAAGTTCTCACCGCGCTCACGTCTGCAGCGAGTGAGGAAGAGCCACAGCTTCCCCATGTAGCCAGCCTGCTTGCTGCATGCCAGGTCTGCACGAGCCTTGGGTCCTTCCAAACCAGTGTGTTAACCAGACAATTTGACCTTTAGAGTAGAAACATAATTCAAAACCAGTTAAAAAAAAAAAAAAAAAAAGGTGCACAACCAGCCCCCAATCTGGTGGATTTCAAAACTTTTTTTTTTTATTATTTCTGCCTTTTTAATCATCTTTATTGCAAGGAAAATGTGCAAGATTAGGGTAACAGCAAAGGAGAGGAAGAGTTCTTAAAAATGACAAGCCAGAAAACAGAAAAGCACTGAACTATTCCCCTTTCCTCCTCACCCCAAACCTTCTCCCAGTAAACTTCCACCTTAAATTTAAGCAGAGGGTATATATTTTCATCAAAAATACTCTTAAAAAATACTGCTATGTGTAGTACTACCTTTGGAGTACTCTTAGCAGAATGGATTTTACGTAAAAGATTTGTTCTCAGCAAAAGTTTCCCAGGGGAAGTATGTGCACATGAAACATCCACTGGATTTATGTTATCCCAACACCACAAAAGATGGTCTTTTTTTAGGAGACTGACTGCCCAGTCACATTTTTTCAGAGTATGTAAGCAGGTAAAAAGACCCTGAGATTGCAGTACATCCTTCCGTTCTCATTCTGGATGTTAAAACTCTCTTGACTCAGGGAAATGTTGCTACATTTGATTTTGCAAGTCAACAAATAGCATGGAGTTTCTTCAAAAAAACAAAAGAAGTCCAGAAAAATGCCTCCTATTTAGAGGTCCTGCACACCTGGGAGGCTCCAGAAGCACATTTAAATTTTTCACATCCTAAAATGTACTTGGGTATTTAAATTCCTTTTTGCCTGGAGGAACTAAACGCATAAATACTTTGAAAGAAGGGACTTTAAGTGCCTGTGAGAACTATAGCCTCAGTGATACAGCTGGATGGAGAAGCGACACTGCAGATAGAAGTAGGAACAAGCCAGACACACTGTCATTTACCTCTCGAAACTCCAGGCATTTCAATACTTAAAAACCTGTAAGCAATAAAGTATTTATCTTACCCAATCCTCAGAAGCCCTCAGAGTTTATCCCTCCGCAGGCTGAAGGTTTGACTATTACTAAGCAAACAAAGGTACATCTCATTTGCAGTGAGGTAACTCCGCTGGCAGAATTAGTGCCAACAGAGAAGGACTGTGTCCAAGGTGTATTTTTAAAAACACTCATCGGACTTCAAAGAGCCATAACTCCACTGTCCCAAATGTACCTGCACAGACATCTTAACGTGCACTCGAAAGCACCGTAAGCTCACACATTGAAGCAAAATTGTATATAACCCCTCACACCCACGTCCCACCCAACCTTAGGAGCTTCGGTCTTCACACTTCTTTTTGAAAAATGGACTGCGACGGGAGAACTGCTCATGAACACGTTATCAGTTGCTTGAAACTCAGCCTAACAAAACAAGCAAAACAAACACTCCCCAAAAGATTAATGCAGCATTTGCTGACTGGCAAGCTTGCTTTGGATGTAGTACAGCAGTCCTGACTGCAGACGGCCAGGCTCCGTTACTTCATAGACCTGTCTCCCAGCGTGAGACACGTCGGGTGGCAGGTAGCAATTCTCATCTCACACAAACCCTGCCGAGTGCAGGATGTAATGGTGTGCGTATGGTTGTCCAAATGGGTGAAGTATCCCTGCAGCGAGGGGGGTAGCAATGTGCAGTGTTACTTTGTCCTCTGGTGTTTCTGCATTTTCAGCATCTTGAACCACGACTGTAAGTGCACAAGGATGAACTGATCAGCTTCTGAGATGAACACAGGCATAAATGCAGCTTGGCTTTGTGTTTGCAATAGCTCCCTTTATCAGGACATAAGTCTAAACATTTCCTGTTTACAAATAAGCAAGCCCAGTGAATCTTTTGCATTCGTATTAGCAGAAGCATGTGAATTCCCAAAGGCGAGTGTGTGCACATGTGTGGGTGTGTACAGATAGACATCAAGCAACTCTTAGATGCATCAACAAGTTACTGGGATAATGCTATAGAATTAACAGTTAAACACAACAATTATCTTCTAAGCTTTGCCTCAGACAGTCAATAATCTTGTCCCAGTTGATGCTGCTGGCAAAATTCCCATTTAAAAGGGCAGGATTCTCTGTTAACCTCTTGAACAACTGCACAAAGAAGGGTGATACATAGGTTAGCATAGATGCACAGAGCAACCCAATCATTAATTTGCCAGATTTTGGCACTTGTTTTTTATTAGTTATGTCAGTTAAGCATAGGAAAACATGGCATGAATAATAAGCCCTTGAAAACTTCAAAAGCCCAGCTTGTGCTCATTCATCCAGACAACTTGAATTCTGAATAGGGAAGATACATACACCCTCCACAGGGGTGACAACCCACGGGGTTTTCAAAATTCACAAAAATGATCTCGTTTGTGTGCAAAATTGGCCATAGCTACTGCCAATCAAGTTCCAGCTAGCAGGCAAAAAAAATGTTATCAAGCTACCCCCCTCTATTTTTTATAAATAGCATATATGCAATTCAGGTAGGCAATCTCAGGTACTTTGTATAGCTAATAATGAACAGTGATTGTGATAGACTGCTATTTCCTTTTTATGTCATTTAGTCATGGGAAAGCACTTCAGACTGGTGATCATAAAAAGATGTGACGAGTCCAGGTACCAGGAAGCCACAACATCCCAACCCATGCAACGCAACACCGGCCAATAAATCAGTACAGCTTAGGTGCAGCTGGCAAGACCTTACTGCTTTTCTAGAGAATCATCGAATAGATGTCAAACAGCCAGCATCTGCCCTCACCTGTAATTGAAATGTACTGGGTTTTATCTGTGATTCCTTACTGAATGGGGTTGTCATCCATCTCAGGTGATGGGGGCTTTGGTACTGTTATCGCAGACCCATACCCAGGCAATCTTCACTCTTAGTCTTTATACTACGTAATCCTTTTGACCCTGAATGGCAGACCCTGTTACTAGGGCAATGTTGTTTGGCTTGGCTAACTAAAGGACACGATTCACTAAGGGCTTTATTTCACTTTTAAAGAAGTTACATCTCAACTACTGCTAAAACATCTCGTGATGGACCACTCCGATATGAACCTCTTGTTTAGACAGCAGTTCTGGAGAACCCTCCCTAATAGAAGGAGGAGGAGAGGCAATATATGTCTATATACAAACTGGAGCATGAAGATGAGTTTGTGCATCAGTGTCCTACAGAGAGAATGTTTGGGAGTGCGTGGGCATGTACCTTCAAGCACATGCATAGGCTTTCTGTCAAACCTTACCAGTATTAGTACAAGGTGAGCAATTCTACAGGAAAAAAAAAATATGAAAGAAGTTAAGATATTTGAAGTTAAAATATTTTATCCTGAAAGAAAAGTATTTCTCTTAGGAAATACTGCCTCTCAAGACTGTATTTTCCACCTGTCACTGTCTCTCTGCCCTTTGCAAGGAAGATATGCATCATGGGAGTCCTTGATGGTTTCGACTTGAAAAATTTCAGCCAGTATATGATAGGGGACATCCACAGTGATGTACATGAGAAAAGCAAATCCCCCTGCTACCATATTTTAAAGTGTTCGTGTTGAGTGAGATTAGATTTGAGCACTGCCAATCCCATGAATCTATGCCGTATGTTCTTGAAGAAAGAATTAACACCTCCTTAAGAAACACGGAAAGAGTGAAACAGTTCTGATCTTTACTTTCACCGTTAATCATCTTTGTACAGTTTTCTCTAATATCTTCAGGTCGTAAGCAACTGGCAAAAGACTCTTCTGTGTAAGGAAAATCTGTGCTTCTTTCATGACCCAAAAACGCCTTTCACATCAGTTTTGCTCTAAGGATTTACTGCTGTTCTGTAAAGAAACCTGCAAGATGAAAAACAAAACTAGACGAATTGCAAACTAAGATAAACCCTTGTTAAAAATCTACGCCTTGTTTCTACAACAAATAGTTTGGAATCCAAAAACAAGCTTATCCCAACACATACTGGTTGTTTTCAAATCAGTCACTTTTCCTTCTGCTTGCATTTTTCAGATATTCAGGTAAATGCCCCTTCTCCTCTGCCACTATTTGACCTAAAGCGGCGAGCAATTTCTCCACAGACATGATCCACACGGGCAGACTGTGCCTAGGTCAACTCCGTAGTAAACGAAGGCTGAGATACTTCTGTCTGCTCTGTCAGATGAGCCAAGCAATTCATGGACTTCCAGAGGCATTTTTCCAACATGAGTAATACCTGACTCCAGCTTCCTGATCTGTACGTGAGGAACAAGTATTTCTACGATAGTCTCCAGTTCAGTAAACCTGAAAGCAGAGGATTTATTACATACAGGATCAAGAAGCCTCCCCTTTGATCATTTCTACAGTGGTCTATGAATGAATGCATTCAGAGCCCAGCTTCAGCACACGCTGAAATATTCATGGGCGCAGGCAAGAACAATACGTCGAATGTTCGTTAGAGACCAGGTCCTCTGCCGGGGTACGTCACAAGGTGACTTTGTTGCCTTCAGTGGGAAAACAACAGTTCACACAAGCTAAGAATTTAACCTTTTTGCACATTGAGCTCTTCTCTGTAAACGGTACTTTAATACACATCAGTGAGGCAGATAATATTAACACTTCAGACAAATCACTGGAAGGTTCAGAGAGCTCCACGCACTCACACAGGCTTTCGGTTGTAGAGCAGAGGCCAGAAGTCAGCGCTGATTGCATCTTAGTAGCAACTAACCATTATAAATATCAAAGTCACACACATTTGGACAATTTCTTTAAGCTCTCTGTTGTATTTCTGAAGAGCTCTTTTAAGACCTCTGCATATTTTATTCTGCGGTACTGGGATGGATACTTACACTCCATGCTTGAGTAGGGCTGGATGTACCCACTGAGGCTTGAAACATCAAATAGCACTGCCAGAACACTTCTTTCTCCTGTAAATCAAATGGACAGCTACACGATTGTGCTTCCCCACAGCAAGGTTTCCCCACGATCCTGCCCCTGATTCAGCCATGGCTTGTCCCGGAACTACGACAGCACCTGCAAGTTGTAGACATGGCCCTTTGGGGCATGGTTTAGTAGACATGGTGCTGTTGGGTTGACGGTTGGACTTGATGATCTTAGAGGTCTTTTCCAACCTTAAAGATTCTATGATTCTAAGTTATTGGCACTTTGAAAGGAATCATTCATACAGCCTAAGCACTTGTGGGATTAAGTTGTATGAAAGTCCCACTCAACTGGAGCTATCCAAGCACATCAACGTTTATTGGGGAGTTTTCTGAGACTGTTGGCTAAGGTGTAGCTCTGGAGTGCTTGCCTCATAATAGCTACCACAATTAACAGCTGAGATTTTTCAGAAGGACATAAAAAAACGAGGTAGTGGACAACTTCCAACAGAGGCGAGCCTTTGAAAACCCTAGGTAACAACAAAGCAAGGACAATTATCAACTCCAACTCGGTATTAAAACACAAAAGGAGACCCTCCCTTAAAAACGATTTTTCATTGATCCAACGCAACTTACTGGGCTTAAAATACAAGTCACATTATCACAACTGAGATCCCACCTGTAAGTTCTCAGCCTCACACTGCCTTCTTCCAAAAATAGTCAGCCATTGTCAGTATACTTAACTTTGCCAGACAAGAAGTGGCAATCAAACTTTTGTTAAGATAAATGGTACTAACAAGCTGGTAAAGAAAAAAAACACCATTATTTTACCAGCCAAATCCTACGGCATTGACTCAGGAGGCACCTGAAATTTTTCTTACATAAGTACTGTAGGCTTGAGCTCATGCTAAAACAATCTCAACAACATTTTAAGTTTTAATAGAATAACTTCAATGTTATAATTTTATCCAATCATTTACACAGTAATAATTTAAGATAGGAAATCAAGAGGGAAAATTGCCTTTGTACAAGCTATTCTATTAAAGACTGGAATATTAATGTTATTGGGTACATGAAACCCTGTGCAACCATGGAAACCATTGCATAGGATCCATTCAGCCTCCAAATCTGAGATGTGGCCTATGGTTGCTATGAGAGGATATAGCTCACACCCCTCAGCAGTTCCTATTAGAAAGTGATATTTAGGTGCTATTGTGTATTTGTCTACACTTCATCTCAGCATAAAGCTATTTGTGGAACAGAGGTTAAGGAGAGGTTTTTGAAATCTGAAAGCATACCTTTCAGATTAATCTGGGAAATCAGATGCGGTTTCACAACAGTTTAGGGCTTATTTGTGACAATTTAACCCATGTCTTCCCTTGTTCTGAAAAGATAAAAAAGGGTATCATGAATGCTACTTGGAGAAGTTAGGGATTAATTTATATTTCAGGAGCACATAAGTATCTTTTTCAAGCTCATCCTCAGTCCAGACTAGCTGCAGCCAGCCTACAGGAATCAGTGATAAAGAAACGCATCCCCTAGATTCTGAATTATTAAAAAATTCTTTTAAATTGCAAAATTTGAAGGAAAAATATAAATCTTCCACAACCTGGTAAACTCAAAACTGTAACTATCATTTAATCCATATCTTTTCCAATTGTGAAAACAATTACACTAGGAACAATTATGTGGCAAATGAAAACATCTTGATGTACCATACTAAAGCCTGAAAATCAAAGGGAAGATTTCAGAAAGGTTTATGAACTCTCACAATTCAGGGAATGTCATCCCCTAGCAGGGTGAGTTGGGAAAAAAACCTTCCCCATGAGAAAACCATATAACTTAACCAAACCAACACTTGCACTTTTGTTTAAAATGACTTATTAAGTTTTCAAAGCAGGAGATGATCTCTCCACTGGCTTCTCTCAAGTCTGCTGGAGCTGAGTCCTCCAGACAACAGCCCTCCCCACACCGATTTCCCATGCCCAAGGCACTGCCCTTGGCAGGATGGCAGGACTGAGGACCACCTCGTCCCTCGGCATCAGAAAGATCCCATACCCAAGGAATTTGTTTTCCAACTTTCTGTGTCACCAGCTCATTTATAACCACTCCTACCTTGTGGGAACATTGAACCGTAGTTTGGTCTCAGTAAGGTACACCATCTGTCCCCTCTCTGTGCTGATGCCTCTGTTCCCCGAGACAAGTTTTGCTGCTTCTACATATTCAAGATGCACCAGAAATACCAGAATATCCAACCTGAGGAAACCAAGCAGAGCTTCGATCTTTCTAGTCCAGGTGCCTTCTGTAATATGGTTAAAGTGTTCAGCAGATGACAGGCTAACGTATGTGTTCATTTGTGGGAATTAACAGTCAAGAGCAGCCTTTCTGCTTAAGAAAGGCTTGAAATTGCTTCCAGCTTCACTGCTATCAGAAGGAATTTTGATTCATATTTTATTTTAAAGTCTATAAAAAAGTGACCCAGTTTCTTCCAAGCTGTCACAGGCCCTTCTTGCTCCACGTCGCTCAGTGGCCACGGTTGAGCAGCCTGCAGGTGTTGCAGGGTAGTGTAGGTCAGTAGTTCATCTGACAAGTGTTCAACAGATGGAGATTGCTCCCCTGGCATGCAGACAGGCTAAGGTCACTCTGCATGGAGAGGAGCACACTACAGAGAAACAATACAACATAATCAGAAGAGTCATAAGCTGTTTACCTGAAGATGTTCAAAGCCATACATACAGCACCAAAAATGCTTATTCAGTTGGGGCAGTAACCCAAAATCACAGAACCTCATAAATTACAAACTTACATAGTAGATGGCAGAGCATCCTTCTTCCCTCACTTTCATTTAGTAGACCATTACTTTGGAGGATCCAGGCTCCATGCTCCAAGGACTATGTCCTGCTCTGTGCAAGATTCGTACGTCCTGCATAAGAGGCTAAAGAGGTCCAAATCTCCTTTGCACCAGAAAGGACTTTATGCCAACCCTGATTCACTGAGAGTGGTGCCACATCCATGGAGGATGTCATGCCTCCTCAGGAAAGTGTTCTCTAAAATTCCTCAGTGCCTCCTTTTCCACATACAATTTTTCCCAGTGTGGTTGCGATGCCTGCATCCTACTCCTGCATCACACTTTGCTTTTGTCAAGTGAAGCTAATGGTGCTTTTACGCTTTCATAAAAGTACATTTGGAAAAGCCTGCGTGAGAAGTACCAGGTAAATGCTCAGCTCCTGTTTACAAATGGCAACAAACCCCTCAGCCTGGGCACTCACCTTTAATTTACAAAATAAATATTCTTAGGAAAAGCAGAAGTTGTGATTTTGCAGAAGGCGGCAGGGAGATCGTCAAGGTTGGCACTCTGGTTCAAATATCAGTACAATCATGAACCACTGGAGAAACCACAGGCCCTATTTTGGGTGCACCTCCATTGTCATCTCAAACGATCCAGATTAAAGGGCTGCCAGGAACGATGAGCCTGGCCAACCACCAATGGTTTATCAGATCTTTCAGCTTTGGGATAACACACACCATAAACATCACTTCAAACCAAACATAGAAACAGACAGGTATCTTGTGGACAGTAAGGACCACCAAGGATCACTCTGCTCATTCAGGACAGCTCAGCTGAAGCTTCTGTTTGCAGCATGTTACCAGATATAGCCGTAAGGTTTCAGAGTATAAATTACTGTGGTGACATGCTGAGGCAGAGAGAAATGGCAGTGACCTGCAAGCTACTGTTTGTAAGTAAGTTAACCCGTTCATACCCACAGCGATGGGCGTAAATCACGCCGTACAGGTCACTAGGTGCCCTACTTTAAGTCTTTGAAATTTTGGCCCATTGAGACACACAAAGAAAAATGTTTTCAATCCATAAAAATCATGAATGTAGAATTTAAACCAAGAGCTATTTTCAATTTTCATGTATTTTTACTAATAGAGTCTTTATCCTGCTTTCTACAAAACTGAGTAGCTTTCAAAAACTGCATTTATCTACACTGCAACTATACATATTTTCACCAAGATGACAAAAAAAAAAAAAAAAAAGGACAGAGAAACTCCCGTGCTTAGAGGCAGAACAAGCCTTGACACTTCCATATTAGTGCTTACGCAATATGGGGACCTTTCTTGGCTTTCTGATTTACCCACTAAAAATCAGCAGACTTCCTCACAGCAGTAAGTAAATCTCTATTCTGGATGACAAGATCTCCACTTTACTGAAGTCAAAGTAAGTTTTCCCTATTAGATACAACTTGAAGTAGATTTCCTCTGCTTCCAGCATTAGGCTTTTGGGTCTAGTTGGGATTTGATCATGCATTTATATTTTTATGTCTAAGTTCCAACACACTTGGAAATCACACGTGTTCCAAACTTCAAATCAATATCTAGGTATTGTAATTGCTATGTGTGACCTAGGTTCAGGTAAGCCAAACTCTTATGCCTACTATATTCTATGCATATTCTTCAACCCTCAGATTACCTACGTAGGTAATATGGAATATTAGTCACAGTAACTTAGAATTTAGATCAACACAATCTTGGCCTATAGAGCATCTTATAAATGTGATATATTTACATGTGATAGATTGATGTAATATATAAAACACATTAGCTCATACTGCATTTAGCAATATCAAGATAGATTTATGATTTCCCCCATCCTTTGTTTTACTGATGATAATCAAAAAAGACTGCTTGATTTAGATCATTTAACTGACTTTGTGTTCATTTTACAGTTAATGTATATTTCACTATATTTTTTCTTACTTTTAGCAAAATTGTATAGGTGCAGACACACACAACTCACAAAGTTGCCTGACTGCTTATTGCATCTTTTTAGGAACATGTTGGTATATCTCTATTCTGGAGAACATTTCACAGTTCAGTGATGGAAAATAGTTTGCACTTCATTTGTGCGTGTACTAATTTTAGATTAAATAGGACCACATAAATCCTGCTGAAAAATGATGCAATTAAGCCAGACCTATTTGTAAAAAGGACAACATGTGGCTGTAATTATAATGGCTAAGCATTTGGTAACACATTGACTTATTAGTGTGCTAAGAGGAGTTTGTGCAACATGCTGAGTAAGTCTTTACAGGAATAAATCTTAATATTCCCCCAAAAGCTATTAAAACCAACCCTCTATTGCATTTCTGATCAACTTCCACGGTGATCTGCTTTTTCAAAATGGTTGCTTTTGTTGTAAGCGTAGCACTAAGCATGCTCTGCGCCTACTGCTGTGGTGTGAAGTAGCTGTAGGTACCCAACTGGCGTTCTTTCAGAGCAAAATTATTGTCCAAGGATGACTGAATGACTGACATATGCACCAAAGCTCTGAAGTATATATGTTTCAAGTGACCAATAATCTGTAAAGGTTTACAGTGCTCATACTTCACAATGCCATTGAAGTTTATGTGATGATTTAGATTCCTCAGCACATTTCTAAACCCTTGGTAGCCCCACAGGAGCTATCATAGCCTTCACCAAGACCACATATGATAAAGACTGGCTACCACCACACATGCATTCCTGTCCAATCCATGACCACAAAGTAACCCTATGATGCCAAATAAGGGAGCAAGCTAAGTTTAAGATCATTTTTTGCTGTTTATAGCCAAACTCAATTTACCATCTATACCTTAGCTGTAGAAATCCACACTGTTGTGTAAGGATCCCATCTTCATGCTGCCCATAGGTCCTACTTTCCCTTGTGGTGACTGGGAAGGATTTTGCACTCTTGAGCATACCTGTCAGGGCAAGCAGGACAGACAGAAGTGTCCTAGGAAGGGGAAGTGGGCCAACCCATCTAGGATGTTCCCTGGGGTATGGACCAGCAATGATGTAAGCTGTAATTTTCACATTCAGCAAAAGCCACTGCAAGCTCAGCTACACAAAGTATGGACTGAAGGCAAGTTTGGGCTCAAATATATGCTCAGATCCACGTTCAAAGTGTGTACCAAATTCCCTGTACAGGGCTTTTCAGACGGCAGGCCTTCTACCATCTCCTTCACATCCAAATGTTCATGTGCGGTGGGTACGAAAGGAGATGCGAGAACCTCAGGACTCAATGCCATCAGGTAGACCAGTGATGGTAAGGCTCTTTACAGCCCAGCCATGGAAGTCTGGCTGCCACATACAAGAAGGATTTAATTTACTGTTAATCTTTCACTCTCAAATTTTTCTTAAGGATGCTGTGGATGATAATCTGGGAGGATGATACAGCATTGCCAATCACCTGTGAAACGTTTAAAGGTAAAAACAAAACTAAATGTAGTTCAGGTTTTAGGGGGTTTTTTTGCCTTTCAATTCCCAGTCCTTCTGATTCGCTGCTTTATTCTCCAAAATAACAGGAAAAGCTTATTTTCATAGTGGCATGCCTTTCACTGAACTAGATCAGAAAATCCCTCTCATCTCCAAAGGGCTCATTTCCTTTAGAATTAAGACACAGAGTCAGTCATTTCTTCAGTTCCAGTGACCTTTCTTCCCCTACTAGCTGGGAGGCTTGGTTTTTTCACAGGAGAACATGTAACATAAACATAATCAGCCATTTCACATCATATAGCTCTTCGCTTCAGTAGGAGCTTCCTTACTTTAAGATTTTTTTTTTTTCCTGATACGTTCCCACTAAAGTAAGATCAATCCATAGGAAGGAAAAAAAAAATATGAAAGGACCTTCAGTGCTAACATACATTCAAACGCCACTAGAAGTACACCTGTGCCTTGTCATTTCAAAATTAATATAAGGCAAAGAATGTGATCCCTTTTGCTAATTAGCACAGCCCTCTCGGATTCCCCTTTCCCCTCATGCTAATTAGCGCAGAAAAAAACCTCACGCAGACAAACAGACAAAATAGCCACAGGACTCCCTCATTGAGCAAAGCACTTGCAGGAGGAGAAGGGGCAAAACTCTGCATCGGTAATTTTAAACACCTGATTGCCTGAAGCGTGCAGGTGTGGGAGAAATGTTGCCAAAGTGATGCAAGCTTTTAAAAATGCCATCCCACTTTGCCTGAAAATTCAAAATCCTCATTAGTTGTATGAATAATTTATCAGCCGCCCCACAAGGCAGGGAAGGGACACTTTTGTTGTCTGCTCGACTAGCAATGAGGTCGGTTACCATCAAAAAGGGGAGGGAGGAGCAAAAAAGTTTCTGAAAAATGACAATTTGCTCTCAAAGTATGGTCATTTCTTGCCAGAGCTTTTACAGAGGTATCATAAAGAGACCAGTCACGGAGGCACAGGGTATTCCTTCCAAGGGAGGGAAAGGACTGCTCAAAGCAGTTAATGCACTTTAAAGAACTGCGCTGACTTCAATCCACCTCTTACTCGGTTTAAATAACAGGTACGGTGTGTG
This sequence comes from Grus americana, assembly GCF_028858705.1. Classification (NCBI taxonomy): domain Eukaryota; kingdom Metazoa; phylum Chordata; class Aves; order Gruiformes; family Gruidae; genus Grus; species Grus americana. The sequence continues at coordinate 32,270,666 of NC_072859.1, forward strand.
CAGAATTCAAGAAAAAACATTTTTAAAAATCCAGTATTAGTAGTTACACATTCTCTAAAATGGATTTTAAATTAACTTGAGGAAGTTTGAAAGTACTGTAAGGAATTAATGTTGCTTTTAATCTTTCAAAGCACAAACTGTAGCATTACTGTTATCTTCTCCTGCCAAGTGTAAGAAGCGTACCGGTCTTTAGGCACCCAGCAGTGTTTCTTGGAAGGGCAATGAAAGAGTGAATGGCGAAAGCCTGCCAAAAAGGAAAATCAAAGCCATACCTGCAAGCTGCAGTATAGTTCTAGGAATCCCTTCGGACTTTTTCCTTTTCATGTGTTTGAAACTGAAACTTTTCAAAATGCTGGCATGGTTCCTTAAAATAATTTTTACTTCTTAAACCTGAAATACTTGGAGGGATGGGGGAGAGGAAGAAAGGGGAAGAAAAGGTGGGGTTAAACAACAAAAAAAAAGTAAAAGGAAAGAAGTGGCATTAAATGCAATTGGATTGTCCCAAAACAGTCTCTTCAGAGGAAAAGAGCCTTAAAATGCAGGAAATCTGTCTAACCCTCTAACTATTCCCACTCAAGCTGCCCCGCAGTCACAGATGTTACTGATTCAGTTAGATAGCAATTCCAAGCTCCCAAAACAGATTCCAAGTGAGAAAATAGGAAAAGTCCTTGGTTGCTATTAGATACGCATTCTGAAGTAAAAAGAAGTATGGGCAGGGAGGAATTTGTGGCCTGGATTAGAGGTTCCACGGTAATTAAAGAGCAATGACAAATGGCGTCTCGGCTGACCTATTGAACGCGAAGCCGCAAGGTTAGGAGCTCAGGCTGCAGCGAAAATTTCTAGGGAAACGTGTCAGGTTTTTTTTCCTGCTGTGATTTACCGATACATTTAACAGGAATGAAACCCATACAGGTCTCTGAAAATATAACGACGGCCTACAGAGACTAGATGAAAAACTGGAGAATTTAGCAGGGCATGCTAAAAGCCTTGTAAATGATGTATTTAACTGTGCAATTAAATTCTATGGCGGGGTAATAATTTATTGCATCATTGCTAAAGAGCTGGAGGAAAGTTATCACTTCCTAAGAGACCGAGTAGGACATATCCCTCAGACGTGCCCAGCAGCTTTCAAACATTTAACAATTGCACTAGCAACATGGGGGAAAAAAAGGCCCCACCTATAACCCGTAAGAGCAACAGTAAAAATAAATAGAAGTGTAAGTGCTGCCACAGCGTGCTTCAAATGAGCGAATGAGTAGGTCCCCAGGTTGATGATGCACCAGGTGATGCAAAGCCTTCTTGTGCTGGGCATCAGAAATGGTCCCCCATCCCATGCGGCTCGTCCCGGGGAGAGCAGGCAGACAAGGAGGAGATGCTGAACGAGACCCAGGTGTTGGAGGAGCTGATGAGAAAATCTGGGACCCCAGCATCTCAGCACTGGACCCTACCCGCTGGGTGGCACAGGGCTTGTGCTAATGGGGACCTGGGGAATGACCCCATCCCTCCAGCTGCTCCTGGCTCTGCTTTTCTCCCCTCCCTGCCAGGTGAATTACTGAACTGCTCTGCCATCCTCCCGCTTTGGGAAGCAGAGGAAGAGGAGAGGATTCCCTGGTCTCGGGCAGCTGTGTATTCATGCGGAGATGAGAATACCAAAGATGAGCATCATCTCTGGATACAGCCCTAAGACAAGTCCAACCTGTGCATCAAGGGCAAAAGCTCTGCTTCGGCACGTGCTCCTGCATCTGCAACCCCAGCCTGTGCTAAATTCTTGTTCCACTTTGTGGCTTCCAATCAATAGCTAAAGAGGGTTGTTTTGCAAGACGCTTCATGTTGTTTGTACATTTAGATTAAGTTTTTGTTTTGTTTTCATAAAAGGTTATTCGCAAGCTCTAGGTGCCCTGGCAATTAGCTAGATTCACAGTCCAATTGGAATAAACACCTGGCAACATAATGATCCTCCTGCACAGCAAAGCAAATTAATCTGACCAGTCAATAAATCAAGTGGCGGAATATACCCCCTTCCACCCAGCTCCAAGTCCCATGCCATCAGGCCTCCTCCAAAGCTGTTGCATACAGATGGTTTTTTACATCATGCCCGGAAGGGTCAGTAATATTTAGGCTGTTTCACACCGATGGGGCTGGGGACAGGCTCCAGAGCCAGCAGGCATCTGCAAAATGTGCTGTTGGCAGCTCTCGCCCTTCTCCAGTCGGGGTCTTTTAACTGGAGTAAGCCCAGTGCTGCAGCACCGCACCGCGACGCCGCCGCTTGCAGCTCATTCAAAGCGACGGAGAGCGGCTTTGTAAAAGTTGGAGAGGCACGAGCATGCACCCACAAACCCACGCAGTCTTCCAACTTCAGCACCTCCTCAGCCATCTCTAAGCTGGTTTAACTTTGCCGAAGTATTTCTCAGGTATATCTGAAATGGAAAAATCAAAATTTTGCATATAAATAGTACCCTGAGTGCTGAAACCAGTTACACTTCACTCCCTGCGAATATTCTCATCAGATGAGGTTTGGTCTGCAAAAGTGTTAACGTGAGGCAACTGCATTTCTATGAATAACACCAGCATTTGCAATATTGCCCTATCAGTAACACAACACTAATAGCTCAACCACTGCAAAAAACAATACATACGTGTACAGTAACAGCTCGGAATAATGACAACATTAATCAAAATTATGTATTACCTCCAAACATTTTTAGATAGTCGTGGTCAGAAGGCTTAGCTGAAATCCTTTCAGGAGAAACTAGGGCTGAACCAACTGTGTGTCCTTCAGACCGCACTACCGAGGCAGCAGCCTTGTATCTGCACGCTGGGGCTCAGAGCAAGAAATTTCAGTGTGACCACTGCAGATAAAAGGTAATTCCCTTGACAAATAAAGAGTTAACTCTGCTTAGGAAAAATAGTTTGGATTACAGATAGGTAGCGGCTGACTTTCAGGCTACATCGTCAGGAGAAGAACAGCGTCAGAGCTAAATAACCTGCTGTACGCTTTCTAAGGGCAAAGCAGCCTCTCTGCAACGTATTGTCTCCTTGAAGGCAGCAAAGCTGAGACGACAAAAGGAAGAAAAATGGATGGAAAATGAAGTAAATATCCTTGACTAATGAAAGACGTGAGGGCTGGCAAACTTCAAATGATTCAGAGTTGGGGATGTGAGAGCCCACCCAATATTCATGCATTTTTTAAAAAATTGTCGCCAAAATATCCCCTGTGCTTGAATTGAGCCTTATACTAGCAGTGTCTCTCAACGATTTCCCAGTTTTCTGACCAAAGACAGGTCTTCCAGCAGGACCCTGCCATCCGCTGCCATCCCACATGCACACAACTCAATGGTTACGAGAAGCAGTTTTATCCTAATGACAGGCAAGTTCCTGCCCTCATCCTTAGGCACACCAGAGAGGATCCCTGACAGCTCCTAAGTATCGGTAACACCTTTTTAAAAATTGATGTGCAATAAGAGTTGGATTTCTGGAGGGGAAAGCGCTGCCAGAAGAATCAGTTTGAATCCTCCTAATTGAAAGTTCAATGCAAGATTCAAGCAGAGGCAAGCAGAGTACACAGTGCAAGGCCACCCGTTAACGTAATGAGGAGGAAACACGAAGGCTTGAGAGGATACGGAGAGAAGATATTCTGGACCTAAGACGCATTGAGAGCATAGGTCTGTGGAGCCATTCTCCACTGGCAAAGGGGAAATGCGTTTTAATAATTACATGCATCTTTAGCAAGGACCCGTGACGTTAGTGAGTTTTCCAAATCTGCGTTCACACCTCTGAAAAATCAGTGTACAGAAATTCAGACTCAAGCAGTTAGTCAAATCCTGAAGCCGGGAAACACAAGAGGGTTTAATGTCACCGGGACGTTCCAGAGCAAACTGGGACCTGCGATACCTTCTACAGCCGCAGCGGGAGGGCACCAAGCGTCTCGTCCCTCCAGGGGAGGAAGCGGACTGTGTGATGCTGACTCTTTCCCAACTGTTAAGGAGAGTTTCAGCATCTACCCACATGCAGGGGAAAAATGCGATTTTCTGAGCGTAGAGCTTGAACCCAGCTCTGACTTTCGGCCCCTTTTGCCAAAAATAAACAGGCAGATTCAAGTCGTGAGTCGGGCATTGTTAATTCAAGAAATATTACTGGATAAATTTTATATCAATTTAATAACTTATTAATAACTATTGAGTGACCTGTCATAAATTAGTTAGCACTGCCCCAGAAGATGGTTTGGGATGTACGGAGTGATTTACATAACAGATCGTGTCATGTCTCTGTCTTCTCTGTTTCTTTTCATTTATTCATGTGTAGAGCCAGGCAGATAATGGAAAAAGTAATTAATAGATTTGGCTTGAAAAATGTTTTGATATTAATGTATATTTCATTAATACAAACTATCTGTCCAACTCCAGGAGCTGGATGAATAATGGGCAGAAAATACTTCACTTACTGGAGATATAGCATGAAATTTATTGCATCAATCTTCTGACAGATACCTTTTAGCCAGTTTTAGCCAGGTGGGTAAACCAAAAGGAATACAGGAGAAAGAATGAGAAAGGCGGCAATCGTGCCTGACTGCTTGCTCTCAGAAAAAGACCAGACTGATACTGGAAAGCCAGATTCTCAGCTGGAGAATGATCCCTGGCTGGGGACCAGGTCAGCCACACAGAGATGCATGAGACAAGGTTGGCTGGAAGCTCCCTTATGGCAGCAGTGATTTACCTGTGGCCCCGCAGGTATCGGGGATGGCCCAAGGCACCAATTCCACGCAGACTTGTACAGGAGTCAGCAGGGAGAGCTGGCTGTGGCTTGTGCCTTTCCAACCAGGTAATTTTTCCTGTGCCACAAATAGACTCGGAATATAGTGTGAGAGAATAAATAGGAGGAAGCTGACACCGTTAGTAGTTATTTATTACCTATTTACTAGCAGGTAATGGCTGACCTGCAGGCTATACTAAAGAAACATACTCAGCTAACTCCTAAATTATCAACTGTTTCGACTTTCTACCGAGCTTCAGAAATCTCAGCCTTGGCATTGGCCAGTCTGGCAACCAGATTAGCTTCTTTGCTGCTGCTGAGGAAATCACTGCGTCGGATGAGAATGAGTTATGAAATCGGAAAGTGCATCAATAGTGTATGAACGCCAAGGCTGTCTGAGCATCTCAACTGCCTGCACCATGTAGCTGGAGTTCAGGTACGCGGTGAAAAAAAGATACACATCTGCTATTCCAGAATACTACTTGAAAACAAAGTAATGATCATCTGACCTCTTCAAATTTATAAGAATACCAAAAACAGAGTAGTCTTTGAGTAGCCCCAGGTGGGCTTGCAGCTGATGGCCAATGTTCCTGCTCAGAAACATTTTGGTTTTTCCTTGCAACCCGATGAGAGGGCTGGTGAGGTGCATCAAGTCCTGGTTACATCCCCTTCACTCTAGCCCCCTCGTGACTGCCAAGTCTCTTCTCCCCTGCCTTTCCAAAACTGGCTTTCTCCAAGCCAATTTGTGTTTTTCGAGGCCCCAGGCTTTTTTCCTTGGCTCTCCCTATATCCTAAGCTATATGAACAGAAAGCGTAGAAGAGCTCATTTGATCTAAACCAGAGCACAAGGCAGTGTGACAAACAACAAGCAGTACAAGAGGCGGACTGTGAAACCAAAGCAAATAAAATAAGATCACATAGCTGCATAATTGAGCTGGTCCCTGTTTCCAAATCTTATCAAGGGTCTACTTTCAAATGTAATTACAGTGAATTATAGCTAGTGGTGCCAACCTACACACCACTGCTTACAGGCATAGCAGAAACTTGGTCATGGAGAGACCCCTAGAAGAGAAGAGGGAGGTGGCTAGAGGCCTTGTGGGAACACAGAGGACCCAGGCTTTAAAGTGCCCTCTGAATCCTGTATCTGGTCTAATAACGAAAATAGAGTTGGATTAGGTCTGCAGGTTGATGCCCACAGGACCCCAAGCTCTTAGGAGGAAAGACCCTGCTCTTGAGAAGGTCCCGTGCTCAGCCATCCTACAAACTCGTCAGATCCCAGCTTTTCAGCAGTTCTCCTTCCCAGGTTGTGCACATACTAATGCAGATGCTCTTCAGGGAAAAAGAAAGGAAGAGGTGTTCTGCAGGTATTTTCTCCACCCAGAAGCACGGTAGATGAACCCTGGGAAGAATATCTACACAGCAGCATGAGACAGGTCAAATTCTGCTGATAAATGATCACAACAACTAATAGGATTGTTTTTCATTATAACACAGGCTGCTCTACGAGGGAAAAGGTCTTTTGAGATCTGTTGCAGAACTTCACAGAGCAACTTATCTGTTCTTACTGGAGCGATTCAATTTGTCGTAGTGCGCCACTGACTCAAGGCCAGAACTTTGCTAACCCTAAGTGTTATATGATTAATAACCTCTTACTCCAACAAATTGCTGGTTTGCACTCCTCAACAAACCCCTCCTCTTTGCAAAACTTGCTCTAATGTTTACTACAGAGCTTCATATTTTACATAGGATTCTGCTACGGGGAAATTGGGTTTCCAGTTTCTGTATCATTTCAACGCAACCAAAAGAGAAAATCTGATTTTCTTTTAATTCAAGGTAGATCACATTTCAAGTATCACCGAGAAAGAAATGTCCTGCAACTCACTTTGTGATTTATGACTACCCCTTTCAGAACAATTACTATTTATACATTCATTTATCGTGTCTCTTGGTGTCATATTTTTGGCAAAGTCACCGGACAACGTAGTGTGTCCCAATTCTCCCTCCATCAAAAAACATTGAGCAGAACTGCCTTTTAATAACGATACTGCCTTTTAATTTTCCAAAATGAGAATGTGGATTGTACCACTTTGCTCAGCTTTTCCTCTGATTAATGGGAACGCACTTCTGCATACAGAGAGCGGGGCTGCAAGCATTCTGGCCTGAAACAATTCCAATATAAGGTTTCAAGAATGAAAAACACAGGGAACTTGGAATGTATTGTTGTAAGGTAGATTTGGGGTGAATTGAAAGATAAGACAGTGGAAAGGTGGAGGAAGAGATTCTGTTGGAAACAAGGCTGTTTACAAGAACCGGGTCAGCCCCTGGACATATGTATTGCTTGGATAAGAGGAGAAGAAAAGAAACATTCTGCTGATAATTATAATAGATGATTCTGCTTCGCTGCTGTCTTCCATCATAAACAAATGGCATAGGCCAACAGTTAAACATCATCTATTTTAATTAGTATTTAATGCATTTAGTTATCTATGTACTGAGTAACTGCAACAAAACTTTGTCAGGCTGGAATGCAAAGGGGGGAGTTTTGCAAGGAAAAGCAATCTGATCTGTGCTCAGTGCTGTGGCCTCCCTTTAGATACCTACACACTGACGTGCTAAATTCCAGCTGACAATTTTAAAAGAAAAAAAAAAAGATTGGAGAACAAAACCGACTGATGTGAAGAAACTAACTCTTCGGTCCTCAACTTTTCAACGATACATAGGCGAGCCAAACAGACCTGCACACTGGCACAAAGGCCATCACTGCACAACTGCTCTGGTCAAGCAACACATGAACTAATTGCTAAATGTTTGCAAACGTCTCCAGCATACCTACTATTTGAAGTGTGAGGTATCAGGCACCTATATTATTTTTTAAACCATTGCCTTTTAAAACATCAGTATCTAGTATTCTAATTAGGGTTTTTTGAGGGGCGTTATACGATTACGTTGATCTCTTCCTGCACGAGCTTAACTTTGTCATAAATGTTTGCAATACCAAATCTGATGTTGATGAAAAGAACTAGTGTGACATAAGCCCTGCTTGAAAGTGATACAACTGCTAAGCCACTATAGTTTACGCTTAATGGGGAGGAGGCTTTTGGCCCAAAATATTCCCTAATAGTCATAGTTCGGAAAGTGAGCCCAACACACTCCATGGTGCAATTCTAAGCCATGGCAATTCTAAAGGCCGTAAGTTGACTATTTCCTGGAAACTGCACCCATAATCTCAAGGAACTGAGTCTTTTGATTCACAACTGAACTAGAAAGTCAACCCGACTTCGCGAAGCAAACGTGAAGTCTTAGCACAACCGAAGCCAAGAGGGAGCTCACCAGTTGTGACCGCTGGCGCAGGGTTCATCTCCACAGTCTGCCTAAGCAAAGGGATCCAATGGCATTTATAGTCTCCTCATCCTCAGCCTCCCTGGGATCCAGGCGAACAACCGTGTGCACGGCTTTGGGGAGTAAACAGGAACAGGGTCCTGCGGCATTTCCTATGGAAATCAAAGAAAATCAGAAAGATCAGAGGGATTTTTGCTCTCTAAAAGCAAAACCATGACAATTAATGGTATGTTACAATTAATGCGATTTCCTCAATTTTAGAAGAGTAGGACACGAAAATGCACCTGGGGGTTAACGATGCCCATTTTGCTTTCTGTTCTTGGGGGGAGCACATGTGGCCCTCTTTCTAAGGGCAGGGTACACGTTAAGGAGACGGTGGTCTAGGGACACTCAGCTGTGGCATTGCCCTTTTCAACTGAAGCACTGCTTCCACTGTGTCTTCTGGAGGATGGATGGGAACAACAGCCAAGCAAGACACCATCTTTCCCCTCCTCCAGGCTCCCCCAAAGCAGGCACACTCCTCTCCTCAAAGAGAAAGCTCCCCAAATGCTTGCAACACCAACAACAGGCAAGGAGGTGTTCAACGTGCTCCCAGGAATCAGCGTCCTCTACCTCACACCGACTGCTCTGGGTCTGGACACCCCCCTGTGCCTCTCGTGCTTGGGAGTCCAGTGGGACCTAAGGGTGCTCCCAGCACTGCCCCGTGGCTCCAGCAGCCCTGCTGCAGAGAATTACCTTTACGGATTGATGATTCAATTTTGACCAGATTGCTTAACTTTGCTTTTCATGGAGAGCTTCCCTAACTAATGGCCGCGTTTTCAATGAGCCTAGAAAAAGCTTGAACTACACTTCTGAGTGCAAACCTGCTCTGAACAGCTTGCCCAGTTGTAGCATTATTGAAAATGTTTACACATGTAATTTTATTGCAAGAATATACACAACTGTGTCTTTATTGATTGCTTTCCTAGTTATGGAAGTGTTTCACTGCTTCAAACCCCGCAGCTCACCCTGCAACCTCCCCAGCTCTATCATGCACCATTTAATGCTGTTCTAATATTAGCAAACCTTTGTTTCCACAACCTGGATTTTCCATATTTTCATCCGTGCGACCAGCAGAAAGCTCATCGCCAAATAACAATGAGCTCATCTCAAATGCTTATGCAGCCAGTGCCAGGTGAACAAATTGTCTATTATTAGACTTTTTCATGCACTAAGAGCTTTTGTTCCCTACTTGCCTGTCTTAACACCTGCTGTTGCAATGTATATCAACTTTCAGAACATCATTCCCAGTAACAACAGAATATAAAATGTATTAGGGGACTGCTCATACAGAAAGTGATTAAGTTTTGTAAAGGGAGCTTTGTCGAGCAAAAAAAAAGGAAAAAATGAGGCGTGTGGTGATGGGACTGGAGTAATTATGAATATAAATCAAAAATCTTCACTGAATCAACACAACGAAAAGTTAGACATTCAATTGCAGTAAATTCATTCAGCAACATTCAGGAAAATCCTAATAGTTGTGAGAAATGAATTTGTATTAGTAGTAGTAGTAATAGGAATTTTTTTCCTTCAGTGAGTTTCACACAAATATAGAGTGTTTGACTGGTGTGTGAAAGCGTTGATGGGATTGTGTGGGTTGGGCATATGGAAAAGGTGTAACCCAAACCCAGCAGCTTAAAAAACACATATATAGATATTTAAAAATATTTAGTAGTGTGATCCAAGTGTTAGAGAAGGAAATTATAATTAACAGGTTATAAGGTATGTTATGAGGAGGTCTGGCTTTTACTGGAACAAGAACAATCATTCCTCATGGTACAGAAATGGACTACCGTTCTTATGTGAGATGGCTTTTTTTTTTCTTTTTACATTTTTCTTCTGTTCAGAAAATCATACTTAAACAGTTGCGTTTCCAGCCACGAAGCAGAGATCCAGAGAGAGCAGCATGACCTGTAAGCAGAGGCTCAGCAGCCACCCAGAGTGGGCAAAAATTCCTGCCGACGGCTGAATCGCTTCCCCCTCTCGCCAATTCATATGTCCATTTGTGAGAAAAGAAAATCCCCCGCTATCCATTTCTCACCTGCCACATCTATTTGGATTGTAAACGTTTCAGGCCGGGAACTGTCTCTCACCGTGTGTTCGTACAATGCATAGCACGTGGGGACTCCAGGCTCGATCGGGCTGTCGCAGGAGTGCGCTGCGCACAGTAAACAAGAGACGCCCACGAGCAGTGAAACCCAAAAGCGTTTGTTACCTCTCTACTATGCAATAAATTCTGACCTTGGTTTAGTATTGCTATCAGAAACAGCTAAAGGTAGTTCCTAGAAAACCAGAGTCCAGGTGTTAGATTACTTATTAAATATTCAAATAGCAAGCTTTTCTTACAAATAACCCAAAAAATATTCCCTATACCTAAGTCGGTTTTTCTAACAAACCTTTCTTTACTCTTCCCCCCCAAATCACGCACTACAAGATACACACGCATCGCATCTCCTTCACACAGGACACAGTCACGTACTGTCGCACTTCTACAGAAAATCTTGTGCAATTCTGGCTGCATTTGGATTTCATCATTCCAAGATCAGAACTGAGAGGAGGAAGGATTCATTATTGACTCTCCTTGTTGCTTATTTTAAAAACATGACCTGTCTCCACCGGTCAAAAATTAGGAAAAATTATTACTTACAAGAAACAGGAGGATACAGAGCAGTCTCTGCTAAAGCAGGAATTATTCTGCAGAAGTAGTTTGTCCCAGTGCATCTGCTAAAACAGCAAAAACCCCCACAAAGTTACTTAGACATGTACACCACATTTAAATTCAAGGAATAAAAGTAATTCTTGGACTGTAACTAAGGAAAGGGTACATTAAAGCCTCTGTTACGCTGCTAATAATGAATAAGAAATCTGAAGGCAGAAAGTCAAGCGTTCATCAGAGCGGTTTAAACTCACTCTCTGTTACCTACAGCTATCGCTGTGCACGTGCCGCGGCTGCTGCCCCGTCCCTGGCCAAACCTCTGGCGTCATGGCAGGAGAGGCAGGTCCACCGCAGCCACCAGCCACGTGGGACTTTACCAGAGTATTCTCTGCTTTCAGTTATTTAAGGTACCTTTGCACCAACTTTGTCCTGTCAAGAGATAAAAAACAGTTGTGGGCATGAGGGGATTAGTCCACAAAGAAATCAGCAGCTAGGACCTCCAGCAGGAAACCACTTTGCTCTCACAGAAGTCTACGCAAAGTGTTTGTCGTACATTGTCTTTGATAAAGATATGTATTCCTAACCCCTCCTTCCACCGCAGATCTTAACAAAGGCAAACAGCAAACCACCAAAAAAATCCCAATTAATGGGAAAGCAAAATGCTAAAGAGCCAAATAAGAAAGTAGAGCTCTAACCGGGGAACAGCAAAAGGGAGAAGTTTCGCTTAGGTGGCCCAGGGTCTTCCTGAGCTACGGTGTTTATTTGAGAACTCACACAATATGAAAAAAAGTTTGGAAAAAACAATCACCCATACAAAAATCTGTTGAGTGCACGACATGAAGTCTTGCTGTTAGACATAATAATCCCTATTTCACGTGCGAGATTTATTCGGAGCATTTGTTATTACACCTCTGAACATAAACATAAAACACATATGAAAGCTAACAGGCAGGACAATTCACTCATATAGATCATCCAAAACAGATTTGACATGGTCCCTTGTATCAGATGGCCAAGCACATCTTTCTTGTAAGATCTTTTAACACGCCGTATATCCATCAGCATAAAAGAGACGTTTCTGCCTCTGGTGTTGCACACTCGTATCACATGGCCGCTGTAAAATAGGTTCAAGGGGCTCATGAATCTGCCTTAGCCACCAAAGATAAACAAATCTGGAACTCATTAGTCTTCACACGGCAGTGTTTTGGCACACAGAGGAAAAGGAGTTATCAAGACTAAATTCAGAAAGGTTGATATATGTATCTACATCTCAAAATGTCTGTTAAACTGCCAACATGCTTCACATAGTCCCTGTGAGGTTTGTATTTTTTCCTGCATTGTTTAAGCTGTCAAATGTTAATGTGTTTCTGGCTTAATTTATTACACTGATATGACAAGTTATGAGCAAATGTATTCTTGTTTACTACTGTTAATATTTTGGTTATACTCATTAAGAGCAGTTTTAAGATTAGTCTTTTTTGTTATTTCACATAGTGGAAAAGAAGCAAAAGTCTTGAGCAAGGACCGCGTCCCACTTCAGCTTGCAGCACAGGCTTTTAAAATGGAGTTGTCCAATTAACTATTAAAGCATCACCACGGATCAGGACAAAAACTTAATGAAAGGGTGTCCCAGAACCTGCCTGATGGATGAACTGTCCTGCTGCTCGTGGGATCTCACCTGGAAGTGTGAGATGGACACCTTCCACTAAGTGAAAATTCAGAATGCGGTCCTGAACAGGTAGAGTGGCTTTCTTACTAGCAGGAAGCTGAGATTCATACAGTTTGTTTTAATACGAGCAGGATCATCCTCTCCAACCTCAGGCATGGTACAAAGTATTTCACAGAAATCCTTGTGCAGGGACCAGTAGCTTTTTGTCATATTTTAGGCATCTTTAGTCTCCTGAGCTTCCTAAGAGAGTGCCCATTTCATCAGAAAAGTGATGGAGCAGTCATGGTGCAAATGCCGTACTCCGGTCAAAGTGTGAAAGTCTCACAAAACATTACATGGCGCTGCCTGGGGTACGCAACACGTGGTAAATATATTCCCCAGGAGCACCTGGAGATGTTCATGCAGCTCACCATAGAGTCTTTGCAATGCCTGCCTTAATTTCAAATGACACTGCCTCCTTGTCATTTGCTACAAACTCATGGTCAAAGGTAATCAGAAGCTCTTTAGCAGCCCATTTCATCAGCCATTAGGTCAGAGATGCCCAGTGTGGAGCTGATAGCACCTGTCAGCTCAGATGCCTTTAGGAAGATATTTGTGTGGATCATGCATACCAGCCCTCTAAGTAAAAATACACCAGGATGACCGTCAGATTTTAGCTCTTATGAGCACCACAACAATAGCAGGCTGATGGAGAACGAATTCACTGCCTTGCCCCTACTACTACTTCTGCGGTTTAGCAAACATGCATTTTCCCCAAAGACCATGCCTGTTTGTTGGCAGAACTTAGAACATCTTTATACATATATAGCACTGTGATGAGCACTTCCAATGTCAGGCTGTCATTCACACAGCATGATGCAACATGACATAGCTCAGTCACAAGCTCTATTGTGACACAAATTTAAAAGTAGAGTTGGATGAAGATATGTAATTCTGGCACAGGAATTATTTTAATATTCCAAAGTTTGTTTTCATTCTGATTTGGAAGGAAAAGAAGGAAATCTAGAAGGTTTGAAAAATTATCAAACAATTTGGATAAGTTTCTAATTAAAATTCCACTTGGCTGCATAATATGGAGACAGGAACTTGGAAGTCCCAGATGAATGGGAGTCTCAGGGCTCAGGAGCCAATCCCCCAAGGCTCCTGGCTTCCCATACATACATAAAGCCCAGAGCTACAGCAATCTGTCCGACACCCATCATCTTAGACACCTATGACTCTCCCACTCTATGTTTAACCAGCTACCAAGCCTGCTCGGGTCCTCACAAAACAACGTGTCCAAGTAACTTTCTGGGACATCAACATCTGTCTGGGCAAGAGCAAGACTCTCAACGCATATGACCTCCCTAACCTGAGGGCATCCCTATATATGTCCAGAAACAGAGCTACACAATTTTGTGATAATTGTGGGAGTGATCCAAAGCACATCCAAGACAATGGGAGAATTCCTGTTACCTTCAGTTGCCTTGGGGCCAGCAGGCTACATCTACAGCACCTTGCAGTAATTACTACGTATTGCAGAACTGATTGCAATAGTGATAAATTGTGTATGAAACCTTAGCTCAGAAGTATTTACTTATCTGGCAGGGTTTCTTAGTAGTCAAGTTGAGATTTTTCTCCTCCAGTAGCTGAACAAGGCAGATGGTTTGATTCAGTGTGGCTACAGAAAGAGCCAAGGCAATTCTGGGGCCATGTGTGCAAAGCCTTCACACCAGTGCTCAAGAACAGTCACTCTCCCCCTGCTGTAACATTCAACAGCTGTCTCTGCTTGAGGAGCGCTAACAAAATGATGGAGAATGTAGCAAAGAACAAACATCGAGCAATTATTGGAATGACTTCTGCAGAGGCAGGTCACCTGGATTTAATGGCTTAGTAGGCTCTTTCCATCTGCAGCTCACAGAGTTCACGGGGGGCGCAGGGGAGGGGTTTTGTTAACTTGGACACTTGTCTGTTCCTTTGCATTAGCAGATATGTGTTTTATGTATGTGTGCTTTAACAAAAATGGAATGCCTTATGGTCATGTCCCTCTGCATGTACTTATCCCAAGGACACCAAGAAAGGCAGGTAATGGTTAAAGCATTCCAGGCGTTTTTTAATAGTACATCCTCAGGTAAAGAATAGCAGATAAACTCCAGGTCTTGCTTCCGTCCATATGTGACACAGGAATAATGAGGATATAGTTTTGATTGAAAGGACTTATTTTTCCACAGGCTATGGTCCCCTTTTGGAAAAATTCAAACAAGAACTCCACTGTTATCTATCACTATGCTACTACATCTTCCACTATTACAGCACCATCTATACATTTAATTATATGTCATGTAGATCAACAACCCTAGATGTACTCTTCCTACCACCTACCAGACCCATGTATATATATATATTTTTTACAATTCTCTAGCATGCAGTCTGAAACAGGACCAAATTCCTTGTTGCTACAAGCCAGTCCAGCCACCCTGAGAAAACATACCAATTCACAGAGGTCATTTATATACAGATACACAAATTTCATCTGTTTCGCTTATTTTTGCCTGTAAGCAGAGGTATCCTGACATTAAGGTAACCCAGATTTCCAGATTAGGATGATGAGGCACTCAGGCTACAGACCTTTGCTTGCTTAACTGTGAGTGGCACCACTCTCCTCTCGATGGCTTACAGTAAATCTTTGGTACAGCTTTCATTCATTTTCACTTTGCCACCATTGTGTGAATTGGCCTACAACGCTGACGTTCCTTCTGCCTAAACTTGCTTTCCTCCTTTGTTTTCTTTGTTTTGCTTCCTGACATATTTATTTTCTGGGTCACACCCCACTCCACAGCATATTTTGAGCAAAGCAATAAAAGTCCTTACATAAAACCCTTGCAAGAAATGGAGCCATTGCTTTCATCAGCGAGCTCTACCCATGTTCAATTGTTCAGTTCTGAATAGCTGGAATACGTTTTAAGGCATAAAAGTGCATTGTTTCATATGCTTAGGAAAGTCGGTGATGATGGGTAGATCTCAGCCTGTGTTGGAAATATAGTACCTCTCTAACAAGTTGTCAATCTCAATTAAGACATCAACATGTCAAATTAAGAAGGTACTGCTGCACAGCCTATTGTTGAACTGCATGTCAGGTGAAATAAGCACTAATTATACACTTAGCCAAATATGTCTATTCAATATTACTTCAAAACTAAGGTCACTGAGTTATTGTGAAGTGGTAGTTTACACTATTTTGGATCCCACCAAATGGCAGGTGGCCACACAAATATGCAACTCAGCATGTTCTGCTTGGTCCCCACAGCTGTGCTGCCAATCAGTTAAGGATGGCTGCAAGTAAATGCTAATTAGCTTCTGTTGATCTGCATATTCCAGCAGCCTCCCAGGATTCCCATTTTGATATGCAAGATTGCCAGTTGGGTATGTGATTGAATTAAGAACCAGAAAAGATTTTATCTTCCATGCAGGAAAATGTGGGTCTGAATCCCCAGCAGAGGCTGTTATCACTCTGATTTATGTTTGGCAGTGCCTGTCATTGGAGTGGTAGCAAAGGCTCAGTGCTAGAGGGTGCTACCTCCCTTCTTTTGGAGGAGAAGGAGCCTCCTTGTTAAGAGCAAACACTCACCATCTGGGGTCCGACCCACTCCTGGCGTTTACATTTGCAAGGCTTCCGCATGTCTACTTCCCCACTCAGGGTCCAGCAGATGCTCTTCTGGAGGTTGAACGGTCCTCAAAAAATAAAATATGAGCACAGAGAGAACATAAGTTAACGAGCAGAAAGATTTGGAGTTGTTGGGAGGGCGGGGGTGGTGGGGTGTTGCATTTATAGGGTTGCAAGAGGAAAGGAAAAAGAAAAAAGAGATTTACCGAGGTTGTCAATAGCCCATTAATAGTTGGATAGTTGGCTGGTTAAGTTTGCAAGGACTGCTTAAGAAAGAAATGGCTGGAAAGTTGCACTTCTGGGAGCAGAGTGTTTAGATTTTGCACCTGTACTTCATAAGTGAAAAAAATATGATCTCATTATGTAAACATTACAATAACAATTTTCAGAAATTTTCCTTGGCTCCGCTATTAGTGCGCACTGGTTCCCCGTAGTGAGGAAATGATGTTTCTCAGAAACTGCTCACCACATATAGCAAAATAAAATTTGTCTCATCTTTGTGATTTTTCTCTTTATGGCTTGATCAGATATTGGAAGAAAAAATGATTATTTAATTATTGTGCCAAGTTTCTGTAAGTTGTTATCATATTGTTTCTTGACTTGAAAATAAGTCAAAAAAAGGTTGGCTTCAGACTGATGGAACATTGTATGCTGCCTGAAAATGCTGGGAAACTGTTCTTCCTTAGGGATTTCAAGTTATTTTCTTTTTTAAATGATGCCATTCTCCATTCATAAAGCTTGTCAGCACTCTGCTGTAAACAAGACACCTTAAGCAATAGTCCAGTTCAGTAAAGTTCATAGGAGAAATTAATAGGTAAGATTTCACTGCAATTTTCGGTAGCATATTTAACGTACAAAAGCCCGAAAACAGGATTATGATCACTGTTTTACAAGGTCTGAAGTTGAAAACATCATCCTCTTCTAAAGGACACACAAAATAAATAGGTGGATTAAGATGCAACACTTACATGTGTCCCCAATATTTTCAAAATTGCTCTATTCATGTAGTTGTAATGAATAAAATGGGGGAAAGGTATTTAAAAGTGAGAAATTATTGCTAAGATTTCTAAGTCAAACAAAATTTGCTATCCCCTCTTTCATGTACAATTACAAATTCAAAAGGAGTCTCAGGCCTAATTGTGGGAATAACATACAAATATTTTTTATATATATATACACACATATCTGTGAGATGAAAACCAGGCTTCAGTATGGGGAGAAATAGAAACTTATGTACAATGCCATCAGCTGAGAATTTATCCTACGGACAAAAAAACCCTTATATTTTTGAGTGTTAAAGGGATACTTTTAAGAAAGTGGAATTATTTATAAATGAAACTGAGCGCTATTAAAGCCCGCTAAGCCCATGCATTTAGCCAGGTCAGCTTTTAATAGGGTATGCATTATCACTCCAGCTATGGCCCCAATTCAACAAGGCAATGAAGCACATGGTTAACTTTAAGCATCCTTGAAGTCAATGAGACTTCTATGCTTTGTTGAATTAGGGCCTTAGGGTTCTCGAGGTATTAAAACAATATATCATATTTCTCTCTACTATGCAAACTGCAGGGACCAGATAGATTGGGAAGTGTTTCCTTTTAACTTTTTGCAATGACGTTGCAAGTGTCAGAGTCAAGAGTAGGATTAAATTTTGCCCTGCAGATGCTGAAGGTC
The DNA here is from genome assembly GCF_028858705.1 of Grus americana. Classification (NCBI taxonomy): domain Eukaryota; kingdom Metazoa; phylum Chordata; class Aves; order Gruiformes; family Gruidae; genus Grus; species Grus americana. The sequence goes on from NC_072859.1 coordinate 32,288,435, forward strand.
AGAGCTGCTCCGTGCTATCCCGGGAACGTCAGACTTTCTGCACAATGGGTTACTTTAGCACGAGTGTTTTCATGTGGTAGTACACTGGAGCAGCATGTTTAAAACCGAAAACACATGCTTAGCTCAGAGTACTCAGAATATATATCTTTGTCCTCAGATACATATGGGCAAGAGTACCTTCACACCCTAACATATTGCATGAGCCCCAAGAAACTCAGAAACTAACACTGAGAAAGTATAAGCCGGAAAATGTCACTAAAAGTGCAGTTTAATCTATTTTTATAGTTTTATTATCATTTTAGCATTGAGACATTTTATAAGAAGTTACTGAAGTTCTCTGTGGCCCTGTTTGTCAGATCACACAGAGTTAAGTCACTCGTCCAAGCTTGGCCAAAACAGACAAGGACTTTCCAGTCCGGGAAGGAAACTGGGAGAGAAGCATAAATATTGCAGTGCATAAAATCCAAACCAATGCAAAAAACCCAGAAGAAATAGCCAAATACCGTTTGCATTTATCACAAGACTGCACTTAAAGGCGCCTAAAGAAGTTATCAGGCAGCTAGTTTAAAATAAAGAAAATAAAATCTTTTTTTTTTTTTAATATACATATGTGATAGATGAAGTAAAGGTGATAAAAGGCAATAAAAAGTACTTGGGGTGGACATGCTATGAAATTCATGAAAATTCTTTGTTGTTAAGCAACACAATCTATGGACAAAGAGACAAGTTTAGACTATTATATTTTGGAATAAATGATCTATTCATCCATTCTTTTATATCAAGTGAACTGCTGAAATAGGGGTGAATACTGCTTTGCAGAAGGACTAAACAGAGAAAAGATGTATTCAAACAACATACCAATGTATCATTCCTTACAACAAAATAATAAAAGCTGTTTGTCCATATTTCTCTAACATTCACATTTCAGTGTTGTCTGTAAATGAGTGGATTCCCCTAACAAGGCAGAGTCTGATTCTTCATTTGTTAGCCAACGCCACAAAAATAAATCCCAGAAAGTGACAGCTAGGGTAAACATCAAGGAAAAAAAAAATCCTTATAATAAGAATTATTAACTCTTGGACCTGTCTTCCGTAGCAAATAACAGCTTCTTCTTTTGAGTTCTTACAGTACTCTTAGTTTAATTGCAGGACAAAATCTTGCCTCAGCAGCAAGGAGTGAATGGAGGACAAAGACTCCTGTGTCCGAGCAGTCTTCGTGGTGGAAACATCAAGAATTGAAAACATAGGAACTATTAGAAGGGAAAAGCCTTAAAACGACAGCATAAATCCGAATAATCTCAACCAAACCATATCAAAGCTAAAACCTATTCAAATTAATTTCTCAGGACGTTGGACTAGACAACCTTCAAGCAGGAACCTGCTTCATTTTATAGATATGAAGTAATACAATTCCTTTTCCTGGTGCCAGGGTGACGGAACTAAAAGATGGGGTTGCAAAGTCATTGGGATGCTCTTCCTGATGTGGCTTCAGTATCTCAAGAGCTCTACACAGGCAATCCGTGGCATTTGCTCTCGTCGAAGTTACCAGAAATTGGTCATTTGATAGCAAGCCAAATAAACAAATACTCTGATTTGCACCCAAATATGTGTTCCAATCTTACTTTTTTTAATTTTACCTTTTTCGTGGGTATTGGCCCTTAAAACTGACCAGTTGAGACCCCAACTTCTCTGAACTTTGAAAGCTTGTAGGAGTTTAGTCCACAGCAACACATCTCAATGAGAACAATGAGGGAGGACACTCAGCTTGACAGCTAGGGCGTAAAACTCCCATTCTTTCCTTAAACACAAAAATGATGAAAACATTTATTATGAAACATATTTTCCATTACTGTATTGTAGAATGTAAACAAGTTCTCATGACATATGGGGCCATGTGTTTCCTTAAAGAGGTGTTATGTATGTCAGAAGCAGCATATGTACCGTGTGATACAGCTACCACCATGGTAAGCATTTGTTATTGCCTAGTGAACAGGTGCATAAAATCCCCATGTAAACAGATGTCATAGCTGCACTGACATCTCTTACTCACGTCTACTCCTGCAGGAAAATGAGGGGGTTTGTTTCCCCCCTCTTGGGTGGTTAATGTGGATGGCCTAGCCTCATATAATTGCATCTTCCCGCTTTCATGTATGTATCTCCTTCTTGATTGCAGAGCGGCTTTTCGAAGGAAAAATCGCCCAAAGAAGAACTGTTTTCTCTAAGAGACTCCACGATAATGGTCTTTCCAGAAGTCTCCATACAGACACTGTTGACATACACACCCAGTTTCATAAAGAAGCTAACTCAATACAGAGAGTCCTGAAAGGCACAACCAGATTTCCTCTTGATTTTTCTCTTAGTCCTTAGAAGACAACTTTTCCCCACGAAAAAAATTTAAAAAAAAAAACCCAAACCATGGGCAATTCAAGCGTAGCTCATTAGAAAAACTCAAAACATATGGAAACACTGGGAGAACATCTGACCATCGCCTCTTTACGGTCTCAATTTGCAAGGTGATGCTTGCGTGCAGACTAGCGTGACCAGACGGGACACAACAGATCTCACCGGGAGCCTTTGCATGGCCAAGAGTCCCTGCAGACGGAGCCAACCCAAACTCTCCCTGCTCACGTGAGAAAATTGTCTTTCCCCACTAAAGATCTCTGAGTTACCTGCCAGTCACACGAGCTCCCAGTGCCGTTAGATTTACATTACTTGCAGACTGCGACCCTTAATTATCAGGTTGCCTTGGCACGAACGACGCAGAAGCTTGCAGAATCGTTTGTACTAATTCCCTGAACTCTTTAAAAGACCCCTGAGTAACGTAAGGAGTAAACATAAATATGTCATTTCCTATTATCAAACATATGCATTCAAATCAGGCAAAAAGTCTCAAAAGCTAAGTGTGGTATAGCCTCACGCAAACATGCAGGGGCTTGTGTGCCAGATCTGGCTCTTTCTTTCTCACACCTTCTTTTAAACCGAGCTATTTGCCAGAACTTTTCAATGTAAGCCAAGGCTGTGGCTCTCTGCTGTTCTCAGACGTGGTCAGATTTGTGCTTGTCCTTGCCTGGTACATATTAAAATAATAATTTTTCCTCCCTTTCACCCTTCCAGAGCAAAGTAGTCTGGTTTTGCTCACATACTACATTTTTAATGCATTTTTCATTTTAAATTCCTTTAGCACAGTTTCTGTGGTTCTCTTTGCCTTCCTTTCTTCCCCGCTCCCTTAGCTATGGTTTGCTGCACAAAAGAAAAAGCCATTTGCACAAAATTCTGAAAAAAAGACAGTATATTATGATCACAAATCTGGGCCTGATCCAAAGCCCGCTGCAGACAAGGCTATTCTTTGCATTTATTTCAACAGGCTTTGGATCAGCCACTCCCTCAACAAAAGTCTCTCAGCACATATCATTTAAGTTATTAACCATGGCAGGCTTCCTTCCAGTGAAATGCTGCATGGGTGGCACCAGCTAATTCACTGCAGAGACACCGTACAAAATGTATACGGTCCACGCGAGCACGCTCAGCCCCTTATTTATGGCAATTTCTGATAAAGCAGCCAGGCTAAATGATGTCCATAAATTCCGACCGAATGGCACGGACCCAGCCTGCAGGAGCTGGCAGGTGCACCAGAAACCGCACGGGCGCAAGACATGGCCCCGTTCAGATGACCTGGCTGAGGACATACCATTTTTTTAGCTTCCTTAGGGTTTCTATGGATTAGTAATGACAATCTACAGCGGACCAGGAGCCTGTTGTTTATAGAAAATGTCCTGCGAGTCCCATCCTGCTGGCAGAGATGAGCTGATGCAGTGAAGGGAGCAGAGCACAAGTCAAGGAGGTGGAAGGTAAATCTGCTGGGGACCACCTGGGAGAAAAGGGCTGAGGGGGAACCTGTCCTTCCGTGGAGACACACGCAGATAGGAAGGAAAAAAAGGGGGAATCTGAATGTAACTGCGGGGGGGGGGATTAAAAAAGCTCCTTTTATCCAGAGACAAGGATGCCTCTTGCCCCACTGCTTCTTTGAGCAAAACCACCTACCACCACCACAAATCCCAGCAAAAACACTCGTGTCTGAAACAGGGAACATCCGAGGCTCAAGGTAGGTCAGTGCAGCAGAGAGCAAACTTTCCTGATGCCTTCAACGGCCCCTGCAGAAGGCATCAGAACCTGATCAACTCATCCACGTGCTCAGAGATGCCAAGAATTAACAAGTTGCTCCGTGCCAGTGCAGAGGCATTAACCGACAGCACACGTATTAACACCCCATCGTCCGCAGAGACCTCGGTGGGATCCTGTAATGCGCCCGTATGGGCAAGAGGCACTGCTCTGCCAGCTGCTCTCAGCTCAGGGCTTAAGCTGTGCTAACGGGGGGAAGGGGGTGGCGGTACCCTCGGTCAGGCACAGACTTCAGGCTTTGCAACAATCCTCCCACCTCTAGCAAGTCCTGCATCTCCTACATTAACACTGCCCAGGCGACCACATCAGCCAGCCCAGAGCACCCCCAGCTCTCCAGGCAAGTGTGAGAAAATCCTCCCTTCTTCGTTTTATACTCATATACAGTCATAGTGTTGGGGGGGAAAAAAAAAAAAAGAAAATCTTGCCTTTTTGAAAAAAAACGCCCAGGATTTATGAAAGCTGAATTGAAGGGACTCAAAACACGTAGCTCAAAAGACTGCCCTTTTCAGAGCAGTAGCTCAGGACATGGAAGATACAGTTTCATGTTCTTGCACTGCTAGAAACGTTCTTACCTAGTCCTGATCAAGGTTCTTCATCGCACCAGTCCCGCCCTGTAACGTGGAGCACCGGCACGTGTAAGGGGCAGTGCGCGGTGCTGCACGGGTGGCACACCTGGCTGCACACACGGCCAGCAAGCATCCCTGGTCTGGTTGCAGGTGTGGAGCTGGAGGCGGCAGAAAGCTCTCTTCACCTGGCCGGGTGGCTCTGATCCAGCCCCAGCTGACTACCTTCAGTCATCTCTCATTTCTGGAAACATCTCCAGTTTTTATTTTCCAGGAATATCTCTCAGCCGAGGACTGACCTGATCTGACACGGCTGAGCGGGAGATCAGACGCGATCACAGCCTAGAGCCAGCAGTACAGCTGCAGGCTGTAGCAGGATCCATAGTACGCCCTGGGATTGGGGAAACATCCTCCTTTCTTCCATTTCCTCGCGTTGCCTTTCCAACGTGCTAAGCACTGCTGCGGCAGAGAGACAAGAGTCTGCTGGGCTACAATGATATTTACATTTCAATTATTTAAATACCATCAAGACATGCTTTACAGCCATTTCCCAAGGAAGTTTTTCCCCGGTCTTTATTTCTGAGATAAGCAGCGAGTTACTCTTCAAGTCTGAGCCCAAATGAGAAAAATAACCATCTCATCCACATAGCCCCATCCTTCTCCTCATTCCCTGATCACTTCATTAAGTGCGAACAAAACCATCTTTAACTGATACTAGGAAATTCATACTAGAGTCTTTTAAGACAGTACTTTTTAGATTCATATCAAACCCCAATGCAATATCTAAAATTAATATCAAAAATTCCCCTCTGCGCTGCCTCTTTGAATTTGCATATCCTTCCCGAGCTGTCCTGGTCTCTCTGGGAACATTTTCATTGGGAAAAATAGATTTCTCCGTTTTAGTTTGTGGCAGGAAAAGTCTTTGGAAAATCAGCGGCTGAAACAAATGAAGGGATTCATCCCAAGATCGGATCTTTTTTTCCACCCCTCCTCTCAAGCAGTAACGAGCAGTGGGGTTGGGAGAGGCAGATGCAGAGCATAAGGGGATTTTTAACTCAATATTCAATTAGATACTAAGGCAGCACAAAGGAGAGAGGACATTATCTCAGAGAGGAGTGAAATGACTTCTGGTCACAGCATTGACTCAGTTCTTACACTTTAAAATAGGAATAATATAATTACAAACTTCTATTAGAGTTATTAAAGGAAAATGGCTACATGAATGCTAGATATCTTTTTGGATCCTGGAAATTGTATCCTAGAAAGGGAACTTTTCGAACAGGGATTTTGCTGCATTAGTTACATGTACCTCTGATCGCCCCTTAGGGTTTTTAGGCAAGACACAGTAGGAAAAAGAGCAAAAACATGTTAGATACCGTAAAGTTCATAAACTACAATGATTGGGAAGGATGGCAAGCCAGATCCCACCCCCCATTATTTAAGAGCTGGCTTTCTAGGGGGAATGAAAGTATTATGATATATGCTAAATCATGTTATATCACCCGAGGTCTATTAAAATGTAGTTCTAGGGACCAGATTTTATCTTCCTCCATTATTGCTGGTGTTTGTTTTCACAGAGCCTTGGCTTGCCACGTAATGCCCCTACTGATCAGGGTTCCTTGAGAAACTTGATTCTTCTATTTGATTTTTATAGTTTTCTCTAGTGATTAATTTCTGAAAACATATTTCAACTTTTCAGTTTGTAGCACGTATCGCATTTCACATGGCACGGGAAGCAAAAACATATTACTTTTTTGGTGGGGGTGTCTTATTTCCCCTCTTCCCCCCACTTCCCGTATTTGACTAAATAATTTCTTTTTCAGCCAAGCAGCATTACAGTGAGGTTTTGCTGCATGGCCGCAGTTTCTAGCCTGGTAAGGCTGAGACGCCACAGGCCAGACTGCTGAGAGCTTCACCGACCACGGCAGGACTTCACCGCGCTTCTCCCGAAAAATGAACGATCCAGTATCCCCATATTTCACAGCACCGTTACCCAACTAGCTTCGACCGGGGTACGTTGACAGAAAACTGGAGAAAGCGTGTTCTACTTCAGGTTTTTTTGATGGTTGATTTGCACCCCATGCTGTGACGAAGTGCTGGATGCTGATACGCACCAAATCAAACAGCGCAGAGGTAAAGCTGCCTGACAGCTCTAAAAAAAAAAAAAAAAAAGTAGGAAAAATAAAAGAGAAATAAGTGATCCTTCATTTCCAAGGACTTCCATGTCTTATCTTTTCAGAAGATTGCTACAGCTAGCTCAATTATTACTTTCCCGGGATGTCTTGTTTGTTTCCACCAGACGGAAGTAATATAAAATTATGTAAATCAGCTTTCTTGAAGTAAAGAATCATGGACCAGTCAATAATGTTTATGCATTAAGAAAGGGCAGCTCCTCCTGGAAGAAATAACACAGGGAGCCGATCATAAGTAAACATTTCTAAACAGACAAAGGGCTGGTCCCTGCAGCACAATATATTATCATATTTCCACATAATTAGTTTGTTTTCCACTTGAAATCAGAAAACGATTCGACATTGCATTCTGTGCCTCAGGATGGTGCATACAGTACAATTCTCATGTGCAGGTTCATATGTTGAATAATTAGTAAGAATTAATCTGTTGAAATTAAAGTTTGGAATATTATAGAACTCATGAATAGTGCATGGAACAATCAAGTAAATTAAACCAGAAACAGGATTTAAGAAGCCAGACAATAGCAGATGACTGCTGGCAATCTGTTTTTTAATCAGTGAGTTACAAGCCAGAGGGATGAATATTGTTACTGGCTTTGGAAAAGAGTGTAAAATGTTAGCAGGCACAATAAGAAAGACTTACTAAGTAAGCACATTTTTATTACATTTGTGAAAGACGGGCACTTCAAAAGGACCGGCTAACTTAAACGTATACCTGCTCTCCAGGATGCTCAGATCGGAAAAGCCTGGCCTTACGATCTTCTGGTCTGCACGGCAGGTGCACTAAGGACATCGAGAGCTCCATCTCAGTCCATTTTAAAGTTGTGCTCACCTACCTGGAGCCAAAAAATGTGTAAGTTTCTTTTTAGTTTCTTTAAAAGTAATGATTGACTTGCTATAAACCTCAGGCAGCACGAGTCCAGTGTAGTGATTTCTTATTTTAAGAATTCAGAACAGTTATCTCTTAGTTCAATTTTATTCTAAATCCATCCAATCATTATAAAGATTTTAATTTTTTGTTTGCTTTACTGTGAAGAAAAGACTGGTCATGTCTTTAAAAAAAAAATTAAAATGAGAGCAGTCAGAAATCCTGTGAAGACTAGTTTGATTCACGCTGAAATGTATATATTCTTTCCCTTGAAGAGAAGGGCTTTAAATCTACATGCACACTTGACTTTATCTGCTGTGTATGATCCTGTTAAATTGGAAGAGGTTTCCAGATCTATTTGAAAAATGGCCACTACAGTTAGCTGAAACTTCAATCTTGAAAATGAATGAATGGAGCTGGTCCAGTACATTGGCTCTGGACCAGTCTTTAAAATACAGCAGAACAATGAATAACTGAATTCACAGCCAGCTGGTATCATAGTTGGGCAGTGAAAGTGTCAAAATATTAGTGACTTTTTTACATTTGTCAAAATCATTGCCAATATGGGAAGCATGGGCAGCTTGCAAATGTGAATCTTACACCAAAATAGTTTTAAAATCTTGCCTTAAGAATGTGAGCGCAGTTCCTGGTTTTATATCACCCATCACGGGAATGGCGGAAGAGAATAAAATATCTTTTACTTAGAAGATAAAAGCTATTATTGATTTATCATCAAACATCAACTACTAATGTGGTTGAGTGGTGCTATATGCCCTGCAGTAATAATGGATCAACCAGCATTTCGATGCCTTATTTTCTGGAGTTTAGTAAGTCTGTTCAGTCATTTCTAGAACGTAGCATGTCAGGTATCCATGCAGAGTAAGTATAAATTTTTTATCTGTATACACATATACACATACTCACACAATGTAAAGGAGAAGGAAACAGAGTTTGGCCATGTTTCAGCTACAGGAGAGAAAAAGAAAAATAAACATATGTTAGTGGTGTCTGACACATCTTTCTGCTCCAATAATTTGAAAAACGTTTGTTTTATTTTTAAAACAAAATTTTGCTGGCATTCACTAGGTGCTGCAGTTGAGACACTTCCACTCTTTTTGAAAGAATAAAAAAAAACCACCCTACACGACCACGTTACTCCACCACAGCAGAACAGAAAGTCACTCTACTTGTGCACGGAGCTTGCACTTGTGCACTGCTGCAACTCCAGCAAGACGCTCTACGGATTTTTAGCGCCTGCTCTCCGTTTGCTGTGTACTTCCTTACCCTCACCGACGCAGATCTGGTCAGGTATCAGGACTTCAAAGGGGCTCCATAAATTATCCTTCCCGTGATGATGTACGTGGCAGCCTAGGACCGTCCAAACCAAGACGCGTCTGTCATTGAACAGAATGGATTTTCACAGACAGTTTTGGAGACCTGAATCCGCTGAAAATTTATTGATGATCTCTAAAGGCCTGATGTGCAAAATGTGTGAACAATTAACTCTCGTGACCAGTTATATTAGCATCTATGGAAGCAACCACTGAGTTAATGAACTTATGAACTGCAGCACTCCATCACAGTCAGATAATTTGTGGAAGGACAGAGCAAAACTCCCACTGATGCACTTCAGCCAAAAACCAAAACGCAACTTTTAAAAGAACAGGACAGACCTATTTTATTTAATTTTTTTTTTCCATTAAAAAAGACTCATTTCAAAAGCAAACAAACATATCTATATGTGGAGACATACTTTGTGTAGGCAAACTCACTGCAGACATTAAGAGAAGATTTTACTCTCTGCACCCAAAAACCTAATCCATTCCTTTTTTTTTTTGCCTTTGGAATTCATTAGGTAAGTGAATAATGTCTTTATGTTCCTTTATTAGTTTTATACTGAAAAAACAGGAACCTCTGCTATTTTCCCCTGCTCCTCTGCAATGTTCTTGTTTCAGCAAAGTAAGGTTTGAGCTGGAAAGTTTCCCTAAGATGATTTTCATTTCTCATCTTGTCTGATGCAAAGTAAAGAGTATGCCAAGTGCCACTGACCTTAACTCTCCTGAATCAAAAATATCTGATGTGATATATAGAAAACTTTGATGTGTAGATATGCTAATCAGCAGAGAAATGTCAAATTTGCATACATTTCAAGTGACCCAACAATATTTACCTTAGAGCTAAGTTTCATATTTTTCTGACAATTGCAGCATTGACCAAGTGACTCATTTAGCATATCTAAGCAGCATTATGTCACAGGGATTTACCTCAGAGTTGTTTGAAAGCATCAAAAAGATGAACATCACTGTCTGAAATTAACAACAAGCCTAATTCGATTTGACAAATGATGTTGATTTAGATAGGGTCACTAGCTATTGAAGATGCGGAGGACAAATAGTGCCTTGAAGCCTTGATAAAACTGAATATTTAAACAGTTCATTATGCAAATTTGCCCTCTACCTGTCAGTAGTGACTAAAGTATAGGGTTAGAGTGCTGGAGAGGCTCTGTGCTAAGGAGACAACTAGTATACATGTACCTGGCTCCTCTTAAAAAACCAACTCCTTAGGCATTTACCAGGCGGATGTGTATCAGCGTGGTCCTCCCCAGGTTTGACAGTGACAAAACAGACAAGGGCTCGATTCCTAAAACTTGCGGCATCAGCGCAGAAAACTTAACTTTACCAAGAGAGCAGGTAGACATGGACATTTGCCCATTGCATATTCAAGGCCTCTTTCTCCAAGCTTTTCTCACAAGATGCACATCCTGGGAGCCCGGTGGACTTCAGTGGAGTTACCTGCGTAAACATTGCTGCTGCTCAGGATGAGGATGCTGGACAAGAGCCCTGCGGTGTAGCCAGACTTAGGGATAGGCTCCCATCCATAACAGCCTGGGAACCACAAAGGTCCAGGGTGCTTTACAACTGTACTCAACACCTACACATATGCCTTCACCATCACTCCCAACATCACTTGGCCAACTGGGACGCATGAGCAGCACAAAGAGCAAATCTCGCCCAAGAGGAGCTCTTGGGTTTTGAAAAGGTACCTTGAGATGTTATTGCCTATCCAGAATAGAGGACTTTAACTCTTGAGGGTCCATTCTAAAAAAGTAAGCATACTTAACTGCATCAAGCTGGTGTACTTCTGGACAGCTGAAAACACAATTTACACCAAAGGAATGAAATGTGTAGTAAAGTAACACAGACGTTGAACTCTGAGTGGATATTTAAGTGTTCAGGAATACTTCAAAATACTTACATGTTCCAAATCCGATGTGCTAAGAAATATTGACTCTGAAAGCAAGTGCTACAGAGTACTTAGTCTATATAACAGCAACTCCTTAAAGGGTGCTCTCATCTTTTTTTTTTTTTTTGCTATGTACACAGATGCTATGGGTTTAGACATTTAGTATACTTCAATTTACTAGTGCACTAGGGGTCAGCAGCTTTTAAGATACCACATAGTACAGTATGTCTAGTTATGTTATGCTTTACAAGTTAACTTTTTGTAAGACATTTTCCACTGTGTTTTTCTGAGAGCTCAAAAAAGCCCATCGGTGTAAGCCAGGCTGAATTTTGACACAGTTTGTTTAGAGAAGCGTATGAAAATGTCAGTTTAAGTATTGGCAAGTAGATAACATTGGAACGGCACACAGAAGCTATTTAATTAAAAGAAGTATGGGAGAGCAACAACAATACAGAAAGCAGATAGAAGAATATCTATTCATAAGCCGGGTGCCAGGAAAGCCTTGCACGTAGCGAGCTCTGCCACCCACGGGGCTGGGTGCCCGTGCAGCAGATCAGGGATGCTATAAGCACAGAAGGGGTTGCACCCACACTGACCCCATAACCAGAAGCCCTGGCGATGCCCGTGCAGAGACCAGCCGAGCCAGACCCGAGTCAGGAGCAGCATTGCCCTGGCTCACAGACCTGTGCCTGAACACAGGGTCCCCACTGAGAAATGGGGTTTCTTAGGGCCGTGGAACCAGGGAAATGTTTATACCATATGTGGTAGACTCGGGCTAAGGTATATCGCAGCACACTGCGTAGACTTCCCAGCTCAGGAGCTGATTAGCACCCATGAATCTAAGCCAAAAGCATCAACCTTTTCCCTTTCATGCTTTTATCATATAATCTTATTGACTCATTTACATGTGTTTTGGAGTATCTGTGTTTTCTTTATCCAGGTTATCCCATCTCCCCCTCGCTGGTCAGACTAATTGGAGAGATGACTGTATTTACTATTTCACCGGATCTGAGAAAACATGCCTTGTGAGCAACCTTGATTTGTTTATAAACTACTCCTCTAACTCTGCTGAGCTTGTAAGTTCTTGGCTAATTGCTCTCATGTCCATGAAATGGGAGAAACCCAAGTCTGAAATACATGGAAACAATTAGGGCAGCAAAAAAAAAAAAAAGGTTTTCCCTGTAAACAGATGTCCATGCCAAGATACCCTACCTAGAGCAACTGGCATGTGGTAAGTTTGCAGATGGATCCACAGTAGGATCCAGCCACTTATATTTAGCATGCAGTGTTATTTGTTTTAGCTAGCCAGCTAGCAATAGGCAGGAGTTGGAAGGGGAACCCATCATTTTTGCACAGAAGTACACCAGTATCAACACCCCTCTCATACCAATCACATATCTTAACCCTTAATTATTACAAATGCAGCAGCCATTACAGGAATATCCCCTTTTTTGTTCACAATTAGGGACACAGGAAAAGTTGTCTTAGAAGAGCATAGGTAATACACTTTGTAACGTGCTATCTTGTTACGCAGTTCTTTGACATTTTGTTCACATGTGGAAAAATAAAAAGAAATACAGCAAAGCGTTACAGCCTGATTCATTATGTTGGTAATTGCCACTGCACACATTGACTGTAAACTATGGTTAACATGCATGAAGTAATTCAGCAGTCTGAAGGCCAGGAGGGTTCATTTGTGCATCTAGTCACATCCTCCTCCATAACCCGTGCCACGGAATTTCCCAATGTTAGTCCGCTATCTGTACTCGTGCCTTCTTATGGAGCTAAAATGATATTAAATCTTGACTTGAAGCCTACAAGTGATGAGAAAAATCTATCCCTTTCCTAGATAAGCTGTTCAGAGATCAAAATTAGTCACTGTACTTTCTACTTTTTCCCCACTCGAATGCATCGATTACAAAATCAGAATTGTCTTTGGACTGGACATAATTTTAGAATGATGCAGTATTCCTGAAGCAAAAAGCTATTATTTTTTTATGAGAAAAAAAATAATCACTTGAAGAGATTAAGAGCACTGAAATGTCAGACAGACTTGGTCTTTGGGCTTACATCCAAAAGGAATGGCTGCATTTCTATGACCCACAAAACAGGATCATATTGACACTTTCTGCCCTAAAATAACCCACAAGTTTACAAGCTGTCACCTTGGAATTGCTTCTGTAACAAAGTCCTATTGAATGTCTGATGGGGTACAAGTATTTGATTCCTGCCAGTTTGCATATGATAGCCTTAATATTAAGGTTTCTTTCTTATAGAAAGATGTTCCAAACACTGATGATCCCTAAGGCATTTTTTGCCTTTATAAAACCAAAAGTCAAAATACCTTTTCCCATAGAAGGGTAGCAAGTGAAGCAACTGTTATGATGGGAAAGCTAAAAGCCTAGTCAGTTATTTAAATATTTGGATGCAAGTTCATCTGCACATCATGCTGAACAAGCACCTCTGCAATCTCTGTATGAAAATGAAAAGGCTACTTTAAAACATTTCAAGATTTTGAGTTATTGCAAATACCATAATCCAGCAATCAATAATTGAAACAACTTCAAGGAGTGCACGTTTTGTTAAGACCAAATTCTCTTTTTCCAACCATTGTTATCCAAATGTCATTAATTTTATGACTGAAAGTAACCGCATGGGTTTATTTTTTGTAAATCCTAATATCTTCAGAGTAGATGGATTCTTTTGGACTCCTCTTTTACCATAGGCCAGATTCTCCAAGCCCTGCTAGACATACCCACTACTCACTAGTGCACATACTACCTTTGAACTTATTCCTGAGACATTTTGGGGTACCTTACGCTGCAGTTACTCTAATAGCTTGGTGTTACATCTCCAAGCATGGGCAGGGTAGGCAAACGACCATTTACTCAAGCTTGAGTAACACCAGAAAAATGTGGTTCTTGGACATTTCTGGACCTCTCCACATGATAAAGGTTTTCTCTATAGAAATGCAAGTAGTAGTAGCTCCTCTGAGTATCTCATAAGGGATGAAGATTGAAATACATAATCATACTCCGACTTTACAGTCTCCTTTGAACTGGCTTTGTGAAGTTTAAAGAGCTGTGATAGGTTGTGAATAAATACAGGTAAATAGCTTTTATTGTTAGAACTTAGGTCATCTTGCTAGAGCAAGCTGAAACCACATACAATTTTTAAATAAAAAATAATTAAAAAAATGTCTCAAATGTAAAGAGAAGAACAAGCAACTGAAGAATACCAGGAGGATGAACAGCAAGCAGTGGCCTTAAAAATATTCCTGGAATGAATATCATTCTAGTGACTGGATTGCTGCCAAGACTTTTTATTCTGTGTTTTTAAAAATGCATAGACTAGGAGAGTCATAAAAGAATGTTTTGTCTCTGGAATATGCTGGAACAAAAGCCAGATATGATTAGACTCTGACATGGACATTCATCTTATCCCAGGCTGAATCAGTTATTAATTCTGAAAGTATTAAATATGGAATGGGTTGAGTGTCTAACAAGTCTGCAATATTATTCAATTATAACTAAAATGTTAGACTGAATTGTCAGGAACATCCTCCTGTATATGAAGTCGTGTGAACTCAATCAAATCACTGAGCAACATCCCCAGTCCTAGTCTTACAGGAACAAACTCCATGGGGACCTCCACCACTTCGCCTGACAAGATGAAGCTGAAGCACCAGGATTATTTTCATGGGCTTGGAAAGGGCTTACGCACACAGAGCACAAAATCCACATAAAATTCAGAGAAGCTTCTCTTTCGGGAAGCTTGCTATGCACTAGCTCCTGCCTCCTGGACAAATTAACATCTTCCACTGAAGACTGGTGTAGTCAGATGGCTGGAACATCAACGCAAGGGTTCAGCACATCCCTCATCTTTTTTATCTGTAACCTCTGTGATAAAGTTTCTCCTCTCTAGTCCGTCAGACCCACACATGCAATTATTTCTGCTATTTAGTTACACTATTCAGCATATCCCTTTGGGAAGTTACTAGCTCCCATGTACTGACTTCTACCTAGATGCCAGCATTATTAAATTACACAGCACTGAGACCTGCCAATATTTATTGTAATGGTAGTATGAGCAGCAGTGCTATGGAATTCTAAAGTTGTAGCATCAACCACAAATTCTGTATCTAAGTGCCATTTCAGTTTTCATTGCAATATTTCTGCTGTACTGAAGAGAAAAAGAAAACATTCCTCCAGCCGTTCATTAGCACCATTGCTTATCACCAAGAGGAGCTTCTTGGGAGGAGAAAGGCTACAGCTATAGCTCATGGAGGTACAAGAATTCCTGAGGACATTCACCATCTTAACAAAAGACTTCAATATTTTTTGCTCTTTAAGAAAATTCCTTACATTCAGGGGGGAAAAACACCTTAATAGGCTAAAAAATTGTTAAATGTGGATTCATGCACAACAGTTTTCAACATAAATGCATATCCTACAAAAAAGGTTCCTAGACATACAGCTGTCTATTCTCCATTTTCTCGATTCCCTAACTTAGATCTTCTTCAGAAACAGAAAAAAGAAGGAAAACCCCCATAAATCAGCTTGGGTCTTGATTAAGAGTTGATCAAGAGGCTCTGGTAGGCTCTCTCAGAATGTTCTCCATCTTACAATCAACTTATTTAGTAATGGCAGTAGCTGTAGTAATAAATATTAATATTACTGTTGAGCAAAGTCACCAGTGGAACCCATTGCACTGTGCGCTACAGGAGCAGAGAAGAGACAGTTCTTGTGCAGAAGGACTTCCACTCCAAAGCCACAACTGAGCAAAGGGATTGCAAAACATGTAAAGCAACAGTAAAACTGGTAAAGTGCTCAGTCCACCATCCTGTGGACATCCCAGGATCAGACTTGATTTTTAAGGAGCCTTGCGTTGATGACAGTACAGTGTCCCTCCTGTATTACTTCACATGCCTTACTTGTATGGAAATCTCTGCACTAGAAAAGTGTCCTCCTCCTCCTCCCCCCTTCCTCCTGCCAGAAGTATTTTCTCAGGATGGGAAAAGCCATACATATTAACACCACCTCAGACTCCGTTACCAGAGGAAAGTGCCTTTTGAACTATGAATTCCTGATACTGAACATCATCCATTGGAAAAATCCTTCAGCTTTACCTCTGACATTCAAAGCTTTTGTTTATTTCAGTAAGCATGCATGTAATTTTTAACTCACAGAAATAGAAGATAAATGTTTTCTTATGCCTACCCAATGTAATAAAGTAGATGGGAGAGCATAAAAGGATATTTGTGCTGTTCTGTGTTAAACCGAGCCGAGAGGTTCTGATATTTCCTCTCCCAGTTTTCACACTGGGACAGTAACGTAGCTGGAGTCTCAGCATTTCTCCTGTCTTCAGTTTTAGGCTGTGGCTGCGCATGATCTGCAGCATTTTAGCTGCAGTGATGTTCAAAACCAGTTTGACTTGCTGGTTCTGTGTACTGCCCCTCATTTGTATGATGAAAAGCTTGTTTTATTTAACCCGGTAGGTACCGGACCTGTTTAGCACTGGGGATGTGATGCACAAAGAGGGAATCCTTCGCAGAATTTCTGCATAGCCTCTAGTTTGTTAAAGTCACAATAGGCTGAAACAAGTCACCCTCAAGCCAGATATGAGCAAGTACATACAAATAAGCAATACTCTAACCAAACTAGGTTAAAATCACTTCTTATCAAACCAGTGCAAGTTTGCTTCTGGACAATGACCACTAAAATTTGCTACGCTGTTTTAAACTATTTTTTTAATACCTTTGGACAAGGAGCTTATACGCCCACTGTGTGGCTAATATTAATGGCAGAGCTGTAAATCCCTCACGAGGGACTTTGTGGAAATGCTGATATATCCATTACCACCACAGGAAAGTGCTGCCAGGCTCTTCAGTAATTACAGCTTCTTCAAAGGAAAGTACATCATTTGGTCTGCAGAGAGAAGCAGCAAGAGCCAACAGGAGAGTAGACTGGCTGGTTTGTCAGAAGTCCTGGTGCCAAGGGCATGAGTACGTTGGCACCCAGACATCCTCACCCAGGTCCCACAGCAGCAGAGAAGAGCAACTACCCTATCCTACCTTCTCCACCGCTTTCCTGCTCCTCTTCTTTATTTGTTACACCCGCTTATTCTTTTGTAACCCGTGTTTCCCCAACACCCATCAACACAACAGTCATGCCTTCCCTCTGTGTAGCATTTCCATCTGTAGTTCCCAAAGCATTCTGCAAAAGGCAATAAACAAGCTGCTTCCTCTGCCCAGGGTCACCCAGAAGATCAGCGCTGGGTCCAGGAATTGAACTCAACCTCTCAAGACCTGCGCCAAGGATGGGACATGCTGTACCACTCACCACCTGTTAGGGAACACCGCAGCCTGAGTAATCTCTGAGCTCTTGCAGGGTGCTTGACACTACTGCAAATCAAGTAAAAATAATGAAAACTATTTTCTGTCCATTTGAGGCACTTGCAAATTACCATTCACTGTCATATCTAAGTGCCAAACACTATCAGCTATACTGACAGGCTTTGAAGGCTTCCAAGATGAGGTGGTATTAATACAAGCCTGCCTCACTACAGTACTACAAGAATTATACAGTGGATACTTAAACCTTTGACCCTGTAAGTACAATCTCATTCCTTGCAATCAGCCTTGGTATGGAGCAAGACAGCTGTGAAAGGGTCGTTCAGCTCGGCACCATCACATCCTTGTATGATCATCCAATAGCACAGCTTAAGGACACCGTGCTCGTGTCCCGCAGCTCTCAAGGGCTGTGGGTGGTACCATGCAACATCCCCAGGAGTAGGTGGCTATTCCTGAGTAAGTCTGTTTGGCTTTCCGCTGACACAAAGTTCAGCTGGATCTCGGTTGTGGCGAAGGCTGTATTACAGACCCGCTAAAAACGTCGAGTTACTGGCCTCTCTCCCTCTGGTCTTATCTCAGCATTGCAAATAACGGAGGAAAAGCTACCTCGCTCACAGGCATGGAGAAATGGCCTCCCACACCCCCGTCCACTGCCCCAGAGTACCAGGATTAATCAAAATACATAAAGTCTCTGGAGTAATCAATACCAGAGGATGGGAACTTGGGACCTGCAACAGCTGTGTGTATCACTGCTGCATGATGGCATCTGAAAGAAACTTGCACTGGTGTGTGGCTAAGAAGAGTCCTTCATCCCGAGAGAGGCTTTGGTATGAAAGAAGAGTCCCCATTCTGCCATCTTGCTTACTCTTACTCGGGTCCTGAATCATGTTCATATAGTTCTCAACTTTAAGAGGATTCAAGGAGCTTGGACTCATTCCGAGCACACACCACTTGCACTCATGCAAGACTTTTAACATTTTCCACCCTCAGACAAAACCAGCTCCTGTCGGAAGAGAACTACTTTAGACCAGAATACAGGAGTGAGAAACACTGTTTCAGTTTCTGATCACGATAAGGTTCGCAAAACTCAGGTTATAAGCAGGTTGATGCCGTTGCATTTTTTACTGACTCCGTTAGCTGAATAAATTCAATGATTCCCCGCTCAAAGGGTACATGATTCTTTTTCTAGTTTGTGAGAAAATTCTGCTGGCAAGGAAGCAGAGGCAAAAATCTTCCTCATCATTGTCAGTTATTACATACTTAGCCCTGTGACTGCTGTGGAGATAAGTCACTACACATCAGAAAGGCTTCTTTATGAGAGCTGAACATGTGTGTTCAGAAGTTAAATGTAAACAAATATTTCTCAAACAATAAAAAGAGTATAATCTTTTTCACCAGACAAATCATTCCAAGACCTGTCCTATCTTTAAGGAGAAATTCTGACCAACACTTTATTATCAGCAGAACCACAAAGGGAGATGCTATGCTTGGTGAAGGATTTCATTATTTGTTTCATTCACTCGGAATAAAAGCGAAGCCCCAAAATTTGTGTTCTCCAAGAAAAGTACTTTCAAAAATAGATCCAAATATTCCATAAGATTGTTCCATTTGCATTTTGACTTCAGGTTCATTGTGTAAGTAACGAATTAAGAAACCCTTTGAAAATTAAAGTGCTAAATTTTAAGTGTCCAAATGGAACATTTTGACATTGCTAGAATATTCTTTCTTCCTTTGTGAAAGGGAACATACAAATGACTGATATTCCACTAAAATCAACTTGCTTTCAGGAATTTTTCAATGGACAGAAATACTTTTTTTTTTAGGAAAAAATAATCCAAAAATTCAGCTACTTGCTGTGTCCCCCCCCACACACACACAACAATATGTGATCAGCCATTCTACTTGACTACATCTGTAAGATTTCAAATCCTCTTTCCATTTCAAAGACATGGACCACAAATGCTTTTTCCAGTAGTATTTGGAGAAACATATAGGTCTAAAAAGCATAAACCTGTGGCCTTACTACAACATGCAGCTCCCTAAAAATATGCAGAGTAGGTGAGAAACATCACCGGCACGGTGTAGTTATATTTCCACGTATTGTGGACAAGTTTATGAGTACAGGACAAAAGGCAATGCATCAACATGCTCTCTCCCACCTGATTCAGATCTTAATTAAAAACAGAGAAAAGGAAACTTGTTGTGTGCATGTGGTTTTCTTTTTTCCTTTCATTTAAGCCAGAGAGCCATCTTTCAATTCAGACACAGTCAAACTAATACTTTAAGACATGGACGATCTAATGAACTTAGAGGACAATAAATTTCTGCTAAGTCTTTAGCGGACACTTCTGTCCAAGATCAGCATTCACTATTTGCACTACTTAACCTCTCAGGCAAATTAAGCAAGAATTGAACCAAATGGCATACACCTCCACACTACCAAAAAATGCTCTTGGGATGGTGCTTAAGTGTCAAATGCTCCAACACTGCTTTTGGCCCCTTTCATTGCCTGCCTATGGACTTGGGCCAGGGGATTGCATCCTTCTGGGTTTTAGAGACTAAACCCAAAGCATACCCACGCTGGGCAGCTGCAATTGATTTTGCTTGTGACTATCCCTGAAGATTACTCACAAGCTTCAGTTTGTCAATGCTTTGACAGAGCAGAGCAGCATGAGTAAGTTACTCCTCGTGATCCGCGAGCTGACCTGCTGTTTGCTGCTGGGCGTCAGTCTATCAATAAAGCCTCACGCAGGCTGGAGCAGAGCTTCGTTATGGATCACTTCTCTCCCCGCACACCATCGCAACGCCCAGGCTCGGAATTAAATGCATCTGCTGGCAATCCACCGGCTGCACCTTGATGGAACGAAGGCTGATGCTTTAAGCAAGGGGTCACCAGATGGCTATTCCTTGCTGGCAGACTAGCTTAGCTTGACCTTCAGAGAACACTGTTGCGTCCTACGCAGCGCGGCATTGCTGAGCTTCAAGGCAGAGCCTAAGATGCATTATTAGGTCAAACATTTACTTGGCTGAAGACCATTGTGGAACTATTTATTATGGCCAATTGGGGCAGATTGCACTGGGCAGGGATGTACTATAAGCACATTAACGCTAAGTGTCACATGCCAAGATCTGACAAAAAGGGGTGAAGAACATCAGTTAATACTTCACTCATCTGTTTTTCCTGGGTAACTGCACAAGAGGCTTAGAGAGCTTCTGCCCATACTACATATAATCTACTGGAAATCAGAAACCTCAATTTCCCAGCCCAAAACACTAGCCAAATCCACCCAATCTGATTCAGTTACAGTCAGGAAAAAAAAAAAATCCTGACTGAACTACATAGGGTTAAGCACTGGCCAAAATATCAGCAGAAGCAGGAGGCTTGGGTGCTTTGAAACTCTGTTCAACATATGTCTGAAGGATTTTTGGGACTGCACAAGACTGTAGTAAAAGAAGAGATTGGCAAGGCAGATGTTCGTTGTTTACTGACCCCTGATGAAACCTGCCCTTTCCTTTACCCATTTGAGATGTTCAATAGATACGTTGGTGCTGATTTCTAAACCATGTGCTGCCAAAAATCTGGTGTATTTCTACGTCCCTGAGAGTTTGAAAACAAGAAGTACACTAGACTAGTGTGAAAACACACTTCCTTATGGCAGGTTTATAAGCTGATCACTGGAAATGAATTTCTTGCAAAGTAACATGTTGAAAACCATGACAGGCTCATTGACAACAAGCAAAGCCCTCACATTTCTATCTCAGGAAGAGGGTCAGTTTGCAGAGCAGGCACCAAGCGATTGTTTATTGGAGCTTTTGCAGAAAAAAAATGAAATTTTGCCTTCCGGGTATTTATGTGGAAAAAGCTGATACTGTCGCAAACACAAATAACACAAAAACAGGACTGTGAGAACTCCCGGCTACACTCAAGCTTTCCTTTCCACGCCATTTTTCTATATGGCTAACATGGCATTAGAGCCCCAGCCAACGTGGTAACACTTCTGTCTTTGGAAGAGGCCAGCAATTTGCTTTGCTTGATTTTTTCCCCACCTGTCAAGCATGTCTTGTCCAAGAATATTTCCCAAGGAGCTGACAAGAAGGAGGTGCAGACATGACAAACATAGAATAATGAAGCTACTTTCTACAGGAGCTTCTTAGAATTGCTGGGGCAGCAGATAGCAATAACCTTTGGGACTCTCATTCATGGGAAGCCAACAACCATGGTGGTCCCAGATGGAGTAACTCAGCATTCATTAAGTCACAGGCACTATTTCTATTGCATGTTCACCTCCTGCTTCTAGAGTCCCACTTAGCTTAGGTTCCACTTAAGAAATTTCCAGGTCTTGTGACTGCAAGAAAATAACCCACACCCAGGTGGCATTGTAAAGCTATTTTAAACAGGGAACAACCTAAGATCTAAAACCTTACAGAGCCAAGTCATACCAAGTAGCATCCTGGCATCCCAAAAGGGAAGCCACCAACGCTTCATGCACACTAGGACCAATCTATTCATCCACGTTTGCACATCAACAGCACTAGTCTTGCACTACAGGAAGTGCAAGGTTCTCATTTCAGTATACAGATAAGTGTCTGAGTAGCATATCAAGCTCTGCAAAGGACCACCAATATTGTTAAACATGACACACAGGGTTCAATGTTAAGCTATGCACGGTGCAGACAGATTAGCTTTCTTCAATAATACTAACTGGATTAAATGAACTATCATTCTATACATGATGGAACAGAAGAAATTGATGAAGAGTGGCTTTTGCAAGCCAGGCTGGCTAATTTTACTGCCAACAAACTATTCAGCAGGGGAAGCTGCCTCTTCTCCAGACTGCTGAATGGCCAGCATGTGGCCAGGCTGAATGCAAGGACTGCATCCGTGTGGGGCACGTGGCACAGATCCTGCATCCCAAGGCCATTCACGCTCTTAAATCCTGCTCATCACAGTCCGTTCTTTCTTGGCAGAAAGGTGAAGCAAGGGAGGCTGCAAGGAGATCAGAGCAAGTTTTTAAGCAGAGTTATGAACAACTATGGGGAAAGGATGCATGGAATACTGAAAGGAATGCAGGAAACAGGATGGTTGGAATCCCTGACCTGGCAAAATGGCAGGGTGAGAATGGAAGCAGGGGTTCAGACAAAGCAGTTTGTCAGCTGCCATCACTGTTGATACATCATGCAGTCTTCATAAAAAGCTGAGCTGATGGCCTTTGCCATAGTCTTAACAGAAGGCATGTGTCATTAATACTCCACGTTCAATAACATGAAATATTGCAGACCCATGAAAGGGTACTGAAGCGTGCTGAGCTGACTGGGAAGAGGTGAGCTGAGGAAAGCCTTCACATGTAACAGAGCTCAGAGCAAATTCAGTACAGCAGAGATGACTTCGCACACCAGAAGTAGATATTCCTACAACAAGGGTTGCTACTGCATCTTCATTAGCAAACTCTAAACCTGTCTTGTCATGAACACCAGAGAGAAACACGGCTTTAGTAAGAATCCTGATCTCAAGTCATAGGATGGAGTCACTCTTCTTCAAGAATAAATCCTTGCTCTGCCTGAGATGGCCCATTTCCTCCAGGATCACAACCTCCAGCAAGTTTCTCTTTCCACAGAGGCACGCCAACAAGGGCAGGTTGCAGACTCTCCAAGATCCTGAGCAGACCTTGGAGGCCACCAAGAGCCTCAGGCAAGCCTGGCACAGGGGTGGTTGTCACAGGCAAGGACCTCACACAAGGCAGCAGACTCACCTCACAATACTGAGGAGACACCAAAATAACGCAAGACAGATGAAATTAAAGAATCTATACCAACAATAACATCTCTAGTAGTCCCATCTCAAATATAACAAGCAAAAAGGCTTTGGACAACAGCAAGAGGCACTAGGGAGCCCTTTCCCCACTCCCATCAACAGGTTCATCCTTCACGCAAGCAGGGGAGCTACCTGTGTTTTACTGGGTTAGCAGACAGCTGCAATATCCAGCCCGCTGCTGTCACATGCAGGAAGCATAACTAATTACACAAGTGAAGTTTACTGATGAACATATCTAGGGATCTGCCATTTGGCTCACGCTCTTTCTTGCGCTTTCTATTTTACAGGTAATTCTATTTTGCAGGTAAAGCTAATGAGTACAAAATTAAACACTCGAGAAACAAATCACTGACAAAGTCCACACCAGATTTGTTGGAGAATGACATAAGCAAGTTTGGGGAATATTCCCTGTTCTCTCATATCATCTTTCCATCTCTTCAACAGATATGGAGGAAACAAGCTACCAAACACCTTAAGCTGTTGTTTTCAAGTTTTATTAATGTATTCCTACTGCCATTTTCAGCTCCTAGTCAATGTCTTTGATAGCTGACACATCGTTTCTATCACATCTTATTTTGCTGAAGGCATTTTCCAACTCCCTTAAGCCTTTCCATCCCCAGCTCCAGTGCACACTTTTGTGCTAATATTAATTTAAATGACCTTTTTTCCTCTCGACCTGCTTTTTAAATTTAATGAGATCCCAGGATTATACCTGTACTTACCAACACCCACCGGGGTACAGTCCTCCCTAGACAGATTGTAAAGGCTGAAGTAACTAAGGAATCTCACAGAGAGCATAAGACTCTACATATACCACACTCCTTTCTCCTCTCCAGTAGCAACCAGCAAGTTCTAGCTCCTGTTTATACTTTGCCTCTCTGGCGCATCTGGGGGTGGACAGAAAGGGAAAGTTACTGAGCTTGAAACCTAACCCAGCAAACACTTCTTTTTTTCCTTAAGTTATTGGCACCACATTCATAGCAAGCAACAGCACAAACATACACAAAATATAGTAGTAAAACTGATTATTGAGAAGCAAGTACGAGTTCTGTAATAAGAACATAGAGTGATACAAGTATCACATTAGACTTGTGCGTTTGGTGGTTTATCTGTTCATTTTTTAAATGAAACTTATCTTTTGATCTTGGGAATCTTTCCACTGAGGGCGTGAAGATATTTGGGAAAGCTCTTTCAAGCTCATTCAACTCTCCCCATCCTCCATGATAGTAATTAACATCAGAATCACTCCCTAAAACCCAGAAGACCACACATCCAGCATCAGGGCCAAACACACAGGAATCCCAAACCTGAAAGTTCAGTCCCCTTCCCACTAGAAACCAGGGACCCCACACCCACCTTCTCCTCCAGCTTCCAAGCCAGCACTGAACAAGCAAAGGACCAAGTCTTCCTACCCCTCCCAGCACCACCAGCCCTCCTTGGCAGGCTAGCCTCCTACAGCTTGCTTCTCTAACACCTCCCCACCTACTACTCCTATTCCTGCTGGGCTGCAGCCTTTTATAGCAGCTGGTTTGTGATTGGCACTTTTTCACAGATGGGGGAGGCAAATAGGTCCTTCATTAACCCTTTTCAGGTTGCTGCCAAGTGTGTGGGGGGGTTATATGTCATTTTTGTTAATGAAGTGCCTTCTGGAATTGAACCCTGCGCTCTTTTTCCATAGCTGTGTAGTTCGGCACATCTAACTGGAAAGTAGAAACAATATCTATTCTTAATCTTATTTATTGTCAGTAAAAGAGGCGGTGAAGTGGTTGGGTGAAAAGGCGGTGTTCTGAACAAACATTTTTCTTTATCCAAGGTAAAATTTAAAGATTAGCAGACTTTGGAAAACAACATAAGTATTTTGTCTCCACAGTCCTCTTTGTTTGATTTTTATTATGCTAAACGAGGTCTAGGATAAACAGGAAGGAAGAAAAAGGAGCAGCTCCCTTCCTCACTTTTTCTTTGTATCTTTCCCTCAGAGGGAAGTCCATGGAGCTCCAGCGTGTTTGGATCTATAAGCTAGCATTCAACGCATGTTTGTAGGTAGAGCCTCCTGCGTGCTGGTAGTGAGGGAGAGAACGAAGCAGTATGTGTGTGCTGCTTGTCTGGCTGAGCGATGTCTTGCTTTGCTGTCTTTTTCTGTCCTTGCTTTGCACACACTCCTGGCCTAGTGCCCCACAGGAGAAATCAATTCAGGAAGGTTTATTAAAATAAAAAGCTGTCTGTCCCACGTGGGGCTTTATGGAATTTTGCTGTTTGTGAAAGATGAATAAGGTTATAGAGAGGAGTCTTCAAAAGTGAGATTGAAGTGATTTAAAGCAGAAACATCTAAAAGTATTTTTTAAATCAGTATTTACTCAGTTTTCCTATTTGTACTGTGGCTGCAGCTAACCAGGGATACATAACCCACATACTCACCACTATCCAAAACTCAGATCCTTTTTTCTCCATTCCTCTTCCTAATGTGGGGTTAGGGACAACACCGAGTGGGAAAAAGGATGGGAACAGGACAAGGTACTCTAACTACTGCATTTGACAGTGAAAGGTGGAGCAGAAATTGTCAATAGAGGCTAGAATAAACCTTCTACCTCTTCTCAGGAGCAACCGGCTCAGGCATTCTGCAACCATGTAAAAGGGCTGATCACTAGTTGAATCTACACCTTGAACAAGATCTGTGGCTACTTCTAAAGGGATACTTGCTTAGCACTCCATGTTCAAAATTTTGCCTACCATTAAAATATTCTCTGCCTTAGGTACCACTACTCAATAGAAGTGTAAGCCATAACCAAAAGTACCATGTTGTTGTAGGTACTCATGTGAGTCATTAACGCAAGTAGTCCATTCCACCCAGTTTTGGAGGGAAAACAAGGCTAATAGTTTAAAAATTCAGCAAAAGCATCTGATAAAATGTATTTGATGTCTTCTGCATGATGATATAATACATAAAAAATCTGATTTTAAACTTTATGACAAGTTGCCCCAGGCTTTATATCAAAATTAGCCTTGTGCTGATGCTGCTGAAAGGAAGGAGGAGGGGAGACAGCTGAATACCATGCATTAAGAAAATAAGCAAGTAAGTATACAAAAAAGGTGTTCAAAGTGGAAATGGCCCCAGTAGTCTAGTGGTTCCAGGGACTTATATGACGTACTGTGAACAGACATGAGCTCAATCTGTCCACTTTCCAAGGTGGTCAAAGCCTTGTGGTTAACATCATGCCAAGCCTGAATGGGAAAGCCCTGCCAATGACTAAATATATTAACTTGGGCTTGGTGCTGTGTTGACACAGCCACATGGAATTTGGACAAACTGGAACACGGACAGAGTGAGGCTGTGTTTGCTGATGATGTACTGGCAGATGAACTCTATGTTCATCCATAAGAGCAAACAAAAGGTCTTCCTGCACCATGTCATTAAGGAAAACACGCAAGATACCCTTTCCAAATTTCACCATAAAACTGAATGGACAGGCTAGAGCTCCCTACAAGAAAGGATACGTGGGACGTACATTTGGACAGGCTTCTGCATGGCCAAGTCGTGCTTTCTCCAGTCTGCATTTAGTGCAAACTCTGTGTACTCTCTCATAAGCACATAAAAAAATGTCTGTCTCCTAGGGACATCCAGAGCTTTGCACCTTAAAGGTGAGATTCCATCAGCAGGCTCCAGTGCTGGCATTCCTCGTGATTGCTGAAAATGTAGCAGCCGCACAGAAGGCCAGCACTTAGAAACCCGCACTGGCTCCCTGTTAATTTTGTTTACGTTTAAGTCCTGCTTGGTTTGGTGCCTTATGCGGAACAACAAAAGAACCGCTAACATACTGCCGCTACACACAGTCATGCTGACTTTAAAACTCCATAACCACACTTCATTTGGGGGAAGGAATATTCTTTCAGTTATGTCACTCTGGCTTACGCTGCCAAACCTGTGAATTGGTAGTGCTGCCTTTTTTTTTTAAGCTCTGCGTATTGGGAATGGGAGAACCCCTCACTTCTCCAAGAACCTGAAACAGGACACTCGTGAAGTATCAAGAAGTGGCTTGATTTCCCTCCCTTGATTTCATTTACCTCCCCAGTGTAACGCCACATTTCCTGGTTTTAATCAGGAATAGAAGCACAAAAGCTGAAACAGTATTTAGTAATATTTATTTTTTGTAAAATCAGAAACAGGAAGTATCAAACATCTTGTGAGAGAGCTCATTCTCCTGAGGCTGCTCTACCTCGGCTTAGTTTATTCAAATGGGTTTGAATAAACATCTGGAACAGCTGAGTGCTTTATCCCATCTTAACGTTTGACACCCATCTCTAACAGTGGAGTGGACCATAGTGGAATTAGATCCAAAAGGAATTTATCTGCATTCATGAGAGCTGTGTTCAGTGAAACTTCACATCCATAGACAAAATCCACAAATTGTCACAGTGCCCAGACAAGTTACTTGTCACTACAATGATCTGCAAGGCATCCGTAGAAAGAAATCATTTTGACTGAGCTTCATTCCTCAAGGACAACGCCAAGGTTAATTTATTTGTTTTTCACTCTGAGTTGGGGGTGGACAGTCCCTGGAAGAGTTTTAGTGTTTGCCAAATGTGTTTCTGGGAGTATTTGCTCACCGACTACTCTTCTATTCCACACCTTCCCAAACGTCTCCAGGAACGTAGGCTGCATTCACAAGCTCAGTTTGTTCTCAAGGTTTCAATCCACTCAAGTGGCTCCTGGCTGAATTTTCCAGGATTTGTAATAATATGAAAACCAGGATAGCTAAGTGTCAGTGACACGTGACACCAGAAAGATACCAATAAATGGTAGATATCATGTTAGAGAGACATGATAACTTTAGAGATGGGAAACAAAAAAGAAAATTAAACACTAAAACCAATAGCTTCCCATGTTGTATGGAAAGTGGAATCACACATTGAAGAGGAAAATCCTCTCTCCCTTCAGGAACTGCTCTCTGGGATAAAGGCAAATATTTGGCCTTTCTCCATGGGTTTTTTTTGTACTATGAGATGACAGCTCACTGTTTGAGAGACTACACAAGGTATCAGTGAAATTTCCTGAGGTCCCCTCATCTTTCAGGGTCTTTCTAAGCTTTCTATTCGAGGCCCCGTACTGTAATTTATAGCCTGTTGTACGACAAAATTCTGTCTTACCTGAGAAGAGGTTTCAAGAACTCTTCACTATATTTTTGCTTTAGCTTCCAAGGTTCAAAGATGTGTTCATGGGCATATAACAGCCAGCTGCAACTGTACCTTTGGAAACAAGCCTTTCTTAAAGAACTCAGAAATTTTTAGCTCTCAGTAACACCATGATGAATAATCATCTCAGCTCCAACAAACTATTTCCAAAACAGGGAAGAAAAGTGCATATTATAAAGCCACATTTATTTAAGGGAAGGTCGATTGTAGAAACATTGACTGCACTTTGAACACACTGTGCATTTCATGGCAAAAAGAAAAAACAAAGGTCCCTGTTAGCAAAATTCTATTTTCTGGGGCTGCAGTTTGGCAATTAGAGACCAGTCAGTGTTTGGGGGATTTTTTGGCCATCTAGTTGTCATCAATCAACCCTCTCATCTAAAACCAGGACACTAGTCCTCACTCACACTCATAGGACTTAGTGAAGATTGACCAACAACTTCTGGAGAATAGCATAGTTCAGATGTTGTACCATAGATATAATTAGAGTGGCAGAAGAAGAAAACCACAAAAAAAAAGAATAAGCAACACAACAAATTAGGTACAAATACAAACGCTCTTGTTCAAAAAAACAAGATATTTGATACAAATTTGTTCAAACAAAATTTGATATTTTACAGGGAAATGGAGCTTGTAATCCAAAATAACAATGTCAAAACTCAGCCTCACATGAGATATCCATGCCCCATACATTTGAACAAACGTGGATCTAGACCCAAAACTGTCCATAAAATTACAGATGTGTGTTCAGTGGTAAAATGACTTTTTATTGACAATGTGTGTCATATCCATTTACATTCTGGCCAGCCCTCCAGTATTGAAAACCATATGGCTGTTGTTTCAAACAGGCTGAACTCTTTTCAAAACCCATTATGGAACGTGTGCTAAACACCAGCTTTCTGAAACGAACGGAGAGTTTGTTTAGCCCATCTATGTCAGGAACTACATGTGTATAGTGAGCTGATGGCTGCTGAGGAAAGCCAAATTTGCTACCTTCATCAACAACAGCATATTTTTTGGGGCCACAATAGGCATATTTAACGCCTTAAGAATGTGGAGAATTCAGACCAAAATGAAAACTTTTCACTGTATGTCCATTTATTAAAAACACTCGATGAGGAAGAGGCACAGGGAAACGTAGTGTTGGGATGGTATTGTGATCCCAAGCTACAGGACAGGACTTGGAAGGAGTACGCATCCTTGGGAAAATGCTTCCAGAGATGTGAACTTCATTATGGCTTGTGCCTGTGTTGTCCCATTGAACAGCAAAAATAATTACTACAGTTATTTATTATAATAAAAGACAAATAGCTAACGCAAATACCTGACATCCGCTCAAAGTCTCTCTTCCAAAGAAGAGGCTTTTCTCAGAAGATAGTCTCCCTGCCCCATACATCCTTTCTGTGCTGAGAGTCCCACAACATCCCAGGATGTCTGAGAGGGAATACAGCACCTCACAGCCCTCCCTGACGGTTTATTACTGTCTTTCTAGTGTCACCCGTCCTTGTCCCATTTCTGCAAAGTGACTCTCTCCAAGTCACTACTCCCAGTATATTATAACAGGCTGGAATAATCTTGAAAATGTTTGCTAAATACTGCATCTCTCATATAAATAGGGTATTCTGTGCAGTCTGCTTAATCCTGAGGAGATAAAATATCGGTCTGACTTACGGAAGTCCTGTTGATTTCAATGCCATTGTTTTGCCTAGGATGAGTGCAGAATTTGGCCAATATTAATTATTACACCACGTAAACGGCAAGGTGATTATTTTCAAACTCTCATTCAGCATGTGGCAGGTGACTCAGCTATTTTATTTAGTTACATCCTTCTGCAGTTAATTACAACTCATTGGCCCCAAATCACAACCACAGGAAGAAACAAGCAGTGCAGCCGCAAAGATAGAAATACATGTTTTACACGGCTCTCAAAGAGCTAGAAACTCCATCGGTTGTCTCCAAATACTCACAGGGGTAAAGAAGAAAATAAACTTGTGCAAACAAGGGAACAACGCATCTCGGGGAAGCCCTGACTTCTTGCACCGTATTACTTTGTGCAATACATTAATGTTAACCTGACACAGCACATAACTGGAGAACTCAAGTTAAATAAATGAAATCAGCTGTCTGACTTCTTTAAGATAAATGATGTTATTACAGCATAATTGTATAACCCCATATAGCTTACAGCAGCAAAAGGATGTGTATTTCACATGCCCTACTATAATTACATTCCCATTATAATTTTGCAGTTAGTTGCTATGAGCTCTGGTCATGAAAACATGCCAATTTTGTATGGGATTGAAGTCTGCCTAATTTTAGCAAATTGAGAGCTGCACAAAAGAAAAGAGATAAATACTATGTTGTTATTTTTCATTAGAGAATTGCTATATTAAGAGGCTGTGATCCAGCTGTGTTTGTTTAAATAAAAGTGTGATTTGAATACCTCCTACAGCTATGTTCCTGCCAATGAATAAAAGATAAAATGCGGCTCTCGTTGGATGTTATGCTCTGAGTTCTAGCTGACTCAGAGATTTATTGTTTAACATAAGGAAGTGAAAAGCATGTAGAGCAGACCACACACAGGGCTCTTTTGTGTATTGTTTCAAGCCATACCACTAATAGATTTGTTCCACCAAGGCTTGCAGCAATTCAGCTGTGCTAAAATGCTCCACTTAACTGTGAAAAAAATAATAATAAAATAGTAATTATGTCTAGATGGCAAATGCAGCTTAGACCAACACCATGAGTAATGTAAACAGGAACTAATACCATTCAAAGCTGTATGTTATCATCATTATGATAATGAAATTAAGCTTTTATTTCCAAAAAACAAGCCCTTTAACATACTACTCAGTGTCTGTATAAACACACTGACTTCCTCTCATAGCCTGATATGACTCTGAAGTTGCTGAGCTAATATCCTTCTAACAGTATGTACATATATATCTACATATAAATACATATACAAAATGTACAGTGCACTCCAGTAGCCAGCCTGAAACTTATCGCAGACAACTTGGAACTCATTGTGTGTTGGAAAAGCCTTTTACAATGCAAATAAAATGATGCATATAAATAGTCCTGGCTTTGTAGCTGCCTGTTTTGTAGGTTCCTTCATGGTAATCTTAGATTGAGGCACATCATTCTCAGGGAGCTGATATGTTTGAATGGATTTCATTACGGGCAAGTGCAGAAGTGAGTGGCTGTGTGCCAGTCAGAACCGACTACCGAAGGGCTTAGGTTGTCAAAGGACTGACTTGGGCTGTCTGAGTTCATTTAAATAACACAAGCATCTCCAGCTTGGGGAAAAGAAAAAAGAAACGGAAAGAAAGGGAAGAAAAGCAAGTCTTTTTCCACTATAATCTTTACATTGGATTTACAGCTATAATGGATTGATAAAGTATATTACATATGTACAGTTTAGTTTGGCGACAGATAAATATATTCGGGACTTGGAATAGTCTGAATTACAGGCTAACAAGGAGGTAGAAGCTTCCTTGAATAAAACAGGCCGGAGTGCAGAGTATCCATAGCCAAAAGGACCGCACATGGTCAGTTTGAGACTTGAACTATGTGTTTGGAGAAAAATCTTGCAGGTCTAACCAGGCAAGCTGCATATTGCATTTTATATGAGAAAATGGTGCTTTGTGCCCAATCTTTACCTACTCCAGGGCTAGTGGAAAGGAAGGAGAAAGACCAGAAACCTGAGTCCACCCACTGCTCTTTGGGCAAACGTCAAAGGAGAACCAGCAACTCTTGGTGCAGTGCAGTCAAACGATCCATTCTCATCTTCTCTCCTCACAGCACTGTAGATGTAGATGATGAACTACAGTTCAGCCCCGAGCTGGAGTCACCAAGTCCCTGGGGCAGAGCAACTCACACACTGCTCTTTGCTCAAGCCTGTGCCGAAAGAACAGCCCAGAGTCTATGAGCATGTTGAAGTTGTAATATGTATTTTTTGAAGATACAATCTCAGCTCATTCTACAGGACTTTATGCTTCAAACTCTCAAGAGTCTTAATAACAATATCCTGTCTGCTTTTTATGTAGCACCTGTCAACCCGGAGGGACCAAAAACACTTCAAAAACTCTGTGTGGTTGTCGCTGTTAAAAAACTCAGGAATCACTGCTTGAGCTGCCTACAGGAGGCTGAAATGTAGGGTATTTAGCGTTAAAGAAGAGCAAATAATTAGCTATGAATAATTTATCCCCTCAAATCAGCTTCTTTTTTACTTTATTGAACATCTGCAAATAGGTCTCAGCCTCACTCTTAGCTTTATTTGACGGTTTCATTTCACTTTTTCTTTTTCTACATTACTGCATACTTTTATGAACCATAATCTACCTAAAAACACTGAAGAAAGTAGAGCAAAGATGAGCAAAATTTAAATTACCTGACTATAAACATGACAGAAGCCACTAATATGTAACGAGGAGAGATAGAATTTTTTAAATAAAATGATGGACAAAAGAAACATTGAGTAAAGGGTTGGAAAGAGATGAGCAAGACATGGAAGAGGGTGAATTGCCTAGGAGACAGCTGGACAGACATGTTTTATGGAGACATTTTAAAGCAATAGCTTTTTGGAGCTCTAGGCTGAAGGGGAGAGAGAGTAACTGTGAGAAACTAGAATAAATGTAGTTGGTTGGATATGCATGTCTTGGAGCAGACATCTCAAGGGAAGCTCTAATCATCAGGATGAAAGGAAGGGAAGGTATGGGTAAAATTTGGGGAGGGAGACATCAAACCCATGGCACGACAGAAGCCGTTTCTGAAGTTATGATTAATTCACAGCTTAAAATGGATGAATTTAGACTTTCTCCCTCTTGCTCAGAACGTGGATATCAACACACTTTGTTTATTTGAAATTGTTGAAACCCGTTTCAGTTAGGGGTTGATGACCAGATATTTGATTTCACGTGTTTTCAATTAGTCAGCGTTGATGGTATGTGATGGGATGCCCCGACCACGTGATACTGATGCTTTCCTAAGCAGGAGGAGGAAAATCATAGCTTGCTATGTAAGCACTTTCTACTGCACATGAGCAGTGCTGGAATGAAACTCTACCTATATATATGCAAGGTAAGTGCAGTGACAAATCTGTTGGATGCCTTTCTAAAATTAGTACACATAAGGTTTTATCTTAGGATAAAATTCAGGAGAATTCCTCAAGAGGCAGATTTAGAATGATAACCTTCATAAATGCTCTAAGGAGAGAAATAGAAGAAAGAATTGTTCCTGACTTCTCTGAATTTCTAACAAAAGGCTCTCTGCACCTTCCTGGGAATTGCTTGTGATGGAGTACTGTCCCAGGGTCCAAAGAGCTTTCTTAGATTTGCTATTCCTGGCTGTTTAACATGATTGGTTTTGCTCTTTGCTAGTTTGCTAGGGATCTGCTACCAGCACAGTAATGCTGACATTTCGTTATTTTCTAGGCTTTACTGTTTCAACCCTTCACCTTTTCCCCTCTTTCTAACTTCTGGCAAGGTTTCCTTGCGGTTGCAGAAATACTGAGGAACTGATTTTCTAGCTGTGACTGAACTTAAATAAACTGAAAGAAGCAGCACTATTGTAGGATTAAAACAGTTCAACAGTTTACAATGTGAAACGATTTAAGTTTTGACACTTATTTCCTCAGCTATCTTTCCTTATCGAAATATACCACAAATAACAGCTCAGCGTGCTAGCGCTGACAGCAGTGCTACTGCCTGCCGAAGGTTATAGCACCCTTCGCAGGGATCCCATTAGCTGAGCAGCATCTGCCAAGCGCAGCCCGACTGCCTCCGTACGCGGGCAGGAGATGGCTGGCGAACGGCGACGGGAGCTGCTGGGAAAGGCTGCGTGTGGCAACGCTTCTGAGCCCCTGCAGCTGCGGATAACCCCAGTACAGACGCTGAAGCCAGAACAGACCGCAGGTCACCCACTTCACGTGACACAAAATGCTTCCCAAAGACCATGAGCAAGTTTTGGGTCTTTGCTGCAAAAGAATGGAAAGCTATCTGGCAGTGGATGGGAGCAGGAGGGAGCAGGAATGACTCCAGATCCTGTGAGCTGAGCATATGTAGCTAAACTCCCTGGTCAACCTGAGCAATTAAGATGCACCATTACAAACAGGAAAACACCTTTAGATACTAGACTTCTAGATACTACATCTAGTCTACTACATACTACATCTCGTATCTAGCCTGTTTCTGGCGCTATAGAGGAAAGGAGAAGCCCTAAAGCACAGAATTAGTTAAATACCACACAAATACAACATGACTTGTGTTCACCGATCAAATCTCTTTTCACCACCCTTTTGCGAGTAATGAATCAACAAATGAAATACCCCCAGCTCCATGATCAGAAACTGTGGTTTCAAGATGGCTATTATCCTGTTTTATGATCTCTTTCATTAATTCGTTAAGTTGTTCTTGAAACACAATCCTTTTGGTGAGGCCATTCCAGAACTTCTGGCAGCTACAAACTGTCTTCTAATTCCTAGTCTAAAAATACTGAGGACAATATATATTCATTTGATATTGTACCAGCTTCATGTTACCTCTCTTTAGGCAACTAAATAAAATATTCTAATGCTTCAGCATAGTGTTAGGGAGTACTCATCTGCTACAGCTGCTTCTCAGCAGCTTTTATGATAATCTAGCAGAATGGGACTCCATTGTGCCGGCTACTGCAGAAGTACATAGAAAGAAACAAGTCCTGCCTTGCAGTTTCCATTCAGAATAGAAATGGTACACAGAACTTGTTCAGCGGGGGTGGGAATAATATAACAGTGTATGCATTTTTAATGTACTTTTTAAATATGGATATTATTAATCTTTCCTGCCTCTCCAGGTCTCTTTCACTGACTGATTTTATTTTGTTATTATCATAGAGGTGAAACTTGAGAACCAAAAGGAGACGGTTGCACTCACTGCACTATGCAGGATGAGAAATAAGAAAAACAGAGCTGCTTGTGTGAGATACCAGTCCATGAGCAATTCATCCAGGTGCCATCGTGGAGCAGGGGTAGATAGGTGCTGCAGCAAAAGACACAAGAACATAGTAGAGACATAGGTAAGGAAGGATCCAAAAGATTAAGGAAATAGTAGGGATGATGAAGCAAAATAGAATGATTAATTAGAAGAATTTGTCAGAGGCAAGGAAAATAGTGTCATTCCTTCGGACCAAATGGATGAGAAGTCCATGAGATGGAAAGGAATTAATCCCTCGTTTTCTAGGCCAAAGACTGGAATGAATCTAACCTGATCATCCCAGGCTGCAGACCTGAGCAGCAAGGGAAGAGTGGTGCAGCCAAGGATCATAAAGAACAAACAGGATGAGGGAAATATTAAGGATATGTCAGGAGTTAACTTCTGTCTATACAGCATTTCAGCTGTAGCAAAATAGCCAGGAAGACATGTCCATGCTCTGAGATGGATGATCGGTAACAGTTCAGAAGCAGAAGGTCAGAGGACAGTGGGTGTAAAGACAGCAGGTGAACATGCCAAACGGCCGTATTAAAAA
This sequence comes from Grus americana, assembly GCF_028858705.1. Lineage (NCBI taxonomy): Eukaryota > Metazoa > Chordata > Aves > Gruiformes > Gruidae > Grus > Grus americana. The sequence goes on from NC_072859.1 coordinate 32,324,336, forward strand.
ATGGGCAAAGGGTATGAAGAGAGGAGAACACAATTAAAAGATCCCTGGGATACCCTCACTTGGAGGGAGAAAGAAAGGAGAGGGCACAGCAAGGAGCTGAAAAAATAAACAAAAGCAAGATTTAAAGAATAAAAGAAAGAAATCCAGAATGTTTCCTGTTAGAGAAGAAATGCTAGCCCATATGTCCTGCCCACATTTCCACTCCCCATTGTTCTAACTTAATTTTTCACATGGATAAAGATGTTCCCCGCATATTGTTTTTTCTATTTGGCTTTATAACATTACCTGCTATACTCCACATAAGTGATGAATGCTTTTCAAAAATGCCTACTGTACTATATAGATCAGTTGATTAAATGCATGAACGTTAGGGATGAGAGATACTGCTCGACAAAGATCTATTATTAATGTTCTTGGATCATCAATGCAGAACACAACATTCATTTTTGTTGTAAGATTTTATCTCTTCTCTCCTTCCACAGAAATGGTAAGGTTTCTCACAGGCAAGAGCCACAAAGCAGGTTGAAGACAGAGCCTGGCTAGAAGTACGTATGGATTTTGGATACACTTTTGTTATGCCTTAGTTCAGCAGAATATCCAAGGCAACAAAGAGAAAGGAAATGTGAAACCGTCCAAAGCACTGGCTGAGCCGTAGCGCCAGGGGGGGAAGAAAGCACAGAGAGACAGAGAATGCCTGAAATGTCTGCAAAATGTAACTCAATTATCAGAGATCAGCCATAACAAGGAAAAAATCACATAAGGCTGTAAGAGCTATAAGTATCAAATAGTTACGTTTACTGCATTTATAAACAGATATCTTTTGGCAGGAGACTCAAAGAGGCCTCCACAAGGCACGAGAATCTGGGCTTGAATCCATTCACTCTGTGAATTAATTGACTTGGTTTGAACTCTACTGTTTTCAGTTGGAGAATTCACTGTGAACATGTTGTACATATCTCAGATATCAAATAGCAAATGTACTGAAGCCAGATACTGAACTGGAGCCAGAAATTTTTCATTAATCAGTATTGTATGCTTTCTGTGAATAGGAAATAGAACAACAACAAAAAGCAGACAAGAATGGGGAAAATATTTTTCTCTCTCTCCCTGTTTCTACACCCCCACATATGCTATTATTATTACTCAGTATTTACATTACAGTCACACCCAGTGGTTCCAACTGAGGCAGGAGCCCCACAGTGCCAGGTACTGTACAAAATAAATACACTTTAAGAGACAATAGCTGCTCTCAAGAGCTTAAAGTCCAAACAGATGGGACAGATGAGAGAGAGGTGTAGAAAGGTGACTGAGTTGGCCAGAGGTCAGACAGTGGGTCCATGAAAAAGCTAATAACCCTTTACTAAGGGGAAATCCTGAAATCATTGTCAAAACCCATACGTTTTAGCAGAGAAAACAGCTCAGTCCACACCACCAGCGACCCAGGCTTGTGCCTTATCCACCAGGCTCCAGCAGATCCCCAGTGCTGCAGATCAAAATTCACTTCCAGGCAGAATGGGTAGCTGAAAATAACAATAACAGATTATAATATCACACTCACACACTTTTGTGAAAGGGCAGATTTAGCAGAGAACTAAGAGTATGGTAGCCCTCACCACCATCTGACAGAGAAGAGGCTGTTCCCTTCCGTGTGCTCCTTTCTAATCCATTAATTTGCACCTGATTTAAACCATGCAAGAGGTCAGACCCAATATCTTCACAACCCAGGAAAGAATGGTAGGTTAGACTTCAGTTTCTTTGCAATTCTCCTTGGCAAATCCTAAGCATAAATAGAGCAGAAGCACCCCACAACTGGCATCAAGCACAAACAAACGCAAGCACTTTTTTTCAGCAGCAAGGCAGAAGCCATACATTTTGCAAAGGACTTTCTTTTCCTCAGCAAACCCAGTTGTTCCCCATCCCTGCTGTGCACAAGTGAGGTAGCGACGGAGCCTGCAGTTACTGTGCAGTGTTCTCTGCTTCAGTCTCATCTTCCACATAACCTGTCCTGAATAAAGCTTCATTACTGTATGTTTAGATTGTGATATGCCACCGCCAAAAACACTTCCCTGCAAAAGATGAGAAAATCTGCAGGAATATAGTCTAAATACATGAAGAATCTGCTGGAATTCGATGATGGCTTCTATGTCTTGTCTCAGCTTTTTAAGCTACCTATTTGCAAGCCAAATATATACATAAAAGAGAAAGCATATTACACAGTTGCCGGAGGGAAGGATATTTCTACTTATACAAATGAGCAGGGGGAAATGGAGACAGAGAGAAGACGACCATAACTGGGAAAATAAATGAGCAGATGGAGAAAACAACAAATGAGGAAATAACACCAGGCAGAGTCATGGCTGTGATTCCAGACGGCCCACCTGCAAATGTTTTATGGCGAGCATGCATAAGAAGGCGGCTTCCATTGGCCACCTCAGTCTTTGCCTCCCAATACTGACACGTCCTACTTGCCCTAAATCCGGCCAAATGCTGGCAAGAACACAGAAGGAAGCAAAAATGACAACACAAAGGATTTATGAATGTCTCTGTGACTTACGAGGCTCCTGCCAGCAAACTGGGAAAGCCTCTCGCGGAATCCACGGACCCGAAGCTCTCCCCACTTCATTCTGCCCATATTCTGACCCCAAGCACCCCATTATCCTCCTCTCCAGCTCTTTTGGAAATCGGAGAAAGCTCACAAAGTAATTTGACTCCCTAAACTACCTACCTTTGAAAATACATTCATACTTTAATGGCCCAGTCCAGAATAGCCTGCTCTGAACAGAAAGACACACGATGTATCTTTAACCCAAGAACCAGTACCATAATGCAGTACATACAAATTCAACTCATGTTATTTAGCTAAGGAACTCCTAGGAATAAGCCCAAAATGAACCTCGACTAGCTAATGCATGTTAAAATACAACTGGTTTGTCTTCAGCAGGATTTTAACATGGTTTACCTCAGACTGGCTTAAAAAAAAAATTTTTTTTTCATCACAAAGATACATGCAGCATTTGAGCAACTGTTTGGAGAAATCTCTCTATCCTGTTCTGCAGAGCTCATTGCCTGAGATTCATTAAAGGTTGATGATTCTACCTCATGTGGTCAGGAAGCAAGGTTTGATTTTCAATTCTGATTTTTTTCTGGTTTATATAGAGTGCTCAGAACAGTTACAGCCACACGCACTCCAACTTCCTGAGCAAGAAAATGTACGTCAGCTCCCAGCCCTCCTGCCCAATAGCCTATTTTACAGATTTAGGAAGGCAGACAAACACCAAGGAAACACAGAAAGAAAACATGAGCACTTTTCCTCCCGCCCTGGCCCCATATTTGCACGATTGATTGGAACAGGGAGGAAGAAACCATCATTTCTCCAAATGTTCAAGGCAGAATTCCTAAATCTCTCCCACAGGTAAAATTAACTCTTGCTCCATGCTTATGAAGCTACTGTTTCTCATTAATGATGAAGATTTTGGACAAATAAAAATACAGCTTAAGACTGTAATAATATCAGGAAAAGGTCTTTATTTTGAGGAGGAGACTTCCATTTCTTTACTCTTTTTTTACTGGCTTGTTTGTGGTGGTGTTTTTTTTCAAATGGCCCCCAAAATTACAGAGCTTCCCCAGGCAAGAGGAATACAACTCACTAAGAATTGAACTCCAAAAGCAGTAAGAGACTCTGACATAGCTATCTATGCTCATAAAGTATGCAAACTGTATTCTTCCTTTCAGTACCCATTTGGTCTGTTCCAGAAATAAATCTATTTGCTTATAGCAAAGCCTGAAGAAAGTACAGCCAATAGACAGATGTGTTATATATTTGGGTAAGACAGTCCATTTCCTTGCCTCCTCACCTCCCATTTTTGGTAGTTATATACTTTAAATAAAGTATGATTAAAATCCTTTATTTGGCATGAGGAGATCGCCAGCTGTTAAATCCAAAGCAGTTTAATTTAATCTAGATGACCACTGTCTGGTTCAAATGAAATATGAATATTTATCATTACTAAATACATGAATTATTTACATTATTTATATTAGCCAGAAAAAGAGTTGCAAGCATCTTTAAAAGAAGAGATGGTTATGCTGCTGACTGTAAAGAGACAGAAATATAAAAATATTCTCAAAATATTTTATTTATGGATTGAACATACAGAGTTTGCATAACAATCTAGACTTGGGAATACATATATGTATATGTGTACGTATGTATCTATAAATAGGCCAAGAAGAACTGAGAGAAGGGCAATGTTCTTGATCCTGAGGGGATTGGAATGCCATGGGATGAAAGCCAGGCAAAGTATGAAACAGTCAGACGATAATGAGCAAGAAAGTGGGACTGGGAAAGAGCGAATGGTGTAAGTGTCCATAAGACAGTGAGAGGAGCAGAAGAAAAGGGAGAGTTTAATAGGACTTTAAGGGAGAAGTCGTAGACCCTGGGAAGGAGTGTACGGTAATTCACTGAAGTACAGTCAAGTAAGAAACAGGGAAGAAATTCGAAGCAGAGAAACTTGTTATAGGTGGTGATCCTGAGAAAGGGGAGCCTTTCCATTTGGTCTATATAGCAGGCAGACAACTGCTGATAACAGGCTGTCTAGAATTTGAAGGGAGGAGCAGGGGTTGCACGAGCTAAGGCACCCAAGGATTCAGCCTGAATGAGAATGGCTGGAGCGCCGGCTGCAGTCACAGCTTAGTGCTAACCAATGCTCCTAATAAAGAATACATTTAGTTTCGGAAATGTGGAGCCTTCTTGTGTTATTAGACAGCATACTGTACGTACAGAAGCGTCTGAGGTCAGCCTCGTGGCGCTCACAGCACGGAAGGGAGTCATGCCATGGGAAAACAAAGCAGCATGATAGAAACAGAGTAAACAGGCAGTGCTCAGATGACTGGGAAAGCTGGACATGCTTTGAAAAATGAGAGGGTAAGGGTTTGTCTGCATTTTCACCCCTTTGACATTTAGAGACTACTTTGCTGCAGAGGTATGTAGTAACAGAACAGCTTCGACTAATAGCTAGATATGTCCAATGCAGATGAAACATTTTTCCACACATCCTTGTGAGTTTGCTCTCAGAGGGCACCTTGAGCAATACAAATTCCCTCTAAGAGTTCATGAGCTTAAAGAGGTGTCAACACAGAGACAGCACTGGGCATATTGTAAAGCTTGACTGTAAAGACCTGCACTTGACCCAAACCAAAGAGAATGGGATTTTGCTTTTGATTCTTTTGTTTTACAAAAAAATCTAATTTCTTCTGGGTATCAAAATGTTAACATTAAACAAATGGCCAAGGAGAAACTGACACACAGGTTGTATTGTTAAGCCAACATGAAGGACAGCTGCTGCTAAATAATGCAGCAAACATCCAGGATTTTTTTTTAAATCTTAGAAAAGGCCCATCACTGACTCAACAGGTAGAAAAAAAGGTTACGAATAGAACATTCCTTAAAAGTCTATTTTACAGAATTCTCTACATTTGTTTTAGGACTTGTCTGTACTTAATTTGACCTAGGGTTGATGTGAACTTTGAAAGCAAAAGCTATTTTTGAGTAACTTCATGCTAGGCAAGCCATAGTCACATACGTACTTACACAGGCCCCACTATCTTATCACGTAAAATAATATTGCTGTATTATCATGTTAGATGCTGAGCAAACCAAGTGTACTAATGGTCCCTGCTAATACACGTTTTCCTTCTCTTAGCCAGCGTGTGACCTGTTTGGTGAAAACATACAACACATTATGTAGCTGCTATTAGTAACAGAACTCTATCCCAGAAACTAAAAAGGTCAGATTAATATTAATTATCTTATAGGTATCAAGTTATATGCCATATATATTTCTACTAAAGGTCAATATGGCATTCCTTCATTTTATATCCATCTGCTTCATTAGGTAAGGAAAAGTAAGCTAGATATAATGGATTTTTTGGTAGTTTTAATCAACAATTTCATCAAAAGCACATTTTTCACCTGTGATAACAACATAATGGAAAACTAGATCAATACATTAATTATATCCACTGCTTTCTAAACTCTTTTTTTTAAATGAATTACAGTAAGTGGTGTTGTGGAAATTGGAAAGAAAAAACCTATAGAACTAGATGATATTACCTTTCAATGTCAGGCATATGGTCTCAAAAATATGTCTCTCTATTTTTATTTTTCAAAGACTTTCATTTTTATTCCATAGAAAAGACCAGAAATTAGGACACCTCTAAATGTAATATCCATACAATAGCAAATAAGTAGCATAACTGATTTGCTAGCCCATTACACAGAACAGGGTGAAGTAACAGCAGACTGCTACACGGTAGAAATGGCAACCACGTTATTAATCTGGGAAAAATCCAAAATCTTTACTTCATGGGAACTCCTCCTCAGAACAGGATGGTGAAGATAGATATCCTCATCTTCTCCATCCATCCGAGGTTCTGTGACCACCATGAAGAGAGAGACAAGGCAGCTGTCAGAGCTGTAGGGAAGCATCTCTACAGCCAGGATGTTCTCTCGTTAGGAAGACTGTTTCCATACTGAAAGACTTATTTGTCTCCCAGGATATTGAGTTCTTATAAGCCTAGAAAGCGGAAAAGAGCTACAAATCAGCTGAGATTTCTCTACAGACCTTAGCAGGGTTTGAAAAAACATTTGGTCTCCAGGGAAAGTGGAAGCTGCAGTTCTCCCCAGTTTGCTAGCCTTGCTATCTCCCCTAGTAACACATCATCTACAGTCACAGCTCCCCATACATCTTCTATGTGTTTCATTGGACAATAGAGCCCAGCGCAAAGAGCCACAAGCAAGCACCAGCTTGGGCCAGTAGGTCTCTACACAGTGCTTACACAAAACAGATCCAGAAGCAGCTCTGCCTTGGGGATAGAGCTTATTAATTTGGATGCAAAATTGCAGAAGTATAGCTCTATAGAGTCAGGTCCAGCTCAGAGAGAGAGATAGGACTGTCTTCACCTTCTGCCTCAGTGATTCCAGTTCTAGAGTTAGCCTGCACAAAGTGAACTGGAACATCTCTAATCTGCCATCTAAATAAACTTTACGCATGCACTATTAACTACTCTCTGTTCTGCTCCAGTCTCCTCACCCCAAAAGACTGTTCTTTTGGTTGCTTGTTTTCCAGCTCTGGACAATACTGAGAAGACTGAATGCATAGCAAGAGATGGATTCAGCTAAAAAGGAACAAGATAAGCTAAGCCGGTAACCCTTCCATACCAAAGTCTGTTCAGCATCATGCCTTGCTAATGTTTCCATTTCTCCTCTTGATCCTCCCAATAACCAAAACCAACACATCTTTAACATTTATTTCTTAATATGCTCACATAATTTAATTGCCAGCTTAAAAGCTGAGTCCTACATCAGTTTTTTCTCCTTGCAGGGCTCACTGCTTAACTCCCAAAGACATCTTGCTTCCAGGCATTCCCTGAAGTTTTCTGATGCAGAAGTCTACACCACTTGAGGAGCTTTAATTTCATAGACTAGTATCACATGATATCACATGATATCCTCTGACCCAAACGACAGGTCAAATTTGAAAACATCTGGGACTAGATTCTTTGCTGGTTGTAGGGAAAGGGGAGAATTGACTCTAATCTTTTGACTCAGGAGTGAAGGGGGCCCTCTGCAAGTATTAAACAAATAGCTGTGTGAGTGGTGGAATGAATTAAACCTGGTTTCCTATGAATTTGAGGTGCATAAAAGTGTGACCTTGAACTGAAGCTTTTCTGTATAGTGGTGTTATTTACTGCAGCTCTCACCTTCATGGATTCTCTGGAGCCTCATAAGATGTAGGTTCATACTGCAGCCTTCCCTCAGCTGGGCAACATCAAAATTTTTTTGTTCATCTATCTGGCCACTTATTTTCATGAAATTTATTAGAAGCCAGTTATCTTGAAACTTCTGTCATTTTGTCACGCTTGGTTGGAAAAGGCCACTAGATTCAAAAATTATTAGGGGGTACACAAGGACAGATACATGCACAGAGACAGCCTGATCACAGATGCCTTGTTTCCATAGGAAACCAAACTAAAAATAGACAGTTTCCTAAGTGTTAAAGATGGAATTTTTATTTGTTTTTGCAGTTGGGAACCAAACAGACCCACTATTCACATGGCTCTAGCACATGAGAAATTGGAAAGAAAAGTAATCTTCATTTTTCTGATAGATGCCTCAATATGTGTAATACAGTGACCAGTGACACAACAGCCAAATGTCCAAAGGCTGCAATCTGCTGAGCTGGATGACAGGTTGTCTATATGGCAGCATATATGAGATTTCTTTCTTCTTTTAACAGTATCTCTAAAATAATTCAGTAAGCACGGAGAGCTCTGTTTGCCAGAAATGCAACACAGGATGACATCAGCCTGCATAAATGTCATTGTTTTGAATGATCCAGGCACAAATAAGGTCTCTATTTGGTTTTTCATTCATCAAAAAATGATAAAACAGATGTTTGCAATTCATTTTCCCCCCATCAGTTGCTAAGTATCAACCTCAATGTGGCATGCAGCAGCAAATGATAGCTACTGAGATACCACGACTGAGAAAGCACAGCTCTCTTTTGTAATCAAAATAATACGGTCATTATAGCATGCGTGTGAGCTGTGCGGTGCAACCTTTGGCTGCATTCTCATAGAAGCTGACATTTTACATACGGATGTCTTTAATGTACATTTGAGTTGGGGATATTACATAAAGAAGTATAGAGAAGTGAGGTGAGCCACTGAAGCGATGTATAGGAGAGATGGAAAGAGTGACTGACAACTCAGGCTATCTGTGTATCATCCAGCTAAACACATAGGGATCTTAGGACCACAAAAACTGTATAAATACAGATAATCTGAGAACACTGAAGGGTCTCAAAACAGAGGACTATTTTTAAGGTGTAGTAGCAATGAGGAAAGAATAACTTCCGTAGCATCTTACATGGCAGTATGTGAGATTCTTGCATGAAAACAACCTTCTAAACCCACTTTTCTTGGGAGTGAAGCTGCAGGTGGTGGAGGCTGATTGTGCTTATTGCTACCACTGCACCTCAGCTGAGATCTATTAGTCAATAATTTGCTGAGAGACAGAGCAAGCCCTCACAGCTGTAAGATAGGGATGCCTTGGCCATCACCAGCAAACAGTGCACACAGCTGGAAGTTTTAGAGAAAGCGGAGTCACAGCATTCATTTATGTACCTTTATGCAACAACAGACAGCAATGTAACTTGGTGTGAAGGTACGCGTCTCAAACTGCCATGCAACTCAGAAATGGCTGCTACTGGGCCTAAGCTTAAGCTTTACTGTGACCTTTTTCCACTTCCCACATCAAATCCACTCAAGATCCTTTATGTTGCCAGAAAATCATAGGGGACTTCAGTCCTGAGAATCAGATTTGTGGCTTTTAAGGACAGGAGGGGCTTTGGGTCTCACCAAGTGTGACAACTCCATCCCTCCCCCCATTAAACAGCAGCTATAGCAAACAAACTCCTGTGGCTGCTTCCTCATCTTCCTGCCGTGGTCTTGCTTTAGGGGACGGAAACGTGTCCTGAAGAAAGAAAGTGGGAACATGGGGCAGGTGTAAAACCCTGCGTGAGGAGGTGAGTGGGGAGCTGGGGAGGGGAGGCCTCTGCCAGTCAGTGAGGTGGGAAGGAGGGAGCCAGGCCCCTGAGGGAGCCAGGCCCCTGAGGGAGCCAGGCTGGAGCTGCCGCCATGATGGCGGGGTGGGGGGAGTGCTGGCCCCTGCTCACAAGCAAGTTGAAAGTCATGTCTGAAAACTTTTTTTTGCACTGCAGTTTGGAGGCTGGGTAGAGAAAAGGTTAGGAAGTGCTAGCTTAAATCCAGGATGGAGTTTTTCAAGGATAGGTTGTTACACACAGATTGATGCCACACTGTTGTCAACATGCCAGGGGTAGTTTTAGCTGTCAGCTCTGTCAGAGTCTGCCAACCAACTTTAACTTGTTTTCTGACTTTTCCAAATGTTTTCCAAGTTTTTGCTTGCTGTGCTGAGGATAAATTGTCCCTCAGTTTCTGCAAAACCACATTTGTTTACTTGTTTCCTTTTCGTCTCAATTTCTTTCTGTGGTTTTCCCTTTTTTGGGGGGGAAAAAAAGTAAACTCGCACCTTTGCCCAGCCATAATATAAACAGAGTTCACTGAAGCTGTCTCATAAACCATAACGTTTTCCTCATCCACCAGTGGTCACTCTTGTGCAACACACATTTGCCTCCTTCTTGAGCTGGGTGTGCTTTCACTATGGCCCTACCCAAGGTTAGGGACTGGACAGCACATGCAGCTACTCAGGAATAAAGAGTTACAGCAGCTCTTTTTTGTCATTTCCTCAGGTGAAGAATTCTTCTGGAATGAACACTTTTGAGGAAAAATCTTCCAGTTTGGTCACAATTATCTGCTGTGAGAGCAAGAGATTTGAACAGGTGAGCTACAATCCTGCAGCTTTTCTCTCCTTCCCAGAGCCTCTCTCTTCCCTCTCTGGACTGATAGTGAATAACTCCATTTGGAAAACAAATCTCTCATTGCAAACACAGTAATTACAGTGAAATAACATTTAAGGAATGTTAAAAGGACAGGGGACTTCAAAGATTGAAATATTAGAAAGCTGAAATTGAGGTTGCACAACTTCTGTGTATGCATTATGCTACATTTACTTGACTGCATGGGTTTTTTTATTCAGATATAAGATAGATGGTACAGACATACTTCCGGTTTTCCTCACAGTTCAGTGTGATCCCAGGCCTTGTTTACTGCCTAGAGTTGTTAATTTCCACTTCAGGTCTTTTACAGCACTTTTTACAGTAACATTTTTATATGTAACAAACAAGAGTTAATTTATTTTTGTTATACCACCAGAAGGTAAAGAGAAGTGAGGTACAGAAAGAAAAAAAGAAAAGCATCCTAATACGTTATAATTATTTTAGAATACTTACCATTACATCTTCATGTTAATACACTAATTTGGGGTTAACTACAGAAAATGGGTTTTTATGACCATTATTTCCTTAAAATGCAGCAAGGTAAAAATTTGGAGCAATTGGATCACCTGAGTGACATTAGTCAGTTATTGAATTCGGTCATTTTGCTCCTCAGAATCCACTGAAATCACAGTAATAATATGTACAAAAGAGAATTTTAGATTCTGGCTACTTTCTATTTTCAGTGTATCTAAAAAAAAATACATCTTTTCAATGTACTCATACTTGATACTGCTTTTTTACCGATATTTGAGTTTATTGTAAAGGTTTTATGGAAATGCCCAAGTTAAACTTTACATGTTCCTAGCTTGGCCCTCTTTTGTCCTCAGCTTCAGTTAGTTCAGCACTTCAATGTATCTAACCCTTGAGTATCAATTTGGGCCCCCTTAAAATGAGGTACATATAAGTGACCATATATCATTGACTATAATTTACCTATCACCACATGATGACTTTATTAATGGCACTTAGAGAATCCAGATCTCAATCTTAAGTGGATTTAAATTTCCTGTCACTTCCAGGAATCTCTACCTCATTTATTACCTCCAGTTTCTCAATATGTGGAGATCCAGAAGAGTCTACTTCACTACACAACCCTGATTCATCCCAAAGTAGGTCAGAACTATGCAAGGAATAAGGCAAGAGACTTGTAGAAAAAACTAGCATGCAATTATGTTATTGAAGATATAATGCATATGAACAGGGAGAGTTCAATTTCCACTGAAGGAGTAACATTGATTCTGTAATCTCTTTTCCTGTGAGTCCTTGGCATAAAAATATGTATAATTTTAGTATAGTTCCTGCCTGTCATCTTTCTAAAAGGCTCATAAATAAAATTGAAAACACATCTTGCATCACACTGGCATCCCTGTGGGTCACTCCTGAGTCTGGGACTTTTTTACCATAGCATGGACCTCTCTATCTGAGCTAATGCAGCTGTTAGCAGCAGCAGCAGCTTTTATACATTCTTTCCCCATTGGCTTCCAGTTGCAGTTTTCTCTGCTTACATACCTTCCATAGCCAGCCTTTTCCTTCTTTCCTTCCACCTAGCAGAGCTCCCTCCTGTATTTGGTCCCAGATCCTCCTTCAGTCTGCCTTCTCTCTACCAGCACTCAGTCTTTTTTGGTCCTTGGCTCCAGTTCTCATCCCTTTATTCAGTCTCCCCGCACCTGGAATCTCAGTTTCATTCTTTCACCCACCAGTTTGCAGCTCTAGGCTATGACTCCATCAGGCTATTTGCCCCAGTTACTTTACATCAGACAGGCTCTTCTATGTTTGCATACGGCAGCTTCGCTTTTCACACTCGCCAACGGAGCAAGGAGACAAACATGATGCTGACCCAAACTGGTTTGCAGCAAACCAGGACTGCAGCTACCAAGATCACGCTGTTTGATCCTTTTCGAAGGATAAAGCTGTCTGACCCAAGACAGCTTTCTGCGACATACACAACTTCAGCCCAAAGGATTGAGCTGGCAAGATTATAAGCAATCGGAAGTAGCAGGTTAGGGGCCATCTCAATAACAAGCTGTTTCACTTGCTCCACCTTTCCTTAGACCATAAATATTTTTCTGTACTTTGAACTCAGGCAGGACATAAGGCCTTTCTCAAAAGGGAAAGTTGTTAGACAATAGGGATGAATGAATGAGCATTCCTAAATTTCTATTTCACTTTCATTTAATCCTTTTTATTAAAAGGCACAGAAAGATTTACCCTTGAAATACCTTCTTCTGAGTGTCTGCATCACCCTCTATAGAACCAGTTTCAGTCCTTTTTTTCCTTGCTAACTTGTCAGACCTGTTTTTTTCTGACCTATGAGTGTCTCTGAGTTGCGGTTTGTTCAGCAAGAAACTAGAAACAAGATCTATAAAAGGCTGCAAAACCCTCCTCTCTACCACAATACTGAAAGTTAGGCTTGCCTTCTCAGGTACGTGTTAGAAAATTAATCAGGATGAATCTTGAGAATGTATTAAGTATAAATGATGGAGGATAGAGGCATATAAACAAAACATTCCAGCATAGCTTTGACAGTGAAGTTGGTGGACATGAGCTGCTCTGCATTAGTTGCCTGTGTGCTTGTTGCTTCATTGTAAATGAAATACAACATACCCTGGTGTGAAAGAAACTATTTTACATTTACTTGTACAGACTCGCTTGCATACCAGCGGTAATTGTAGTTGATACACTGTAAATTCACATTCAAGCTTAGGTCACTGACATTTATTTCTAGGCCTGTATGAGAATGAAGTGGCTCTACTTTGTATGTCTTGCATTTTACAAGCAAGGTCATTGTCATTCTGTGTCCACCAAGTGTTTTATGAAGGGCAACAGACCCACTGTAAATTCATATTTCTAGTTAACTCAGATTTCTTTTCATAAACATTGCCAAATAAACAAACATTTTCCACCTCTTTTAGAGTCATAATCCTTGGAGGAAGTTGTCATGTTGTGATCCAGATCTATGAGTGGACCTGTCTTTGATGGCAGTGTTAAGTCTAAGACAGAGCTATCAGGGTTTTCTCACTCCAAGTCATATAAAGGATAACAGTAAAACATGCAAGAGAAGGTTGTACATGATATATCACAAAATGTGGTTTGGCACCAAGCACAGTAACAGTTTAGGGAACAGGCTGTTCTTTAAATAATATGCTTTTGTTTTCATGTTTTAATTCTTCATGCTGATGATTTACAGCAAAGGCTTTTTTCTTCAAAAAAAAAACCAGACCCACATCTAACACATCAAAAAGACGCAGTATGTGGTTTCTGTGTCAAACATTTCAATAAATCATTCATCTTTCTCAGGGGTATTTGTAGAGCTCACATTGGAATAGGATTGTGAGTAGTTTGGTTTTTTGGGGTTTTTTTTCATTTGAACCATGGGCTGGATTTTCAAATGTTGATGTGTTCAGATGTACATGCACAAATTCATACGCCTGGCTTCGAAAATCCGATCTTAAAACACACAGCAGGTGAGTGAATGATGTGGGAGACTGAAGGAAAACTTCAGTGTTCAGCTGAAAATATCAAAAGAAACAGGACCTGAGAGGTGCCTGTCACCAAGGTCTAGCAGAGGTCAAGGGGATGACTGGTAATTGGCACCTTTTGGATTTGACATCATTATGTAGCTAAACACAAACCCAGCAGCTAATCCTAAAAAAACATTAGAGGTTCAAAGCTGCATTCAATATTTTTGTCTGTTTTTCTCTCTTCCCTTTCATAAGGAAGTTTATTTTCTGTCTTACTACGTGTTTATGCTGAAGACACTGTAATAACTATAGAGCAATGTCAACATGTCTGACAAAGTCAGTAGTAGTATTATAGGTAACCAGCTAGCTTAGTGTATGGTGAGAATGCCTTGGGTGGAGGATGTATGATCTTGCCACTGTAGTCGGCTCTTTGGTTTTCTGTGTTTTCCATCCGTTGCAAAAAATAGCTGAGCAACCAATGGGTTTTTCAATTCCATCACAAAATAAAAAATTTTTAAAAATTTTCTCTGAGTCATCCCTGAATTTATCATTCAAATTTAAATAAATTCTTTGATTTCATTTTCATATTACTTAAAATTTCTAGAGACTCTTGTCTTCTTACAGGTTTAGGTCAAATTTTAAACAAGAAATAGTTGTTTCTGAGGGAAAATTCTAAAGTATTCTTAAACAAAAAGTGCCAGCATTCCTGAAATCACATTTTTATTTTGAAAAAGAGCAGAAAAAATGTTTTGCCATTTACAATATTTTCTTCATTTTTTTACCAATTTATTGACTGAATCTGTTCTACTAACAAATAATTTTGGTTTCTTCAAAACTCAAAAAAACCCCAAACCACCAAACAACTGGTTCTATTTTGCACATTTCACTGGTGAGGAAAAAAAATAGAACTAATTTTTATTGAAAAACAGGGAAACAAAAGAGGGAGAAAGCAAAAAGTAAAATGTATTTCCACAAGATGGACCATTCGAAACCAACTTCTCATCTGTCTTTGAAAAAATAACTTCTTTTTCACAAAAATGGGTGAAGTGTGGCAGGGCCAAGTTACCTGGTCTGCAGCAGTGCATGGGATATTACAAGGCAATCTTGCAAAAATGGAGCTAACAGGAAAATGTAAAGGGAAGTGAGTGAGAAAATTACTTATTTGGTAGACTACAAGCAGTGAACAACCACCTGGATTGTTAAGCAAAGTAGAGACTGATCATGAATGGAAGGGAAACACTCATGACGATAAAAGCTGCCTGGGATAAACTGCATTGGATTTAATGAGACTTCAGGCATCGACCCTCATCTGAGTTCTCTCTTTCTGAAGCCCCTTGTGTTGATAAGCACTGCTTATAAAACTCCATCATGATAATGCTAACCATTGTAAGTGTGGAGGGCAAGGGTGAAATCCTGGCTCTGTTGACATCATTAACAGTTCTACCATTGATCTGAACTGGGTCAGGATCAGCCCAAATTAAAGCAGTAGACTTGCTGACAAAAGACCACTAGTCAAAGGGAGGCCCAGTCATTGAGTTCGTCGATCCCATGTGTTATATTCAACAAAGGTCAATAAGATGGAAGGTCTCAGATTTAGATCGCTAGGAAGATAAGCATGCCAGGCTGAAACAAGACTCCAGAGAAATCAAGGGACAGCATTATTTGGATATTTGCTATATGGCTTGTTTGAGAATTTTTTAAAATGTGCTTTATCCATATTCAAATCCAGTATAAACTGAAGTAGAAGAATATGATCTCCGTGGGAGAGGTCATGGAAACAATATCTGTGCACCTGCCTACAGATCTATGCAAGCATCTTCAAAACAGACATTTTAGAAACAGACAGCTACTGCTAATCTATTATTGTTTCCATGCAGATATTTAAATAAATCCTCTTCTTGTAAAATGCCACATACCCTGCTTAGCTTTGAATATAGGCAGAAGAATCCCAACTTCAGTCTATATAAATAAAATTTAAAACTTAAATGGTAGGATCTGGACTTATTAGAAGCAACTGTATTAGAATTATCTATTAGTTATAAAATCATTAATTCACAAAGATACATGTTCCTAATAGTGTTTGTAACTTTTTCACTGACAAACATTTTCTGCTTAATTGTATTTCCTTTAAGAAAATCTAAAAATGCAGTCTGAATAGTAGCCTTAAATCTATCCTATCAGTCAGCTATACCTGTTAATTTAAGATACAATCACCTGAACACAGGTTGATAATACGTGCTGTAAAGCTGTGTGCGTGCGAGTGCACACGCATGTGTTTATCCGTACATGCATTCTTTAATTTTCTTCCTGAGACCAGCACGCTTTGGCATGATATTTTAATTTATTATTATGAAAGGAATGGCAACTGGTTTTTAATGGTTACAGAATGGTGACTCACAACACTGTCCCAGATGCTGTCATCGTCGCTATGAGAGCAGATTTGCAACATCTTGTCATAGGCACACATCAGTGCTCATGCCTGCTGCCTTCATCCCAGAGGACAGCCTAACACCTGCTGCTGGCAGCATGCCGGCCCTTCGGGGAACAAATGTTCCATTGCTGCTGGGTGATAGGACAGGACAGACTCGAGATTTCAAGTGAACTGGCTAAAGGCACCCTAGGGCTCGGTGCACCCACCCCAGCACCCAGATGGTTGCCATTCCTGTAGGAATATTAGAGAGTGAGTGGTATGCCTATAGCTGTCTCCTCTATAAATAAAGAACAAGAGAAAAATCAACAGCATCCTGGATGGTAAGATTTCTGGCATTTGCTGTAGTTCCTTAGAAAAAAAAGAAAAAACCACGTTTTTCCAGTCAATATTATACTGCTGGAGTAATGTGTGTCTACTCTGTATTTATTCACATTAGGAACTTACAAGGCTGTGCTAAAGATTTTTTTACGTCAGAATATAAGTGCAAACACACTTTTGGAAGTATAATGTACTTCTCTCCTGCAGAATATCTTTAACCTTATACAATTTACAAATCCTGGACAAAATAGACATAATTTTTATTTTTCACATTGTGTTCAGCTGCCATATCTTTATGTTGCCAGGTGTACTATGTTAAGATGAGACATAAGAACAAAAAGAAGAAGTGGGTAAATATATTTTGCAAGTGTTTGTTTTAAAAGTATTTTTTAATATACCTATCCCAGAGTTTTAAAATAAAAGAGCACTGTGCACTAGCTCTGGAGAGCCCAAATTTCTCACTGAGGTCGGGGAGAGCTAAAAGGGCTCCTGGCTTGGACTAAGCAGCTCAGTGCATTTCAGGATCAGGTCGCTCAGATAGTATGTAATGTGTTTCTTTCCATTTATTACCACTCCACGTCCAGTGGGGTGATAATAGCAGTGTTATGATGTCTTCACTTCATGTGGATTGAATAGCAGGCTAATAAAGATGAGGGTGGCGCTTTTTTCAGCTGTTATGCTCAAATTTCAAATAAGACCATTTTTATTCTCTGCTTTTGAAAAGGCTTTTTGTCCACATTATTCCCCAAAGCTTAGATCAAAAACATGTCGTGTTTCTGAGAGAGGTACAATCCAGGATGCAATGCATTAGTATTTCAGCTACTGTAATACAGTTTTGATAGTCTTTTGCATTTCACTCTGTGCACAGGAATTTGCTCCTATGAAAACAAGTTCCCTTAAAAATAAAAAGATTGATCATATATTTATAGGAGGGTGGCTTGATCCAAAGCCTCTAGATTGTTGCCGTTTAATTCAATGTGGTTTAAATCAATGTGCAGTGGAGCAAAACCCAGGTGATATTTCACTTTCACTGCAGTATGCTGCACTTTTCTGCAACAAATCGACTTAATCTACATCACAATACACTGAGCGGCACCCTGAACTACCAACAGGAGAATTCTAGATGACTTTCACCAGTTAAAAATTCCCTCTTTTTCTCTTTTAGAGAGGTTAATGATCAGAATATATGTCTGTAAATTCTTTAGAAAGAACAGCACCACACAAGCACCGTCATCTCTCCTTGTGGTTCTTTGAACACATATTTCTATGTTATTCTTTCTGATGGTGTCTAAACAAAGTTTCCAGGTAATGCTAATTCATAATAATCTCTTTGCTAGTGATCCCACAATTGGCCCTGGGCAAATCGCATTGTTTTTCTTTGTCCCCTAAATGTTTCTGTAAAATGATGCTAATAATATCCACAACAGAGAGATGTTGGGTGAATCCGTGTGCCTGCACAGGACTTTGAAGATGAAAAGGCTTATTTAAATGTTACATACTGCCACTATTATTACTAAAGATTAAGAGTGCATTCTGCCCTCAGATGGACCTGCGCAGCTGCTGCTATTCTGATTGTCCATGTTTACACAAATAACCGTGCAATGGTGCAGAGATGTACAAATCTAGAGACTGTAAGTTCAGCAAGTCAGCTTCGCTGGAGCAAAGACAAGGCTTTTATGTGCAGATGGCAGGCATGCAAATTTGGTATGATCACAATTTAGAGGTGCTTGTAAAGCATTTGAGTCAAATGAACACTTTTCAGCTTCTCTTTCTACAATGATATTAACTACAATGAGAAAGAATAGAATGAAAGAGCAGGAACAAAATTTATCATAAACCCGTGGATAAATCTCCTAATCAAAAGTGGCCACAGCCAGGGCAGTCCTGGTGACAGAGACAGGGATAGAATTCCTAGGTCAAGCTGAGCTCTGATGTCACATTTGGGTTATGCTGCATGAATCTTCTCTTTTGCAAGGCTTCCTTGTAAACTGTGGAGTGTCCTGGGTCCTAATGCAGGAAATGAGCCCCAAAGGTTTGATGAATCTTACAGGGCACTTCTAATCCAGAATTTCTATTCGAACTGAAAAAAATTATGGGGGCCTTGTTATTGCTCAAACATTGCATTCTATTTTGACATTGTTAAAGGTATTTTTTCACTGTCCTGCATATAGTCTTTACAAAGGATTTACAAGCTAATCTTTCTGACTGTGCCATGTCACTCTTGTGAAATTCAATTGCAGTTTTATAGTCACATTGCCTTTGATTAGCTTGCCAGGTGTAGCGACAGTAAAATTTTGTCTAATGTGTAGAAATTTAGCCTTGTTCTCAAATAAAAATCAAAACCAAAGTCTCCCAAAATAGATTGTCATCTTCCACTTTTCAATATAGACTGCTTTGTTTTAATTCCCTTTTTTCGGTTGAGTCCATACTCTTGCAAAATAGGGATCATCTGAATTCAGAAACAGAATAAAGAAAACTGCCGCTGAGTTGTTGTTTTAAAGACAGTGCTGGCAAATAGCAGAGATGATACTTCTTTTACCAGGGAAAGCTGCATTTATTGCTTCATTTTCAGAACATTCTGTGAAGCGAGCAGAAATAAGGCTGATCCATGCAAGAACCAGGGTTTCAGAAGTCAAAGAAATAAACAAGTTCCTGCAGTTAATGATACCTTTCAATTGCATTTTTAAGGCAAAGAATAAGTAAATCAGTAACAGGACATACATGAATCTTCCAAATCCAACCACCCAGACCTGCTATTTTTTTTTAATAAAAAGATCAAAAGTGGCTTATAGTTGGAGAACTCAACTTTACTACTGAAGAGCTTGGCATTTAGATAAGGGAAGACAGAATGTGGGCTAAGGTAACTGACAGAGCGAGATAGTGTCTGAGGAGCTGTGTAAGTGCTTAAAGGGCTTTCCTTGCCTTTTAAAGTTTAAGACATAAACAAGAAAAAAAGAAAATCTTTCATTAGGCCTCTGTTGCCCTGGATAACCAGGGACAGATTCTGGGTGGTCCCTGTAAAGTTTCTTTTTAACTTGATAGCCAGACTCATGGGTACTTTTCCAACAGTTGTAGGGGATGAAATGACACTGAATTAATTTCTTTTTTTTTTAAATAAAAGGAATGAAAGGAACAGCTAGATCTCTATACAACCACCTTTGAAATCATCTTTATTGGGCTTGTCTCCATGTTCTATGCAATATTATTTATTGGCATGGTCTGGCCCTCCTTCAGGCTATACAGCTGATCTTGGGATGCCTCACTTGAGCACAGCCGATCTTTTGGGCTGACGAGTGTTCATGAAGTTCACTGCTAAATGCAAAGCTATTTAACAGTGGTAAAATATGTGACCTGCTCACCTGGCTTCTTAGAAAGAGTATTCATCTGCTATCTGCAAGTCATGTTCTCCTGCACTGTAGGAACCACATACACGTAATATAAAACTATTAGGTGACAATTGCTAAAACCATTGGTTGAATTGGCTACCTTATATACAAGGTCCCTGAACAAGCTAAATATTTGACAAAGCAGTAAACAAGAAATCTCCAGAATCAAGAGGGGATTTTTCCTGCTGTTCCTTCAAAATAATAATGATATATTTTACAGCCATTCCTTTCTTGGAAAAGCTATTCCTAACCTACAAAAACTTTAATTTCATGACTGCTCAAGTTCTGAGTTTGTTCTTGTCTCCTCTTCATGATACAGCTGTACCGCCTAATAAGGTCAGCTGCCCTGTGCTGCCCCAACTACTCATTCTCACTCCTTCACTAGATCTTCCCTTTCCAAAGACCTGTTTTGAAATTCCTTTATGGAATTATCTGCCTTACCTACTTCAGACAAAATGAGCTGGATGGTTGGCCTTCTTCAGAGGAAGCCACCACCTTTGGACTGTAGTTTGCAGGTGTTTATTTTGAAATAAGATAGATTGCAGGTAGTGAAGTTTCATTTTCAAAGGGAAAAATTCAATAGGGAGAAATAAGTTTCTTGGAAGCTAAATGTAGTCTTGTGTCTATTTTTTGCATTCCTAGCACTGCTTTGTTACTTACATTAATAGCATTCATAATCAAGGAAGAGCTGTGAGGTAGCTTTGAGATTAAAAGGCTTTTAGTCCTCACTCGCTGGGTCAACCCCTTCAAGTTGTAACTATCTCAAAGCTTTTAAGTGATCTCAATGGTATACATGGATTGTCTTGATTTAGTTCCTTAGGGACAGGTGCTTCACCACCGCTCTGTGTGGCTGGGAGGGTATCCCATCTGAAGACAGAAGTGAAAATTTCATAGATGTCTGTGACTATTCAGCTATTCAGCTGATTTCTCTTTTCCTCAAGTTGCAACCATTCTTTTGTCTGCAATAACCTTGCTGTGGAATTTCCTTAGATTGATGGTTTCCCAAAATATAATTTCTAAGAATTGCAGATGTATCCAAGAAATCAAATGTTACTTGGACAGAAACTTGATTCTGCATTCACCTGCGCAGACATTAAAAACCTCCATGCAGCCAATAACAATTATGTGATGGCTTGAGATAGTTCAAGGACACTTTCCAGTTGTTGTGGTTCAACCCGACAGGCAGCTAAAACAACCACACAGCTGTTCGCTCACTCACCCCCCACAGTGGGATGGGGAAGAGAATCAAAAAAAAGTAAAACTTGTGGGTTGAGATAAAAACAGTTTAAGAGGACAGAAAAGGAAAAATAATAATAATTAATAATTAATAATAATATACAAAACAAGTGATGCATAGCACAATTGCTCATCACTCGCTGACCGATGCCCCGCTAGTCCCCAAGCCACAGCCCTCCCTGGCCAACACCCCTCAGTTTATATACACAACATGATGTCATATGGTATGGAATATCCCTTTGGCCAGTTTGGGTCAGCTGTCCTGGCTGTGTCCCCTCCCAGCTTCTTGTGCACCCCCTGCAGAAGGCTCATGCCTCCTCGCTGGCAGGGCCTGGGAAGCTGAAAAGTCCTTGACTTAATTGTAAACACTGCTTAGCAACAACTAAAACATTAGTGTATCATCAACATTATTTTCATCCTAAATCCAAAAGACAGCAGTATACCAGCTACTAGGAAGAAAATTAACGCTGTCCCAGCCCAAACCAGGACACCAGCTCAGTAACTATTCAGCCAGGAGACGAAGTCTGAGAGAAATCATGATGTCATCATGGAAAAATTACAATCAGTAAAGAAAAATCAAACATGCAAGTTATCTTTAAATATTAGCTTAGTTCTAGATGACAGTCAAAGCAAGAAAGACCAAGTATTTGAATAGGCATGAGGTGAGCTCATCATTATTTATCCTAGACGTGCTGGAGGCACACTGGTGTCTTGCTGGCCCTCCCACTGTGCCTGTTGTTGCAAGAACAGCTAAAGGACTTCAGCTTTTGAGTCAGAGCCATTTCACTCACTAAAAATGATTCTTTTGTTGTTGTTTTTAATTTACAAGAATGATGATTTTATAAAAAAAATAACATTTATAACAAGGGGAATTTAGAAGAAAAATTATGACAGAGGTGCTTTTCCTTAGGAGAGCATTGCTTACTCAAAGAAGTGATTCAGATCTCCAGCTTTTCCCTTGCCTTGGTTGTCACGTGTTCATGGCTCCTACCTTCAGTTTTGTACCATGCTCGTCATTCCAGATCCTGGGCATCTTCCAACAGTGACTATTCTGGATGTTCACTCATTCCCAGGAGAGGTAGCCTGTATGATGAGAAAAAATTATTTTGGTAAAGGAAGCATTTTGGGGGGATTGGGTAGGGCTTGTGCGTCCTGACTAAACATCTAGCAAGAATATTGCCTTTGCAAAGGCTTGTGGAATATTTCTTGTAATTTCTTTGTCTTCTCTAGCAGAAAACAGTCCTTGGGAAATTCTGGCTATCAATGTCAAGATAAGCCTTTCTGCATGTTTGATCCATTTAACCTAGCATCCTCCCTACTAAAGGAGTAAGAAGTAAATTCTAAGAGTAGAATATAAAAGCAGCACTACAGTGACCTTCCCTTTGTATAATCATTCTGGTTTTTAGCAATCAGTAGTTTAAGATCTTGAGGCTGCAGCTGGGTCATCCTGTCTACTATCAGTAGTTATATTCTCTATGAATTTGTTTAATTCCTTTTTTGTATCATCAGATTTATTATTCTTCAGAACACTGCTGGGGCTTAGGATTGGATCATTGCAAGGGTACGCTAGACATTATTTACATTCAAAATATTTAATGTCTACCTCAGCAATATCGCTTTACTTGTTCTAAGATTATATATAAGGTTGATATTCCTGCTTGTGTAAACATACAGTTGCTAGTTAACAAAAATAACATTGTTTTTGCTGCTTGAGTGCAATTTTCCAGTGATCCATAAGATCAATTGTTCTAGGCTCTCTGCAGTCTTAAGCTGAACATGAGTTTAACCTCCATCCATGGGTCCACAGATACAGCAGCCATAGAACACCAGATGAACTTACCTAAAAGAAAAGAGCCTAAAATGCAAGCATAAATTTAAATGACTGAATGGTAAAAGCAAAAATTTGCTGGACACTTTTAAAACACAGGAGGCTGAAATTAGAGCTGAGAATGACAGAGAGGGCAGGTACTGACCCCCATACTAAAAGATGTACAACAAAGGCATTTGCTCTAAGTTCTCATAGAAAGCGTTTTAGACAAATTAATTAAGCAATAAGACATGACAGGGTGTGAATCACTTGGTAATGATTTACGCCTATTGTGTTGTTAGGCAGAAGGCCAAAGGCCGAGTGCTGTCAAATCACCTAGGTGTAAATTATCATTTGATAATTTGAGCCCTGGAGTGCGTTATTGTAATTAGAAGGTGTTCTATCATAAAAGTTTGCTACTTCATTCCATTTTTTTCTATTCTCAGCTACATTTTGATACTTAGAATTCTATCATTAAAAATTGAACTTTTTTTGCAAGATTATTTCAGACAACTAATATCCTGAGAGGCTCTAGATAACAATCCCTGTCATATACCACAATGCATAGCAAAGAAGTCAATGCAGGCATGTCATCACTGTAATTTAATCACTGCACCTTCATTCATAAAGCCAGTTACAGACAAAGGGAGGTATTAGGGTTATAGGAAAATGTGCAATTTAAAATTAGTTGGAAGTTAGATGCAGAGTCGATGAAGAGGAATGAGGCAGCTGAATTTCACTTTTCACATTAAATAGCACCAAAAAAATGAGGAGATAATATCATGAATTCTTTCAAGTTGCAGCATCCAAACAGCTGTGGAGACCACAAGGAAAAGGCAACTCAAAACCTGATTATTCAAATTGAGAGAAGCAAAGTCCAGCAAGGGCTGTTCAACACAAAGATGTGAACATCATCTCTGACTTTGGAAATTCATACAGTGCAGTTTGTCAGAACCTGGGAGAAAGTATCACTGTCTACCTGTCCACTTCTTCTGTTCTTACACGCTTCTTTCAGCTGCTCACTACTATAGAGATAGGACATTAAAGCAGCAGGGTTTCCAGTTTGATTCAGTTTGCCATGCTTAGGTACTTACAGTTGTTAGTCACATTACATGTACCAAGCAGAAGAAAGACCTTTTCAAATCTGGTATAAAATGGATGTCATGACAGCTTCTTTTTCCCTATTGTCTCATCTATGGCCCCAACATAGTTACGGAAAATTATGTTATCAAATCCGACTATTGATTCCTAAACATTAACCAAAGTCATAGTCACATACAATAGAACATTCTTAATGTTCTTGCATGACTAGATGACAACGGCCTTCACTACAGACTTCCTAACACTAAAATGATTGCCCACTGATAAAAAGCAGTCCCAGGATGCAAGTATCTAGGGTGAAATGTCAAGGTGAATCAAGAGAACATCTTTCCAAGCATTAGACATACTCAAAAAAAGAAAATTATACCAAGCTGTTACCTCATTAGTCAGCCATGATTTCAAAACCAGCAAGAAACCATCTTGTAAGTGCTGTAATTGTAAAAACAGAATGTCTGAAATCTGATCTGATAAACTACTGGTCTTAAAATTATTTTTCTGGAGTTTACTTTTAATGTTTGCTTATTGATGGCATATGCTCCTTTTTTGTTGTGATTCTTTTTGCATCTATTTTTTTCCCCTCATTTCATGTTGTCACAAAACCTGCCACACATCCTATTGCATTTATTTAATCAGAAGGATCCAGATAGCGTGATAGTTGGTTTTACCATCCGTCTAGCATATTATTAGTAGGTTAGGGTTTGGAAAATTGACAGAGAAACAGATGTTGGGATTATTTTATGTAGCTTGAATACCATAATGATATACAGTTGTCAGAAGCTTCTATTTTCTTATTTTAGGAAGATGATTATTTTATGGAGGAAATGGCTCAACTTTTTACAAGCCAGAGGAGAGAGAAAAATAAAATGAAAGACCTGAGGAAAAAATCTAAGGAAGGAGTGGTGAATGTTTAGTCTGTGCCTAAAAGTCTGTGCAGAACACGTGCAATTTATGAAAATGTTCTATGGGAATAATCCTAGCTGTGCCTGTTTCCCTCTCAGAGACATATTTAATGAAATAAGGGAAAATAAATCTAGTGTCTCATGATTTGCATACCCTCAGTTTGCTGTAAAGTGTGACAGGAAGGAAGCACCATTTTTGTTAGTTGCAGCTTAATAATGTTATATGCAGAGGTTTCTGCCTCTATAGGAGGGAAACAGTGAGCTTGAAAATAAAGAACTTGGACATGCTTGGCATGTCTTCGCTACGTTTTAGCTATGCTTATCCATCACAGTGGGGAAAAAAGATCTACCTGATGTCAAAAGGACAAAGGTCAAAAAAACTTTATTTCCATTTTTTTCCACATTTAGGGTCTTACTATTGGACATTTAGATATGAAATAACAAGATCAAAGGGGTTTTTAAATTGCTGAGTTTGGTTGCTTTGTTTTCTGGCCACCTGCTCAAATTACATTTTAGGAAGAAACTGAGGGACAGTGGATAATACTGTGAACAGGGTATAGTACTCAGTGCTTTGATGCATAGCTCTAGGAATGAATAGCCATTCCTACATTTCTTTACCTCTAATTCCTCTTTTTCCTGCTTATTTCATCACTGCATGTTAGTGCCAGATGTGGATAAGAACTCAATATCAAGTAAGATAATTATATTTGGTCCCCATCACTATAATTTAAGTCTAAATGGTTCAGGCACTCAGCTGCTTCTGGAGGTAACATAAGTCTCAAAAATTAGTTCCTTGAGCAGTGGGGAAGCCAATATCTGTGTCTCTTTCCATCCAACATTCATGAGCAGGGCTTGATACTTCTACCACTGACATACGTGGGAACATTCTCTGATTCGAAAAAAAAAAAGAGAAAACAGAATTGGATGTGGATTGGTGTGATACTTCACTGAGTGCAAAGTAGAGAGAAACTTTCCTAGACATACATGCACATTTACATGTGAGCACACATCCACAGACAGATATGTTATATGGCTTTCAAAATCACTCATACTGAACACAATAGAAAAGATGGATGTTTGGTCTTTAAAAAGCACATGAAACTGGTTATGAATAGAGTAACTTGCACAAGATGATATAGTCAAGTAACTCACTAGGAAATTTGCAAAGATCTTTATTATTAATATCAAATATTCTCTTTTTTTTGTTAAAGGCATAAATCTCCATAATGAAATGGAGTTCATCACCTCCAGATTTATACTCTTAGCAGGGATTTAGATCTTTATGGATGCCTCCCAAAAATCTAATAGGTAATAAAGAAGTACTGATCTAATAAAGTCAACAGGTAGTTGATGCACTATTTGAATTTAGACTACACTTTTTAATTATAGGATAACAACATGTAATATATAGAACTGCCTCTGGACATTCATCAGAAATATCTCCCTTTGATTTACTTTGATTTACATTGGTTTCTAGCTAGTATAACTTAATTCAAAGGAAACTGGGAAAGGATGTATCTGATGGTAAAACTATTTTCATTGAGATATTTAAGAACCAGAGCGTGCAATTTTTCCATGCAGCTTTAATCGAAAAGCACTGTTCATCATGCTTTAAAACAACAATGGTTATTGCCAGTGTTACCATAAGATTATTAGATTAATCCACTGATTAAATTATTTATTCTTTCTTTTCTGTCCTTTTATTTATTTTAAAATATTAATTTCATGGGTGTTATTGACAATGAAGAACAAAGAAAAGAGAGGCAGCTATCAACTGCTCAATGTGCTCCAATTCTCTTCTCATAGGAGCATGTTGTTAGTATTCAGCTATGCCCGGCCATTCTTTGAAGGAAAAAAAATTAGATATTAGAAAAAGGTTCAAACGAAAATTCTAGATCCAAACCTTCTTTACCCTAGGGAAGACCCCATTTCAAACTTCTGTATCTTTTTGTCATAGCCTAGTCCCAGGCTCCAAATTCAGATTAATCCAGGATATTGAAGTTACTATGATCTGAGTCTTAACTTTGTAATTATGGTTCCTCTTAGTAATACCTAGTGACTTTATAACATCCAACTGCTGCAGAAAATGACAAACATGGAAATGCTAATAGAGTCTTTCAAGCTTTATCAGGAAAGCTTCTAGGATTTACAAATCACTATTATAAGAGACAAACCAGAAATAGTGGGCATTTAATATATTTGAGAAGTGTTAGTTTATTTTACGTGATTAAACTACACTCCAAAAGAATGGGAAAGAATTAGCTGTCAAAGATAGCAGACAGGGACTAAGGCTACAGAGAAGTGAATTGAGATCACTTCAAACAGATGATTTTATCCTTGGGGTAGATGTGCAAGAGAAATGGATTCCGCGATTATTCTTTTCCTTGGAGAACTAACCAGAATAATATGATAGTCTTTAAAACATTCAGTTTAACATAACCAGGAAGACTAATTCAGCGTTCTTATATATTGAACAGATCCGCACTGGGAAACACTAAAGACAGCAGTCAGCATGATACAGATTGTTCTGTATCTTTGACCTACAAGTACATTTTATAGCCAAACTGGTGTCAAGACTCTGGCTGGCTGCTGCTCTGGCCTCAAAATACAGCCCAGCTCCCTTGTACTACTTGCAAGCAAATCAGACATAGAATATTTTGGGGATTGTAAATGAGCAACATCTATTCCCAGGGTAAGGCAAGTCTATTTCACAAGTTACTTTATGGACCATATGGTTATACTTGGTTACGTTCACTCACATAACATCACATAAAGCAACTTAATCCAGTATATTCAGATACCATGAAATGCAAATGGAGCATCATTTCCAAGCTTTAAAGGAACCTTCTCTTTTCCCCTGGGGAGCATGGTGTAGACTATAGTTTTAAGTCAAACTTCCCATAAACTTTTAACACTCCAGTCTTTCAAAAAAAGCATGTTAGCCTCCAACTTAGTGTGATGCAACTTATTATCTGTATGTCTGAGCATAAAGAAGGCATTCTGGTATTCTTCTAAAAGTAGCTGAAAATAGAAAATTAAATCCAGCCAGTAAAGAGGAGAAGTCAGGATTGGTTTAGGTTTTTAGTATGGTTCTTGCCAAAACCAGCAAAGCATCCCACAGGCCTCCTTATCCGATGTGCTGAGCCAAAGCCTTCTCGAAACAGCAGGCTCAAAGGTTGCAAAGCCAGACTCTGTCTTAGATAATTTTAAGGCTTATAACTAGGACATTTTAGTACCATACAGGGAAATAGTTGTCAGTCTCAAATATGGCAGTTATTGGATGTAATTATAGGACGAGCAAGACAGAAAACATTGCTCAAAAGGCAAGGAAAGAGTTAAGCATTATGTACTCAAAGGTAGGATTCAGTCCCAGGCTAACAGCCCTCCAACACAACTTTCCATTGTTCACAGGTCTGGTAAGCTCCTGCGGTAAAGTACTTTTTTGGCTGTTGATGTCAGGAATGCTATCGCTTTTGTGATATAATTTGGTTTTCTGTGTAATTACATCCTGGCAAAAGCATATTTCTAATAGCACAGCTAGAATTTTCTGTTTAAAATGCATTGTTGACTTTACGCTGGAATGCCGTATTTGGTTACATTCCACCCTCATTATAGAGCTCTCTGTACATCCCAGAGCACAATAGCGTTATTATGCACTATCTTGGCCTCCAGGTCATGAACTACAATTATCTCTTTTCATGGCAACAATCTTTATAACCTAGAAAATACTCCCAGGGACAACATTATAAAGAAGGATTGGCATATGCATAAATAAAGATGAATAGATATTGGCACTCCTCGGAGTTTTTGCCATTGATTATGGAATGTTGATTAATGCTATAATCACTACCTCCCCTCGTAAGCGATAGCGGCATTTTGTGCTGGCTTCACTTTTCTGTCTTCACATCTGCTGCTTTCTCTCCAGTCCCTGGCTCTTGTCACCCATCTGATTCATCCTCGTAGCACGATGACAAAAGTCACAATGTTTGGTTGCCAGTGAGAAAATTTCAGAGGAACAATTTTGAATCTGATTGTTCTCGACTAACATGCTGCTCCAACGGATTATAGCACTTTTATATGCAGTTGCTTTTTGCTAAGTCCATCTGTCTGCTCTCCAAGCTGTGCTCCTAAGATTTGACATTTCAGGCAGTTCTGATTCTGTTTTTTCTCATTCAGTTTTAGTTTTTAAGAACAAAAATCTAGTCAGGAAGGTTATTTGGGGAGCAGTAAGCAAGAAGTATGATTATTATTAGCACTCTTTAAAGCTATTAACCACAATGCTTTGTATTTCCTTGCCATTACTTAAAAAAAAAAAAATTACAACTCATCTGCAAGGCAGATGAGTAAATAGCACCTGCATTGCATGTAAGTACCTTGAATCCAGGAATCAGACATCCAATAAAACAGTGTCATCCACAGAAAGAGCTTATGAATCCCAAAGCACTAATAACTACAATATTCCCTGTCCTCATTAGATCAGTTATCTGAAAGTTCATCTTTACTTCATATAGTTTGCTTACCTGCATTTACAGGTAATGACTGATTTGTGAAATGCAACAGCATTTTAACAGATGTGGTCACATAGACTTCACAGAACATGATCAGAATTCTTAGCGATAGAGATTGCTCTGCAGAAAGAGGGCTATGCTAGGAATGTATGTCAGAGTAAAATAATTAATTTACATGCATTGTCATTTTATGCAACATATGTTCATTTTTTAAATACTTGCCTTGCCAGAAGCTAAGGAACCAGCCATAAAGATAAACTAAAGCAGACAATGTCTGGTAAAGTTTAGAGTAAAAATTGCTCCAAGTCGTACTGCACTGTTCTAGTTGTCCTCCTGTACCATTTAAAACATATAGTCATATTAAGTTGATTAGGTTAGTCCAAACACGCTAGATGAAAATTACTTGATATTGGTATCAGGGAAGTCTGCTGATTGCTGGAGAAGAAAATGCTTGAGGGGAGTTTGTTAGCCAACACCAGCATAGTTTTTGTCTATATGAATGTCCAGTGAGGCTTATGTATGTCTATATATTTTATGTATCATCTGGTTTATGTGGGACAAGTAGAACAAATGGACTTTGTCCCATTGGCCCCTCTGCTGTGGGAAAGGTTTCCAAAAAATTTCATTATCCCTAAATGCCACAGGTTCCCTCTTGCAATAGAGGAGCTAGGAGCAGGAGGTAAAATGCAGAGGTGTAAAAATATGTCAAAGCAAAAATGAACCTGAAGGTTTTGTCAATTGTAGAGAAAGGCAGAAGAGAGAAAGCTGGACCCTGAAACTATAATTGCTTAAATAATAAGAACATTTAAAGAATACTATTTCATCTTCTACATCAAAAGATGGAGGTGGGTTTTTTTGTTTGTTTGTTTGTTTTGGGATTTTTGTAAATAAAGGCATGTATTGGATACATAATAGCAGGTTAATGAAAGATTTTATGAAACCTTTCAGAGACAGGGAATTTCCTAAGAGAAGTAAAGGTTGTACAGATATTATCATTTCCCTTTTACACAGGAGTTGGCAGAAGGAAGAAAAAAATTATCTACCCAGCAGTTCATCTCCTCTGAAGATATCTCAGTGTGGCATTGTTAGTCTTATAATTTTTGTGTCCTAGCACAATAATGTGGCATGCGTATAATGAACCCAACCCTTAAGCTCATTTTTCCAAAAGGCTTATAGACCCATGTCAATATGCTGGCTGTATGAAGTGGCCCGTTACTGTAAGCCCCCAGAACATTCAAGCCAGCCCTTTCTAAAGTGGGAATCCATTCTCCTTGAAACTTGCCCAAAGCTTTGGCTGCATGCAGATATAGGGGGGAAAAAAAAAAAAAACAAACTAGCAAAAATCTTCAAGGTGTGTTTAAGTACATGTTAGCACAGGAAATTAGTCACACTGAGAAGGACTTGCATAGGGTGGATATAGAGCAAATCCCTTCAACATTTGCTGCCTGCAATCCAGGGGCGGGCAGCGAACAACAAGTGTGCCCTCTCCATGGTAAATGAGAGCAGCAGAATGAAATTATAAGTAATATCCTACTTTCTGTACAAAGTTTGCATCAGAGTAACTGCCTTGAGGGATTTCTCAAAATTCATAAAATAATGAACAGTTTAATTAGATGCATGAAAGGGATGAAAAAAAAAGGACTAGCACAGTAGAAAAACAAGTTTGTCTAGTACAGTAGGGAGCATGATATGCTCCCAACATCTCACACACGAGCCAGGAGCTCCTGTGTCCTCATGCCTTTCCATTTGTATAACTGCATACCCACAGTGAATACAGTTTTATGTAGAAGAAACTGCCTCTGAAAGGTACAAAATTATCTTAACAGCAGCATAGTTTATTACCTGCTCCTGTGCTGATTTACACACAAGAGAAACTACAGTTCCCCATAAGGTCTGCTGTCCCTTTAAAGAATTCATGTTTAATGCCTGAACTTCAAGGATTCTTTATCTGATGAATGATCTTCACTGAAAAAATAACATCTGAACTGAGCCGACTTGAACATAGATATGTCCAAAGAGAATCAGGAATTCCTTCCTTATTCCCTCTATAAAAGCAGAAAATAATTATATCCCTGTTTTTACAGGACGCCTATTATGGACTAATACCATCTAAAAGGGAGCCCAGAATAATAGCATTCAGCCTAGTGACAGACTATGTAGGTAAGCTAGAACTGGCCTTAGCTCTGTATGTCTGTGTGGCAGCAGAGGTGACAAGAGAATAATGCCATTTGCAGTAAGGCAGCCAAAGAGCAACAACAGGAGGGATGATGGTAGCTGCAAAGTGCCAGCAGACTCAGCTTTGGAACATATTTGCCAAGACTGCCGCACCATGTGATGACACAGATTCCATGCTGAATGCACAGTGACATGGAAAATGTCTCCTAGTGGTGTCCAGGCTTCACCAGTTAACTCCTCTAATAGCTGCTCTCCCCTGACTTTGTACTGTTTCACCAGCTGTTGTGCATCTCCTGTTCAGGAGACCCTGGTAAAGTGGAAGCATCATTAGGAATAAGCAACAGCATATGGATGGGAAAAGGGGGGTGTTTTAAATAATGAGCATGCATGTGTCTGTGTTCAGTACATACACAGGGCATATCGACTTATTTAGTTACTTCAGCTTGATTCATACCATTCTGTACCAAGGAGCTCTTGGAAGTGCAGAGCATTCTTGAGGATAGAAGAGCACATGCACCAAGCATAAAGTCAGTTCCACTTGGAACTCTAGGGTGGAGAAAATTCCTATTTGGTGAAGAGTCAGTTCAGCGATCCAGCCTTACACTTCACTCCTGGTTGTCTTCCAGGGGTGAAACATTCATCTGATGCCATCATGATCTGTGAGTGCTGAACAGCCCCTTGAAATTTATGGCATCCAGCTAGAACTGCCTTTGGGTAGCCTCAAGACCAGAGAGTTGAAACAACCCATTCTATGGGAATTAGATCCAATGAAGACTGGACTTCTCTATGAAATTGCGTCTTAGGGTAACTGTCTTTGGTGATACAAGCTTGAACTGAAGCTTTTGGGATGCTAGGAAAGAGCAGTTCTCTGAAGATTCTCTGACATCTGTCAGCTTGTGAGATAATGCTTCCTTAGAGTATGTATAGGTTCACACAGTGGGTCTTTATCTTCTAAACAAATACTGCTTTTTACCCAACCTGGAGAAGCTTAGCTGTCCTTAAGACATGTTTGAAATTCAAAAAGTATTAAAGGACATGATGCAGAGACATAGTATGCCCCACCTAAAACCTGTCCTCTCAGGAGCCTGGTTCTGTGGGTCTTGCTTCTGTATGAAGAGTAGTTAAAAGTAAGGTAAACTTTTTTTTTTGCACTTTGCTGTCTGGTTTTGCCCAGTTGGTAGGTGGCCTGGCTGTAGAATGTGAATCCTGACGCTCTTTGTTCTGGTGGTCACGACATCCTCAGGAAGACACTGGGGTGATGAAGACTGCCAAAGTAGTTGCAGTCTTTTGCCCTTTGGCATGTCCAGTGTCTCCAGGTTGCCATTGGCCGAAATTCATAAGAGTTTTTGAGGTTTTATGATCTCTAAGTTCACATCTAAACAGCATGCAATATATTTGGGCCACACTAAAACAGTTTATTAGCATTTCTCCCAAGCTTTCACTTTATAACTGAGATAAGGATGTATTCCTACATTCTGCCTCACACCTGCCTATTATGTGTTTCATTATTAAAAGCTTTCATTTGTAAAATCTCCCATGAGACGCATACCTTAGAGAGTAACTGAAATCAGGCAGTCATAACCTATCCAATTTAATGTTTCATAAGAAGGAAGCTTTAGGATTCCAGCTGGTATAGTAAAAAATCACCAGATACACCACCATAACAATGCAGTGGAAAAAAAAAATCATTAAAACAATGGTATAGAATCATAGAATCATAGAATCATAGAATGGTTTGGGTTGGAAGGGATCATCTAGTTCCAACCCCCCTGCTGTGGGCAGGGACACCCTCCAATAGACCACGTTGCCCAAAGCCTCATCCAACCTGGTCTTAAACACTTCCAGGGATGGGGCCTCCACAACCTTTCTGGGCAACCTGTTCCAGTGCCTCACTACTCTAACAGTAAAGAATTTCTTTCTAACATCTAATCTAAATCGACCCTCCTTCAGCTTAAACCCATTACCCCTTGTCCTGTCACTACACTCCCTCATAAACAGTCCCTCTCCATCTTTCCTGTAGCTCCTTCAGGTACTGGTAAGCCGCAGTTAGGTCTCCCGGAGCCGCCTTTTCTCCAGGCTGAACAATCCCAACTCTCTCAGCCTGTCCTCATAGGAGAGGTGCTCCATCCCTCTGATGAGCTTCGTGTCCCTCCTCTGGACTCACTCCAACAGCTCCATGTCTCTCCTGTACTGTGGCCCCCAGTGCTGGATGCAGTACTCCAGGTGGGGTCTCACAAGAGCGGAGTAGAGGGGCAGGATCACCTCCCTCGACCTGCTGGTCACGCCTCTTTTGATGGAGCCCAGGACAGGGTTGGCTTTCTGGGCTGCAAGCGCACACTGCCGGCTCGTGTTGAGCTTCTCATCAATCAATACCCCCAAGTCCTTCTCCTCCGGGCTGCTTTCAATCCATTCCTCGCCCAGCCTATAGTCGTGCTTGGGATCGCGCCGACCCACGTGCAGGACCTTGCACTTGGCCTTGTTGAACTTCATGCGGTTCGCATGGGCCCACCTCTCCAGCCTGTCAAGGTCCCTCTGGATGGCATCCCTTCCCTCCAGCCTGTTGACCACACCACACAGCTTGGTGTTGTCGGCAAACCTGCTGAGGGTGCACTCCATAATGTATAATGTAAGATAATGTATCTTACATTAGGTTTCTCAGGGGTTTCTATACTACCCTTAGCAACGTGACAGGATCAGGGAGCAATCACTGTAATTTAGCAGAATGGTGGATTTTCTCCTCTTAGTGTAAGGGCTTTCATCTAACATCCTCACCAAGCACACACACAAGCACACTCATTCCTCATGTGTCAGTAGGCCTGTGTTAGTACAAGTTCCAAGTCCAGCAGGTAGTGAGGACATGCCATTTCTGTATGATGGGTGCCATTCACTGCGGCACATCTCACTACTGAGAAGTACCAACAATTAGAGATGAGGCACAGTGTGGCATGGAGCCCAAACTAATAAGACTTATTATCATGGTGGTTCTCCATTGACATGGCCAGAAATGGTGAAAGGAAGGCAAGAAGAGATGGAGGAAAGCTAATTGGGTCATTCTGAGAAAGGACATTATGATATGGTGATTGTAATACAGATTGCCCAGCCTTCACGTTTGTCGACAATTCATTTGGTTTAGCCTTATCTGTATTCAGATCATGACATGAATTCAAAGGGCAGCGGATCTGATTTTCTGTTGCCCGACACTTGGTTTAACACTTGCTTCTTCTGCAAAGGAAAGGAAAAATGACTATAAAATACTGCTCAGAATCTGGGCTTGTTTTTGATGTCACACTAGTTTAGCAGAAATGCCCCTATACTGTTATTTTTTCCTGGGTTACCCTTGCATGACAGCAGTGGAACGATGTGACCCTCTTTTGTCCTTGCTCT
The DNA here is from genome assembly GCF_028858705.1 of Grus americana. Taxonomy (NCBI): domain Eukaryota; kingdom Metazoa; phylum Chordata; class Aves; order Gruiformes; family Gruidae; genus Grus; species Grus americana. The sequence continues at coordinate 32,359,520 of NC_072859.1, forward strand.
ACTTATATGTAGCTTATGTTCTCATCAAACTGACCTCAAGCCACTTCTCTGCTTATAACTGCAGGTCAAAACATCAATTTTGGCAATTCGGCTGCCCACTCTGCCATTTGGAAGGAGCAAGGTGGAGACAGCTGGCAGTTAGGGGAGCACTAGGAAGCATATGGTAGCTCTGTGCAGTGTTGTCCAAGAGCTCGTAGGACAGTCATTTGCTTGCTTCACTGATTTCTCAAATGCACATCTCTTTTTTGTCTTTTCGCATGATCCCCCAGGATAGGCATTGCTTCAGCAAGGGTCATTTTAGAAGAAACTCCCTATTTTGAAATTCTGTGGTTCTTTCCATGAAAGAAAATCTACTTTGAAATTATTCTGCTCCGATAAATCACTACAGAGAAAACAGGGTGACTGCTAAATATAGGTAACTGGCCAGAAAAAAAATTTTCAGAGACTAAATGGGACAATTAAATGCTAGAAGAGAGCATCTTAAATTTAAAGAATTATGTAGCTAGACATTTGTGACTTGTCTTTTTAACATGGCAGCTGGTCGGAGGGTTAAGAAAATATGTGGCCATGCAACTTTGGCTGAGATCCTGCCTGATCTTGAGAGTTAAACACAGCCAAGCCCTGTAGTGTTGGATGGGGAACCGCCAAGGAAAATCCAGTGATTCAGTAAGTGGCATTCTTCCTGCACGATTACAGCAACCCAAATGCCAGCATGTTGCTGGGGGATAGTTTTGTTGGTGGCAGTGATGTTTTAATATGAGATGTAAACTTGTCTAAAGATCTAGTGACAATTTGCACAGAAGTAAGAAAGTTTCCATAATTACTGTCTTGTAATTCCACCCTCTGCTTTCTGTTGTTTGGGGCTTTCTTCCTGTTTTATTCTGTTGGCTGATCATGATCATCACTACAATAAAACTAATGGCTTCTTCCAAGGAGGTGCCTGTAGTAAATTCTGTTTAAATACACTGCCCACAAAACATTGACAGCATTTCATGAAGTGTATAATCAGAAGTTTGTGCCTGTATAAAAACATTTCAAATACTCTCTAGCAAGAGACAGTAATTTGGGAAGCTCTTTATACAGTTCTGTGATACAATCTCTCTCCCTTCTCTACTGCAGTCATTCATTCCAGTCCCTGAGCTGCAGTGCATTACTGTAATATTGGTGTTGATGCAACTGTGTGGCCTGCTTTCTAAACCAGATCAATGAGCTGACTTGGACTTAAAAATCCTCCAAAAGGGGTATTTTTAAACTCAGATAAGTTCTGATCAAGTTTGAAGTGCAGCCATACAATCAGTTTCATTAGCACAACTGAGGAGGCAGTAAATCCCAATGTGGGCCTAGATGTGGTGGAGCAAGGAGGCAGGAGCACCTTTAAGTGCTCTTTACACCAAAAGAAACATTCTGCCACACATTTTTACCATTACCATAAGAGTAATGCCTATGTTAAATTTTGAAGTTTAACTACTAAACATGAATCTCCATTCTTTGTATACCAAAGTTTCCACTATATAATTAGGAGTTTGGAGTTTATAAAGCATATACAAAGTGCTTTTGGATACTTGGATTACAATTGTCTCCTGTAATACTCTATATAATGCACAAATGGGAGTGCATAAATGAACATTTTTGCAGAGGTCAAACTGTAATTTTTGTTATTTCACTTTACGGTTTCCATTTGAAATAAGATTCCATGACACATCTAAATCATTATACACAAGAGTCTATTCTAATAGTAGTAGGCTCATAAAAAATAACAAAACCAAATGATAACTGTCTCCTGACCCATACATGTATTTACAATAGAAGTACTTTAATAAAGGTAGCTACATCCTCTAGATCCCCAGACCTTTATTTGAACTCTGCTGTAGCATAATTGACGGACAGAATTAGAGTGTATATTAAGACCTGGAACTGAACTTTTTCAGTAGGCTTAGCTTCACTCACATCACTCACAATATTAAAATCTGTGACAATCATATTAAAATGATGCCACCCTGACACAGATTAACAGAGTATGCAATTATATTTAAATGCTGTAATTGGAACTTGCTGTTAAGTGCCTACTGTCACTTCTCAATTCCCCTCAAGGCAAGTAAACCATTTCTTCCTTTACTCTATAAATTTAATGCCATATTCTGCACACAGAAAGAGCTGGTATTTCATCAAGAGCATTTTGTTTGCCTCAGATGCTGTGAAAACACAGGCCTTGTGAACACTGCAGGATATAAATCCATCCTGGAAAATGACTCTGTTAAAAAAAAAAGCATTTTGCCATTTCATGCTTATGGAGACAACCTGAGTCTCTGCATTTGATTAGTTTCTCAACCTGAAAGCTCGTTTTGAGCTCAATCTTTTGTATACAGCATTATTAGGACTAAAGATCCTGCAGGTGAAGGCAGGGCTGGGTGAACCTCATGATACCCAGGTGCACCTTTTTAAGGCCATGGATGCACCCAGGTGTTTCTGAGGGGCTCGTCTTGGTGGCAGAATGGTTTTGCTTCTGGTGGTGTGTGATGAAGGAGAGCCCTGTGTGACCTTTTCAGCAGAGGCAGGACTGCAGATGGGGTAGGTAGGAAAGAAGTATTGCTGTTTACGCTTTTAAAGTTTTGGTGGGAAATTAAAAAAAAAAAAAAAATGATGGAAGTTTCTTGTGCTTCTCTTGGGAAAAACCCTCCTCTCAGTATCTCTGCAGCTTTCTGTGACTGTGATAGTCTTGGCTGTTAGTTATCAGTTAGTTATGTATTTTATTAGATTTAGTCAGAATTGTACGTATCCTGAGTTGTGATATGTTTGCTTGTTTTGCTGGATTGTGTTAGTGTGGGTTACCATCTAACATGCCTAAGAGTGTGTAAAGAATAGCAAAGTGTTAATTAAAATTTTGATGAGAGTCTTGCCTTTCTTGTGGATCTAGGCTGACTGAAGCTGGATTTCTATTTTTCCAGCACAGCCACAAACAGCACTGCTTTTCCTTCATGTCCATTGCCAAAATGACCTAGACTTGAACTCTCTTAAGAATGGGAAAGTGCTTCTGTGTAGTCTCCATACTGGAGCAGTCCCAGAGACCTCAGTGTGATAGCCAGCGTGTGTTATGGTGGTCATGCATAAGTCTGCAATGTTGACTCTTGCTCACTGGAAACTTAATCTAAGATAACTAAGTCCTTTCATGCTCAAAACTGACAGTTAAATAGTATTCAATTGGAGGTGCTTTGACAAAGGCTGACTAGAAAAGGGTAGGAAGGAAAAGGTAGGATTTTTTTTATTATTATGACTGACTATAACTTTACTGTGAAAATTGGTATTATATAGGCTGGGGTGCAATTAGATACGCATGGTGTTGCTTTTTCTATGTACTGTACTTGTGTTAATTCTATATGATGTCTACAGGCCTATGGATGTTTTGAAAACCATGACTATAAAGCTCTACATTGGTGGCTTTGATAAATACATAGAAGGCTAAGATTTGAGACTGGGCATTGTTCTGCATTATACAAAAATCTGTTTATTGACCCTTTCCACTTTCTGTCTTGAAACCATGTATTTTTCTCGGAGCAATGAACTAGAAACCAGCATACCCAGATGCTACAGAGGGCCCTTGGCTCCTCCACAGTACTTGGTCTTAAATAATGTTTTTGCAGTGTGGCAAGTGTTAGAACCCCACATGGTGACCTACATGGCGTTGGCTAGAGCTTTTCTTGTGAATCTAATCCAACAAAAGCAGCTGTCTCTAAACTAGTAGACCTGCAAAAGCACTGTGGCTGTTCTTCAGGGTACCTAATAGTAAATGTGAATGTTTCTAATGGGATACAATACTCTCATCGAAACTCTAGCATGCATGTTTTCCTGTAAAATTTTCTTTCTCATTCTTTTAGTCCTAACACTATATATACTACATGTACTCTGCTGGCTCCCTGAACTGGTGGAAAGTTAAAATAACTGAAAACTCTCTTAAACAGAATCCGCAATCGCTACCAACAGAGGCTAGCTCGTGCTGCATGTGATCGGCATCACTATATGCTAATAGCCTCATTAGCGAATACTAAGTAATACAATGCAAACAGTAATATGAAAACATACAGCTCTTGCTGAGTCCAAATCCTGTGTGTTCTCCCAATGCCTTTGTGTCAAGGCAAGAGTTCAACTTATGGGGAGTCCCAAGAATGTCGCCCTTCAGTTATCCTTTGTAAAAGCTTCCCTTTACTTTGTTGGAGTCCAACAGCATTGTTACCTGGTGGGTTTTTTGCAAGTGCTTTGAGCATTCTCCTACAACAAGGATTCACTATTAGTTTATCAGAGTTTACAGCATTAGCTGCTACTTTCTCAGCCAATATGGCAAAATCATGTAGATTAGGTCATGCCCTACGTTATCCAAGTCACTATCTCCTTTATTGAGACACCTGAGGATATTTTAAGGCTGTTTTTGTTTCACTGCACTTGATAATCTGCTTTATCAATTAAATTTTTTCTCTCAGAATTCCCTGTAGAATATGTAGAGAGAAATCCTGGCCCCAGTGAAGTCAGTGGCAAAACTCCCATTGTTTTCAATGGTCTGAGACTTCACCCATAAAATCAAAAAGGAAGAGATGCAGGCCGATGGGCTACAAAAATACTAATAGAGTCATTTTCACTCTACTGCCATGACTGAGGATTATATTTTGGAAGTGAGAAGCTTAATTCCAATAGTAGGCGACAATACATCTCTCCAAGGAACTAGTGGAAGTGCTGGTGAGGCTTAGAGGTTGTGACAGGCCTGCTGTCCTAATTAATAACTTGTCAATCTCAGGATGGAGTTAGGCTATTTTGTCAGCCCAGGACTCCAAACCTGGGGATATACAAAGGCGGGGTTAATTGAAGCTGTGCACTAGCTTAAAATACCACAAAGTTTGGGGGGGATTGGAGCATCTGGCATAAACTTCTGATATACTGAGATACTTCATTAACTTCAAGATATACTACAGTGACGTTTGCTAGAAATATAAAAGAAACTGTTAGTATGTGAGGGAATTTTGAAACTCCAAAGATGTGCATGAAGGAACGGTTATATCTTAGAGCATTTTGTATCTAGTAAAAGAAAAAATCTTTTAGGGTTTTAGTGGCTGGGAGAATAAAAGGGGTAGATTTCCCATCACTAGAGATTTTTTAGGAAAGGTATCACGGAGATGCCTTTCATGGAAGAGGAAAGACAGCATAAAGTAAGTACATGAATCTGGGGGAAAATGCGTATATAACCAGAGTTTGAATAAAGTGACCTAAAAAAAAGATACAATAGAAACTGGCCAAATTTTGCTTCAAAGTTTTGTTCAAAAGTTCTAATTGTGAGACCCTGACTACCTCACAGATAGTTAATTTTTTCATGCATTGATATCCTCATTTATACACAATGGGAAATGAAGCACAAAAAGATGTGCCAAAGACTGTAGCACCTACTATGAATTTAGAGCCCGCAATCTCTGTATCCTATGCCAGCCTTCTAAAAAGTAAATACAACTGTGTTAGTGCTCCGGTAACTTTCATTCTAGGAGTCAGAAGTATTTTGTGTTTAACTGGCAAAAGGTCTTCTAAAACTCGCTAGTTTGCACCATGCAGACTGTTTCAGAGTGCTGAAGCTCCTGTTTTGATATTATGCGATTCCTTTTTTTCACCAAAATACACTGAAGATGCATATCAGCCTTGTCCTTCCATCCTGAGTTTGAAAACTTAAGGAGCTGAAATCTGTCAATAAAATATCTGTTGTTGAGGTACAGTTCAGATTTTTTTCAGTTGTTGATAAGTAACTACCTGCTCCCAAAAGCATACTTGCAGCCTGAGGAAAGTTCAGATCTCAGCACCTTTTAACTCAGGTTCATCTCTAGTGTATGTTTCAAGTAGTCATTTAGATAAACGTAGATTATTATGCACTGTCAACTTTTCATCCTTCCTTGAAGAAGATAGTCCTCATCTGGACAAAATCCATCAGCCATTTGGAAAAATAAGGAGAATGGGAGTAGAGTGTATGCGGTATTGCCTGCCAAATGGTGCAGAAATCATCTACCTATCTTAGCTTTCCTAAGTGCACCATCCCTGGTAGTCACTGGATTCCTTTGGGGAAGCAAACTTAGATTTATCGCATCATTCCAGCAGCCAGCCAGAAGGGGGAGATGACAGCCAGGTTGTTTAAAGCTTAGAGGGCCAAATGACTCTTAACTCCACTAATTACATCTAGGAAGAATAGATAGCTTTTGCTATCCCTTCTATTGCTTGGAAAAAAAGTAGACATAACTGGAAGTGAAGTCTGAGTGGAAATAAGGAAAGAGGACACTTAAAAAAATTGGGAGGCCACAAGTTAATTTTGGGAGAACCCAAGTTCTGCCAGCGCCCAAGGGAAGCTGGGAAGTGTGGCTAGATGGAAAAGTTTGCATTAAAGGATTGTGCATTGTAGAAATGGATCATACTAGGTCCACCTGGTTATGGATAGCTGCCAGGTCTGATGGTTATGAGACCATCTGTACTCCTATGAAAATAAATTGTTTTCACCATCGAGGCTACTACATGACATTTCTGTATTCAGCAAGGTTAAGACGAGTAGAATGTCAAGTGCAGTTAATCCATTAAAGCTAGATGTGAGCACCTATGCAATTCAATGAAAATATTGTATATATGTTAACTGCCTTGTGCCTGGCAAGTGCTGTTTCCTCTTCCTCCTCACATTTTGGATTATTTGTTGACTATTTTAGAACTCATTCTTTTTCAACTGAGATTTTCTGTGTTACTCTGATAAAATCATACTGTTTGATAATGAAGTTGGGAAGGAACAGTAACCTAACATGGGACTTATCTAATGCTGAAAGTGGTTATTTGTAAACAGATGCTGCTACTAAGTGCTTAAATTAGATAATAAATGGTACCTATCTCATGAATGCCTCTCACTCCATTCAGTGTGGTGTGCAGTCTGGGATTTTTTTTCCTGCTTTTAGGATGTTTTAGGGATTCAATTTGCTTGTGAATCTTGCACAACTGTCACTGGTTCAATACAGGCTTAAAGGGATTAGTTCTTTTCTAGATGGTCCCAGGTGGATTTTTTATTAAACTTTTGGGTAATAAACATTTATCTCATTTTTACAGCAGTGTTTAACACTATTTATCGCCAAATATCTGTAAATCCATTACATGAGTTGAAAATGCACCTGCTTCAGAAAAAAAGCTCTCTAGAGAACCCACAGCAGGCACTGATAATTGTAAACAAAACAAAACAAGAGCCCATAAAATAAAAATTAAAGGTATTACCTTGAGTATCATGTCTTACAAAATAAACAAAAACCCAATTATTATCGTAGCAAGAGAGAAGAGAATGATTGAGTTAGTGTGAGATTGGGGTGGATGCTCAAGCCACAATGACTGTAACTGGGACATCAGATGTATATCAATTGAGAGCATGACATGGTGCTATTAATATATTACACTGTGATCTATCAGACCATCATCACCTTGTTGCTTATAAATTTATAGCCACCAAAACTGCTTTGAATACTCTGAATGAAGAAATAATAATACAGGCCAGTGGTGGAAACAACCCTGGTAAATCCCATACCTGCTGTAGTCCTTGCTCCCAAAGACCCTAGAGAATCAACGTAGGTTTTAAGAGTGAGGGTGATAAATAAATGGAGGAAAATGGGCCAGAATACTACCTGCCATCCAAAGAACATCTCTTCATGGTACGTGTTGTGAGTATAGCTAACCCAGAACAGAGAGGGTACGTGCCAGAAATCAGCAGCAGTGTTCTCGGGGGGAGTGGATTTTGAGCATGTGTTGATTTCATTGTCATCTTAGTTTCTTAAAGGTGACCATATGCTTAAGAACTTTGATGAATTGGAATTGTAGTAACAAAAATAGTTATTGCCATTAAAAATTAAATTAAAAAAAATTTTAAAGTGTGATTGAATCTCAAGGTACAATAGCATTTCTTCTTGCAGGTCTATTGGACCGCTCATGATCTTGAAACTTTTAAGATTAAGCTAGCCTCAAGTTTGGACAAAAGCTTAGATTTAATCAGAGCTGGGTTTCTCCTTAATAGTTAACTGCTGAACTGCTAACACCATATGCATACATCACCTTTTCCGAAAAGGTGATATTTTTATATTATGGAGAGCTACAGTTTGTGATACTTCTATGTTTTCCAAAAGCTATATAAATTTGATTGCCTGAGAAGATATGTAACTGGAGCAACGTGACAGGTGGTGTACAATGCACATGACATTGAAGCAACCTGAAATTTTGCCATTTTAGAAATACCCAATTTTTTACCTGTTGAAGTAATTATTCTAGCAATATACCTGCTAGCAATGTGACAGTCACCATTTCTAACTATATGAACCTCTTATTTCTACCTTTTAGATATAAGGGTCAAAGAAATTACATCATTGCAACATAAGAGAAAGAAGCACTCTTTTTCGCTGGGCTGATCAAATTAATTATGCTAAATAGCTGAAAACAGAGGGAAATGAAACAGAATTAGCCCTTCAAATGATGCTTAAGGCAAAGCCAGAAATGAGCCCACTTCATAGTGGTCCAGTGATATTTACAAATCAGGATCTCATGCCGTTCCCTCTGGCTGTAGCTGACACCAGTTTCTGTTATTGGTCTGGGTTTCCGTTGCAGAACTGCACCATACAGGAGCAGAGGGTGAGAGCTGTGAAGTTCTGGGATGCCACTACCACTAAACATGCAGATTTTTAGAGAATTTCCAGCAATTACTAATGCTGAATTTTTATTTTCCATTGACATAATGTGATTTTCTGTTTCTGTAAGTGGAAGCTAAGAGCTTCCCAAGAAGTCTCATGTTTGGATGGAATAGGTAAACGTGTGTCAAGCCAAATTTTTGTAGCACGTACACCTGTGCAGCCCAGAGGGAGCAACCGAATCAAACAAATGTAATGGAGGAATGGGGTGGGGCGGGGGGGACACGACAGGACGGACACGGGATGACGGACACATGACGACCACTGTTGTGAGTCTTCATTTGTTTCAAAATAAATAACTGTGTTTATTTCCAATACCGAATCCATTCACAAGGTGATTTTGATGTAACTTAATTTAATGAGTAGTCTTCCTGTTGCTGCAGTGCTTTGAAAATTAATGATAGTGTTCAATTCCCAATATAAAAGGCATTTGATGATATTATCAATTTAATCATACATATATTTTCATTAAAATGCTTGTCCTATTGACATCAATAGTTATCTCTTTCCTTACCAGAGTTAACGATGTAATCAAGGAACCAGATGTACCCTACTGTTTTGTAGAAGGTATTATTTTCTTAATATTCGCAAGTTTTGACATCATCTTAAGCAAAAATAGAAGACAAGATACTGTATAGCCAAGGAACATATCAAGAGCATTTGCTTTGGTTTGGGAGTTATGTTTTGCTTTGTATTTTGATTAATACAAGGCACAACTTTCTTTTGCAGAAGTCAGTAGTCTATCCTCCCCACATCAGCAGCCGACTTAAGTCTTCCCCTCCTGTCTTTATCAGTCAGGAAATGCATGAGTAAGAAGTAGAGACTGAAGCATAAAGTGTTCCCAATAGCTCTCATAATTCAGTGAAGGTCACTGGTTTTGTACTCAACCAGAAAAGACTTAACATGAGAAATTAAACAATGACTGTACTGAAGGTTAAAACTCTCTTGTACTAGAAATCATTCCAGTGTGTATGGAATAATAAATGTATATAAAGTTTGTAAAACCCTTTTTATCTAAAATCCCATGTATTTGTTTACATATGGGTGGTTATTTCCACTTTCTAAACAGAGAACCCTAGGCTCAGAAATAGTGTTTCATTCAGCTAGGTCATGAAGTGTATCTACAGAAGAACAAAGAATACAAAACTGTTCTTCTGCTTCCTGAATCTGACTGCATGTTAACCACTACACAAGACTGGGTAAATAAAAGGCTGATGAAAGAATTTGCAGAGGCCTTAAAAGCTTTTTCTATAATGAGAAATTAACCCTTTGGTAAAGAAGAGTATAAAACAACTCTTGAAAGAACGCTGAAAATGGCACTGTTACTTGAAGTGGACAGTGAGAAAGCCACTGTAGTACTGTTATTAGGAAGTGTTCTTGAGACAAGATGAAACGCTTCTCTGGGTGGAACTACTTAGCCAACAAGGCTGTTAGGATTATACGATGGTAGGGATTCCTCCATAAATAATATACATGTAAATCTCTAGAGTGTGGTGTATTACTTAATAGAGTATTCCGCATACTGAAAATGAGAACTGCAGAATAGACTGAAACTGAGGAGAACTGTCAGTGTTGGTGGGACTTAAATTATGCTTCTCACCAAAAAAACCTTTATGAGAATATGTAACTTGCTGATGGTCTGAAACATGTAATTGAAATTTGAATGGTTTGGAATAGCCTAGAAATTTGAGTGACTTATCCAACTCAACATAAAGAAACATGAAGTAATGAGATTGAGGGGAAGGTAATCAAGAAAATTTTTTACTGTTATTTGTTATATGTTATGGAGATGTGAACAAAAGAACGATGTGGTAGTGATTTGAAATAAGCCCTCTGTTATTGCTATTTAAAATTATTTCATTACTTCAATCTCAGGAACGAGTAAAAGTTTTCATGTTAGCTACCTCATTTATTAGACCAAGAAATGCTATAGTTATAGTAAACAAACCGACAGGGCAAAAGGTTATTCTTCTGGGGACATTCTGCGATATATTAATACTACAAATCTAAGTCCCAGACAGTAAAAGAAGCTTCTGAGCTCTGTTACAGAGTACACAGTACACATGACTTCAGAAGTAAATTGTGTACATATTAGGAAAAAGAAAACATGGAAATAAAGCTTGTTACCAGACTTCAGCAGCCAAGGAATTAGGAACATGTTTTTGTGCTTTCACTATCCAGCTTCCTAATGATTTAGGTATATCAGAAACAGAGTTGTGGCTTTGGCTTCTCTATTGTAGTCACCGATGCTGAGGGATAAACACAGATGTCTAAAATTGCACGAGTGCTTCCTGAATCAGACCTGCAGTACCTGCTTTCCTTGGAGAGGTGCTTCGATAGGCAATGCAGAGTAATGTCAGTGGGACTTCTTATGCTTAAGATTATTCACCAAGTTAAGAATTTCCTGAACTGAGCCCAAAACTGAACTCACTTCTGTTTTGAATAGCTGATTGTCTAGCTACAATAGTTAATTACAGTCAGATTGAAGAAAAATGGTGGAAAGAGTTTTGGATTCTTCAGTTATCTGTAGACTCCTCTTTCTCTTAAAAAGATGTTGAGGGCTCAAGGGATATGTCCCTGGTTTATCTATACTACTGCCTCACTAAACAGGGGGGACTCTATAAACATGTTAAGTCAAACCTCCTTGAAACTAGAAGCAACAAACATGTTTGTTTTGATCATGCATACCCAAGAAGATCTGACCTAGAACGTTCCATTTAAGGTCAATATTTCTGAGTGTATCTTAATAAATATAATGTTTTCTCAGAGCTTACTTTGTTCTCTTCGCACCTGTGTAACCCCTTCTCTTCCCTCAGGCTAGTTCTTTCCTCTAACAACCTCAAAAATTTTATTATCTTTTCTACTCTGAAGACAGAAACCAGCTGCATTAGCCATCTTATTAGCATGAGCCTTAAAGATAGGGACTGTGAACCTTGCCATCTTGAAAGGCCTGAGAGAATTTTGATTTCCTCGCAAGTGACTGGTTTGTTTTGCCTGTAATTTTTTTTTTCCTGTGAAGAAATCCTTCAGATAATTATGTTTTGGAATTGCTAGTTGTATTCTCTTGTATTCTAGCAAAATGAATTAGAAAAGGACTCATAACAGACAATGTGCATGAACAGGATCATTCAGGGACTGCTGGGACATCTGGCAAGGAACTGCAGAATAAAATGAATGTGCAATGCAATTACTTAAAGTTTAGCAGATGAAGAATTGGAAAAATTAAACAGATGAAAACATTAAAAAGACTCTGTGGGCCCACAAGTGTCCTTGAAGATGACACCTTCAGAATTTCTTCAATAGTTATTCAGTCAATACAGCATAACTGGTAAAGAAACCGAACTTTCCGAAAGGTAAACAGAAGGTCTTGTCTTAGGTTCATAATTAGTAAAGGAAGAGCAAACGAACAAAAAAAGTAAGTTTAAAAAGATAATCTATTTGATCTGGAGTCTTTAACATTGTCAAAACTTGCAAAGTATTGGACAAAGACATCACAAAACAGAGTGAAGAGGTGACAAATGGCACCTGGAAATCCAGGTTAACAAGTGCAAAGTAACGAACGTGGAGAGAAACTGAGCTGCTACACAGACTGATTGGATCTAACATACCTACTGTTGCTCTGAAATGAGGTTTGGGGAACTGTTGTGGTTACTTCTGTGTCACTGTCTGCTTCTGTTGCACAAACTGGCAAAAAGAAAACATTGCTAGGACAAAGCAAGGAACGTGTTTATGTTGCTGTACCCAGTGTGTGCCATAATCTGAATGCAGTGAACTGTTTTCTGATCCAAACACTTGAGCGTTTTTGAGGACTGGGCTGTTTTAACCCTCGATGCAATTCATAAGTGGTTGTTTAGCATGATACCAGTGTACAGCAGAGTTGTGAACTTACAGCATCTGCTGCCATTGTAATCACAGCTAAATCCTTGCAAAAGTGCAAATGAATAAGTACCTCTAAAATTGCTTGAATCAAATAAGAACAGAACCAGAAGCTTTACCTGAGACTGAACAGAAATAGACTTCATCTCTTCTGAGGGTTACAAATGCTTGGTTAACCTCTGCTGCCACAGTAGCTCTAATCTGCCTTGGCATTTCCAGAACTGGTACTAAAGGAGCAGTGGCAAAAAAGAGTAAATAAAATAGGTCTGAGGTTTTTCCCATTGCAGTTTTGGTCTACCTAGAAGCCACTCAAGTAAAGCCATTTCTCATTGTGTTTCTGCGTTATTTTATATATTCCTTCTTGGGTGTCTGGTCAAACCAACCTTCTGAACTGATTCAGCCTTTGCCCGTATTTAGAGATGTCAAATCACAACTGAAAGATGGAGAAGCACTCATTTTTCTCTTTCCCATTCACAGCTGCCAAGTTACTGTGTTTTAGCACCTGCACAAATTAGCATGCTCTGCTCCAGCCGAGTACTGACTCCCGGACATCTCTAAAGCTCTTATTATGGGATAAAACAGAAATTACCATTGGCTTCAGAAATGCTAGCTCTTCTTGTGGTATCTGGATTTCCTTTGTGTCTCATCCAACCAGAGCAAGGATGTATTCTTAGCTGGTGAAAATTGATTTGAATGCACAAAAGCCAGTGATGCTTTGCTGATTTACATGTAATAAGGATCTGACCTATTTTTGAACCCCTGACAGACCTGTGTTGTTGGCTTTCTTCCAAATCCTATATCTTTTTTTATGGTGTGGTCAGGTGAACTTTTTCCAACCTTTAACTTGTGCAGCAAACATGTGTTGAATGTATAGAAAGTATGCTGCATTTCCATACAGAATATCATTTGCTTCTGTTAGTGGGCATGGCTCGTATCAAGTTTACCTATGCGTAGCCAGGTTAAATCTCTTCAGGCAAACTAAATCTTACGCAAAACATCCTTCACGGCCCAGCCCCTCTCCAGCAAGCAGTGTGCATTTCTGGACAGTGCTGTCACCATAGGTTTAAGTTTCAATAAATACCAACCTGTGTGGCTGCTGCTATGTAGTAAGTTAGTGCACAGGGATAAATCCTGACTCTGACCGTGTGAATTCTTCTAGCAAGCCTCTCACTTCTATTCATAGCCCTACACACAGATGTAGTTGAAAGCCCTGTTAAACTAGTGAGAGCAAACATAGACCAAGTCTCTTACAATTTGGCTATAAAAAAAGAAAGACTAGGAAATGATTTATTTAATTTGAAGAGAGTTTACATAAATACACTTTGCAAAGAAACCTTCCTGACAGGTTTGTACGGTGCTTGGAGTAATTTTGTAATATACTTTGGGTAGTAAAGTTAAAGCACTTAGCTGCCTATATTTCTATTGCAAGTACCGTGCTGTATACGTGCTCTTGTCTGATTTCAGTGCCAACAAACTGAGCCTCTGCCATTACTAATGTACCCATGCATCAGCAAGACCATTAACCTCTCCTTTTACATGCTCAGCCCTGAAGTGGTTATTATTTATCAAGCAAAGCATGCTGCAAATATTCTCAGCAGGTTTTCTAGTTGTTTTCGTTCTTTTGCTGATGAGCTATAGTGTACTATCTTCCTCCTTGTAAAAAGGAGTAAATAATACCAGGTACTTTACCAAAAAGCAAAATAACTATTTAAAGATGGGAAAATCTTAGTATATGCCAATATTACAATCCTAACTGATTTTTTTTAAGTTGTAATCTCTCATTTTTCTGAAAGTAGCTAGAAAAAATTGTACACTTGAGAGTAGAAAACTATTTCTTTCTCTAGTTTTTGAGAAAATGCAATTATATTGTCATTTTATAGGTGTTTTGTCATTTTTATTTTTGAGAAAAATCCTTTTCACTGGGAACCTACAAAAATGCTGATTGAAAATATTTTTTTTTCTAAAAATGGTCCTTCATATCATTTCTAACTGTTGCAAAAAATGAAGTACATTTAGTATTTCATGAAATTTTGTAGTATTGTTCTGATTTCCTACAGTGTACTGTGAAGGGCATGCCATGTTTCTTGTGTGTTGCTATATTCAGCCATATCATAGAATAGCTTGAAAAAAAAATATGCACAGAGGATGTCCCAGGCATTATCTAAGAATTTATAATTAGAGTGGGAAAAGGAAACAGCAGAAGTGTAATGTGAAGAGGGGTGATGATAAGGCTGCCTTTTTTGCTTGATGAGACAAGGTGGCAAATTCGACAGAGGCAAAACTGCTGGGAGTCAAAGCCAAATTCTCCCAGCCGTGGGGCGTGACGCTGCTCCCGTTGGAAGCAGCGCTGCTTTTTTTTCAAGGCTACCAGAGCCTGCGGGAATGGTTTTTGGGCTTTTTCTAGCCCACATCTCCCCTTTTCCTGCCAGCAGCCCTGGCCCTGCTCCCATTTCAGTTACAGCACTGTGAATGGGTCTGTAACCTTGGTGGAGAAGCAGGAAAGCAGTGGTGTTAATAAGAGAGCTAATTGTCACTCTATACCCAATCTGCCTTGGAAATGACAGAGTTGAAAGAAACTGTCCTTATATAAAGCAAATAGTTCCCGAAAGCTTGCAGTCATACATCCTTTAAATGGCAGGGTATAGGAAAGAGTGCTTATGCAGAGGAATATCTGTATAGTGTATCAGTCTTCATGTTAAGAGATGCTCATACAGTTGTGGATCTAAAAAGCCCGGTTCAGGAGGTATCTAACAAAAGCATATTTTTTCTGAATATTTTTCTTGGAAGCATTTGGTATGGCAGTCAGAGGAGTTGACAGAGCTGAAGGGTTTCACAATGGAGAGGGAGAAATTGCTTCAAACATTGTCCAAGTGGCAGGACCTCATGAGGCAGGGGGTTCCCTTTGCCCAGAACTACTTTCTGTAATAAGGTTTGTATTGGGAAGACACCTTCCACCTGCACAGTGTCCCTCTATCATGTCCATGACCTCAGGACTATGAGTGGAACTGGGATGCAAATCTGTTGGAGTTTTCCCCTGGTGCCCACGCACATTTTTAATCTTCCAACATCAGACACAATGCATGTGATTCTGATCTCATTTATATTACTACAAAATGGCGATTAATTCCATCTAAATCACACAGCCAAGTCAAGTTTTGGAAGTGTACCTTTAAGAAGCATATGGCAGAACAAAAATGTATTGAAGTCATCAATATTTATGGAGCAGGTAAAATGCATATTAGACAGGCTAGATGCCATCTGTCAAAATAATCTTCATTCCAACTTGCTATCCAAAATGATGAAGACTAATTCTAGGACCGGCTCCTTAAGTCAGGTTAAAAGACAACATATTCCTGTGCCAACAAAAGTGAGGATATCACACAAATGAATATGAAAGGATATCCTTATGTATTGAGTCACTGTCAGTTCCCTACATGTACTGAAAATCTTGGACTCTGAACACGTCATGGAGTAGCCCCTAGGCACGACTTTGTCAAAGTAATTTTGTTCTTCAGACCAGAGTGCTAATAGTTCAGAAGTATTCTGGGCAAATTACACCAAAAGTAAATTAACTAGTGACTCAGTATCCCATTTTCTAAATCACCCATTAAGAGTGGACCATATAAGCACATTGGTGGAATAGATTATTTTGGGTAAGGAACAGTCTGAAATTTTCCCTATTCTAGATTAATTCCAGGAAGTGTTGGGATTTAAATATTTACGGTTTAATCCTGCATCAGCTTATGTTAATAAAACTGTCATTAAACCCGGAGGAAGAAATTTCAGACCCTGGAAGGTAAATTTATTTTAATCCTGTTGCACAGGACTGTTTAATGTTCTCCACAGAAATCCCTAAAATAAGACAGAAGTGACTTGTTTTTCAGATTTTGGGGGAATTTTTGTTTCACACACACCAAGCTGAAGCTCTGATCATGTTTGCCAATTTGGCTAGAATTCTGACTAAGCTTAGGAGAAAAAAAAAAGGCGGGGGGGGGGGGGAGGAACAAAAAACCCAAACCTAAGTTTTATATCAGGGGTTTCATGTGGTTTACAGTTTTGACCCAAATAACTTTCACTTCAAAGAATCGTTGGTTTCATTCAGAGCAAAACAAAGCAAACAGTAATTTGAAGGGAAGGGGGGGGACGTGAATGGTGATGCAGCCCAAGCAGGTTGGTAGTGTAGCAATAAAGGGAGGCCCTTCCCCTATTTGTTATCAGAGGTAGGTGCCAAAATCCCCCTTTTCAATGTTAAAAAGTATTTATCTCAGCATACGTTATGAGTAGAAAAGTATTTGAAATTCTGTTGGCTAAAATAGTGTCAGCTGCTGCCTTTTTTTCCTTATTCTTAGGAAAATCCATGTCGACACTTCCCATATATTTAGAAAAGTTTTAAAGTGCCAGGAAATGAGTGTCACATTCAGTAACCAAAGGACACTTCATTAGCAAAGCTTTTATTAAGCAACACACAGTCAAAGCCCCCCTGAAATCAAAAGGAAACTTTCCATTTGCACCTTGAACCAGGCCTTTAAATACAAGCCAGGTAGTAGAAAATCAGGCCTGATTATTACATTTGTTTCTTATGAAATGCTTATGTCCTCTGCTATGTTATTAAATGCAGACTGCCTGATCAAGGGTATTTTTTCCCCTCAAATGGACTCCCATTTCTATTGTATGTCATGGCAAATATCCACAAAATGTTTCTTTTGCTGATTAATGCCTTCATTAAATACTATTTAAATTTTAAAGATGAAAGCAACTATTTAGTGTTTCATTTTTCCTGCTGTTGGCTCCATGCTTCATCAGTGATGTGAATGGGTAGTTTGTTGTTGGCTACACAAAAGAACTTGCAACCTTTTCATTTTTACTCTAAGCCTCTGTCCCCTTAATGGAGTACTGCATTTGGGGTATTAACTGTAGTGGCGTTTGTTGGTTTGTTTGTTTTTCCCACCTTCAAAAGGTGTTTATGGAATAATAGAAAATTGGCACAACTTGATATTCCAGCTCACAGGTGTCAGGGAAAAAAGAGTAAGGTCACTGAAAGTGGAGCATATTTGTTCTGTACAAGTAGAGGCTTGTGTTATGATTTTTGATTCTTCAAGTTAAGCCCTTCCTGCAAAGTGCTAAGTGCCCTCAAGTATGCTTCTTCAATGAGAATTGATGTTGCTGAGCTCCATCGATAACCCAGACCTAGTATAAAAATGTTCAAGGAAGACTAAGTCTAATTTAATCTATTACGTGATTGTGCAAAATTGCTTAACCGCATCAAAGAAGCAGGGGCAGCTACTCTGGGAAAGACATTGTCAAAGAGCTTTCAAATGCAAAATGTAATCTTACAGGTGATTTAGTCATGGGAATGCATCGCTGAATGTATGCTTCACTTATGTCTCTAAAATCAAAACAATGGAACCATTATCAGAGAAAGAAATATTAGAACCATTTTCCTTATTAACTTTTCTTATTAGAGGATATTTAGCTGTCTATTCATCTTTCCCTTTTCTTCATTTAATCAAAGCATTTTTGAAAAGGATCCTTATTAGAAATAAAGCATCTTCCAAGGGTCAGGAGACATTTTAAATTTTTTTGTTAAACAATAAATTCAAATATTGGTTGAAAAAAAAAAATAGGGAGGGGGTGGAGTAAAATTCTGAATTAGGTGAATGAAGTTCCATTCTGAAGTTTCTTCCCACAAACTCCAGTACTTCTTGCGTGATGGTAATATTTCTTCCACACCCAGCTTTTGCTGCTGGAGTCACCATTTGAATGTTATTTAGAGGCTGAAAAAATGTCAGTGCTCTGTTATTTCTTTTCCAAAGTAGTTTGAGTGCCTGTGTACATCTCATTCTTTGGTTAAGCTGGTAAAGTGCATTGAAAAACCCGGCAGCAGGATTTAGGGGTTTTTTTGGTGATTTGGCAACTTTTACTTTAGACAAACATCGCCATGAAAATTACCTTCCTACAATGAAACTCTGCCCCATTTTTCAGTATTTGACGTTGCGTCCTGAGCACAGGAGAGGAAGAGTTGACACAAACTCAAGGAGTACAGCTCTAAGATACCTGACCTTTGCTGTCCTTCGCAGGCCCTTGATTTTTGGGGCCACTTACACTGATTGTCAGAGCACGAAGGGGAAGTTATGGTTAGTAACAGAAGACCTGGAAGAAGCCTGGCATCACCCTTCTCCAGGCACAGCCTTGAGAGTGATTGCACAGAGCTGTTCCTCTCGCCTGCTTCTGATCATCCCCTGGAACAGATTGATGCAGTCACATAACCAGGCTCATTTCGGATACCAGAAATCTTTATGAACCATTAATTACTGAGGGCCCAGCTCGCTGACATCCATCCCACACCATCCAAATCACCTGGTTCCTCCTCCAAAGCTTCATTCAGAGGTGAGCTGAAGCATAGCCAACCCCTCCCCGCCCAGGTCGGCAGTGACTGAAGGGGGCAAAGTGCCCAGGAACAGGGAATTACCCTTTGCAGCAGAGTGGGAGTACCTCTGCACCAGCCACCCCCACCCTGTGCCTCCCACCTTGCTCACAGCCACAGAGCATTAAAAAGATAAACTGGGGCTGACAGGGAGAGACAAGATTGACGTTACCTGCAGAGTGTGTTGCCCACAGTCTGGTTCCTGTACGCTATAGTGGCAGGAAGGAGGCAGGCAGAGCAGCTCAAACATATTTTTCTGCAGCGTTTAACTTTTGCTCAGAGCACAGTAAAGTCTAAATGTGTCCCTATCCCCGACCACTCTCCCCTGACAAAGGTGAGGCTGGATAACACTGTGTTTAAAAGAGGATCTTTGTGGGATTCCACAACTCTTGCTCTCTGAGGAATGTTTGGAGGTAGAGATGTGCTGGTTTCAAGGACCTGTAAATGTTGATATAGGCAGCAAAGATGCTATTTGATTGTGAAAAAACTTGCAATTACTAAGCAGTGGCAGAGCAAGACCTTAAAGCTTTTTTAATTGCCAGACATTTGGGACTTCTGTTAACAGCTTTCTCATTCCATGATTAGTTCTAGAACCTGGAAAACTACTTCATTTAGTTATTTTAAAATAATAATGTCACTAAAAGGCTAGAGTGACCCCTTACTTTTGATTAGCAAGTGACATGTAGTTTGTAGCTTCCGAGTATCACATGTGCAATAGTTATATGCTCAGATGTGAAGGTGTTTCTGTTTGTCTGCAGACAAATTGCATAACTCCAAATGCCAGTGTTCACTGAAGAGTGAATTTCTTCATCCAAGTCAATGTGGTGCCCTGAGCTCATACAGAAGTGCTGACACAACGTTAGGTATGGCAGCAGCACACTTGCGCTGCTGCAACACGGGTTCAGTTGTGCTTCTGCCAAGAACACCTTGACAATCTCGTTTGGGCACTGTGATCGGTTTTTACCTCCAGCGTGCTGTAGCTCAGTTGAACTAATACCGTGGGTTTAGCAAAGGTGTCATGGTTACACTGCATTGAGCAATGCATCCACAGCAGAGTCAGCCTAGGCGCGAACAAGTTGTCTGCATTTCTCAGTGGATGAAGCTGGTATAGCGTTGTCCGTATTGATTTGTATCTAAATGCACAGAAATCCTTTCTCATTCTTTGTTAGTTAGAGGAAGCTGACTATGGTTGCCAAAACCACCGAAGTCAAATGCCAATAATTTAAAGCACAAACTAAATGAAGGAACAGACACTTACGCTAACCTGCATGTTAGAAAAAATGGGTAGAAGGTTGTTAGTGTTTTCCAATTCTATTTTAAGCCATATAAAACTATCACTTCATTAACCCCCTGAAACATCAACTTCAGAGGCTAAATTTAGCTTACACCAGCATAAATCCAAAGCACCTCTCGTAAGACAAAGTCTCATTTTGCCTGCTTTTGAAAGTGCAATCTTGTATCCACAGATATGGAAGCAGAATTGTGACTTCAGCCTTTTAATAGCAAAACTATTTCATTTGCAACTAAGTATGGAAGACTACCTATCTTGTACCTTAATGTACACAGGTAATGCCCAGGGAAAGAGGAAAAATGAGATTGAGGGAGCCTGACTCTGAAGAGCAAGTAGTAGCAAATACTATCCTCAGTAAGCTTCTGAGCTAATCAAAGTTTAGCATCTGGAGTACCCTGCAGCATGGAGTTCCACAACTTGCTTCCTCAAGCAGTTTCATTTGCTGCCCTGAATTCTCCTCTTTCTTTAAACTTCATGAGCTAAGTTTTGGCGAAACACCCTGGCACAGCATATTCAAAGCTGAGATGTTTCCTCTTTCCAGACATTAGTTAGTCTGGACCTTGGGTCTTTGGCACATAGGAAATTCTCCTGGAAAATAAGTACAAATCCAGATTGTGAACAGTCTCTCTACTCTTGTAAGAGCAGACTGTGGTTCCCCCTATCACCCACAAAAGCACATAGAAGTACTGTATCTTCCTTATGTTCTTTCTGGTGATCCTCCAAGGATTTGATGTTTTGCATAGACCCTTGTTCAGAGTTGGGATTTAAAAGCCTTGGTTCAGCTGGTATGTTTAATGGCAAGTAATAACATTTCTATGTATTTTGAACTGTCCTGTGGGACCTTAAGCATTAAAGTGCTGTTTTACAGGTTTTCCAAACTATTATTTAACAATGTCGATCCCCTTCAATTCTTTTCTTTTCTCAGCTATTTCTGATGTAGTTCTGTGTTCATCCTTGTAATCTGGGGTTTTGTCCATAAAGAATGGAAGTCCCAGCGATAACAATTGTGCTGGAAATATTCTCTGGCTGACTGGTAGTGCCAAAAAGCTACTACTGGAAATCTTGCTTAAATGATTTATACATACAATCTCTTGCATTATTTTTTTTTTAATAGATCACACTATCACTGAATAAAAAAATTCTCGTGGACACAAGGTACACACAATAGCATACTTCTTGTTTATGTGTAAAAGCTTTAGATATTCAGTGCAGTGGATAGTCTGAGGAATAGGAGGAATATGTGAGATGGTGCAGAAGCCCCGGCACTTGTTTACTACAGCATATGGTGTTTCTGGTCTCCAGGACACATATCTGTGTCCATAAGAATTGAGCTACAAAATATAGCCAGTCATTCTGCATATGGTGGTGCTTATGAATCCTTCCAGTGGTTAGAGACGGTATAATTAGTTACAGGAAAGCATAACCCTCTGCTTCATAAAGAAAGAAAAAGATCCTTTATGCTTCACAAGCTTTAAATCTTTTATTTCACATTGTAGCTGCTATGTTACCTGAGTGCATGCAGCCACTGAAACCATAGAGAGCACACAGAGTAAAATATTCAGTGTTGGAAATCATGGGAAGACGTGGATGTGGTCTTCAAGCTCCAAACTCGCATAATTGTGTTGCCCATAGCCTGTCAATTACAGTGCAATAACTGACAAATGAGAAAGCTTTTAACAGTATTTGTGTAGTGTGGGAACCAAACAAACCAATTTTGCAATTTGTGACTGCTTAATTATGTGTTTGGAGGCCAGGCCTGTTGCAGATAGCAAAACAAGTTTAATTATGTCCCACAGTGAAAGGTTTAAAAGTCTTTTAAAAGGTTTTACAGCATTAAAAATGCACTTAATATTTTGCTTATTGCTGGACACAATAAATTACACACATTCTGCTTTGCATATCTTTTCAACCAGCAAACTTTCGGACAGTCTGGAGGATACCTGGGCAGAGGAAAGGATCTGTCCCCAGTTGCCCCCAGTTCGTTTCATAGCAGGTCCCTGTCCAAAAGCACGTGTCCTCTCACAACAACTGTATCTTCTGTAGCTAGTGGGAGTCATTTCTTTCACCTCTTGGCTTCAGGCGGCTGCTGCTGGACTATTTGCACATCTGTAGCAGTACAGCTGCTGGGGATTTCAGAGGGGGAGAGGGGGAAGCAGGAGGCAGTGGCTTTGTTTAGGCCACTGCACTGATCAGAGAGAGGATCAAAAAGTAGCATCTCAGAGGGGATTTTCCTTCCTCTGCCTATCTAATTTCCCTCCAGAGTCAGCTGACAGCCAGTTGTTATCCCCTCCCCTCCTCCTTTGTGTTCCAGGGAGAAAAGAAAGGTGGAAAAGGAGCAGGAGGCTGCAAGCACAGTAATTAAAGAAGGATGTCCCTACAGAGGACACATCTTGTCATTGTGCTTGGCCTCTGCCTTCAACAGCATCAGCTGGTACCATGGCACTCGCTACACCCATGTATCAGCTGATGCTGTGGCAGATGTGTAGACCCTCTAGCCCCATTAAAATCCAAATCTCTCCCTGTTCTAACTTCCCACAGAGGGGTCCCATCTTGGATAGTCTCTGTCAGGAAATACCACAGGAAAAATACACTGAAGTAGTTGTGGAACTAAATATTCGGTGGTGAGCCTTTCTCTGCTGAGAGTGTCCTATCTGGAAATCCAGTCAGCTTGATTTACATCTTCTGCTTTAGTCTTTTTCAATCTTCAAATTCTTTTTAGACCATTTCTTACCCCTTTTAAGTGAGGAAGCACTTGACCTTTCTTCCAAGACCATCTTGTCCAGTGCTGGCATCTCCACTTTCTGTAACCAAATGAAAACAAGACCAACATTTTGAAGTTTAATTATATTTGTTTCCCTACGTTGGTTGCTCCTATGCATAGGAATGGATGCCTAAGTTTCAGATTTGTGCAGTAGATTCATTACAGATAGAAGTAGGCAGCAAAAAACATAGCAACTAAAGAATTTACTGTGAGGCATGACCCAGAGGTTGAAATGTATGGCTTGATGAAACAGTTTTCTCTAGGTGATGTTCTAATTTTACGTGACTAGCAGTTGTCTATTCCTTTGGCTAAAGAATAACTTCAGTTGTCAGTTGAAGTTTGTCTGTTGTAATGGAGTTTTTAGGTGTGCTGTGAATTAGTTTCTGATTTTTTCATGATTCATTTTAAATATATCAGAGGTTGGGCTGGAGAAATCAGCCTAAGGGTTGATGCTGTCCAATGCATTGGAGAGCTGAGCTGCTTCCCTGTGGAACCCCATGGAAAAGGATAAAAGAGGAAAGCTTGTTGAAGTTTACAGGGAAGGCTAGAAAAGATGCAGGCAAAGCTTTTCTCACTGCCACTATGGCATCTGCTGACCCAAATGCCTACTGTAACAAAAGGGTGTAACCGTGTATTATTAGACTAATCATTAGATGTGATGCTATCCAATTAACTCTTGAATCACTTGTACTGACTGGAAGGCTTGGAAGGGAACTGGGGAGATGAGATCTTTGTTCCTCATGTTACTGTTTCTTTTACAGAGTTGCAATACGTGAGAGGACAAAGTGATTAAATCAAATTTAGTCCCACAGCTAATGCAAACTATAGGTTATATACAGAAATGTACAACATTGTGAATGCAATGTTTAAGCAATACACTAAATCACAAGAAGCACTCCTATGTGCGATATACAGCACATGCCAAGGGTAAAATGTTTAAATAACAGTCTGCAGAAATACAATTTTAAGTTACAAAACAAAAAAAAGAAACAATCTTATCAGTCCTGAAATGGAAGGAAAATTTCTATCAATAACCACCAAGAGACAGTTTCTCCACTACAGATAGGAAAAAAAAAAAAAAAAAAAAAATTAGAGGCACCCAATCTATAAATTCAGGGGCTCTGGATATTTTCTCTTTCACCAAGACGGCTTCCAGCTCTGGACTGCCAAGCCAGAGTAAACATACAGCCCTCAGCCTACCTTCCCAGGTGATCGCATCCACCCCGCCTGGCTCCCAGTCCCCGAGTCCCGAGCCAGCACAAACAGCGCTTGCCTTCCAGTCGCCCTCTGACTCCGGATCAGGCAGTCACCAAGGGGAATTCTTAGAATAAGCCTTACGGAGCTGCTGCAGCAATATCACTCAGATCCATGGACCTCACCCAGACCACTGTTATCTTGTTCTCATCAAGTTTCACAACTTCTGTTTCCAAAACACCCAAAAAATATTTTGAGAAAAGACCCTACTATCCTCCTTAAAGAGCAAATATCTCCAAGACTGTGCTGTACTCTTACACAAACTGCAAGCTACAGTTTGCTATAAAATGCTCCACTCTTCTTACAGAGCTGGGCACAGTGGAAATGAGCAATAATTAGGAGTAGGAGAGATGACCTTCCTTTGGACTTATCAATCCCTATAAATTTTGATAAAAACTTCTTATCTTTAGCCTTTAACTCTTTTCTTGGGGAGGGGCTGATGGTCTGAGAGTGGGGTTTTTTATTCCCAGTCATTCTTTGCTGAGAAAGAAAGTATAAAATTGACAGAGAAAGGAATTTTATTCTGCAGCTTTTAAAGAGGGCAAGGGCATTGCAAGCAATAGAGATTAAAAAAAAAATTAAACTATAAAGAAGTACTTGACAGTGTCTCTTCTGCACTTATTCGAATATGCTGCTCAAGCTAAAAGAGAGGGCAAGAGGTAATCCTTGCTCTGCTATTTGCTTTTAATATGATCATGTTTTTGGCTCCCACTACATCTAATGTTGCTGGTATCATTCAAAAACACACCTCATTATCTCATGTTAAATGTTGAGCTGCTGGAAAACCAATTGTAGTGGGTAGTATGCCTCTGAGGTTATGATATGCAGGCAAGATGTAAGCTCAAAATATGTTTGCAGTCAGTGACAATACTGCCTGCTAATATATTATTACACCATTTGTCTTGTTCTTAGCCGTAAATATTTTGTTTGTAAAGCTTTAAGGCAGCTCAGCATTGGAAGATAAATTTTGTGTAACTGGTTTAGCTATTGTTGTTCTGGCATTTCTCTCAGATGCACTAACTTTGTGTGCAGTCTGCAAAATCAATAAATAAAACATGTAAACTTAGTTGGAGATTAGTAGGTATATTTCAAGCTTTCTTCATATGGTAAGTATAGGTCTAATTTGAAAATCACGCATCTAATTTGAACAAGGGTGAGGGAGAAATTAGGTTTCATTCTAAGCCTTGTTTTCAGGGATTGAAAAGCTTGGTCCAGATTCAATGCATCAATGCGTTGAAGTACTGAACAAAATCAGTCTTTGTTCTTCAGTGAAACTTATCTGCAGAGGAGCTGCATTACTTCCTGTGAAATACAGCCCTGCAGATGTGCTTTGCTAGTCGTCCCTCTGCTTTTGCTTCCTTTGGTCAAGTAGTCAAGAATAGACACTTTGTGCTGGAGTGAAAATGATGCTGCCTCGTTTGCCCTCTGCTGAGATGGAGCCCTGCTCACCAAAGGGGCATGACTTCCTGCCAGTTACTCTGCTGTTTGTTTATTTGTAAAGCGTAATGGGATATCACTCAGCAAAACTAAAGTCTCCCTCCTTCAAACCTCAGAAAAAGAGGCAGCAGGTTCTCAAGCAAGTGCAAACAACCTGAACTGATTCTCTAAATGCTTAAATGTAGGCAATAAGCAAGCGGAGACAGTGATGTGGAAGACAATAATTAAATAGTTTAGCTTTAAGAAGCGTATGATCAGAGTTCAGGAGGTAGCTGGTCCCACTTTTAATGAGTCAGAATATAAGAAAGTGAATTGTAGCGAATTAAGACTTTAAGTGGTTGGGTTATAAACCAGAATAGAAATTGATTTTATAATAGTGTCTTGCATACTCCAAATATCCTTAAGTGCTTTACGTTTTAAATAGAGTAAATGCATAGCAAAATGAATTGCCTATTATGCACCAAATAGTACATTTGTTATTAAATCTTAGAATAGGACAGATTTTCACCAGTTTCTCTTCTGTAGGTGTTTATTTAGCATAAAATCTATTTTACAGTATGAAATTGCCCAGAAACCAAACGCACGTTCGTGGCCCCTTTGTGTTAGGTGCAGTGTAAATAGAGTTAATAAGAGCCATACCCCAAATAATCTGTGTTGTTAGAAGGCAAAAAGCACAGAGGTTAGTGAAAGCATCTAGCTTTCTATGTTTGTCTCTATATATCTTTGTATTATATTGTCCCAATTCAGTGGGATGAATCAAGCATTTTCTGACTTGCAGATTGCCACAGAGGTGGGTTTGAAAGCTGAGGGTGTAAGTGACTTTTCTGATATGTGTGGGGCAGGATGGAACTGCAGTCTAAAGCCTGGGGTGAATTACTGTGTTCTCAAAGGCTCTCTTTATATATAAACTCGGAGTTTCTCTTTCACTGAATTGCATCCCTGCATTCAGCAGCAGCAGCTTTTACCAAATATTTCCATTCTGCCACTTTGGGAGCAGGCTTGGAAGCAATACAAGGAGAAAGCTAACTGGTTTGGATTGGGGGTCACAGGAGCTGGATGGGGGACTAGAGTGGGGCAGGGTAAGGGAGTAACAGAATGAAGTGGGAGGAAAAAGAAAACAGAAATAGATTGAGAATGCAGAGAGGCCAGAGCCATGGAGCAAGGGGGTTTTGAGCAGAAGCCTGGATATGTGGGGACACATTAATACCTATGGTATAAGTTTGTGTTGCTACTGAGTGCAGCTAAGACTGCTGAGCAAGGTGATCCGGACTTGGGGAAACTGATGACTGCAGGTCTGAGAAATAATGAAGCACAGAAAGGGCAGGACAAGGGGATGTACGGAGGTGAGGATGGGATATGCAAACTGTCCCATCCCTTCATATTCATCCCCAGGGAGGATGGCAACCTGCTACTGCTGGCAGTGAGATATTGGCAGGGGTATGAGTGGAGGATGTGAGAGTCCAGACCCACCAAGGTCCCATGGAGCTGTCAATATAATGCAATCTGCTGAGAGACTGGAGGGGGACAGGGTTTACTTTTCTTAGATTTTTTTTTTTGCTTGGCTTAATTTAATATGAAGGTAGCTATAGCAACATATGTTCACACACTATGCAAGTGTTTTGCATTGTTTGATACATAATACTTTCCCATTTTCTCTAATTTTACATTGGTCCAGGCAGCTTTCCCAATAATGTATTCTTGGCTCACATTTATGGTGTGACATTTTTGATAAGTATTGTCTGGGTGAATCCACTGTGGAATAATCTTCTGGATTATCCACTGGAGCCCTGGTCTTCCAGCACAAACACAAACAAGCTCTAGTTAATGCAGTTTCCCTTTAGGAAGGTGATCGCTATATTCTCAGGTGAAGCAATTACAAGAAGGAACTTGATTGTGTTTGTTTATTTTAAAGACAAAATGAGATGCTATAGGCAAGATAATATCAGTTCCTGACTGAGAGTATGTATCACATAAAGGTGGCGTTCTACTTTTCTAGGAAGACAGAATATAGGATATAAGACAGAAAATAACTCATGCTGCCTCATTTGGAACATATTCAGGTACTTGAGTTTTGGAAGCCTGACTCAGTATGAGGTTTACAAAACTTCTGAATAAAGACCATGGATGTGTGTCTGCATGTTTACATGTGAAAGCAAATATATATAATGTGCGCCATGTATCAGTAACACGTTTGTGACAGGGTGGCCGTAGAAGGAATGTGCTTATTGCAGTACTTGCAACAAGCTTCTCTTTAGTGATAAAAACATAATTGTTATTTTAGTTACATCAGAGAAACCTGTAAACTTGCACTAGTTTGGTGAGCCTTAAAAATAGTTCATGAAGATTAAAAATCTTAGTTACTTTTTCCCATTCTTTGATAAACAATTCTCCTTCTGCTTCCTGTGATGACTGATTCACTTTCAGGAGTCAGGATTTGCCCTGTTATGGAAAAGTATCTGTAATTTGTAGGCATCTCATTATGTTAGGATGAAACATAAAGCAATTTTGTGCAACTATTTGCATTGAATCCTCATATTACGATGGTAAAAGGTCTGGTCCTGGAAAGTACCCAGAAACAAGATTGTCTAGCCAATGTGTAGGCAAATAATTTGCAAAAATGAGTGAAAACCAGGTTTTAGTCAACAGGTTAGGTGAGGTTTTGTGGGAAGAAAGATGGGGAAAGGAAGCATGATCCCAATTGACTTGTCCACAGCTAACTGGCAGTCAGGTTCATCTCTTACTGAGATTTATTTTCTAAAATTATTATTGGAACAACATTTTATGTAAACATTTACTTGTGAGTACACTTGTAGCTCTTTGCGTTCTGTGTAGGGCTTTTTTGGTATCTGCTTATCTACAGAGTGCGTGAGAAGAATTTTTATCTGGTGGAAAACAAGCTGGTGTTGTGACAGGCTTTGCATTGCCTTGAGATGGTTGAGGACACAGCAACGACCTGGCTCAAACTGGGAAAAAGGGAAGGTTGTGCAGGTGGGAGTGGGTCCCATACAAGCCAGTGCTAATGGGCAGGGCCACCAAAGCTCCAGCACCATCCCTGGAAATCTGCTCTAGTCCCTGCTTAGTTGAGCATCAGGTTCATAGTTGTTAGGTTGCAAGAAGTCTGGGATTTCTGAAATGGGAATATTGCCATACAGACCCAGAGGCTCCACAGAAAGCTGGAAGGACTCAGATTCTCCATTTTACCTTCCAGTGTAAGCCATATTCTTATCCCTGTATTCTCTTCTTAACAAATAGTCTTCTAGTCTTCCTCAAACACAACAAACTATTCTTGATAACCTTAGCCCGTATGCTAAATGTAGGGCTTGAAATATACTCTTACCTACTACATGTAGCTATTTGTCTGCATTATCTCATGCAAACAAGAGAACTCGTTTCTTCTGCTTCTTATTGATCCTGGTAGGTAACTTATACTGAAGGAAGAAACACCTGATTTATTAGTCATTGGTCCCCCTTCCGGAGGACTCAGCATCTGAAATAAATTGAATGGGGTTAAGAATGTACTTAGACCCAGACACAATTGTTTGTGTGTCTTGTCTTTACAATAAGAAAAAAAGCTCTGAAGCAAATTCAAAGTGTCATTAGTGTCATGCTATAAATAAACAAAATGCTACACAGATAAGAGTACCACACTTTCAATTCTGGAAATAGCTTGCAAGCCATTAGGTGCAGGATAAGATATAGAACCACAGATTTGGAAAGGAAAGGAAAAGAAAGATTAGTGCTGAGGAGCAGAAGGAAAAAAAGCAATCTCCAACCATGATGTCTGTATTTTCCATCCTGAGATGAAACTATTCCCTCTAGAAACATGAGGAGACATCAGTATTATTTGGCAAGATGTTGTGCCTTGTTCCCTCTGACTTTGAAAATGAGTCTCAAGGAATCAGAAGCTGACCACAGCTAATCTGCTGTAGTTTCTCCCATGATAGGAGAGCCCCAGTGGCAAATCTGGGTCTTCTCTTTCTCTCCACCAACTCTCTAGCAGTAGCGAGGTGTCAGGAGGCAGTATGGGGAAAGACTAGGGGGCCCTGCATTCAGCATATCATGTGGACTGATGCATAATATCTATGGAGCTGGCTATTACAAGGAAAGACTTGCACATTCTTCATCTCAGCAATTAGGGAGGTGTAACATGCTATTTCTGTGCTTTTCCTCTTCTTTTTTTTGCTGCACACAGCAGTCAAACCAACTTACTCTCTCTGGGATGTCTGCAGCCCAGTAGATAAGAGAGGAAACACCTCCCGTAGTGAAGGGGAGTCATTCCAGCCATTTGGTTTGAATTGAATAGTAGATCTCAGAAAACATGTTTTCCATTCATAAAAAGGAAAAAAAAAATGCTACTCTCAATACTTTCCAATGTCATCCTCTGGAGCCTTGAGGGCCATATGTCACACACCCTTACTTTGTAGGTCTTGCTTTTATAGACTCTGTTTTTCACTCCCAGAGATTTATTGTCCCAGTGAAGAAACAGTCTGGATATGCCTCTGCAGTGGAAATGTAGCCATGTATTTGCTAAGAACAAGCTTGTGGTTTACCAGAATATTTCTGTTTCCTTCTGAGGTTTCCAGCTAATGAAGGGGAATTTATCCAGTACATTTATTGACATTAAAATAAGAGTTGCAGTCCATAAATAATCCCATTGTTGTTTTAGTTTGCAGTTTAAAACATTTTGTCAGCAGCATTGTCATCTACTGTGACTCAGCTTGTGTTTTTGCTCACAGTATCAGAGCAGCTTACTGTTAACACAGATATACATTCCAGCTGTTCCTACCAAGTAGGAACCAAAGTACATTTTGAAAGCATTCCTGAGCTTTTCAGCACTGAGCACGTCTGATCCCAACCATGGAGACAAGTTCACAGTTATTCCTTACTTGACATCTATGAAGATAAAAGCCCAGCACCCAGACTCATTTCTGGGTTCATACAAACTCCTGCCAGTGCAGAGCTGTGAGAAAGCCTGTGAGGGACAGGTGATGTGGCAGCATAAGAGCCACAACCTCTGTTTTACCCACAGGCATTCAAAATGGCAGGTCAGCTTGAAAAGTTGTCCGTGCTGGCCAGAATGGAGTCATGATTAAGCTGGACATAGGGTGCAAGTTATTCCTTCACAACTCCCAGGAACGTTCCTGGCCCTGGCCCCCCTCTAAAGGAGCCTTCATAGATAGAACATGTCATCATCTTAGTGGTGGATCCCTGTGTCATGAAAAGACTGCAGTGCATTGAGGCACACTCTGTTAGCTCTCTGCATCCATATCTTTCAATCTGCATCCGCGAGTGCTGACCAGTGCTTTTCTACCTGTCAGTCAAAGTTATCCTTTGCAAAAGGAAAACCCTCAGCGCAAGGAAGAAGTCAGGTCTTCAGAACTAAGGCAATGAAGAATTTAGTTAGTAATGGGCATGTTGACCTATTTTAACCAAAAATGTTCAGTAAATACAAGAAAAAAATATAAAAGATAGAATTTCCTTTTTGCTAGCAGTATACCTCCTTTTGAATTAGATTTTATTTTCAAAAGTCTGAAGTAATGGATTTTCATTAGTTCTAAACTTATGAAAAACTATCAATTTGATTAGTTGAAATTTTTTTTTTCCCCCTTCTTGGTGGGTTGGTTTTTTAGATCAGCTAGGGCTCTTCTAGATTTTTAAAATCTGTTCTGTGAAATAAAGAACCTCACAAGAAGAGACAAGTGCTGCAGACTTCATATCTGAAATTCCTTTGTCTGCATGACCAGTTAACTGAAAAAAGTAAGTTTCTAGTGATGTGTTTTGAATAAACTGCGTTTGGAGATTTCTCTTCCACGATGTGACATCCAGTGGCATGGATTACACAAGAGTGTAAATATATCTTAGTGTCAGCAAAGTGTTATCTTGCTGTAAAATGTTCAATAATCCAGAGCCACTTCAATGGATTATACCAGACTTGCTTGTAGAATTTGCAGTTCAACCCTTCTCAAAGCACTTCCCTAGGTATTTACCTACAGTGTTCAGCCTGCTGGCTGCCATTCAGCTGATATTATCAAGAAGACAAGTTTGACACTCAAGAGGTGAAGCAAAGAAATAGGCAGGTATTTAAATAGATATATGAGCTAGCAAACAGTAGTGGTTTTAATATTAGTAGTGTTTTAATCTTGTTCTCTAAACAAAAGAGGATTTAGTTATTCATGGCTCAAGAATTACAAATTAATGTGTGGAACTGAAGTTAGTACTGAGGGCACTGGAAATCCATATGATTCAGTGTATTTATTGTTTTAATTGTTCATATTTCCTTTGCTTTGAGGGATTTGGTCTTTGAGATTAATATGATGGTCACTGCCACATCTGTCTTGGATTCCTTATTCCTCAAGAATAGCCCTGAGCAGAGAGCATTACAGAAGTCTCTCATTAGGAAGTAGTCATCACAGTCTTTTATGTAGCTATAGATGGTAAAAGGCACCTATTTAGCACTGCCTCCTGAAAGTCCAACAGCACTCTTGGGCTCAGTAGGTCCTATGCAAGAAAGCCATTTCCAGGGAGACTTGGGGCACTTGTCTATCCCTCCTGATTAATAGTAAAATCTTTTTTTTCCACTAAGAGCCATTTGCAGCAAATCCTTATATGAAACTGGAAGAATTAGTAAAAATCAAAACCACAGATTCAGAGATCAGTTTCCTATGGCATGTAACACTGCAATCTTCAAATCCAAAAGCAGTCCTCAGTTTCATGGCATACCTACAAACTCCAAGGGAGGAGGGACATGAGACTTGCCAATGCCTGTACGAATAAATAGCCTACCTTAGTGATATATACAGTAAGCACCAGTACTCAGCCTCCAATGTCTGATCAAGCTAATGACAGAAGCATGCAGAGTTTCATGATTTTTACCTGCTGGCCTGCCTCTCTTCCCATACCCTGTAGACCTCAAGTATAGAAACTGTGTGGAGCAATCCCACAGTTCCCACTTGTGGTCTTTGGGTCCTTCTGTACCTTCCTACTTCACCTACATGGGAGCAAGCTTGCATGGAGAGAGCCAGAAGGGTTGTTTCTCACAGCACCAGAGAACCTGAAATATATTTTACTCATGGCAAGGCAGGACACCTTAAAGACAGGTAATGTATGCAGCTATAGCAGATGTTTCTGAATACGCAGACAGAAAATTTAGAATGAGGTTACAATTTGTGTTAATATTAGCTATAGCTCAAACAATGTCCTGCAGCAACAACAATCAGTGTCCAGTTGCACCTCTGAAGACAATGAGAAAAGACAAAACCCCAAGAAAAGGGCTCATCTAGTAGTTAGGTTTCAGGTGACTCAACAGTTACTCTTAATTTGTGGTATCAGCCACTCACAACAATAGTTTCAGACCTGTAAAAACAGATTGAAAGGGACTAAGAAAATTAATGGAACAAGCTATTACGTATTTTCTTTTATGATAGCATTACTTTTGAAAGAATAAATCATTTGGGGATAGGATGGTGAATGATTATTGGCTACATTCAGCAATTGTACCCTCCCTGCGCAAAGGCTTAAATATTGACTCACCTCTGGTATGTCAGGAATCTGTTTCATGATGATAATTTACTTCCTTAATTATCTGCAATTGATTTACATACGAGTCATATTGAGATTATTATATGACATGAAAACTGTCAAACATTGTTAATTTAAACAAGTTTTTAAATCAGCCAATCTTACACCAACTGTATATTATATAGAATTCAATAGTAAAACAAAAATTCTCTCCTCCTGAATAAGATTTTTTTCCAATTGGCTGGCACATGGAACAAGTTCATCTTATATATGCCAATTTACAAATATGTCCAATAATAGTAGAGGGAGCAACTGTTCCACAGCTCTGCCAGTGTTCATCAGACACAGTGACAGTAGCCACATCATTAATCTCATAGTATATTAGAAATAAAGTCACTGGAATGGAATGGTGTCAAAGGATAAATGTTTCCCCTCTTGAAAATAAACTTCTCAGTTTCACCTCATTGTGTTGTCTTTTTTTTTTTTTCCCCTCCCCTTTTCCACCCACCCTTCTAGAAATCCTTTGGTTTCACCTGGCATTTAGGTAACAGTAGGAGACCAGTATCCTATGTCAGAGCTCGTTCTACAGTTATCAGTTGAGCATACCCTTAAATCCCCACAATTGCTGTGCCAAGACCAATCCTTTCTCTGAGAGGTTAAGCATATGCATTACATATTGAAACAATGTAAGTAGCATGTAATTAGCACTGTTTATGCATTCTCACTTTAAATTATACTTTAAAACCTATGATGTTTTTCAAGGCGCTCAATGTTAGAGAGAATTAAATGAGCATTCATCTTGTCATTTTTAACTTTATTCATAAATAACACTCTAAATATATTTGAATGGTTTATTACATTAGATCCCATGAACTGACATACACATTCTTCCCTTAGAGGATATAGTTCTTAATAAAACATCCTTTAAAATTATAAAACCCGTGAATGTGGCAATTAAATTTACAAACAGTGTCATCGACAACTTTAACAAAAGATGTTTGAATGGGGGGGGTATAGGGGGACCTTTTTTCTTTTTTTTTTTCCTCCTCTTTTTT
This sequence comes from Grus americana, assembly GCF_028858705.1. Lineage (NCBI taxonomy): Eukaryota > Metazoa > Chordata > Aves > Gruiformes > Gruidae > Grus > Grus americana. The sequence continues at coordinate 32,393,850 of NC_072859.1, forward strand.
CCTTTTTTAAAGTCTTGTTCCATAAGGATTATAGCTCCCCCGCTGTTTGGAAAAGATAATTTCACTTGTAACACTAATAACTTGAGCAGGGAGAAGGCTGGCTGGGTGAATGGAATGCACTTCACTGCACATCTTGGCTTCGCTAGAAATCGGAAACAGATGGTCCTTGCGGCTGGCTTCCCACTCGGGCCCGCTCAGTGCCAGCCTGTGGTCGTTGGCTGGTTGCTGCTGGCACTGTGTGACTTGAACATAGTAGGACAGTGGCAAAAGAAATCAAATCTTTTTCATTGAGCAGCAAACTGTAATGAAATTTGACAGATCTGACATTCTATACCCAACATCTAGTTAGAATATATTAACCTTTTAGTTTTCTTGAGCTCGTCTCCTACTAGTTATGAATCTCCTTATTACAGTTTTGCAGTGGCTCCGGAGATGGCAGGAAAGCAATATCTTCTGGATGCCCTCTAATGTTAGAGCTAAAATACATATTTCAAATAGTAAAGGAAATGTGGGGCTTCTAGCTCCTTCCAAATTTTTATACAGAAAAAAATAGTAATAAAAATAATGGTTATATTCCTTCATATATTTCATTCTAGGACAAAAAAAGAAAATAATAGTAAGGTGATAATCCACCCCTGGTTTAGTCAATAAGAATATTTTCTGGGTACGTCTCTTGTATCCTCACCTCAGTGGGGTAATGCTACATTTAACCCAGCTGCATCAAAACTGAGTTTGTTTTTTTGATGAATACTTTTCTTTTTAATTCTATGACTTTGCATTTACTTAGATGTTTTAGATTGGTCTAGGGCAGGAGTCCTCCTTTCTCTCTGAAGACTTCTCCCAGGTATGAACTTGGTATCAGCTTTTTTTCCAAATTAGTCCCTGCTTAGTCCTCCTCAAGAGGTTGTGTTGGCTGTCACAGGGGCCTTGAGCCAGCAAAGCGCGTGCTCCTAGGGGACTGGTACCTCTCCCAGATGAAGAGCATGTTGAAATGTTGTGCTGAGTTATGGTCACAGATTAGGAAATAGTTGGTTATATTTAGACTTAAAAAGAAATCTGGTTTATGTTTCTTTACATTTTGGGTTGATAGAGAAGAATTTTTACTTATTTTTTAAAAATGTTTCTATGTGTCATTCCTTCCCCTTCACTCCTTTCATCTGTTCCTCCTTTTTCTTTCAGACATGAAGTCACAGCACTGTCTGTGATATCAGTGTGTTTCCATATTGACAGACCGTTCTGTCAGAAACAAGATCTTGATGCTTGTTTCAGATGAGGCAAAAGGGGAATACAGATGGCAAGAAGAAAATCAGGAGTGAGAGGGGAGCGGGGAGAAATACGTACAACAAAGCTACAGGCGGAAATGCAGAGTCCAAAGACAACTTTCCTGCAGAGGGGAAAGGACTTCTTTCCCTGGGTCAGCAGGATCACCCGAAATGTGTGTGTCATCTTGAGTATCCGGTAGAAGCTTTACTGTTGCACTCGTTTTGGCTCAGGAGTCCTTGAAGGTGCAGAAGCAGTGCTCACATGCTGCTTCTCTCCTTGTTTACGCCTTCAGCAACAGCAGATCCTCTTGATTGAAGCCAGGATTATAGGATTTCCAAAAGCTAGAACACACACTCGTTGTCAGCAACTTTGCATAAGTTCAGAGGCTGTCCAAAAATTGACTGCCTGCTCTCACGTGGCACTTGAACTAATTGTCACTGTTCAAGATAAGGAAATCCCTTCGTAGCTCATCTAAGTTCAAGTCTTCCCAAGGAAAATGCCTCCCAAATTAGGAACAGATCTAAAAATCACACTGTTGCAATCAGCTGAAAAGGTTCTGAGCAATTGCAACTGAAGAAATAGGGGGAGGCAGAGGGAATAAAAAAAGGGTTAATGAGCAGTAGAAACCATGCAATTAATAGATAATCTAGTAAAGACAACTAAGATCCTAAAGATGTGTCTAGCACCGGGAGCTGCGCGCAGTGCTGCCGCATTTCTTTTACCGCCGTGAATAGTAGAAGCCAACATTTGGAGAAACCACCCGCTATGCCAACATTTCTAATGCTCTCATGCATTCAGTTTCCAGTAGACTGTAAAATGCCAGCTTGATATAGTCATCTGAATTAATATACTTTATTAGCCTTTTTTAGCATTCATTCCTGGTTTCATACACTTGATAGCAACAATGACCTCATCCAAATGTGCTGCCGAGGGCAGATAGAGAGGGGCATGCTCGCGCTGTTTGCGCAGCGGCAGGTAACTCTGCTCAACTATTAAGCGAATTATTTGTGGGTAGTTGGCCACTTCTCCAGTAGGAAGTCAGAAAGCAACTGGCAAGTACTTCAATTCATTGCTTGAGGCCTAAAGCTGTCGGAAAACAAATCTCTTCTCCTGTAGCCCACAAAAACATACACCTAACTTATTTCCAACTTGAAATATCACTCCTACATTGCAAGCATTTTTATTTTGCAGCTGCGTCTGCACAAATGTCTATGCCACACGAAGGCTTTTTCTTTCTTCGGAACAGTCTGATTTAGAAGCAAACATCTTTGTGGCTTATTAGTCTTTGGAAGGCATCGTTTTGTCCCAGTACTATTCACAGGGAGTGTTGTGCAGAATGCTGATTGACAAGAGTTAAATTCAAAACATGTAGCCATTTTCTGGTGTGTGGTTTTTTTCCTGATTGAAGGAAAACTACTTAGATGTTTGTTTCCAAAACGGCATCTGTCAGCAATCAAAGGGGAAAAATTGCATAAAACAAATGCAATTGTTTGGAGTAGCATTTCCTGGATCATGTTAAATGCTTGATTTGCTCCCCATTATGCTCACCAAATAATTTTATTTTCCACAATAATTGCAATATTTAACATGTTGTATTTAATCTTGTTTTAATGCTATTAACAACAGCCGCTTATGAAAGGAATAATTGCTCTACGGGTAAGAACCCACCATCCCCAGCATCAGAAGGAACAATGGCAAAGTTAACTGCACCTAATTGTTCTGAATTTAAAACACTGTTATCCAAGAGCATTCCTCATGTCTTTACATATAACTACTATACTGTCAGGAAGGAAATGGTTTCATGCTTCTGTCATTCATAAGCTGAAAAGTGTATGCTCTTCTAAAAATATATTTATTTGGTGTGTTTATAATTAATATTTGGAAGAAAACTCATATATTGGCATAGGAAGTCCTAAGTACTCTCGAAGCAGTGGTTAATTCAGCACTCAAGAGAAAGTTTGTCAGTAGATCTATAACTACATCAGGTGATGGAAAACCATATAGAACAAATAGAGATTTACCAGAATTTGACTGGAATGACATGCAGCACAGCTGGGTATGAAATACTAAATAAATAATAAGCAGGGTGGGTAAGTTGTTTGGTTTGAGACGTAGGAGCAAAGAGAGCAGCATCAAATTGAATCTGACACCGATTCAAAGACTGATTGTTACTTAAGCATTTTACTTTATATTTTGTGTGATTATTTGGAGGGAGGGTTTTTTCAATAAGCAGCAAGCCACAGAAGGACAGGTAGTGTTAACGAACCTGCAGTAACAGAAGACGATAAATGTTTTGGCCAGCCAGTGCAAGGACAGTTTCTGGCACAGTGTCCTTTTTTTTTTTTTTCCTGGACTTAGACTAAAACTTAACACTTCCCGTGCTAGTCAGACCCTTTCCTGTAAAAGGCAGTGGGATTGTACCTGCTATCTGGAGAAAAAAAGCAAACTGGGATGCTAAGTAGTTGCATAGATCATGCAGTAATGTATTTTTTTGTGCAGTCCAAACAGATTGTTAAGGCTGGGGCAAAAACAAAGACTAACCCCTGCATGTTACATTAGCAGTTTGTGTTTACCCTAAATCATTTGCTTATCTCGCACATCACAGAAATCTGAAGGTATTATTGAAGCTCAGTGAAAGTAAGTTCTGTCCTGTACTGAATGACAGTTTTGTAATCTATGCAGCCCGGAATTGTAATTTTGCTGTAGCCAAATAGTTAAACAATAGTTAGTACACAAAACAATCAACCGAGGAATTGTGCTCCCATGAGGTCCCCTTTTTGATACAAACAGAAATGGATATTGTTTAAAATAGAGTGGATATTTTTAATACGTTTTCCTCTTGTGTCCAAATCACGAGAAGATTGTTCTGAGTGAGCAAGTTATATCAGCCATAGCTCTACAGACCTAAGAAATATTCCTGGCGAGAGTCTGTTTGCCAGTTCAGAAGTTCATTTTTTTTCAAGCGCTTGAGGAAAGGCACTACTGTATAGGTTGAAGTGCCCTGTTATTAAGTGGTGGTGGTCATAGCTGAGCAACCGTCACTCTGTGTGATACAACGGGGTGATTTAAATGGAAAACATTCACTGCCTGTTTAATAGTCAGCTGTCATAAAAGTAATACTTTTGTTGGGTTTACAGTGCACAAGAAGAAGTGGGAAACAAAGACAGGAAAATGTATGATTATCTTTTACTTTGTCTTCCAGGAAAGGGTTTTAATATTGGACAATAGCAAGATTTCATAACTTTTCAAAACTGTTTGGAGTTGTCTTTTTCCAAGTTATCTGTCAATTCCTCACGTAAATTTTGAATGTTGCAGAGAAGTTTTGCAGGAGGGAGAAACGAACCTCTGTGAGGCTTTGGTGGTTATCACCTGATGGTATTATGAAGTGTAACATTAAAAACCAGTTTTAAAAAATATGGTAGCAAAACTATACTTTAGAAAAAAAAAAAGAAGGGAATTGTTCAGTTCTTAGGGAACACTTCAGCTATTTCAACCTTCGTATGAAAAGTCATTCATTTAAACAATAAGATCTGGTATCTAAAATCAAGAACGAGCAAACAGCCAAAACTTTAACGTCTCAAAAAAAAAAAAAAAAGAGCATTTGATTCCTTCTGAAACCTTCTGTCACTGAATTGAGAAATAAACTTGAGCACTTTATACTTTTGTTTTGCCTTTCACTGCTTAAATGATTACATGCACGATTATGAAAGAAAGAAAAAAGAAAGACGCAATCTTTTCCTTTTTTTGCTTAGTCTTCCCCCCCCCAAGTCACGTACATGAGAAAAGTAGCTGCGATAAACAGATACTGAATCAGACTGAAAGTCTTTTTAAAAAAAAAAAAACACACACCCAAAACATTGCATGATAGTCTCTAAGCAGTTCCATCTGTCAAGCAGAAATTTTAGGCTAATAGCCTGTGGCGATCTCCCTCCGCAGTCCACTACCTGCCTTTGTCCTATTAAATCTCTTTATTCTTCTTAAAAAAGAGGAAAGGAAGAAAAACCTTGCAGACCAAAATCATCTGAGTGATGAAGCCCTAATTTTGACCGCCTCTCTTTGATGTTGAGCAGTGGGTTCTTATTTAAAAAAAAAAAAAAAAAAGAGTGAGTGAGAGAGAGGGGGAGAGAGAGGGAGAGAGAGAGGAGAAGACAGTGCTAGGAGCAGATGACTTTTCATCTCCACTTCACCTTGCCACTGGGTCTGTGAGAGATTGGTTCATTGTCAAGGAGATTTTTTTTTTTTACCCATGATTCCATATGGTATGGACCGGGCTACATGTTGCCCAACATGCCAGTGCAAATGTTTTCTCAATTAGGTGTCTTATCTCCCGTGAGTTAGCATCAGATGAAGCTTGCTGACAGCATAATGGCAGGGAAAACCTCCGACGGCTCCATCAAATGGCAGCTCTGCTACGACATCTCGGCCAGAACTTGGTGGATGGTGAGTTGGCAGCAGGGCTGCTTTTTTTTTTCTCCCTTTTCTACTTTCCCTCCCTCTTTGACAAAATGTCCCAGACCTCACATTTATCAAATTAACATTTGATTTTTTTCACACTCTTCAGTAGAGCAGCCTCACACTTGTCCCACTTGTGTGCTTTTCCCTGTGTAACAGGAGACCGTTAATGTGCACTACAGTTTCCAGAGGGAAGCTTTTTCAATTCTCCTTAAGGGAAAAAAAAAAAAAAGTATGCAAAGAAGTAGTTTGAAAAAGCCTTGTGCAGAGTAACTTGTCTCAGTCGGCTGCCTAACGCTCAGTTTGTTTTACTTTATCTGCTGCTTTCAAGCGTTCGTGTGCATGTGCATTTTTTACCATGCAATATTTTGTAAAGAGGGGAGGTGGAAAGTTCAGTCCGTTACAAAGCAAGTCGATTACTGTAAAAGCCTGGAATGGTGCGGTAGTGTCGTGGTGTAAAATCATCACGTGTGAGAGCAGCGTGTTTTGCGAGGTGCTGCCTTTCATCGGAGACCCCGATCTAACTTTTCCCTCCGCTTGTTTACGTTAGAACAGGTTACCGGGCTGTGCTGACCTGGAGCCATGTGTTACAGATCCCACATAGTCTGGCTCTAGCTGCTTTTGGGCGCAATTAAAGTTTCAATAAAGTCCCAACGTGCTCCGTAGAACGAGTTAACTAGCATGTCATGGTCAGCCGGGCCAGACAACCTTTGACATCTTGAATCTATAAGAGGTATAGTGAGTTAGGAGGATGCACAATAGCCCATTGTGGCAGAAGATGCAAGTCCTGTTGTGAGGAAGAGAGTCCTCAAATCATTACTGCCCTCGTTAGCGTGTTGTCCGTTAGGGATTAATTCGTTAGCAGCGCATTTTTAGTTTTCTGTAATTATTATTCTTGTGGCAAGCGTGAATTCTTCCAGTGAGAGGAAAAGTTTGCTGCCAGGACAATGAATGTATTATCCGCTCCTAACTGGACCGTGAACCTCAGCTCATTTCACATAGATATCAGTTAAAAAAGGACTGGCGAGTGGAATTACAAAACAAGGCATGATCACTTTCATTGTATGATACGCTGAAACAAGTCGGGGGCTTTCCCTCCCCCTCGCCACCCCGGACCAATTTTGGTATCGTTTGGAAAGTTTAAGACCTCTGAGGACTTGAAAGACTTTTAAAAGTGAGAGCCGGAAGGTTTTTATTCTGCAGCTTGGTGGTGGCCATTGTGTATATCATGTGGCTTGTATTTAAAGGTGTTTGGGCTCGGGTTTTTCCGTTTTGTTTTCTCTAAACTCTTAATTTTTTAACCGTCTATTAGAGGTTTGCCAGCGGTTGCCAGTGAAATGTAACATGCAGCTTTTGGTTAATGGGAATAGGGAAGGCTAACCACTTTACTTATACTACTGATTTTCCAATTAGACTTTCTGCCAGGGGAAGTTGGAGGGGGAAGGGGTATTTGCATGCACATAAACTGTTGACTATTCATGTGACTTTTTTTTTTTTAGCTTGTTAAACCCCTGTAAATAAGTCTATTGATTGTTAGTTATCATTTTCAAAGCAAACTTTTCAAGTGCCTGTTTTAACCACACGATTTAGGTCGTGCTGTTATTTTGCCTTATTCTAAGCCATTTGTATATTTTATTACCACTCCTCTTTTATTGTCTATCGGCTGCTTTTATGATGAGGTACGTCAATGTTTATTATTTAATAAGTATCCTCAAATGTTATTAGGCAGTTGTTATCACCCTAAAGAAAGTCTCTGAGGAAGTTTCATTTCAGTCACATTTATTTCACAGATGTTTTAGTACTGTGAATATAATATGTAAAAATGCTGGAAACATTTAGTAATGCACTTGCCTAAAAATAAACAGTTTTATAACCACACATGCTGTTGTTTAGATTAAACATTGCAGAAAGTTCTCCTTAAACTTGAACGTCACACCATTTATTTTCTAAGAGAACAAAAAAAAAAAAAATCACTAAAATAGCCTTTTTTGTAGAAGTTGTGCTAGATGAAAGAGATGTTATTTTTAACTGAAATGAATAATTCACGATCTTTACAATAGATGTGTTAATTGCAAATAATTTTCGTACAAAGTTTCAATTATTGATGGAGTAATAAGCAGTTTTTCATACAGTCTGTGAATCTAAAACGTACAACAAAAAATAGATATCTATTATTTTTTTACCCCCAAATCTCATCGCATTTGCACATTCTTTTAATCAAAAGTAAGCTAGAGAGCAGATTTTAATGTTTTAAAGACAAATAAAGCTTTTAAAATTACCTCATGTATCGTCTGGCTGCACAAAATCTCAGCTGCACAGTGCTAAACTTCGGTTTGGTACTGCCAGCATACAAAGAGATGAGTGAATACCCCTTGCACCCATATGGACTCAGCTGCCAGCACTGTGATATGCAATTTTGCTTTTTAATGAATCGTAAACAATTTGTGTGTCAAACGAGGGAGTTTGTTTTCTTTCTGGAGCAGGTTCTAAATCCGTTTTAAGCTATAGCTGTGTACTGTACTGGAGTATTATGCCCAAATTTAAAGGTTCTGTGTCATTTTGATGAAAAGACCTGTTATAATGAAAGAAACGGCTTTATAAAAGGCTGGGTGTAGTAATCTCTCTCTCTCTTTCTTTCTTTCTCTCTCTCTGTCTCTCAACCTCACACTCTCCCTCTTTCACTCCAGTCTATAGCATGTTTATAGCTAGCTAGCTGGAGATAATGGAGATTGGTTGATTGCATGATTAGTAAAATGAATGGATTTTAGCATTGGGCAAAGCAGCTTGCATTTTTGAAAGGTGGCTTTAAAATGCAGACTTCTAATTTTGACCTTATTTTCTTTCATAGATAATCTTTATTAATGCTCCTTTAATTCGTTTTTCCTCATCACAGCTAGTTTTTCTCTCTAGCCGTCTGATGGAATGGCTAATATATTTTATCTTACTTGCCAAAATAGCAAGAGGTCAAAGTAAAAGAAAAATGTTATTTTTCTTTCTTGTAGACAGTTATAAATGTTTCAAACTATTTCAACAGATCCCACAGGATTTGTACATTTTAGCAATAATTGCATTTGTCACCACAGTTTTAAGACAGTCTCTTGACACCTAATCTATTTTTTCTTATGCTTTAATCAAGTAAATGCAGAAACAGTTATTATTTTGGCTATATTGTAATGTGACATTTTAGCAGAAAATTTCCTCCAAAATGCTGTAAATTTGTGTAAGAAGGAATTACGTATTTTTTTAAGATATATGTAATAGCAAATACTTTAACCGGTATAGCAGCCCGAAGATACGAGATGAATTAGTTTGTAATCATTGGCACTTTTTATTTAAATTTGATGCTGTCATAGAGACACTAAAGGGTTAGTCATAGAAAAGTTTCAGTACTGTCTTGCATTTGTAACAAATATGTGCAGCTGTGCTACTTCTATAAACATTTATTTCAAGCTGATTATTTTTTTAAAATTATTTGCTCTACCAAGCCAGTATGATGTGACTTATTCTATATGTTTAATAAGGGATTGTCTGCAAAATTCCTTTGCATGGGGTTACTGAAGTACACGTGCAGTGAAGGTATATACTGGAGGAAAATTCCCAATGAAAATATAAAACTAAAGACCCTGGGCCAAATTCTGCTCCAGGTTTACGCTGCCATCAGCCTGGAGTCGCTGCATTAAGAGGAGTGGAGAGACTCCAGGTTTACTTACCTGAGTGACTGAGAGCGAGCTTTGACCCATAATTTGAATTATCTCAGGCCAAACAGTTTCAAACCCCAAACTGCTCTCCTTTGTGAAATATCTGAAGAAAAAAGCCTCATTAATAAATAAGAAGCCATTTCAAATGACTCCATGTATGAGTTAGCATGCAAACTGCTGTTATTGAATGCGACAGTTAAAACAGATCTACCAGTCATTTTCCAAAATAATTGTTTTCCAGTTTTATTATCCAGCTATCGACCCACAGTTCAGTGTATTTGCCTTTATTTTCTTTAGATGCCATAAGTTAAAAGAGAATTTATTAAAGATAGCAGGACTGGACTTGAAATGGTCATTTTATTACTTTAAAGGTTTTTCACTCAACATTATTTTTTCACTGAAGCTCTTGGTAAATACTTTTTCTTTCACACCTCTGTGCTCCGTTTTTTCAGAGGAATAGGTGGAATTGCTCAGGTAATTTATGCAGTAAAAACCCATGAAAATTTCAAAATGTTACTAGCATTTCTCTCAATTAAGAATTAATAGAATCCTCACTAGAAATCTCATTGCAAATGAGATTAAAAATAATGGCGCATCTAATAAATATTTAATTTCATCATATGGAAAGCTAATTGTTACTACCAAAGCTAAAAAAGTCCAGAAGCGTGAAACACTCAAACGTAGTATTTCTTGTTTAAATCACTGAGCGTATCTATACATACATGCATATACATACTCTCATCTAAGTTTCTCACGGTTCTCCCCACATTCTGTTGAACCATACGTGGCTTTGCTGATTTGTGCTTCCTACTTATAATTTACTGTATATCAAAAAGGATACATGCATTAATAATTATCCTGCTCCTGCCTCTATAAAAATAACGAAGTGTGAATAAATTGTTACACTGCTGCGTGGATTTTCTTTGTTTTATACAGTAACTCTCCTGTGTTCATACACTGCTCAGCTGCTGTATAAATGTTTTTAATAAAATTCTTCCTTCTCTGTCAGAGTTGCTAAATTCCGCATATGACTTAAACACATGTATTCAGTGCATCGTTAGACATACTTGATAGTATCTTCGCTTTCCATACATGTCCTCCTTTTGCCTGCAAGTATGTGCCCTGGTTGTTTTCTACTCTTTTTCCTTCACCTGTCCTGAATATTGCCATGAATGTTTCTAATTTAAAGCCAGAGGAATCAGTGGCTGATTAGAAGACAGGAAATTGGAGGATTAAACTGTCTGGTTGAACTTCCTTTACTTATCAGTACTGTGTAACTTACACTGGATTACAAACTCATTGGGACAATTTCTACAACGTATCAGTACTTCTGTTTTCTTAGTCTTTATTTTTCTGGAGAAAACACGGAAAACAAGGAAAATGGGTAGTTTGTGGCTAAAACCCAATACTTTTTAATAACACTGATGTACTGTAGATTTAAATTAAATCTGTATAAATGTCTTCAGATATGAGAATTCATTCAATTTTAAACCATGCAGTTCTATAATACATATTTTAAATTAACTTTAGTATGTAAACAACCAAGCAACAGATACTTTCGGGGAGGGGGAGGGAAATGACATCATTTTAGTAAGAGGAGAATGCGCCAAGTTAACCCTTGTTCAACCCTCTTCCTCTCAGAAACTTTCAGGTTTGTTCTAACACCGTGGTGTAGTCGTAGGACACCCTGAGGAAGGGCTAGAGAGAAAAGCCACTTTATCCAAAAACCTTTGGCTGGACTCCCAGTGCTGCCCTCAGAGCCAGGAGCTGGAGGTCTGATGTCCTCGCCCAGCATTTACTGGGTGAGAAGGACGTTGTGTAGATGGTTGTCTAACCAGGAGAAGAAGGAAGAGAGCACAACTTTGTACCGCTAAGGGCCAGCTCATTCTCGCCGTTGATGCCCATGTATTATTTCCAGAGCTCGTCATGGCCCCTGGTTATGAAATCATTGAAATAGTTGGGAAAGGCAAGTAATAGTAGATTCTGGAGGACCTGTCTTGTGAAGGATAAAGAGGAGGACTTCAGACCTCAGTCTGTGCTATACCTACGGTGTTTCTGTGCTACCACTCACCATTCACCATCATTTAATTTTACACATTGAAATCTGAAGGTGTCAAAACTGTATTGAATACCAGACCATGCAAAAAATCCAAAAAAGATAGACGCTGCCTGAAAGGTCTAACACCTTGATCTGAATCCAAAGGCTGCAAGACTAATCATACACTCCAGTTTAAACACCGGGACTGGATCTTTAAATTGATCGGGATGCTGGTGATGGTTTCTGGCAGTCTGATCCTGCTACATTAGGGAAGGTCTCCACTAATACTGGGAGTAATCGAAAACGGAGGTGAAAATAAAAGAATATTCTGAAACTTTTTGCTGGCAAAGTCCCAGTCATTTCCATATGAACAAAAAAAACAATCTGAAACTTTTTGTAAGTAAAAAGTAAATATTTGCTTTCCCTACCTTCATATGAAAGGAAAAAGGTAACATTTTTGGTTTATCGAAAGTTTCCCTGTGTTTTAATGCCAGCGTGAAAAGAATCTCGCTGTGCTGCTAGAAGTATGCTTCTCTCCTTTCCCTCAGATGTGGTCACCGACGCTGATTAATATTTAAAGATGATTTTGGGATTAATCAAGTTGTTTCTTTAGTGGTATTAGAAGACAAATATGCTAGTTGATAATAGCATGTTTTGGATTGATAATATCTTTGTTATTTCCATTAATGTCACTGGGAACTTCTCTTTCACAAGTACTGCAGGTAATAATTACAGAACTCATTGCAAATGCTGGAGCTCTCTGTACGTGTACATACACACACTTTACGTATGCAATACGCTTATACGTTATCCACCCACCAAAAGCAGAGGCCCTGCCACGCTCCCAAGAAATCTGACTGATCTCAGAGCAGCGGGAGCCGGTCTGATTGAGGTGCTTCGCAGCAGGCGCTGCACAAGCCTGCAATAGCTCTTTTGCACAAAGGTTTCAGAACTTGCGTTCACTGTGAAGATCTCTGGATCTATTTTCCATAGAGTAGATTATTGAAGAGTAGTTCTCAATAAGATAAAAATCATTAGAACAGATGAAATAGATGTGTTGGCTAATGGAGTGAGATTCAAAATATTTTGCCTGTATAAGCATGTCTGTTGTTCTTTGGTGGGTTTTTTTTTTCAGAGGCTGTGAAACGCAAAGTTAGCAATACAACTAGATATGGGTGGAAGTGTTGGATAGTACAGATGGCACTATAAGCTTGTAGACTTTTACTACCAATAATTGCAATGCCCTTGCTTTCAAAGGAGTGCAGGTTGCCCTTGATGTACGCAAACAGCCATATTAATTTCACAACCCAATTGGAATCGCACACATGGATTGAGGTTGTCAATAGGAGCAGTGTGGAAATTAAGAGCACAAATAGTGCTCTCAAATAGGCCTTTCTGCTTTAAACGTGACTAACTCAAAAGGCACAGGGTGTATGTGGTCACTAACAGAGTGCATCCATAACTGAGAGAGTTGTGAATAAATTAGAGGGGAGTTTTTCTGTATTTTTTTTTAGATCTAGACTTCAATTAGGCTGGAGAAAATGGACCTGATTCTGCATGGAAATATGCTGATATTTGGAAGTGGAATGTACAGCGTGGCTTATTGGTTTACACCAAGGAACTACAAAGAACATTCCAAAGTGACCCAAATTAACCTTTTATGTTCAATAAGAAAGGAGAAAAATTGTCCCATTTGATTGCTCATTCAGTCAGCATTTACGTTTGCTCTCAAGAACAAATAGAAACAACATGCATGTGTGGTTCTGTTTGCCAGTATTTTTCTACTAGAAATTTTCTTTTGTGATGCTATTTGAAAGAATACACTAAGACTAGGTTAGACATGGGTCATTTAGGGCAATGGCTGTAAGGTGAATCACCAAGGTTTTTACAAGAGCAAAAACAGAACACGTTTTCAAGGATTATAAGCAAACACAAGTAAAACTCAAATTTACTCGTGACCTTCTGCTAATGAGGACTTACAGTTTAGACTTGTTGCTTCCTCTCCTTTTATCTTGATTTTCTACGGAAATGAGGCTTAAAAGATCAGTTGTCTGTCTGCCATGTGCAATGAAGGAACCTGTAGTGTCTTTTTTATTTATTGCATAGACATTATTTAACATGCCCAAGGAATTCCTCATGTTCAAAATTCGATGAATAATTCTTAATTTAAAAGAAAATAGTAACTTTCTTATGAATTATGACTGTCTCACCTGATTTCATAGGATACAACTTTTTCACTATGTACAGTTGTTAAAAATTTCTAGAGGAGAGGTCTGTCTCTCTATGTTCTCTTTTTTTTTTTTTTTTTAGATCCTTATTGCGTTTCTGTGGACACCCATTCCTTTCTTTCATAATGACATTTCCTAAGAGTCTCCTGCAGAGAAATGGGGGAGATATCTTCCACAGAAGTGTGTGGGTGTGTGGGAAGAGGACGTGGGCCTAAAATGGTGGGAAATCCTTGATGAAGAAATCCTTGATGAAGACCTGGCACTCAGCAAGCAATGACATTTGCTAATTTCTAATATAGGTTTGTGTCGAGAAGAGAAAGCCTAAAGAATAGACAGAAAAGGACTGAGCCAAGCGTGGATGTTCAGCACAGGCACTGTAAAAGAGGAGAAAGGAGGGCAGGCTTTGGTGTATCAGAGCCAATGTTTTCTGGCATTACGAAGAGCAGTGGCCAAGAGATCATACCTGAGTAGGGGCAGTGAATCACAAGGGTGTTTTTTTTCTCCCTCTCCTCCAAATCTTTCTTTGAAGTTGTTTCTTTTTCACTACTTAAAATCCTATTCCATGACATATGGGCTACCAACTGCTCTGGTCCTCCAGTAACTGGACCACTGCACAGACAAATAACTTCGTGGGTTTATTTTCCTCTTTTCAGATGCAGAGGCACGGTTTGAATTGCAGATTAGTAGCTCATCTGCCCAAACTCTTCTGCACTGAGGCAACTCCATAGCAGGAAGCCAAAGAGCCATAGGACAACAGCAGTGACTGAACAAAACAAGGCTCTGTGCCAGCTCCACGAGATATCCCCCATGATCAGCAGCGCAGCTACTTTTGATTGCATCTGCTCAATTCCAGAATTTCAGGGGATATTTTAAGGGACTTTGCTGTAAACTCTAGTGAAAACTGAGAAAAGGGAAACAAGAGAAAAGAGCAAAAACCAGGCTGACAAAGTGCCCCTGTGGCACCGGATTCAGCAAAGTCTAATGCTCTGTTGTGCATTGTGTACCACAGCCTTGTATCCTGGTGTCTCCCACTTGGAGCTTGACAAAGTCTGTGGTTTCACAGCACATTAACCTCAGGAGCCACATGCCCTTACGGAACCAGCTGTTCCCATCTTTAAATGGTAGAGTCCACTTTTCTGTTGCTTGTCCTAACACATCTGTTTTCAGATCTGGTCTATGATCATGGAACTGATCCTGCGTAAAAAAATGAGATCTTTGCAATGGTGATACGCAGCGATACAAAACCTTAACTAAAAAACGTTGATCTAGTCAAAAAGTGAATGATTGGCAGCCTTAGAACAGAAAGATCAATGGGCTGGGAATTTTTATTTTCCCTTTCAACAGGATAAGGGGCTGAAGACAAAATGAGTGGAAGTTGTACCCTGAAAAACAGTTTGAGACGAGGCCTTCTGGAATACAAGAAATAAACAGACAGATAAGGGTGGAATGACAGTGCTGCAGAGTTTTGAGGATGGTGACAATTTAAATTTGATGCAAACATCTGTTCATGTGCTTTGGATTGAAATAATCAAACACCTGCACTTCCATGTATGTGTTCATGCTTGCAAATTTCTTTGTTCTAACGAGTTTTCTGGGTGCACACTCCAGGACGGGTGTGCACGAGCATGGCGTAGAATTATTATTTGTATGCTGTAGGTGTTTGCACCTGCAAAATGCAGGTGCCTGCTTAAATGTGTGTTCTTACAAGCAGATAGGCAACGTGTTTCCCTTGGTTTCTGTAGAGGTCGGCCAAATCTATCGCTGTAATTTCTTTATGTCTCACCCTCCCCATCTATAGAGGAGAGTAATAAAACTCACTTACCTCAAAAAGGGTGTTAGATGTCAATTAATGGGTTTCCAACATTATCTGAAGACAGAAGCTATAATTGCAGTACATTATTTTATAAAAAAGTTACTTAGGAACTTAAGCTTTTGCAGAATTAGGGAAGCTGAAGACAGGAGGACCTAATAG
This sequence comes from Grus americana, assembly GCF_028858705.1. NCBI lineage: Eukaryota > Metazoa > Chordata > Aves > Gruiformes > Gruidae > Grus > Grus americana. The sequence goes on from NC_072859.1 coordinate 32,409,501, forward strand.
GCTGTGGAGTCTTTCCATCTACCAGCAGTCTGTTTCTTACTGTTTATTTATTGCCGACTTTTATTTTGCCTTTAAGCCAAACACTATGGGTTACTCATATAGCATATGCTTCTTCACTCTGTACACAAGTAAAAGCGGTGATCTCAAAATCAAGATGATAATATAATAAAGCTTGACTGAGGATGCCTGAAGTGGTACGTATGCTCACACTGTGTAAGACACAGAGATCTCTGTGCGCACCACTGTTCCATATTAAGTAGGAGTTTGGTAAATTGAGTGGATTACTGAGATTTCATTAAAAATTAAATGTACAATTATTTAGATGAATTTTTCACATATGCTTGTGGGCAAACAATTTTTGATTAGTTGTTGACATATAGTAGTACACACAGTGTGTGTGTGTGCGCGTGTGCACATGTATATTTACATGCACGATATATAAATAAAATACAGACAGTAACGTAGTGTTAGTAAAGTCCACTGGTAGTCATTAATTTGACAAGTCTTACATAGGATGGAAAGAATGATCTTCCTCAGACTGAAAAATTGTTTTCACTACATCACATTAAGACTTATTTATCCAATAAGCAGTGTGAGAGCTCAAGACCAAGCACAGCTCATCCCAGCTCTCTGCTCATTTTATCGAACTCTTGGAAGAAGTTTCTCTCCCAGACAATGCTGAGGAAGGAAAGCTGTGCAATGCCTTTTTCAGCAGTGCCTGTCACTGGCCTGGGGTTGCAGGATTTACATCAGTGGAAGGAACTTTCTCAATTTGATTTTAATTAGAAATCAGGTGGTAAAGCTGGGGGAAAGATTTCTAAAGATCTGAAGTGTCTGAAGAGGAGCGGCTTGAATAACACTGTATTAGTCATGAGGCAAAGGAAGGAAGAATGTTGTCGTGATTTGAAAGTAACATTGTTCGGTAAACGAAGATGTGTGAAGCACTTGCTAAACTAAATTAGTTCTGAGGTTTGGTGCACATTTGTGTAATTTTGTTCATTGAAGCTTTGAATGATTGTGAAAGAAAAAACAAACACATCTATTAAGAAAAAAATGCTTGATTTGCTTTCTGATGGTGTTTATCTGCAGAAATTCAGCTGCCATTTTTCATATTTCAGACAGAATAATTAATTGGCACAAATAAATAAATACAAATAATACAGTATAATTCTACTCTGAATTTTATTTTGTGGTGCCGATTTAATGAAGACTTTGCTTTCCCTCACACAAACAGAAGTTGTAGAGAAATTTTAGGACCCGATGTCTCCTAAATTTTCTACAGCGGCTGTTCCTCAATAGATGACCTTTTTCTCATGCATGGATTCGGTGTGCAGAAAGGGTAAATCTTGTGGTTTGAGTGTCCCCTGGAGAATACCACTGAATAAGTGTAGCCGCGTACTTCTTATTCTATTACCTTGTGATTAATTTTTCTAAGAGTTGGTGCTCCCACCTCTTTGTAGGGAGGGGGGACACTGTCTGCGCTCTCAGGTCATGTTCCCAATTCCTTTAATGCACCTCTGACATTTACTCGTCTATCCGGGATCTTTACCTTTGTGCCATTATACTTGTTGCTGTCTTACTCAGTTAAGAAGTACAAATAGCCCCAGCATTGCCAGCTGCAGTCCCAGGCTGGATCATTACTCCAGATTTGAGGTTAATCAACTGCAAATTCCATTAGCTTCATACAGAGTGAAAATAAAGAACAGACGGTCTCGCATGTGAGCCAGAAGTCAGGTGCAGCACAATACGGCCAGCCTTCAGGTAGAGGGATTTTTTCCCTTCAGCTAACATCTCTGAGATAGGGCCAAAGGATCAGATCAAAAAAGATTTTCATGAAAGTTTTATAGACTCCCATCCTCCCCCCCCCACCCCCGCTTCCCTTTTCTCTCCACTTCCAATTGCAAATGTTAGTTCTTCATTTAATTCTGGTAAGGAGGTTTATCCCTTTTTCTCCTGAACACTATGGAAAGTCATTGCTAAGAAGTATATTCTCAGACATCTTACGTTCTTTACCTACTTGTTGATTGCGCCAGCAACTTGCTTTATTGCTCAAGGAAGTGCTGTGTGAAGTTTGGGCGGGGGGATATGGGGGCAGTTTGCTATTGAAGACCCATTTACTAAGATCCCAGACTTGCAAATGCTGACGTACACATGCACCTTGTGAGTTCTGCCATTGATTTCAGTAGGACTCGCAATATCAAAGCTGGACACGCAGGAGAGCAGTAACAGGAACCAGGCCTAGACGCTTCCCTGCTGCTTTTATTTTGTGCGCTGTCTCCCCCCCACCCCTCAGATAATGTTTTTGCTTGTTATTGGTGGTTTTCTCATGAGTCCGTTTAAAATCTCTTTAATGTTCCTCTTCTTTTTGCATGTACTACAAGCAGTCAATACTTACAGAAATTATTAAAAAGAAGGTAATCTGCAATTGTCTGAAAATGATGCCTCTGATACATCTCAGTTCTCTAAAGCTAAAGCTTTCCTGTCAGACGGAAAGAACTGTAGGAAAGTCAGGTCTGTGGCCAGAAGCTGAGATACTGCTGCACATGGAGTACACTGCACTTTCCAGACTGAATTCTGAACATTTACACTAGCACGACGTTTGCCAAACAACGTGAATTTTGTGTGCTGCGGCTTTTCCCTTTTCTTTGCATCTTTACCTCTTCACCCAGTTTTGGTGGGGAAGGGAGGTGCTTGTGTGTATGTGTGTGTATATCTCCCTATATACATATGTTAGATCATCACTGGCATGCCATTACAAAAGGTTAGGGAAAATATTGCTGCCAACAGAACTAAAGATTAAATAATCCAATCTCTGGGAACTGTAAACTAACAATCACTATCACAAATGGGCCCTTTCTAATCATAGTTTGTGGTGGAATGAAAGATGCAATTGTCTGGAATTGATGAATATGGGATCCATGCTGGCTTTGGGGTCAAAGGTGACTTCATGCAAAGGTCCCTTTCTCTCTGGCACTGCTTCCTTTGTATAGCATAGCTTGGCAGCTATCTCTTTGCACTTCGGCTACCTGCCAATGCAGCTGGTACTGTGCAACTGTCTGGTACAGACTACAAAGCATCACTCAGCAACCAGCAGCTCCGCATGGGGCCCCTTTTCTAGGATGACAAAGAAAGATGGGCTATACATTCTGCCATCTATGCCCATTAAAAAGACTCTTAAATTGCATTACTACAAGTTATTGTTAATTATGTAGTAGTCACTGGATCTGTATGATCCTTTTAGGGGTTGATAATCTTTACAGTATGCTGGCAGTCTAAGTAATCAAGAGGGAAAAATCAGTATTTTGTTGTGTAAAAAGTAAGTACTAATGTGGTAAGTTGCTCATGCATAGCTATATGAATGAAACCTTCATTTGGATTATGTACGCCACAGGTTTGTGGTATATGCAGGAAAAAAACCAAACTAGACAAATTACTTGTGAAGTTGTGTCCTTATAGCTTCAATATTCATGTTACATTTAAGCTTGGGAAGTGTTTTTGTTGGTAAGCATTTATCCTGAAAGCTTGCTGGTTGTTAAAATGTGCCTTGAGCTGCAACTGAGATGGAAGAAAACAAAGTTCTGGCTACATTAAAATAAACAATTTCAGTTTAGAAATCACAAAACTAACCCATCTTTAAACAATGGGACTCTGGTAATGAAAGTGGCATCACTGGCAGACTGATGGGACACGTTTTTCCCTCAGTAGTGCGTTTTCTTCCTGTTCTTAAGAAATGGTTTGTAGTGTGTCCAATAAAAGGAAAATCTTTGTCCACCCTAAAAGCTGAGGTCCCGGTGGTCTCCTGAGGAATGGCCAAGCTACTCCTGTCCTTCAGTTCAGGCGTGATGAATTGTATTGCAACTAAATCTGCAAGCCTGATCCCAGTGGATATTTTCCAACTTCTGTAAGTCCATCAGTGTTAACATAACACTGAAATAGCTAATCTGGAGCAAGCGAGATTGGATTCACCTTCAGTAAGACGTATAGATGACTTACTACATAGATCCAAGTTACTTCAACTTAAATATTCTGGGCCAAATGCTTAACTCCTGTCAACTGGCATAGCTCCACTGAAGTTAATGGAGATGTACCAGTTTACCCCTCCTGAATTTTCTGGGCCTTGTTCTTCCCAAGATTTCAAGGAAAACTCGGTAAAGAAAATGGTGGGACTTGTTTACTCATGACTGGGTTTTCTCCCCTTTTCTTTTTTCCTGCTTTCTCTGCACTATTTATGATCTTACATTTGCCTCCTGTAGAGCTGGCAGGCATCCTAAGATGTACACCAAATTCTGGGAAGAAAACACCACCATTTCTGTGTAGTACCACTGCAAGAGCTAGTCTGTTGAACCACTTTTATTTCCTCTTTTGTTCAAACTACACAAAAATCTGAGAGACACAAGATACAACAGGAGGAGATGAGAACCTTCAGTCTTCAGTTTCTCTCTTTCCTCCTTGCGTCTAATATTCCTTTTCTTGTCTTGTTCTGATATCAGCTATTTGAAATAGTTATATATAATTTAACATTATACAAAAGTATTGTCATATCAAACATAGTGAAATGGATTCCAAAAACACCATCTGGTATTTGGGAATGCACTGTGAGTTGGGAACGTGAGAAGAGATATTCTTTGCCACTTTGCTTGGGACCCAGCCATTAGCAGTGTAATTGCCAAGAAAAGGTGACAGGCTTCAGGCTTAATGCAAGTGGGTTTTTTTTTCCCCCCGCTCTCTCTCTTCCCCAGCCTGTTAACTCTATGAGTCCTAAACTAAACGCAAAAGGCAGTGTAAGGGCAACGCAATGGCAAAAAACAATAGGCTCCCTTAAATTAAAAGGCAGGGCAGAAAATGAAAACAGTCACTGGGCTCCTATAAGAAGACTAGAATAAGTGAAAGCAAAATAAGCTTGTTGAGAGGAGGAAAGAAAACAAGATGCGTATGCTTTAAAGCTGCAGTGTGCTACACAGAATTGTTCTCTTATGTAGTGGATTTGTAATGATTAGAGTTTCCCAAGCTTTATCCAAAAGCTCATTTCAAAGCCATCATTAGTTTCCTCTAATCCACCCAAAATTGCAAACCACATATTGTGAAGGTCATCCATGACCATTCTAAACCTGGTTTATTTGTTATTATCTCACTTCTTCCTCTCTATCTCCATCTATCTCTTTAAGGATGGGGGGGGAAGAGAGCAGATTTAATAAATTAAAAACTCAGATTGATTTCTATGGGAATATTATTCTGATGTGTAAGAACCCAAAGGGCATGCATAGTGCAGTTTATATAATTTCATGTTGCTAGTCTGTGTGTTACCATTGGCAGGTGTAATTCTAACAAGTCTTGCCAGTATTTCTCACCTGAGAACCAGATCAAACATGAGGGAAGTAAAAAATCAGAGATATTTGAACAAGGATCAAAGTCTCTGTATTACATGCAGGAAAGCAAATAAACTTTGCAGCAGAGGATGAAAACAAGTGAGTAACACAGAAAGGTTTTAATCTTTATTGATTTCCATCTAACATTTGAAATACAGCCTTGTATTAATTCTGAACTTAAAAAAAGGCCACATTGATTTGTTTCGGTATATCAGAAACTGCGATGCTACAATAGATCTGCTATTAAATTACACAAAATAAAATGATTTCTGGTGGGTGTATCTAATGCTTGCCAAATTAGATGAAATGAAAGCTAACCCTCTTAGTCTAGCTGTTGTTTTTAAATATTTATGTCTTTAACAGACATTTGTGTGTGCCATGAGGGGGACTAGAAACTCCTTTGCTATCAGTCAGTTTGTGTAGACATGCAAAATTCTTACAATCTCAGTACCAGACTCGCATGAAATGTTCATCACTGCAAGTTCTTTCAATTTATTTGAAATAATCTTGCCGATTCACCACACCGCCGTTTTGGCTCCCGTTACTTATTTATTTACTGCGATTGCATTTCACTGCAAATGAGTTCTGTACGCAAAATTTAGTCTACAAGGTGTAGCGCAGATTTTCAGCAAGGAGTTCAACCCTTCAGTGCAGAAAAGGTGGTGGCAGTCCCATGGGTGCCAGATTGCTTGAGGGACTGAGAGAGAAGCTGCGAGCCCAGAGCTTGCCCTCTCTGCCAGCAACCAGCCGTCGTGAAACTTTGCCCTGAAACAAACACTGTAGAGCTGAGCCTCACCACGCGTCCGGGTGGGAAAATAAGTCAAAGATCACAAGAGGATCTTTCTGTTCTTTACGAGAGCTTGGGATTGGGGCGCAGTTTTACCCCAGTGCTGCTTGACCTGACCTTTGTGCTGTTTGCTTTCTAAAAGGCAGTGATGGTCTCTGATATGTCTCTCATTTAATACCAGGTTTCTCGCTTTGAAGCGTGTCGATCGAGGCAGTCCCCGATGCACTTAGTGTCCCAAATCCTCCTGACAAATAACCCAACCTGGGCAGCTCAAAAGAAGGATAAAGTTCTGATTTCTATCTTACAAAAACAAACGCTCTTTTCAGGCAAAATCACTCTCCAACAGAGCGCGTTGTATTCTGAGTCTTGTTTGGTACCTGCTGCTCCAACAGCACTGGCTTTGGAAGTGCAGCTTTGCTTGGGATGGGGTGGTGAGGGATGCGTCCGACACATAGGAGCACAGAAGTTTTGCGTGTGCAGAAACCAAGGCCGCTCGATCAGTTCAACGACAGAGGGACAGACCACATGTGGGATTCCTGATTCCCACTCAAAGAATCAAGAAACACAAAACTGTTTTGCAATTTAATTTCTGAAAGGGCGTATTCACCTATGAAAACTTTCATACACAAGATAAAGACCTTCAATACAAATGAGATGTGATCATACTTTTTGCATTACAGTTCCTCCTGTAACAGAAATTGCACAAATTCTCTCCGTTTTGACTTTGACCTTTTCCTACTGAATAATCTAATGTTTCTAGAATGTATATTTTATTTAATGGCTTTAATCAATAACTACATTAACAAAGAATCTCCATCTTCATTCAGTAAGTTAATATTACAAAAGTGTGTCTTAAGCCTCTGTTGAGCAGCCACAGCCTCTGTGAACCAAAACCTGCTGCTTTGATTAATAGCAGCAATACTTTCATTCAGCACAGTTCATTCCCCATTCGTCCCCGCTGCACAGCGTGGGGCACCTCAGGGATGCCCTGGGAGCGTGCAAGCTGGAGCATCCCCTGCCCAGCTCCATCCCACCACCAGCCAGGGATCTGGGTCTCGACACATGGGCACCTTCTTGGGTGGTAAACTGCCAACTCCAGCAGCTTATAGTTTTTTATCACCTTATCAGGAATGTGCCACCCACAGCAATGCAGAATTATTACATCTTTCTCATCATTTTTTTCCTTCTGCATAGAGGGCTTTGCCTGTTTTTCCCTTCCCAGCCAATGCCAGCCTGGGGTTTTGTTTTGCTATCCGGTGACATGATGACAAACTGCAAATGAATAATCAGAAGTACTTAGAATTAAAATGGCAAAAATATTATTAGTTTCTGCCCCCCCCCCCCCCCGCACCCCTCTCCCATTTTCCCCTCCCTCCTCTTTTGACGGCAGGCAGAAAATGCAGATGCCAAGGCAGGGGAAGATATTTTTAAGCAGGAGCATCTGGCTCCTTGGCAGACTCCACAGGCAGTTGGTTTGGTTGTTTTGGAGTTGCCTCTGGGTCTGTCACATGTTTTGGCATCTGACTGATTGTCTGGGCTGCCTCCTCTTATTGGACATATTTTTTCTTTGACTCACCTTTGAATCTGAATTGTCTCTTTATTTTCCTTTGCCAGTGAAAAGCAACTTTAGCTGATCCTGGCCTGTTTATATAGAAATAGTCCCCATTCCTCCCTGCCTGTGGCTCACGGGAGCCTCCTCCCTGCCTGGTTTGTGCTACCAAAGGTGCTTGCTGCGAGCACTCCTGCCTTGGGATGCGGGTCAGGCTCCGAGCACTCCCCAGGGAGGAAACTATTCCAAGGAGGAGAATTTTCCCACATCCAAATATATGGCCAAAAGCACAGAGATGTTGTTCCTGATATATGCTGTATCTGTGTATGTTTTGGGTTTTTTTTAATATATATATATAAGATTATTATATTGGGGGGAGGGTTTGTCTTAAAACAGTGTAGTTTTCTTAATAGATTTTGTGCAGAGTATGAAAAAGTACTTGAAATGACAGGTCTGTTCCCTGCTGCAAGCCTGCTGTTTGAAAAAAAGTTAGGTGCTTAGCAGTATTTGTTTCTCTGTTTTCTTTGCACCGTAAATCTTGGGCGAAGCTAGTTTTTCACTCAAAAAAACCCCTTTTTTCACCCCCAAACATCACGGTGAGGCAGTCTGGAAGCTTGTCCCTGCGACCTGCCCCAGCCCGCGGAGCCAACCCGGGGATTTTACGACTGCCAGGGCAGCAAGGCTGGCAGAAACAGGTGGGCTCACAGCGGGGAGCAGCAGCGAAAGCCCCACCACTAGTTCTGCTGGGATTTTTTTAGGTGGATAAACTAAATCTAATTAAACCAGAGCATGTTTAAATGAGCTTCGTTTAACACGCACTTTGTATAGTTCCTCTATTAATAACGGCAGCTCTTGTTTTTATTGTTAGTGCTATCATTTTTCTGTCTTTCCTGATATTCCCAGGGATCGAATGGATTATTTATCAGAAGGGTTGGGGTTGGGTTTATATTTGTAAAACGCTGTTTTGGAACTGTCCTGTGAACTAGTCCTTGCTGTGCTCAGGAGGCACCGCAGAGACTTAGAGATGAGATGTAAATCTGTGCTTTCAAGCTAAAATGAGACCATATTTCATAGAGAAAGTGTTTTTCTTTGAAGGAGAAGGCAAATAGAAGGGAGAAAGAATGCTAGTTTGTAAATATATTTGTAGTTTTTTGAAGGTAACATCACTAAAAAAAAATGGTGTTGACTAATCTGATATAAAGAAGGCATCTTGTATGTTGTTTGGAATTTTTTCTTAATTACATCAAATCAAATTAAACTCATCCAGGAAAAGAGTAGGGAAAACCATAATAGGACATTTTAAAACAAAAGCTACCAGAACGCATTTTTCATTGAGTTAAAGTATTGTTTAAAACAGAAAGCTTTTCTCTCATTGACCTATCATTTTTGCCTCCTCACATACATGTTTGGAAGCCCTGTGTATGTTACCACTGTAAATAATAAGGATGTCAGAGGCTAGGGAATTGGCACATATGAAATTAAGGTGTTTATTCCCAGGGCAGGACGTTTTGGGCAGCCAGGCTCCATCCTTGTCTCATCCTCCTACCTGTACGCCACAGGGAACTGCAGAGTAGCTCCAGTTAGTCTCCAAGTACTTGGAGTTAACAAACAGAGAAAGATGATGAGAACGATTTTAAAACATGAGAGAAACTATATTTGCAGTTATTTTTTGTGTGTGTGGAAAGGAAAAATATTTTCAAACTAATTTTTATTCCTAAAACAGTGCTGAAGGAGCAGGCAGAAAAAAAAACCCACGCATGTGAACACACACACTTCCATGCACACACACCTTACATTAAATTACTTTTACCATCTGATCCTGACTCTTGGCATGACTGATTCCAGGAAAAGCTCCGGACCGCAGACCTGTACAAGAACATTAGCAAACATTTGCACTGAACACAATCTTGCATACAAATTAAAGTTAGTTTCTAGCTCTCGTGATTGCAAAAGGAAGCCTGTGAGCACAGTAAATGCCTGTGTTCTGAAATCTGAAAAAGAAAATGACAGTAAAATTAGCAAAAAGCCCAATCTATGCTGTGTTTTTAAAGTCATCTTGGTATTCTAGGGAATGTGCATCATAAATTTTGAATAGATGGGATTAGCAATATCATGAAGGGGAATCCCAGAGGACCTATCTCCAACAAGGAAGGAATCTTGTAAAAGACATTCACAATAAATCCTTTCATAGGCTTTGGCACTGGGATGTAACTGCATAGATTCCCTGTTAGGTTTTCCTATGAGGGGAAAAAACAAACAGGTCCTTTTGGGCTTTTGATTCTGTGAGTTGGTTTTGTGATCCAAAAGCACCATATAGGTGCTTTCACCTTTGTTTTTCAGCACCTGCAGCATTTGGCAGATACACGGTAAAGCAGAAGCAGCAGCACAAAACACGATATTACTGGGAGAGGGAGACGCAATTCTGAACTATCTGTCCTCTTGGGGCAAGCAAATAGCAGAAAGCAGCTACAGTGCCGTGCCAGGCTAGTCCTGTGGGACGATGTGGTTACAATAACTAATTTTTAGACTAGCCTTGTTCATGCTACTCTAAGTCTTTGCAGCCTCGTCCAACAAGAGGCTCACTTTTCAAGGGCACAGCTCTAAATGTCCAAGGTTGAAATATTTGTACAGGAGTTACAGTCTTTGGACATACTGCAGTTAAAGTGAGGGGGCTTTTCTGTCCTGCCGATGAACAGGTAATAGAATAATAGATAAGTCTTTAGGAGCATAGTGATGCTCTTTAAAATCTCTTGGATCCTTTAATACTGTGGATGGCAGGCAGTTGCTGCAGCTGGAGAGACATGCTTCTCAAGGAAACAGAGACACCTTTAACACTTCTGACTTGGTCTCTTGGCTTGTGGCGAGTCAAGTCAACACACGTTTCACACCAAGGTAACTAAGGTAACTGACTGTATTTCTCTTCTTATTGTTAAAAAAAATCCTTGGTCAAAATCAAGGTGTTCCAACAAATCCTTACCTATCTAGTTGTCAGTGTTGCATTTTTTTAGACTTCAGGAACCCTTCAGAACAGGTCCATCTGTCTTGCTGTGTCCTTTTCTGTGGTCTGTTTTATGGCAATAGTGGGCTCTAAAAGGCTGAATGAAAGAAGAATTCAAAATACCTTGGGAAAAATAGTGAAGTGAGCTACCTCTTCTTGGCAGGGAACAGCAGTCTTCAGTTTAGCAATAGGGAAAAAGGGGTTAATTGATTTGTTCAGTATTGAACACTAGCCTGTACAAGGCCAAGACTCACTCCATCACCACATCAACCCTTTTGTAGACTCTTAAGCATCTGCAAACACATTGTAAAAGATGAATTATGATCTTGACTTCTCTTCCTACTTTGCCAAGATCCTTCATGTCATGAACTTCAGTGACTTGAGAAAGGTGGTTCTTCTTTGTACCTGAACTGGGAAACAGTATCATCTGGTTTCTCTCAACTCAAATGAGTAGCAAGGGAAAACATAAACCTGTATAGAAATCATTTCTCATCAGGACACAAAGAGATGGCTAAGGTCAGAACTAAGACCGAACATAATCTCTTAAATCCCCTGCAAGATGTGGCCAGTTACGTTGGTGCCACCAACAGACTCTGAGCATCTTGGTACAGCTTGGGAGTGCTGGGAATGAGGTGAAAATCAGCAACTAAGGAGCCTGAGTTTTGTAAACCTTTTTTCCACTTCAAATTGAAAGGTGCTGCTGTTCCCGATCAGACTTTCCAAAACAAGGACATGGCTTGGCCACAGTTGAGATGGATTTAGTCTCCCAGAAAAGTTGTTTTCTCTGTTGCCATCTGACACCGGTGGAGCTAGTGCCAACGTAGCAAGCGCAAATTACAGCCAACGTGATGCGGAATATCTTGTGCATGGACCTATGTAGCTGTGTAATTGCTTGGCATGTCTTTGGCCCTTCGCTTGTCCCCAGTGATAGGTGTGTGAATGGGTTTATAGGAATAATAATTCTCAAACTTACAGCCAACTCTTTTCCTCCCTCCATTACCCTGCTGGAAAAGATTTCACAGTCGTTTGCGTTCATTGCAGAAGCCCGCAAAAGAGGTGAAGTTAATCAGAACTTTGGCTGTCGCTCCACTCATAGCAGAGGTTTGTTGGAGCTGTGTTTCCATGTTCACAGCAATAGAGCTGGCCTCATTTTTAAAATGAAGTAAGATAAGGATTGACCTGTGACAAAAGAAAAATAATGGCTTAAGACCTGGGTTCATCTGGAACCTAAACTGATCCATGGTAACAAATCCATGGACCCCAAAAAAAAGAGCAGAAAATTGAAATCACATATGAACCGGGAATAATTCTCCTCCCACCTCTCAAGGTTCACACAGAAATGTGTGAAATTGAAAGGGCAAACAATGGTATAAATTTCACTCACCTGTTGTGGCGCTGAGATCAGTGATATGCTGAGGTTGTGGAAATGAATCCCTAGGGATTCATTGCAGAGGATAGCAAGGAATATCAGGTGCTTTGTGCATTAAAGTTAAATGAACATTTAAATATAACTGTGGAACACAAAAGGAAGTTTGTAAAATGTGAGAGTGAGTATGCTCTCCTGATGCACCACACACTCACTTCCAGAGCATCAATCACTTTTTCTCTGCCTTCTTCAAGAAATAGATCATATTTTCCTTTCCCATTCAGTCTTCTGATACGGGCTTTGTGCCTTGGCATCCTCCCCCAGATACCAGGAGCCCCCCATAATAAGGAGGGAGCACAGTGTTTCCTTGGCGCTTGCCCTGGGACAAGCCTCTCTCGTTCCATAACGACTCAAATGAGATGGGAGTCAGAGGGTCAGCGAGCTCTGCAAGCCTGAATGCTGCTCCGTGGGTTTGGTTTTGTGGGTTTGTGTCCAATCTATGAACCTTACATCACTTAAGCATAGATTCTCCCTGTGGTTTAGTACAAGCAGCCAAAGGTTGAATTCATACTGTGTTCTCACAGGTGAAACTTCACTAACTTGTGCCAAGCAATATATTCTGCATGTTCCCAGTTTACATATTAAATCTATGGGGTAGAAGTGGGCAAAAAGTAGGAAATCTCCTATTACTTATGTACAGTGAGAAATAACATTCGGTGGGTGGATACAGTTTCTTACGGAAATGAGCTGTCTCTCCTTTGAAGAAACATTTAAATAGAAGGGAATAGCTTGAAACATAAACTGAAGTAGAAAAATTCACTTTCTGCTTTATTCCGGAAAATATCAGTGATATTCCCCAGACAGGACATGAATATGTTATCGTTGAGTTAAAATCATTTGCGTACATAGATTTTGACCTTGCTGGAGTGCAGAATCTACAGTGAACCATTTGTTCACTGAGATTGAAGAAAATAATTGAAGTTTTTTTCAGGGTGGGGAAAATGCTTTGTAAAGAACCAAGAAGTGTGTTTTGAAAGATGAAGGTGAGAATGAGCAGGGAGTTGTCAGTACTTAGATACCATAGTGTAAGTGTAATTTAAAAGTAATGTTTCTATTGCAGCTCATTATCATTTAATATGCAAAAAGATACTCATTCTTGAACTTTGCAATGCTGCACACCCCCGTTTCTCCCTACCCAGCGTCACTAACATCAGGGACTATTCTTTATCCTGTATTTGTACAGCACCTATCATGGTAGGCTTCTGTTCCACTCCTCAGGCTCCTAAATGCTGTTGAAGTAAATATAAATAACATCACTAAATTTCAGCAACTGTTTTAGAAACATTTCCTTTTGCTGAGGAAAGAACTGGACTTGTCTGGATTTAAAGAACCAAGTTTTTATTTCCAGAAAGCAAACCAAGCAGAAATGACAGTCTGTTTCTGGAGAACCCCATTGACACGTAAGACCTTAGTTAGTTAATTTTTGGCATGAAGTGAAATACCTTTCATTGTTAGTGTGGTAGCATTCTATACAGCAAGCCAAAAATGAATGCTTGGGGACTAGCTAGGAAGTTAGAAGTGTAAAACCTTCTCATCAATGAACACCTTCCTTGGGAATTTTTGGTGAAAATGAATGAGGGCAAACTGGGGAGACAGCGATTTTTTTACCACTGCTCTGGTTCACACGAGTTCAGTTCTTGCCTTTCACAGCAACTCCAGGGAACTCATTTAGTCTGTTTGTTCCTCACTTTACCCACATTTAAAACATCAGAGGTAACGCATCGCTGCTCTGTAAGGATGCTGTGAAGGTAAAACCAGCAGGAAGAGCAGCAGATAAGTACAGTGGTGTGAGTGGGTCCACCTCTGGCTGGTGTGCACTGATACGTGTTACAGCCAAATGCAAATGTGGCAGGCTGTAAGCTCCTTTGGGTAGTAGCCCTTTTGGTATGTTTGCATAGTTCAGTGAAACTGAGAATGTCAATAAATTTTATAGATGCTGTGCAATGTATTGGTGAATTCAGCTGAAATGCACCTCAACAGTTGTCACAGAAAGTTGAGATTTTCCCATTTTCTTTGCATGAGGCGAGTTATGAAGGACTTAGAGACTTCAGTCAGAAAAGGCTGAAGAGATTGTCCTTTGGAACGGACTGTACTAAAATCATGTTATCGCATAACAGGATTATCCATGGAAAGACAGAGAATTTATACCGTCATCCTATGAAATTAACATCCTTAAAATATCTCCTCCTGTTAAATTGCTGGCCATCTTTAGGGCAAAGAAGTGATGAGTCAGCTACTTCACAAATGTCTGTGTTTTTGTAGGAAGAAGCACATGCAAGACCTGGTGTGATGAGTTATAAAACACCTTTGTCATGCTAGAACATCTCTGAGCTCCTTCTGTAATAATTTGCTTTCATTTAAAGGCATGAGAGCCCGAGCAGCCCAGCTCAGCCAGCGCTATGGAAGTGACTGTGTCGCTCCAGCTATGCCGTGCCTGCAGTCTGTGCTCTGGTGATTGATGGGTCCTTGAGATCCATCGTGACCTTGCTATTCATATCAATGGGCGTCCTGTAGGAAACCCCAGGGTTTCTGTCACACTGACACCCTCACAAGCCCATCACAAGTTTCATGTTGCAAGTACCTTTCATTGAAGCTGCAATTCCTCTTTATTTAGCCTTCCCCGAGTATGGTTGTTTTGTCCACCTTTGGTATTGCATCAGCAAATACATCGCTCTGGAATCTTAGTTGTTAGCACCCCACAAGGCAGTGGAACAACAGGGCTTTGCAAATCAGCAACTGTATTTCTGGTCTCTCTTATCTGTTCTTGTTCTATTTCTGACCTTGTTTATTACACATTTCAGTAAACTCCCAGCCTCTCTCCAGAATCATGTTGGTAATAATACCAGGTTTAGGGAAGCGGGAGATTCACTTATAGTGTTTCTAGCCTGAACTCTGGACACAGGACAGCGTGTCTCGATGCAGTAAATGCAGAGCACTCCACTTAAAAGAGAGTTCAGACCAGAGCAGAACAAACGGGAGCTGGTGTCCTAAGCGCAGGCTGAGGATTAGTGCTGTGAAGTAGGTTTTGCCACCAGAAACTGTGACGAGAAAGCAAAGCTAAAGTAGAGCAAGTAGTGTCACAGAAACAAATTATTTCTGCTTGGGCCAGCTGGGGCTTCTGATCTCCTACACAGACGCGCTGCGGTCACTGACCCAGGCTTCCCAGGACACCCTGCCAGTGCCTCCGGAGTGTTCCCTTTGCACTCCTCAGTCTCTGTCCCAGCTGCATTGCTCTCCTCTGTTGGCGGCAATCCAGGTGAAATTGTGCACTCTTCCCTCTCACAACTGATAAATGCAGAGAAGCATTTTATTTCATTTTTGAATGGTTTCAGCACAGGGAACGGTACCAATAAAACAATGAAGCTCCTACCAAATATGACATAATGATTCTTCGAGGTCACATCATTCCCTTCCTAGATACCAGAGCTGTTCAGGTGCTGTCAGCCCATTCGTCTGATAGGATTGTCATGATAACCAGAAAAATACAGTCAGCCCAGGCTTAGAGAGAAATTCTTTCCTCTTGAAAAAGCAAAGCTTTCTATCTCTGCGTGCCCTGAGCCACAAGAGGAGGTGACTGAAGCCAGAGCGGTTCCTACAAATAGAAATCTTTATCATTGTAAATCAACTCGGTGAGTAGCAATCAACTTCTTTGTCTCTAGAGACATTTAATAAAGTACCCCGCAACCTCTTTGTCATCCATTAGTCACCAGATATTGGACATCCCATTTTAAAAGCACCATTTCTTTTTTTAAATATATAGCCTATGAAAGATCTATATTTTACCTCTTTTTGGATGGACACAGTAAAAGGATATTTTTCCCACTCTGGATTGAAAGTGCTAAGAAAATCCCATTGTACATGAAGAAAATGTAAGCGCACATTCACCAGGAGCTTTGGTTTCCTTTTTTTATTGCTAATAAGGCATACACCTCCAGCCTGCTCTGGAGACCAGAGCATCCTGAACAGTTGCTGAAATCCAGCCTGCCCAAGGATTTAGGGAGAAATGGCATTATGTAAAATAGGGAAAACCATTGTTTCCCTTCATATAATATTAACTAAACCTATAAAATAAAAAAATAGATTCAAATTTATCAATTGCTGAAGTTCATTAATCTGCGCATCTTGAAGAGTAAGTGTTTTCTTGCTTTTAGCTGATTTGCCACAAACCTCTGGTTCTGCCCGTGCTACAAGCAAGTACTCATTGTAACAGACTTTACTCTCAAACGCAAGAACTGCCTAAGGTTGAACATGTCACTTATCTGAGCTTTGGCACAAAATAAAATACAATCCAAGTTTTCATGGAGACAGAGCAAAGCTTGAAAACCCAAACCCTAGAAAGTCCAAAACAGTCATATAACAAATACAAAGGGTGTATATTTAATTGCTTAAGTTCAGTCTCCTGATTCTATAGTCAATGTCATGATTTTAGTGTGGTCTGACTCATGATTTTTGACATTGAGAACACCGCTGTCCTCACAACAGGGCAGTGTTTAAATGGGCACTTTATTGTAGGACATCTTGCATCACTGCGTAACTGGACCCCAGCTCCCCATGAAACTTTCCATTTTTAGCTGTTCTGTCTGTAGCCTGATGACACCGGCATTTTCGTTCTGGCCCAACTTCTTTCCCATTCCTTACTCTGCAGCCCAGAATAAGACTTGAAAGCTGCGCTCCCATGGCAGGGCAGGTGAAGACCTTGCTGACACTTTGCAATCAGTGAAGCATGGTTTTAGCTGCAGTTAGTAATTTTGTAAAATGGTAAGTGTAGAATGTCTGAATGGTGAGGAATGCCTTAGCTGATATTTGTACTTTTCCGTAAATAGCTTGATATTCACTGTGATAGAGTTTCATTTCTCTGGAGTGCTTTATTACATGTCTTTTATTGGCTTTTTGAGTTCAGATTCTGTGACTGGTATATTAATTTTATTTTTTATTATATTTCCTCCTTTTATGTTCTGCAATTACATTAACTCAGCCTTTCCCGATCAATAATAGCTGCAAACAATTTGCCTTTCACTGCACATACAAAATCTGTAATAATGGTCTTCAAGTCTTTATAGTTTCTTTAGTGGTGTTAAATTTATTGTACCTTATTAGCATAGAAAAAAGGATCAGTAAATGACCTACTACAGTAGAACGCGAGTAGCAGAAGTAGCATCCACTTCTTGCAAAAAAAAAAAGTACTCTAGAATGGAAAACAAAAGAAAAACAACCTTTTTTCTCCAGAAATTTGTAGCAGGGCTATAATTATCAGCATAAATGCTCTATGGTAGCTTTTAAAATCTGTGCAAGCTCTGTTTAATTTCTTGAGGGTGTTATTGGTTCCTCAGTCCCTTTCAGTAGCAGATGAGGTCAAACTGGATTATCGTAATGGTCCTTTCTGGCCTTAAAAAACAAAGCCGATGCTGCAAGGGCTTGACAGCGCCAAGTCCTCACTTCAACGTGCAGCAAAAGGTGAAGTGTGGTAAGCCTTTGTCCTGCTGCTCTCCTCCCCTCCAGTCCATAGTCCTCTTCACTCAAGCCCTGGAGCAGGAACAGGTGGAGGATCCCAGCGCTGCCTTCCCTGCAAACCGACAGTGAAGGGGCAGAGAAGGGGCAGCGCCCTGAACGCAGTGTACCAGCGCACGGAGCCGGGCAGCTGGCAATAGCCACAAAACCCTGCAGCACCAGCGTGATGCAGGGCAACCAGGAGCCGCATGCGGAGCTGGGATGAGGGAACTTGGTACTCAGAGCAACAGGCATGGTGGATCCTGCCCCACGGGCTGTGCAGGGACAGGTCAAGCCAAGGAATGCTTGGCTTCTCCTCCCGGAGGGGAAGAAAGATTGTTCATATTATTTTCTGTAGACTTCAGGCTAAGTCTTTCTCCTTTTATTTACAAAAAACGTTTCAAGTCATTGACTCGAGCAAGACTACTCATATGGATAAAGGAAACAAGGCTTTGGCCTCATGACAACTTTAAAGTCCTAGGATTTATGTTGCTTGCATCCCTCAGATATGTTTGCAAATGTTGACACATACTCCTAGTTTTTCACTCATAAAAATGCTGCTTGTGTCTTGGGGTTTCTTAGAAAAATATTTTTAAATCACTTTCCACCCTTAAGGGCCGTTTGAAATTCACACTCCCAAGGCAGTAAAACAACACCACAGGTTTGGTTTTAACTGGGAAAAGGCAGGAAGCTGAGTGTTAGTACACTGCTCTCTGAACAGTAGGTGATTTTGAAGACAGCTTTGGTGTCAGCTCTGAATATCCCATCTTGTACTAGTCCAAGCAAGACTCTGACATATTTATTTTTTCACTTTGGCTTTCCAACATTTAATTTTATTAGCTGGAAAAAAAAAAGAAAAAAATAGGTGGACATAAACTTTTAATGGAAGTGTATGAGAACTGACACGTCAGGAGCAATTACAAATACATGCCATATAACGTAAATCTGCAGGCACTCTTTATGAACGGGAGGCTTTGGCTTGGTGCAGTTAATGGCCTCAAACACTCTTGTCTGCTAATAAAAAAATATTTTGTCTTCAGCATGATATATACCTAGAAAATATCCATATTTTTCAGTGTGACTCTCTTTGAATAGGCATTGAACACAGCACCTTCCTCCCTGAAAAGCATGACCTTCTGTTTGAACTTCATAGTTGCTGGCTTGTCCCGCGGAGGTCCCCACTCCAGGGCAGTCATGGGGTGCTCCATCATGCCGGGCTTCCGTGGGAGCAAAGCTCTACTGCTCCAGCGTGGGTCACCAAGGAAGGAGGAGGTCAGTCCATGCTCGCAGCAAGCTGAGTGCGTGCTCGTGACTGAAGGGTCAAGCTGGAGTATATGACTTAGAGGCAACACTGCTTTGACTCAAAAGTCAAAAACCCCCACCCTTTCTAAGGGCCATACTAATGCCCAGATGGATTTGTTTGCTTCCACTTACTTGTCTTGGTACTTACGCTGACTTCTGTTGTTATAAGTAGTACTAATTAAGATCACTATGATTGCAATGAAACACGATTCTGTGTGTATGCAATACCATATGTTACCAGGGGATTAGGTACGGGTGCTGTCACGGCTTCCGTAACCGCAGCGCCGTGTTCTGCTCTCTACAGAGCCACAGTGAGATCTCAACCCTCTGTGCCACTGCCTATCTCCTGGCTCGTACCCCCATGGCTTTGCCACACCAGCACCAGGGGCATAGATAAGCTGGATTTGGGGCAGGCTTCTCTTTCTCTTCTGATAACTGGTGGTATTGCAAGGAAAGTGCTAAAGAGATGTTTTGAATATGAACCAGCGCAGATATGTTTGTCCTAAACAGCCTGGGTAGAAGATGAGGGAAGGGGTTGTGCTGGGTTGGATGGAGTAGGAACTCCAGAGCTTCAAGGGAGGAAGGGAGAAGAGTGTCCCAGTGCCGTGACTGCCAGCCTGCAGTGCATCTTTCAGCACGGGGTGAAGGCTTGGCTTCCCACTGAGAGGAGGTCAGTGGGGAAACAAGGAATTAATGAACCTCTGCTCCACACGCTCCCATGCCTCACAGCTCCCTGTACCACCCTCGGAGCCTCTGTGGTGTCACAACACTTTCAGCATGTTGGTATCATGAAGGACTCCACTGGTTGTTCCTGGTACTCGTTATAACACATTGCTGTCATTTTTCAAGGTGAAGCTTCTCTGCCACTCTGCATACACCTCTCAAGTGGTAATCACAGTCTTTTCAGCCAAGGAGGGTCTCGGTTCAATGTACTTTGTCCTGTAAAGTTGCTATTAAGCAAGACAAAATGGTGAACATCATGTTGTGCAGCTTCTGTTTTAGCCACAGCTGACAACAGGACTGGAGGAAGGGAATTGGATCCTGATTTCCTATAGGATGGAGCAGTATTGCCATAGACCCTCTGAGCTCAGGGATGTAATTACAAAATGGGTCTATAAACAAAAATTCACCATTATGGAGCAAATAAAACCAAAGGGTAGTTAATCCAGGGATATATCACACATCAAATTAAATCTCACTTTGCCTGCAGTAATAACAGAAATAATTCATTAAGATAAACCTCTAGATTATGCACAGCATCTGGAGATAGAATTAAGACCTTAGCTGTGAGTGCATGTGCATGCACACTCCCTCCCCCCTCCAAAAAATGATGCCAGCATAAAAGGCAGTTTAGGGTTGACTGTTGAGCTTTTCACATCCATTTCTTTCTGGCACTTACAGAGAAAACAAATGTGATTTCCAAAGAGAGCTGTCTCAGGAAGAGTAAAAAATTACCACATCCTTTTTTCTGCGAAGGAATGTAACATGATGTAGGGGGCCCCTGTGCAGAGCCAGGACCAGTCAGAAAAATGTTGACATGCAGTCTTGGAACTTGATCTAACTTCTTATGAAGTCAGCGTGAGTTTTTCCATGTATTTCAACAGAAGTTGAAAGAGGTCCTTCCATCCACTCTGTCTCACCTATACAGTGGAAATAATGCTGGTAGTGAAGATGTTAGTGAGCTGTTTTTAAATTTATATTATCTTAAAGCTAGCCATGGGATGACAAGTTTCATATATGGAAGCTGGGCATGACAACAGGGTTAGAACTGGATCTGCATCTACATTCAGTCTGAGGGTATCAGTGTTAGCCCAGACTCATACTAAACTGGTAAACTGGCAGACATGATCCTACCATGGACCAAGGCAGATCAGTGCATTACTCTGCAGCCCACATTTAGCAACTTTCAATAAAATCTGCCATTGCAAAGCTTTTCTTTCCTGTAATCCTGAATAATATTAAAGAAAGATGGACAAACTAATTTGGGTTAAATAAAATCAAATCATAAAGCCTAAAAAAAAACTCGACCTGAAATGGATACACAACTTGCTTATCACTTCCATCAGCTCTTTGGGACAGAAATTCTCTCTTCCACATCTGTTTTCATAACTCTGGTGCAGACCACTCTTACTACTCTGCCCCATCTCATACGACTATCAAGAACGTGCCACTGGAAGCTCTCAAATTAACTCTCAATAGGATGTTATTGCTTCTCCTGTTCTTGTTCCAGACCTTGCTGTCTTGTCTTTCATTCAAAAAAAAAACCTCCTTAGGACATGCCCAGGTGGCTGTAACAGAGCATGCTAAAGAATACGCTAGACAAACCTCTGCCAGGAACAAGCCTGCTTTTGGACAGAGGATCTCACAGGGGATCTCTCAGGGTCCGGACCAGCCCTGTTTTCATGAACCCAGCAGCAAACCGTATGTTAAAAATTCTTACTGGCAAGAATTATAATGGTATAATTGGTAGAGCAGAGATAAATCAGCCCTCATCCATTTCTGAAGGCACTCTATTACATTCAGACAGTTCAATCACACTCATTTTCTTCTGGACCTTTCTAGAAATGGCCTGCCACCTTCTTTCCCATCCATGCCCTGCAACAGCTGTTACAGCAAATGGATTTTTCTATGACTTGTTCTGAAGTAATGGTGGGCTATAAATTAGTGCATGCTTGGGAGCTCCCAAGGAACAGTGGCCATCATCTAATTACATTTCTAATTAAGGTTACAGGGAGACTAAAAACAGTAAAGAATAAATGTGTGGACTTCCAGCAAAATATGTATTTGGAGAATACAATCAGGGCTGCCCAAAATATGCTGGAGAGCATGAGACAAATTGAGACAGTCTAAGTCCTCGATGAAAGATGACTGTGTACACAGAGGATCTGACAGTAAACCCATGGGAAAGGATAGTGATGAGTTTGAGATGCAGGCATGAATCCAAAGAGAAAAGGCCTAGCAATGGGTGCCTGAGGATGTGATCAAGACAACAGGATCAGAGGGAGTGGGAAAGCTGCAACAAAAGCCAAGGCTGAGAACTGCCAGATCATAGTATCTGCTGCAAGAGGGCTTTAAAATCTCCAGGGAGTGGGAATAGGGACTAGTTACTAACTCATATGCAGGACACCATTGAATAGGCTTAAGTTATTTTTTTTTACCTCCAGAAAAGATCTCTGAAAGGGTCCTCTACTCAGCCTAGCAGCAAATGTCACAGTATTCTAGCTTCAAGGGGGAAAAATTCCTCTGGATTTGCCATTAATTTTGCTGGAAAAAAGCCCAAGAGGTCACCTAGTACATTCAGCTATCCAAAAGCAGGCTCAGCTTTCTGATGTTGTCAGGACCTTCAGTGATGAATAATCCGTGACCTCTGGAGACAACTGATTTCAGTGCTTCACAGAGGATGTTCAAACCCCAAAGTCTCCCTGCAGTTCCCAGTGCTTCTCATCCACATTGGATGCTGGGATCTCAAAAAGAGGTGTTCTACAGGAAACAGGGGAAAGGCCTGCAAATATGAAATAAGGAAGCTACAGAGAGGGAAGAAATAAATCCTTCTCCCATCCTTAGCCAGGTCATGTTATCTACCACTCCAATAATTCTTCTTGTTTTCCTCTGACATATCTTGAATTAATCTATATCATCCCTTGAATTATGGTGCCCAAATATAATTCCTTAGAAGACAATGTTACAAAAATAGATTTTCACCACTTCAGCAGTCTTGGAAAAGGAAGCTGAACGGGATGCTCGAATATAGGAAATACAGGTGCAAATTGTTTGTGTAAAACAGAATTAAAAGGAGATGAAAGAAATGGTGTATTGGTGCTGTGGATAGAGATTTAAAATTGAGCTGTTTGGCTGAAACAAACTGAAAACCAGGCTCCACTCGCACACAATTCTTGCAAGCCTTTCTATAGCTGACAACAACAGAAATCACTACTCTGAAAGGTTTCTGCCAGTCTAAACCACTGCCAGGCTGGACATTAACAATGAGTCTCTAAGTTAACTCGAAAGTAAAATAAAATCTTTACAAATAAGGCTGATTCTTGTAGTTTAAACAGAGAAACACTTACAGAAGGAGAGTTCAGGCTTTGGTTCTGGGTATGACCCTGTTGGCTTCCAGGTGTGGAATATGAAACAATCTGCCAGCCAGGACTAGGTAGACTTCCAGAGCCAAGGGGTGTGATTCAGGCTGACACACATCAAGTCACTTGAGCCTGGAAATCAAATAAGAAACTGCTCAACAGGCTTTTCACTCAGACCCCTGTTAGGTTTTTACTGCATCTAGGACAGAAAAAACCCTACATAACCAGCTTTTTCCAGTGTTATTTTTTGCTTCCGCTTTAGTTTGTGAGCAAAATCATCAAATGCAAAAGCATGAGGAAAAGCAATAGAAAAACCCAAACAGGATTGGGTTGGGTCTAGCTTGACACATGGGCTTGGCTCATTCAGAGTGTCAGCATGTGGCCAGATGAAATGTCCATCTTGGGCTGGGGAGGGATAAATCTTTGGAAAAGGAGGGAGGTGTGGCAGTGTTGTCACTTGGAAGTGTCATGGTTTAACCCCAGCTGGCAGCTATGCACCAGGCAGCCGCTCATTCACCCCTCCCGCACCAAGGGGATGGGGAGGAGAATGGGAAAAAAACTCATGGGTTGAGATAAAGACAGTTTAATAGGATAACAAAGGAAGATGATAATAATGATGATGATGATGATGACGATAATAGATGTACAAATGCAATTGCTCACCACATGCAGAAAAATCAGTCTGATGCCCAGTCTGTTTCCAAGCAGTGATCCTGCCTCCCAGCTACCTTCCCAGTTATATCCAGAGCATGATGCTATAAGGCAGGGAATATTCCTTTGGCCAGTCTGGGTAAGGTGTCCTGGCTGTGCTCTCCCAGCTTCTTGTGCACGTGGCAGGGCATGAGAAGCCAAAAAGTCCTTGACTTAGTGTAGACACTACAACTACCCAGCAACAACTAAATCATCACTGTGTTATCAACATTATTCTCACACTAAATCAAAAACACAGCACTGTACCGGATACGAGAAAGAAATTTAACTCTATCCCAGCTGAAACCAGGACAGGAAGGTAAAAAGGGGAGAGATCACACCTTTTTGCTTTTCTGTTTCCCAGTCAGAGAAGGCCAGGCGCTGAGGTACTGCTTTGCCCTCCCTGTTCTCCAGAGGTGAAGAACATTTAGTGGAGCCTTATGTACCCTGCCCATGGAGCGTGTCCCATGGACCATGGCTGGTCAGCAGGCCCACAGGAGTGACCTGTACGGGCAGGTTTCTCTTCTAAGCCCATGACCAGAAACCTTAGTGATTTCCCACTTCCATCAAAGAGGCCTTATAGTATTTGAGATATCCCTGCATCCCAGCCCTGGACTGAATTTAAGAAAAGGTGCTTGTTCATTGCCTTCTGCATATTAATACTCCTTCCTGTGTGTGCTGAAGCATTCAAATGCCAGATTATTCCTCAGACATTCCTATAACTGACTTGCGTCTCTCAGACTGCTCTGACAGTACCTTTCCATGTGATCATTCCCTCTGTGATGATGCCAGCACCGGGGTACGGGTACTTAAGCCTCTTGTCCTCTGCAAGGTAACTGAGCTTCCACATTGAGCACTGACACTTGGAGTTTTGAAACTATCACTTGCTTAATAACTCTACATCCGTCATTCTTGGATGAAATCCATGGCAAACAGAATGTGAGAAAGTGAAAACTAATGAGCGTCTTCAAGAAAGGATAGGGAGCTTCTGTTATTTCATTTAGTCCTAAGAGTTTAACTTCTGGCACCTCCATCACATTTCCAAATGGTAACTAAAGGTTGTTACTTTTTCAAGTTGTGCTGTGTAGCACATTTCATCAATTAAAATGCACCCTCAATGTAAAATCACAACAGGGCCAGCCTGGCATGAAGGATGCTATCATGTCATTTTTTTTCTTTTTTTAAAGGATAGTTTTGTTTCAAATTGCTGAGATCTTTATAGAGCAGATTTAAATTAAAGAAAACACAGATTTAAATATAACCATGAAAAGAATACAACATGCATTCGTTCATCTTGGAGTACTATGCAATTTACACTCCAAGTAGAGCTAACTCTGCTTTGTATGCTCTTGTTTCATGGTGTTTCTAATGATGATTATTAACTTTCTTTGTACTGAAAGGACATAAATATCTCCCTTATTATGTGGGGGGTTATCTAATGACCCCATACAGGTCCGAAGTTTCCATAGCAGTGTTATCAGATTGCACTTTTGAGACAACTGAGGAAGGTTTAAGATGAAAGACTTGGCATTGCACAGCAGTTAGACAAGGAGGGTGAGAATTAGGGTAGCCGAGGTCTAGCCCCAGCTCTGTACTGACTTCCTACACTGCCTCTGGGAAGCAGGACAGTCCTCTGCTTCGCCACCCACAGCTACTCTCACTAAGTCACTTGCTGCTTCCGACCCTCTTCCATTTATCTGGGATTAATAGTGTCTGTGGGCAAATGTTCCATAGAAGTGTAGTGCATTAGTGCTTTCACTCATTGTGTTATGTTTACAGCTGCATCCACACAGCAGGCCCGCTCTTCCAGTCCTGCATCGCTACATCTGAGGCTGCTCAGCGAATCTGCACCACCGTCTCTTCTCTGTCTTCCTTGGTTATGTTTTTTCCCCCTGTACTTCTGTTGATGATAGCTGAAGAAGGACAGAACTGGTGAAGGATGAAAGCAGTGAAACACAGTCCAATGTGTCAGTTACTAAACTTACTAAAACTTCAGTCAGGTGATAAAAATTCGAATTGCAAGGGTTCCAGTTTAGGCATTTTTACCAGTGGACTGAAATGAAAACCAAAGTCCTTTCTCTGTTACAAGACAGCATCTGGTCTCTTTGCAGGTCCTCATTCAGTAGACATTGCCTACCAAATCCTAACTTGAACAGAAATGAAGTCAAGCACCTTGCTCCATGCTCAACCAGCATTCCTTGTTTCCCCTCTCATTTGCTCAGGCTGAGCTTTGCACATTTTGGTTGCAGTTGATATGAGGTAACAAACTGTCATAAAAGTCTCTACCTGATGAAAATGATACAGCAAACAGCCACCTAGCAGAGAAGGCAAGCGTATTACCCAAATTAGACCAGTTTGAATCAGACATCAAAAGAAATAGAAGTTTAGACAACCCCTACCTCTTCACAAGGGCACATCTTCATTCAATCCTGCTTTGGCGCTGGCTCAGCTGTCTCATCTGTAAGTGACATTAGGTCCAAGGGCGCTGATAGCAAAGACTTCCCCCACTATCCAAAGGAAGGCTTCCCTGTGCTAGAGGAGAAATCCAAAGCTGTAAAGATGTTCAAATCCCACGACATTGACAGCTCGGACATTTCTTAGAAGTGCTCTGAAACAAAACTGAATAATGATAGGCAGTTTTGTTGTATTTAAAGTTGTTGATATTTCATTTGTTTTCTTTTTACATCAGACAAAACTATATCGTGATGATTTCAGCTGCCAAAATGATCAATAGGAGAGGTGGGTCAGCCAGCTAAATAAATGCAAACCTTGCTGATCTACATGGTAATTGTCATATAGCTGATCTGCACCAGCTTATGCTAGCTAAGAATATGGCCTTTCATTTCTATTTTAGTAAAGTTTGGGAAAGTTTCAGATACTAATTTTTGTACCATCTCTTTGAGTGAAGAGTAATCCTCCACAGAAACCTGAAGCTGTTCCAAAGCTGATTTACACAAAAACTGCATTGATTTTGCTAGAGGAATAATTTTGTGTGACCTCAAAGTCCCTGAATTTCCCAAGTGTGCTGGGTTCAAGTAAATACTGAACTCGGTCTCCTTCTGAGTCTATTAGCAATGCCTGGAATCATTTGTATTCACAACAGTTTTCCAGACTGAATGCAGGACTAGGATTGAGGTCTGATGGAACGGGTAGGGACAAAAGTAGGTCAGGCTTGGAATCCTGCTTTACCAGCCTGCACGCTTCAGGACAAGTGTGGATCCCAAATGGCTGCAGGACTAGCAATGATTTCTGTCTAAATCACTACTTAAGATTCCATGAGCAAAATGATGCACTGGTTCTATTTTCACAAGTCTGCTCAAGTGCTTGTGAAATAGATTTTTGGTTTTATATACATGTCCTCCTTACTGCAAATACTGTGTGCTCAGAAAGAGAAAGAGCAATTTTTTTCTATTGATCAAGCGAGTGAACAGCCATTCATTTAGCAGAGTATCTGTATGTTCCATACAATTCAAATGCTGCCTATTCAGCTAGTCAAATATCTTTGTTCTATGTCCAAGTAGGCATTTATTCATCACTACATAGCACTGCAATTCAAAGGCTCAGATGTTTAAAGATATATATAGGCGATATTTGGCTTGCACTGGCATGCCTGAATGACTTGGACAGCTAAGTCCCATTGGACATCTAAGTCCTCTTGTTAAAGGGCAACAGAAACCTAGGTTCTGATAGCTAACTTTCAGGCACCTACATCCCTTCAACTATATCTCCTAGATGTTTAAAGGATCTATTTTCTGTGACCATAATAAGCACATGTAGCATAGATAGATGCATGCATATCAATTCAAGGGATGGGCATATGCAGTGACCTATTCTGCATTCTGAAATTTGCTGGTATAGAACCAGAGCACTTATTTAATCTGTACATACAAGAATTTGACTGAGAAGCTACAGCTGGCGTGCTGCAGTTGATGCTTATTAAACACATAATCATTTCAATCTTACCTTGTGCTTCCCCATCTGTTTGTATCAACTCTGCATCACATCTTCCACTCAGACATGAGCTCTTTGGGATAGGGACTGTCCTTTCACTGAGTTTATACAGTTCCAAGTACAACAGAGCTCTAAACCTGCACCAGAACAGAGAGATTATGCACTCACCATGGAAACTTTCAGTGTTGTAGAAGGGGATTATTTTCAATATTTCTATGATGTGATGGATTTACTTGGAGAGTTACTTGGAAGATGTTTCTGTTAGGTATTTAAGGCCAGAGCTTTTGATCGTCTAGTCTGACCTCTTGTATGCCACAGACTGTAAGACATTCATCCTTTTATTCCCAAGTGGAGGAGAGTGATGTATGCTCGACTGGAGACTAACTTCTGGAAAGGCATCCAGTTTTGTTGAGATGAGATCAAAGGAAAAAAGAAAGAGATGTTCTTCTCATCTCTGCAATAGTTTGTCCCAGTGATCCACTGACATCACAGCTGAATGTCTTGTGCCTTGTTCCTAGTTCTAGTGAACTCTTACGGATGTGCTTGTCTCTGCTAGACAGTTATATCTTACAGAATTTGAATAATAAGAGTAGTAGTAATGCATAAACACCTCGTAGCTATTTACATGATATCTGCATCCAGTGAGGCAGCGTTCCAAGTGACACAGGTGTTGATATCAAATTGAGAGTGGCTCAGCCTCTCTTGGCAATAATAAAAAGCTGCAAGTCTTCTTGCTTCACCAACGTCTACTTTCATCTCCAGAAAACCACGTTTCCTTTGCTTTTACTTTGGTTTTCAAACACGCGAACAGACAAGACACCAACCTTTCCCAGTCCTGCTATAAAAGCACAACTACCTAGGTGTACTCCATAGCGCAACTGCCAATTTTAACTGGGGATTCTCCCTTATTATCTCCTGAGTTTGCTCAGAGCAGGGTTCAAAGCATCTCCAGAGGAGCTTCCTTCTCACAGAGCAGCTTGTAGACGGCACAGTGTGCTCCACTCACTGGCATCTGCCAGCAGACAAGGACACTTGACCTTCTAGCCCTTTCTTCCCTCCTACAAGGTAGCTGCTTTGCCCAAGGAAGGTGCACAGAGCACAGACACTATCTTCAATTTGCTATTGTGCGTGTGTGGTTTTTTGGAACCAACTCAACATATGTGAAGGAGAGTTTAACCAGAAAAGGAAATATAAGCAAAGTGGTTGCATCCTTTTGCAATCAACTGTTTTCAAGGCTGGCCGTCATGTGCTTAATGAGAAGACTTTTTCCAGTTACCAATGAATAGTTTTATTTTACGTAATTGCAACCATTTCAGTATGGCAATTAAGATAGAATGTTACCTTTGGGATGGGATCAATTAAAGGTTTGAAAATTGAATTTGGGATCATGATTAGTCTCTTTTACATCGCTTTAGTATTCTAAAATATATAATTGTATGATTCAACCCTTTTTCGTACATATAGTAAATATAACCTTTCAGGGTTTCTTTTTAAGCAGAAACAGATTTTTAGAGGCCTACCGGTAACGAAAACCATAGTGTAATGGGGAAAAAGGGTTTCCCTATTTGATTAGAGGAGATTTTAAACTTATAGTACATGAAAATGTTGAATTTAGTGTAATTGGTTGTCGGATTTCTTCAGAATTGAAATCATTATGCCCTGGCCACTTTCCAAGACATCCTTTTTTATTTTATTCTTTTTTTTTTTTTTTTTAAATTACAATTCAAAACAGTGTGGAACACGCTATAATGTTGTAGTTGGTCATGTAATGTCACCGAGGCTGACTTCTGAATGTAGACAAAGGACTTCATGTACCGGAGTGCTCCACCAGTGGAAAATTGATAGCAGCATGAGATATGCTATTACAGGCTTTTTGTTCTACCTCCAAATTTGTGCTGACTAAAGTGCTTTTGTGCCTGCACAGGAGAAAAAAATCTGTCTAGAGGAGGCTGGAAGCTTAAAACAAATGCGGCATGGAGGGCATAGATTCTTAAGCAGGACTGTGTGAATTTAGCTGGAGCTCACTAAATAACAACCAAAGTGCTTTATTTTTGTCAATTACTATTTCCTGAAAGGACATGAATCACAGGGAAAATGATCAAGCAGCAAAGAATAAAATTCTCTCCAAGACCAAAAAAGTAAAATGAAATAAAAGAATTAAGCAGTGTTTCCTAACTCTTGACAGTCCAGCTTGGAGTTATTGCCAGGTTTGTACACACCACAATCTATTCAAGCATTACTGAGAGATAGGAACCAGAGATGCAGTTTGAATGCAAATTAAGCATGCACTTTCTTCCAAAGCAGCTTGAAAAAGTCAGCGTGACCATGGATATACGCCCCCTTCCTCCACCCTCCTTCCTAACATAAATAAATCAGCCAAATAGCACCATCTCCACTGCCCCCACACCCAAACTGGAGAGAAAAGGCCAAGATAAACATTGTTAATCATGAACAATTCAACTAACTTTACGTTAGTGACACTGGTGGAGTGTCTCAGGGACAAGACAGTGTATAGCAAATGGTGAGTGCGTGTGTTTCGGGTGACTTTGCAGATCCCTGGACAGCGGAATTGCCCTTGGAAAACCACGATGGCCATGATCCTTCATTTACTCCAAATAGTGCCTTTTTGGAATTTGGGGAAGGAAATTGGGGCCCTTTTCTGTTCCCATCCCAAGCCAGCACAGGCAGGCAGCCCCAAGGAACTGGCCCTTCCTTGCAAGACCACATGCATGATTGCAATGCCTCTGCCTTTGGTGTTTTTTCTCCTCTTTCTGGCCCTCTCCGATGTCACACACTCATTTTCATTTCCACTTCAAATTAACTAAGTGTCTTCCCTCTCCTTTCATTTTCCCATTAGCCCAGAGCACCATGCACTCTGTGTCCCTGTACGGTACACAGCCCTGGCACTGCCTTAACAAGCAAATCTCTTTTTTTTCTTAAACACAAGGCTGGGTTCTCCTTCTGACCTGGCAGGGTTTTGCTTTGAATTTTCATGTGAATCGCAAGGTGCAAGGTTAGATAGTTACAGACAAGGTCACTTCCATTCACAGCAGCGACAGTGGGAATGAGTAACCTACGAACCATCCGCCGCACTTGGTCATATTTATCTATAGTTCTGTTGGAGAATTCATTCACCTCCACCCGGATAAATTGAGCTGACATCCTGAGGGGTAACTAAATGGCAGTTACAAAACAAATGGACCAATAGTCTATTTAGCCTAGTCAGTGTGATCAGAATATATCCTTCAAAATAAAATACTACTGGATGGGGTATGGGAGTCCTCCAGATGGCCAAGTGGATAGCTTTCTAAGGTCAGCATGAATATTTAAACAGCGTTTTTACAGTGCAAGCATTAAAGGCACAAAGTTGGAGTTGCTTGTGGTATCCATGGAACCCAGATAACAAGCAAGGATTCCCCTTTACTAGAGAAAGGCAAAACAGCCAGGCTTATGTGATTATTGAAGTATATTTGAAATATATGTATTTATTTATTTATTTTAATCATGCAGGTTTTTCAGCTACGGGGTTTTTGCATGCTGGCTTTGTGCTAGCTAACGACTGCACCAGAGACTTGCCACATTTGGAATAGGTGCTGGGATGACATCAATGGTAGCAAACTGTTAAAATCAGTGGTTACTGATGGAGTGGCTGCGGTAGGCTGTGCAGTATCTTTTGCAGACTCCTCAATCACCACCACATTTAGCTGACCCTGCCTGGGTGAGGCATGCAGTACCCAGGGGCATCAGCAGTGGGGATATTGTGCAAAACAAGGCATTTCCCAGGGTGTTGCATACCACACAAAGGTTTACGCTCACTCCTTCCCCAGAAAGAAGCATGTGCAGAGGCCGTACTGAAGTTAGGAGCTATGTAACAACGCATCTATTCCCTGAACTTTGTACCCGGGTCATTATACTCTTCGTTCCCAAACAAGCAGCGTTTTTCACTTAGATGAGCTCCATATTTTTCCTGCCAGGGTGTTACCCCTGCATCCCCTGGGATCCTGACCCAGTGTCCTCACTCCTGACAACCCTCTCGCCAGCAAGCATGTACTTGCTATCACCCAAAGAACCCCCTTCTGAAAATAATCCTGCTTCCATTAATTCCTCCCTTGAAAGAAAAACACAGTAAGAAATGAATTAATATTATGAATCCAATAACCACATACCCATCCTAAAATTATACAGCTATGGTTTACAGTCTCTGGGATGAACCTGCCAAGGGTTCACTACTCCTAACAAGTCTATGAAAGGCCACTAGTAAAACAAACCTACTCTCCATGGGCTTAAATTCCCTGTGCATGGATCTGTACCTCCAATGGAGGTCGTCAAAGTAAGAAAAGACTGAAATCCAGCTCTATGCAAGATCGAATTCAAGCTGAATTATTACATAAATACACAGCCTCACCTAAAGACCTCTAACGCAAGTCTGGTTGTCATTGTTGTTAACCTGTGTTTTGTAACGAGATCGTGCCCACGTCTCAGCCCTGGCACCCAAAGGCTTTGAGATGTTCTGAGTCCAGGTCAAAATTTTTACAGCGTAAGCTGCAAATCAACAGGGCCCTGGCTGCTATATATCAACTTGATGATAAGATGTTACTATTGGAGCCAAGCGATTTGAACAACGTGACTTCAACTTTCTTAAAAAGTAGGTGACTAGAATGACATAAGGGGGAGCTGCAGTCCATGTGTTCTCAGCACATTAGCCCTATTTACAACAATAACAACAAAAAGTTTATTATCTAACAATGATCATTACAATCTACATGTTGTTTCTTTGATCTTTTGAATATTGCTTTACTAAACAGACTTCTGGTGATTTCTTCTTTCTTTTTTTTTCCATCTGTCTTGCTGAGACTAAAACCCACCAAGTGTGCATTTTTTCAGTAAACATAGTGTCTTCTGTACTGTGAGATTTATTCCAGAACTTAGCGCCGAGAGTTACTGCAAGATAACCAGGAAAGCAGTCTCTCTCTTGCTTCCTTGCTTGCTTTCCTACCTTCTCTCTCCTCATAACCATAGCAAAGACATGAAAAATACGGTGAATTTAAAGGGATTTTTTTTAAGCCAATCTCAGAAAGCTACTTTTAAAAAAAGGCAAGCCTATAGAAAGTCCTACATAACATTATTTCTGTTGTCTCTCACGTGCTGGCTTGTGCTGTCATTTGTCAGCTTTCCCATCACTGATGAGGAAAACTCAGCTTCATTCAGAGTTTAATTTTTGTAGCCTTGTTGCTTAGCTTAGAGCACTGGCCAGAGCTCTGCATGAGGAGTGCTGTACGTATACACCTGGATGTATAGCTGCATGCATACCTGTCATCTCCGAAACAGCCTCTGGCATTTGGCGATACCTCTCAGATACACAACTGCCTCCTTGTTTCAGGACGATGGAGATGATGAGGCAAGGGGTTGCACCGGTTTTATTCTGGGCTGTGTCAGCAGCGTGACGCCGTGCCAGCTCAGCTCAGGGCATGGTGTCCCCCCGCCTGGCTGTCCCAGGGAGGGAGGGTGCACTGTCCCCACTCACTCCTGGGCACAGAGACCTCCGCTCAGGTACCATGCAATAAGTAAAAGACTCTTCCTCCTCCTCAGACCCTGGTATTACTTGTATCAACCCTATTCCTCTGCCAACAAGAAAAGAAGCCAGCAGGATTTGCTTTCAAAGCTCCATCCTTTCCCTGATCCCACATTGCCCAGCTGCAGTCCCAGGACATTTCCTCTGGCTGGGGGCTAGGCAAACAGTTTTCTCCTCAACTGACAGACATCCCTTTGCTTCCTGAGCCAGCCTTGGGTGCTACTCTATGATTGGGACCATCTCTCCTGTTCCAGACACCAGCGAGCTACATCTGGGTTAGATTTAAATCTTCCTCTTGGCCAAAATCTTTCCTGACTCAGTTATTTGAAATAACTGTTTCCGTCCCAGACTCCTGCCCATCTTCCCCTCCTGTCCGTGACAGAAAATAAAAATAGAAACAGCACTAAAATGCATTCTTTAAAAATTGTCAGAGGGGGAATTACACATTTTCATTAGTAAATGTGATTACTTGTGGGAATTGCTCCTTTGAAACCAAACCAGCAAGAGGAAGGCCCTGAATTCATCTGCCTGGTGCTCAGCTGACAAGTACCTAAGTCAAGTCAGTCAGTGACCCCCTTTGTAGTCCGTGGTAAAAAGCAGGCCCTTAAAGTAAGCTAAATTACATTCAAGTGGGCATGTTTCTCTCCGTTGGCCAGCAAGGTATATTAAAATGATCACAATCCTCACGTAAGGTGTCTTGCTTAAGTATCTGCTCTTAGGCAGGAGAACTGAACCCAAGCCAAAAGCTTTGCAGCTAATGCCCAGGCTTGACTTAGCGATGCTAAACCTACCGAAACATGATTTCTAAACCAGTTGCTACCGTGGGCTTTGTTTTTTCACATAGGGTGGTATCACCAGTCAAAGATCAATACTGATGTTAAACAAAGTCGTGTTAAGTTTCTAAAGCAGCGGCGTGTCTGGCCTACCTTCATCACAGCTAGCAACGTTGGAGCCAGAAGTGTGGTGGCAAGTCTTCTGTTCCAAGCAGGAAAAACGGGGAGGTGATGAAATGAGTATTCGCCTGAGGCTCTGGAAAACTGGAGACAGATGACGGTGCATTGTACTAGGCAGACACTTGCTGATGAGCAGGAGCGTGCATTGATGGATACTAGCAGCAGGGACGCTTGCTTCCTTTCATATTGCAGGACTAGCCAGTTGGATTCATTGTACACCAGAGTCCCGGTAAAAATAACAGGCGTTAAATGTTTTGCAGTGGCTACTTTTAACAAGCAGGAGGGAGCAGTTGCTTTCCTGCAAATCAGGCACCTCCTGACCTACTTCTTAATAGGAGCTGAAATCAAAGATCCTTTATGCTGCTGCAAGTCTTAAACTGGGAAGCTGTTCCAGCAAGCAAGAAGTCCTGAGGCACTTCTCCGTGTCCCTTGTATGTTCTTTCTAGCCTTTGGCTACTCATGGAAAGAAATGCCTTTCTACTTAAACATAGTTTGAGTAATTAATCTATTCCATCTGTTCCTTCCTCCCAAAATGTAACCATGACACAGAAGTTTCCGAAACAGCTTTGGTTCTCATATTGATAAACAGGTCACAGAAAAACAGGAGTGCAAGGAAAGGGATGAAGGGAATGTTCGGATTTGGGCTTTTATTTCTTCCCGACCAGCTTCTGACTCTTTCATGCAGACGGCTGATTTATACAGTATGTTGCATACATGAGGGCAGTTAACAAACACATCTGAGATTACTCGTGCAACCAGATCAGAACAGCTAATCACTGCTTGCAGGAAGGCCTCAGAAAGTGCAATGTGTTAAAATGGGGTTTTGTCCAA